>NC_138582.1:96783497-97383497 GCF_964289735.1 Phaethon aethereus
GTGTTAAGGGATGCCATGTATAAAAGCTGACAGTGATAAGGTGTTGAAGGCAAATACTCTGTTTCTTAATGAGTACGTTTGCTTGTAGCTAGGTCTCTTGATGTATCTTCCAGTTCATGTTCAGTTAACAAAAAAACCACAAGTGGAGAGATCTGATTATGCCAGTGTTTTTGGACCAGCGATACAGAAGCAGGATGTTTAGATACGTGCATTGACCAAATTGCCTGTCTAGCTCCTGTCCCAGTCTAATTCAGTTCTTCGATGTACCGTTTCTCTCCCTTGCTTTTGCATTAAGTGAAGCCATTTCAAGTCCATTACAGAAAACTGTTAACGTTCTGGAAAGGCTTGATGTAAAGATAAAACAATTTCTATCTCAGTCTTTCCTCTCTGTTCCAGAAGAGGCTTAAAAAAAAAAAAGAAAGCAACTCTGTGTTGAGCAGAATTTTTGTCAGTGAGAACCTATTTGTTCACACGGTGTTTACCTTTGGAGTCAATACTACTTAATCTATCAAAGACTTTTTCTCGTGGAGCTCTGCAGGTTTTACTAACTACTTCTGGCTCAAGTTTGGCCAAGGAGAGATGTTTTTGTTTCCCAAGATATCCTTAGCATACAACTTCTGAACTATAGGGTCAGATGTTAGTGTTTTGTTGCAAGCCTGTCTTTTGTAAACCAATTATTCCTTTGCTTATATAAAAGTACTGACCTGCAAGAGAGATGGTTTAGTGGCATCTGAGTTCAGTTTATTTCTCTTAGACTTCTGATGTGACCATGGCTAGTTTGTGTCACTTTCTTCACAAAAGTGTAGAGCTGATTATGAGCAAGGTCTGCAGAGGTGGGGGCCTCTGCTTTTTGCACAGCACTTAGTCTAGCAGTTATAATCATAAAATGTACTGAATTTGTACTGGGATTGAACCGATACCATGGAAGAGAGAAGCAAAATGCTTCTCTGTGATCTAGTAGTGACTTAAGTTTGCTGGAGGACTGTTTCAAAAAGACTGCATGACAAATTTTAAGAATGTTGATACTGTGGTTAGGTTTTACTGTACTGCTGCAGGAACCTTTTTTATGTTGGACTGTAGGTTGAAGCAGGTATTCTTCTATAAAGAGATTAAGTTCTAACGGTGCATTTTAATGGAATTGCCTTCTGAAGGCATTGTAAATGTCACAATAGAAACATTACAGAAAATCCTTGGGATACAAAACCTTAGGACTCAAATTGGTTAAGAGGAAGCTGGAAGAGTTAGAGAAGTTTGTAAGTGGCCTGGTGGTAGTCATGCTAAGGAAGGAGTCTTATTAGTTATGAGCTATTCAGTAATGTGTAGGTTGCATGTTAAGTCTGCTCCTGCAAAAAAAAGGTACTCTGCAGTTCAAATGGTAGTGGGTGACTGCCACATTCATTTTTAGTTTCTTTGAGTAATGAAATCCCTCGTGATTATTCTCGTAAGGATGCATAATTAGGGAGGAAGAGTATCATGAAACTGTATGTAAATGAGTAAATCTGTGTTTCCTTTCACTCTACCAGGTGTTTAAGAATGCTTACATACCTAGAACTTTGACTGAAGTTAAAAACTATGAGAGAGATGTGGATATAATGATGAAATTGAAAGAAGAGGATATGGCATTGAATGTTCAGCAAGATAATGTGAGTAGATATGCTGAGGCACTGCAGAAACGAGGGAAGGAATATGAATTCTTCCTACTGGAAACTGATAGCAACAAATAAAAGTGGAAGAGTTGTTACCACAAGGTGTGGAGTACTGAATCTAGTGTCATTCTTTAAAATCATCTGGTTAGTACTAATGTGTGTGGTTTGTTTGTTTGTTTGGATTTTTTTGGGTTGGGGTGGTTTGGTTTTTTTTTTTTTAGGTGCTCATTTTCACTGGGCACGAAGATAAAAGGCTCATATTTTCGTAATGTAATTTTCTTTCTCTCTCCCTGGGTGTAGATTCTCTACCAGACTGTGACAGGACTGAAGAAGGATTTGTCTGGTGTTCAGAAGGTGAGAGGGCCGTTTTTGAAATGTTTCCTTTTAGCCGTTCTCAGAAAAGCACAGATAAGGAGTACAGAGAATGTCTCGACCTGCAGCTGACACCATGAAAGACGCCTCTTGTCTGCAGAGTGACCATTTATATCCACTTGGGTTCTGCCTATGCCAGGAAGGATCTGTCATCGCAGTGTGTCTGCACACCACATGAATCACTTCCCTGCCCTGTGCTTGATGCTGTGTTTCTTGAAAATGAAATGATAATCCTCACTATGGCCATGATCTCCAAAGTTAAGCTGGAGGGGAGAGAAGACATTTTTCAATTATAGAAAACTTACTTAAAGTGTAGCATGACTGCAAGTATTGATATGTTCATGGTAGCTGTACTGTAATTGTGTAAAGAACAACCCTGCAGTATAAGGCATAGGATACTATGTCTAAGTATATTTGAAGTACTTGACAGTGATGCTCCTGTAAAGTATATTGGATAAGAAATTTTTTTACAGATCAGTCTGTAGCAGTATAACAAGTTAGTTGGTCAAGGCAGGAACCCTATGTGGATTCCCCTTCTTTCCTTTGTAAATGTTATCTAGCAGTGGTGTAGGCTGTGTTTTAAAATGGAAGTATTTATATGGATGGGATCAGGCTGTGGCACAGTCTCCAGACTTAAGTGAGTTTTCCGGTGTAGATGCTTGTGTTTGCAATAAAGACTATATACAGTGCCCCCAAGGTAGATGTTGGTATGATCCAAGCATAATTAAAAATTGGCTTCCACATACGTTAGCAAATCGCTGTTTAACTCTAGGGAAATTAGTTTGGGAGTGCCAATACAGCTGTGCTGTGGGCCCTGACCTAAAAGATTCTATGTGGTACATTCTAGATTCCTTGTTTTAGTTCAGATTAACCTACTCTTTATTCTTTTTCTTCAGACTCAGTGGTGGCTGTAGTAAAGGAGATGGCATGAGCTCACTCAAGGGTTTCTTCATAGGAGATTCTGTTTTGTTATATATACATACATATATGTAGTTTGTGTGTACATTGTCATTAGGCTTCTGTGTTTTGGTTTGGTATAATTCGCTCTTGATATATCTTGCAGATTCCTGCACTTCTTGAACAGAAGGCGGACGAGTCAGAAACAGGCTCTGATGATGATGACAATGGCACCTCAGAGGGCTCTGATTCAGGCTGTAAAGAATCTGTACATCCCAAAGATAAACCTACTGAAGTTAGCATGGACAAAAGGTCAGATGGCCAGGAATTGTTGGGGTTTTTTTCCCCACCTCTGCCTATGTGTTGGGGAAAAAATGCAAACTTAGTTCTGAGTGGTTCTTGCTTCTTGTCTGAAAAAAGCTATGAACTTTTCCTGTTGTGGAGGGTGAGAGCAGAGGAAGTGAATTTCATTGTGGATGCTTTATTAGTGATGGTTTTGTGTAGAGGAACATGTAACAGCTCTCTGTAGCCTAGACAAAGCTAGAAGAGAGATCTCTGCAGGGAATTCTAAGGCCACACAAAGCAGAATTTAGTGAAGCCTGAATAGCTCTTCAGTGCCCCTGGCTACTCTTCCAGGATTTGGTGTGTGGGTTTGTGGTCGTGCTCCCTGATTAACCTGCTTTTGCCCAGGGAACTGAGACCATTTGGTCTATAGAACTGGAGACTTTGTGACGATGTTTGTACCATGGTGGCTTTTGTGGTACCATTACTACAGACTGGATAGCTTTGCTGTAGGCAAGAGACATAAAACAGTCATGCAAGGGGATTATGGTTTTGGGTGGGTTTTTTTAAGGTTTCATTTTCCAAACTGCAGAACAAGGATGCTTTGTTTTGGTGAGGCTCTTTTGCAGAGTATCACACATGGGTCAGAACCTTTTGGCAGTCTTTTAGGTGATGTGCAAAAGAAGGATGAAACTTGCTGGACTTAAGTGGTTCAAGATCTGGGGGTTTGCTTATTAGGTGTTTCTTCCTAGAAGAGGTAAGATAATACATTCTGTATCTGTCAAATAAAAACGCAGTGCTCTACTGGGCACTTTCTACCAACCTAGAGCTGCTGCCTTTCAGATACGAAGCAGGGAAGTCTTGGTCACTTCTCATCCTTACGGGTAGGTTCTCATTTGGACTTCTTTTTGTGTAAGGTGAAGCTTTTGGTAACCTGTGTGTTCAGCTGTAGGTTGAGCAACTGATTAGCAGCAATTGCTTCCACCCCCCACTCCATTATGCTGACTTTGCATATTACAGTTGAGCGTAGTCTCTCCACTGTCTGGCATAAATTACAGTGTATTGCGTAGCAGAGCACCCTTTCTTGCCAATCCTGACTGTGATCAGCTTGCTCTGAGTTACCAGCGGTTACTGGATCAGTACTTTTGCGTGACACAGAAACACATAGTATAGTAGCCCTTTGGGTAGCAGAAAACCTAGATAAGGCATCCTGTTGTAATCCTAGATGTAAATGGCACGAGTTAAGAGTGCATCCTGTTCCCTTTCTTCAAAGATTGCATGAAACTTGGGTTTTAATGAGTTTGAATTTTGCCTTGTCATTACCAGTGTGCAGCTCCTAGCTCCAGCCCCAACCTATACTTCCTTTTCCCTTTTCCCTCACCATTCCTATTGGGTTTTTTTCTTTTTTATTTCTTCCTCATGATAACCTCATTTTTGTGGTGTGTTAACTCGTTAATGTAATAGTTGATTGACTACTCAAAATCTCATTCCTGGGTTTAAATGAATGGTGTTTGGTCCTTTATAGGAAAGGAAAAAGATGGTTAAAGAAGCCCAAAGAGAGAAGAGAAAAACCAAAATCCCAAAGCATGTGAAGAAGCGTAAAGAAAAGACTGCAAAAATGAAGAAAGGCAAATAAAATCAGCTTTGGCTTGGGGAAAGGGATGGTTTGTTGTGGGTTATTTAGTCACCATCTTTTTTCTTTTTTTAAAATTAAAAATCCTTTATTTATATACATATGGTATTAACCGTGAGGGTGGTTTTGTTAATAACATAGTGTAATTGTTTGAACAGAGTATATGCCATGGGTTTCTCAACAGGAAAGAAAGAGTTTAACACTTGTGCATGTAAAAATCCTTTACCTGTGCAGGTTTAACCTGTTAAACTCACATTGATTTGTTCCTGGGGTCTTAACTCCCCGGCCTCACACTGCATATGAGCTCGTTCAGTTTGTTCTAGAGCAGCGATTTGATTCAAACAGATTCTTGGAGGAGGGGGAATGGCGATTCAAAGGCCCATGCTGCCTTCACAGTAGGGAAGCAAATTGAGCTAGCTGTCCTCTGCAGGCTGTCACAGTCACCCGTGGATAACCCTGCAGGCTTTGTGCCTTTGCTACCTCCCTGTGCTTGTGTCACCTTTGATATTTTCTTACTGAAAGCTGAGGTTTGTGATTTGTGAGGTAGCTCTGTCCTCATTGCTCAGAGCCCTTCTGAAGCAATCAGGCAGGCGTACCCAAACAGACACAGCCTGATCTTTTTTTGTGTGTGTGTGTGGCTTTTTTTTTTTTCTTGGATCCCAATTTAGGGCACTTGTTGCTCTTAAGAGCGTTACAAACACTTTGTAACACTTACAAACAATGAGTATTTGTTGTCAGGTTTAATCCTGTGTGCTCAAATTCAAGGCGATGTGAAGGCTTGTGGCAAGACCTCTCTGTGTAATGGCTGAGCCTTACCAGTCCATGTTGTGCTAAGGTGCCACAGCTCTTCATTAGGGAGAAGCTGGCAGAGCTCTGCTTGTAAGTCACCCCCTCGAGCTGGGGCAAAGGTGCCGTACTGCAGACAGACCATCTTCTCTCGCGGCAGCCTCTTTAGTCACTGAGACTGACAAGTCTTGGGAGAGGTGTCCTCCTCATGCTGTAGCACATCAGTCATCTTTTTTTACTGCCTGCAGTTTCAGAACTCCAGGTGCATTTCATGCCTGGGCATTTACACTTGCAGGACATAAGTCCTCTGATGACAGAGGACAGCTTTTATCCATCGATGGATATCCAACAATGATGGGTTGGTCAGGGACAGGGTGAAGCTTCCTTCTCTCAGCTCCTTACCTCCCACACCTAAAAGAGACTGGGGGATGGTCATAGGCAGCCATCCTGGCAAAGACTGGAGTGACATTGGCCAGCTGCACACATGGTTGCTCCACTCAGACACAAGACACAACCTTCTTTTCACTGGGGCTGGGTGCTCTGAAAAAAGCATAGATGCTAGTTCTTGGCAAGGAGCCTGGAAGCCGCAGAACCAGAGTGTGTGTCCCACTGCGGTGGGGGGGGGTGTTTACTTCCTTTACCTGAGGAGGCACTTCAGAGAAAGGAGGCTGCTATCATCTGTGCTTGAGGGAAGAGGAAACATCCCAGCTCACATAACCTTGTCTTTCCTCCAGGCTGTGCATCACAGCCTGATCAAGTTTGCCTAGCTCTAACCATCCTGTAGCACGAAGGTGGTCTTGAATCAGTCATTTAAGATTGGAGCCTTGCTCGCAGTGATGTGTAGCAGGTCCGTCTGTGCAAAGCATGAGCTATCTGCCTCGGGTGTTTTCTCTAGGGCAGGATTACATAGTCGGGGTGTTTGCAGAGCACCTGAGGTGGAGCATGCCAGAAAACCTTGTGTTGTGCAAGTGCAGGTGGCCTGGGGACAGCGGCGGCAGCTGGGTACGCACTTGCTGAGGTGGGCTGCGAGCGCAGTTCACTGTCCTGGCTGTTGCAGGCTTAAGTTATATAGAAGTGAGGCAGTCCACAGCAGTGGGGTGGGCTGGGAGCTCTTTGGGCCCAGACCACGAGATGAGCCATCTTTATGGTGATCCCTGAAGCAAGAGAATGGCCATTAACAAATGTTAGAGATGCAACTACCAAAAGGCACCAGTCTCATAGGGGATGGAGAGGATGGGGATGGGATGGCATGACTTTTTCTTTAGCACAGGATACAAAGCTTCTAAGTTCAAAGTAGCACAGATGCTCAGTTATGCTCTGTTGATACCAATGCAACAATGCATGATGAGGTAGGCCTCCCCCCCCCGCCCCGATTAGGATCTGACAATGTCCGCTCGCTTTGTTTGCCATAGCAGCATGTTTATGGTGTGGCCTGCTGCTGGCACCTGTGCAGAGTAGTATTGCCAGGGCAGGAATGCCAGTACCTCTTACAAGAAGAACTGGGACACAAACAACTCAAAGTAATGCTTCCCCTTTATCCTCCATTCTCCCTTCCCCCCCTCCCCTTGCCAAAATTGCACTTACTGGTAGGGCTCTGGGGTCTCTTGTGGGCTATTGCAAGTGTCTCCATCGTGCAGCTCGCCTGATGGCACTCAGCACAAGCAGACAGAGCCTGGAGAGGCGGGCTGTGGGGTAACTGGTGGGCTGTGGCTCCTGGAGATTGACCCTGAGAGGTTACTGCAGCGGTGAGGCTGAATGGTAGGGGTGAATACCTACCCTTAAGACCAAGAATTCCCTGCTGTTGACTGAAAACCTGTTGCTTCTCAGCTCTGCTACTCGCTGGGTGTTCCAGTGTCTAAGTGGAGGATCCAGGATATTATTATTATTTTTTGCCCTTTTGAATAAGAACATCTGTTCTGAGGTCATGGCATAAACTCGGCTGCTTTGTCACTGTGGCTTGAGGAATGTTTCTGCAAGCAAGACTTAATAATCGTTGTCTGACATGTTTTTCAAAGCATGAATGTTTTGTTATCTGTGTTCTCTGAAAATGGATTGGAGTCCAGTTCTGTCCAGCAATCAGTATGAATTTGTACAGCTGCAAAAGCATAGTTAACTGTCAGCTGCTTTAATACTCCTTTCTGGCTAACTAAACATCTAAAACACCAGTTGTGAAATCAAAGCCCCTATAGGTAAAATTTCCAACTGGAAAATAGTGTTATATTTTAATTTAAGGAGCATATAGATTTCAAGCTGAAGACAAAATACATTGTGTTTGACCAAATCTTAAGACGGGTATTTAGTTCTAGTCAGAGCCTGGACCCCCCCAAAAGTGTGCTTTTGCCCCCTGGCCTGGCGCTGCGTACGAGACGGACAGCCACCACGCAGGGAGGGGTCTGTGATGTCACCCTTGGCGTTCTGAGATCAGTGGCTTTGGGTGTCACCAGGCAGGAGGTGAGAGCGGGATGGGGAGCACCATGATGATGATGATGATGATGCGCCTGCGTGACAAGTGCTGCCTGCAGCTCCGGTCTCTGCATCCAGGAGTTGGCACAGGGAAGAGCGTGGCCGAGGGGCTGGAGCAGCTCCCTTGCGAGGAGAGACTGAAACGGCTGAGTGAGGCTTCTCCATCTGGAGAAGAGAAAAGCAAAGCAGTGAGATGAGAGAGGTTTAAGAAATCATGAAAGCAGCGGACAAAGGGAATGCAGCAACGCTCTTCACCTGCAAATAGTGGAGCTAAGGGAACTAGCTTAAACTCTTGGGGGGTTGGTTTAAAACAGGCAGGAGAAGGTGGGTTGCAGCAGTGCAAGGAAGCACGGGCTGAAAATTAGCCGTCTAATCTGAGATGCTGTTAATTTTTTAAATTGTTTTTTCAGAACAGGCTGAGCATATGAAAAACATCAAATTCTCAGGCACAGGTCAGATGCTTGGAAGAATGCACTTCTGGGAATTTGCAGCCAGAAGATTTAGTGATATTTGAAAGCTTAAGTATGTAGAGTGGGAATATTTACAACTCCGCTATCAAAGAGAAAAATGTACAAAAGCAATGAATCCTATCTTCCAGGACATTCCTAAGTCGTCCCGTCTTCCCAGTCACTGGGACTCAGTGGCGGGCGGGGAGGACTGGGAGGGAGATAGATGCTCCTAGCGAAGATATGCTAAGTTCCAAAAAAGCTCATCAGTGAGGTACTGGAGTTCTGGGGGTTCCCCTCTGCCCCCCATCTCGCTGAAGCCCCGCAGTGCTGTACGGCTGGTTTGCACTCTGAGCCGTTGGCGTCGGGCTCCGTTTCCGTTCCGAGGTCTGCGCCGGGCTGGTGTTGGTTTGTCGCTTCTCCCACGCTATATGTTTCATTACGTGCAGCAAGAGAAGCATTGGAAGGTGGAGGTTTGTAGATGTGGTTTCCCTGTGACAAAGCCGGTAAAACCAGCTTTGCATGTAAGGATATGTCTCCTTAGAGGGTTTTCATTTCTGTGCTGAAATATTTTGATTAAACGATGCAAAACTCGCTGTGGCGGGCTGCGTGCTTGCTTTTGGCATGTGTGCTCAGGCAAGAGCCACACCTGTGGTCCTTTGAGATATAAAAGAAGCGAGGCCAACGTTTTCTGAGGACCGATGTGTCCTGCAGTTTTTGGTCACAGCTAGTGGAGGGGCTAATGATGAAGGGATGCGAAGGCGAGAGATGGATTCCATAATACTGGATTGCTTACCTCATTCTCCAGTGGAATTTTTACCTGCTATTTTCACCTGCAAAATTGCACAGCCAGTTTTGAGTACGGTACTACAGGTGTGATGCACAGCTGCAGAACACAGCGGGTGCTTCTGTCTCTGTGTGCCCTTCGCCCTGGGCTGCTCCCCTGGGGTGTGCTTGGAGAATGATGGGGGACCACTGGGGTGGGAAAGTGTGTAGGGGTCTCTTGTCTGGTTGTGGGGACCTGCCTGTCTTCACCTCTCCCCACTAAGGAAACAAAAGGATTTGGACATTCAGGGGGTGAAGGGGGACCTAAAGAAACTGTTTTGTCGCTCTCAGTGAACTGTGGTAAACAGCTTGCATGGACTGTTTAAATGCAAAAAGGTAACTGAGAATTTATTTTGAACTTTCTAGGGCATTGCTGTAAAAATAAATACATAACTTTACAACTATAAAAAAAAGAGTTATAATTTTGGTCCTTCTAAAATTCTACTAGACTTCCAAAGCAAAATGCTGACCCTCTGCCTTAGCATCTCGTTACTTTCCTGGTGCTGACATAATCTTATGTTCCTTGTGCTTATTTTCATATCCTCTAGAGGGAGAAGTAAGTTCTTGCTCACACCATGTTGGAAAGTGTTAAGGCTCCCTTAACAGATGAAAATTGCTAATGATGTTTCAATTCTCTACATAACTTCCTATAAATTTTGGTGCATTTGTACATGGCACCTAGATTTTATATTTTTTTTTCCTCCTGAATGTGTAGTTCTTGGACAAGGTTTTATACTTTCAGAGGTGATAGCAACATAATTTGTTCTGGTCTGGGCAGGGCTGCAGCCAGCTATGCTATTAATGCTGGATTTAAGATGAGGTTCTAAATAGCATATGAAGACTCATGGTGAGAATCTAAAAAATGGTAAGGAGGGTGCTGTTCTGCAGCTGTCCAAATTCACGGGCATAAACATTAATCTTTTGTGTAATGCAATAGTTAGCAATTGTTTTGCCATAATCACTAGCCCTAAACACAATTTGAGTTGTTGACAGCTGCTCTTTTTTTTTTTTTTTTTTTATCCCCCCCCTTGTTTATTTTCAGAGGATTGACATAAGAACAAACTTGGCCCTTCTTCCCAACTTGCAACAACCTGCCTCTGAGCTCTGCAGCCTGCACGGGACTGTAAGCTCTCCTAGGCAATAATGTGAATGCTAGACTTAGCCTACAGCACTAAATTTAAGACTAAGTCTCTAACCAAGCCCAGAGATACATGTCTGCTTTGGATTTTGCAAAGGCCACGAGGCTGGGAATGTTGGGCAGGACTTGCAGTTGGCAGGTATTGCTTGGGGTTTTTTCGTGTGCTGTTTCTTTCTTTTTTTTTTTTTTTTTTTCCCCTCTCCCTAATTCAAAAAAGACAGCAGGCTGTATTGGGTTGCTGAACAGCAGGATGAAAGACGGGCAGTGACCCTTCTCCTGGCATTAGCACTGGGCTAAGGGCTGGTATGACGGCCAGTGACGAGGGTATGAGGACAGAAAGTTTGGTTCATAGCTATCTTCCAGAGAGACTGCTGAAGCCAGAGGGTTTGTTTGTCATTCCCGCTCTTTAGCTTTGCTTTTCATCCCTTTACCTAATCCAAGCCCCAACCCTTGAAGCCCAGCACGAACCCCATGCTCCGGGCCATTGCCCCCCTCCCAGAGTCAGCCAGGGCTGGTTCTCTGTAGCTCCCCACTACTGACCTGGGGGCAGATCGAGCTTTTTAGCACCTCCAGCCCCGAGCACTAAGCCCAGTTCCAGCTCTAGCCTTACCCTGAAACAGGAAAGTCCTGTACTCCCCAGGCATCATCCCGGGACGTACGATCAGCACCAGCTGTCATCCCAATCCTCTGGCACCTAAATGCGCAAAAAACGAAGCTGATTCTTCAGCTAATCTAATTTCTGCCTAGTCTAAACCTATGATCAGATGCAGCCAGCAGCTTGCCAAGCTGGTATTGTCCAGAATCAGCCCAGTTTGGTGGTACTGACAGGATCCAGAAATGAAGTTGCCTGTTCATCTCTCTCTATCCTTATCCCTGGCTGTGGGTTGCCTGTAAGGTGGATGGGATTTAGGATCAGCACTGTAAAGTCTGAGTGAATGTTTGTAGCATCAAAAGTGATGCTGAATTCTGGGCAGAGAGATGTTGCAGGTCTGTTACCAACAGGCTTGCTGTCCAGATCCCTAACCAAAGGTTAAACCTGAAAAGGTTTAATTTCTTTCTGGATCCTTCACTGTGCAGATTGGTGTTCATAAGGTATATGAGTTAAAGTCATCATATCGCTAAGGTTGCTGTTAGCCTACAAATAGTCAAAGCAGGTTGGAGTCAAGGTTTGGAGAGGTAGGGCTGGATAAGCAGGCTTCCCCCTCAATCTAGTAAGGATTGAATGCTGAGGTGGGGTCAGGAGCATAGAGGAGTTTGGTGTAAGGCTTGCTCTGAGGGTGTTAAGAGGACCAGTTTTGGTCTGCGTAACAGTTGGCATTTGGGATGTGCAGAGCCTGGAGAGCTGTGAGTTGTCAGGACTAGATAAAGGCTAATGCTGACTAGAAATGGGGAGCTGGTAGTTGCTGTTTAAAAGAAAAACTCTAATTTGTGTGCTTCAGATAAGGTGTTGCTTTTGATGCTTTTATACTTCTGGTTAGAAAAGAAACTTGAGGAATTGTTCGTCCTCTGTCCTGATCAGGTTTCTCATTCTGTGGTCCTCAGACATGTGTGAGCTTGTGGAGTATAGGTTTGCATGTGTGGCAGAGCATTGTGTCTCTTTGGGCTACAAATGGGCTTTTATGTGGACTTGAGAGCTCACTACGCGTGGTAGACCTCAGGTCTGAATATTTGGGTCCTCAAGGAAATATAAGGAGGTAGTACCATCTTGCGTGAAACACGGTGTCTATACAACTTGCTTTGCTGTAATAATGGTGAATTAGAAACAGTTCTCTGGAGATGGTGATAGCTCAAGTGATGGAGCAACAGTCTGGATAGATAAAGCTAGAGGGAAAGAGCGGTTGAAGAGGAGGAGAAGGGGTTGACACCTGGGGATTCTCCAGCCCCTTTTGCACTATTGCTCATTCTGGATGCTGTCACTGATCTGTCTGCCGTGCTCTGAGTGCTTGCCAGTTCCCTTCCCTTGTTGGTCCAAGGTTTGCCCTCGCCTTCACCACAGACTGCACACCAGCTACGTATGGGGCAAAACAAAGAAACAGCAGGGAGACTCTTTTCAGGACAGTTTTGACTTGTTTGAAAAGCCACTCCCTGCGGGAGTACGTGACAGAGGTGGCAGATGTGCAGTGACTTGCCTCCATGACATCAGGAGCATCAGTGCATCACAGGGTGCGATTCATTTTTGGTGATGGGTAGGGACCAGACCAAGGGCTTCACCCTGCTCAACGCTCAACTCCTGGTACAACTGATGGGAGCTGAGCTTTAAGGCTGGCTTAAAATGGGGATGAAGAGTTTGCAGCTGAGTAGGGGAGACAGACACGTGGTTTTGAGAATATGTCACATTTTTGGTGTTCTGGCACATTAGTATTGGTGCAGCAGAAGAAAGTGAGCGGTTCCTTCATAGTTGTTTTTAAAGGATTTAGAAGAACAGTCAGTTATGTGTGGTTTTCTTCTTTTTCCTGAGCGTCCAAAGATTCCTGCTTATAGCACTGAAAAGTACAGAAAAAGAAGAAAATACCGTATTTATAATGAGCTTTTTCAGCCATCCAAAGTGCTTGCATTAAGATGTACTTCAACATTACACACATGATGGATGGTGGAGAGAAAAGCCAGTCCTGATCTTTCCTCAAAGTTGAACAAGATCCAGCCTGCAATAGAAGTATTTATTTAAAAAAAAAAAAAGAAAAAGAAAGGCAAGATTTGTTATTGCGTAAAGGAGTCACAAACCAATTTGAACTTGCCTTCAGCATTGGCTTTCCAAGTACTTAAACAAATATAAAACTTTCCCAAGATACTGGTAACTCCCTGTCAAACATGTTTTATGGACTATTTCCCCTCCCACAGATGAACCAGGAACTCTCACTCGTCTTTTTCATTTGGGGAAACCAACAGCAATGCCCACAGACGCTACTGCTAAGTGATTTCCACTTAAATAGAAATGAGATGTCAGCTTTCTGCGGCCAGCCAGGCCCTTTTCTGGGGAGCCCATCAATTACACCAGAGTCCATCAATTACACCAAGTACCCTCTGGCTGCCTATGGATCGCGCCGTGCGGAATTAAAGGATTACCATTTCTGTGGGATTAACAATATCTGTGCTGTTTGCATTGCTCTCTGTATAGCTTTGAAAGATGTTTAATGAGTACTTTTTATTGACAACTGGTGAGGCTGGGTGGTGCAATGTTCTCTTGCTTTGTGCTGACTGAGATGCTGTAAGTGTTAGAAATGGCAGCTGAGAGTAAATTGGTTTGGTGGCAAGGCTTAAATGAAAATGAAGCGTATTTTAATCAAGTCTTGAAGGCACCTGCTATTGGTAGTGTAGCCAGGAGAAACTAGGAGCTTTGTACAGCAAGGAGAGGGGACAAGTGAGGGAGAAAAATAAGACAACGCAACTGGAATCCTTCAACGTAAGGCACGGATTGCATAGAGCCGTCAGCGTGTGCCACGCGTGCCTTTAGGGTGTCGGTGCACGCCAGGAGCACCTTCAGACTTGAGGCAACTCTTTGCTGATGCTTTTTGCTATCTCATAGTTACGTTAGCCAGGACCGTGAAGACATGTAAGCTCCTAGACCAACACAGCGGCTCTTGCAAAAGCCGCCAGCGGGTGATCTCTTCTGGGAGTTTGCTTGGCACGCAAGGGGCAGTGCAGGCAGAAGACACACAGGTGTCTGTGGGAAGGAAGCTAACAGCAGGCACGTCAAAACTGTAGCTTGTTAGGAGCGGTTTTACTACCAGGGTAGCCGTAGCCTTGCATCGCTGAGTGGCTCCCAGGCTGTTGGACCTGGCAGGTTCATCAAGCTGCATGAGACACGGTGATTGAACTGCTTGTGCTCTGGATGAGGCTGTGATGCCCAGCCATCTCGTGTTCATACAATTTTTGGCAGTTGAGCAGTTTGGCCAGGGACTGCGGTGCTGTATAGACATGGTTAAAAGAAAAAGCTGCAGAGCTCATCCAGCCTTTGTCAATGCAAGACAAAAGCTGAATGAAGCAAATGGCTCAATGGGCACGGTACAAGAGGGTAGATTTAGACTAGATCTAAGGAGGAAATTTTTGACAATGCGGGTGGTGAAACACTGGCACAGGTTACCCAGAGAGGTGGTAGATGCCCCATTGCTGGAAACATTCAAGGTCAGGTTGGATGGGGCTCTGAGCAACCTGGTCTAGTTGAAGATGTCCCTGGTCCTTGCAGGGGGGTTGGACTAGATGACCTTTAAAGGTCCCTTCCGACCCAAACTATTCTATGAATCTATGAGTCTATGGGTGTAGGAGCAGCTACACTACATGGTTAGGGGCTACGAGGGAGTTTTGATACAGGCTTCTTACAGGTCCAATTTGGTGGCTGTCAGCATTTGTGGGAGAGGTGAATTTAAAGGAGGGGCTTGAAGGAGGATGGATATGTTGAGTGACCTCTGGAATTCCTCTCATTTATAAGAAGAGGATGGGTGGCTTTTGTGGGCAGGAGTTGGACAGCAGGGGAGGTAGCTCTTCCTCTGCTATTTTGAAATGAGGATTCTTCTGCATCCCTCTTGCAAGGTACAGTGAAACCCTTACGAATGCTACGGGCCAGATTTTGTTCTCAGTTACACCCATGCAACCTTACTGAAGTCAGCAATTTTCTGTTTTGCAACCATTGCCTGATGCAATTACTTGAGGGCTACATATCTGAAAGGTTTAAGAGCTGCTTGCATTCTCAGCACCGTGACAGCGAATAATGCTGGACATGAAATTGCTGTTGCCTGAGTAATTGCTGAAGAATAACTGAGGTCAGTGGTGTTGCATGGTTGTAACTAACTGCACGGGGCCAGGAGCACTCATATGGTATCTGTGAGTTCATTGGGACCCAGGAAACACAGGCCTGTCTCTCCCTCCGGCTGGAATGCCCCTTTCCCACATCAGACACTCCCTGCAGTAATTATACCCTTTTTAGACTCACCCTTTAGCAATTACTTGCCTAAGCCCTGCCTCAAACTGACATCACTGGAAAGTCCAATAAAAATACGGCAAGCTTTCAAACCACCCCAGGAAAGCAGAATACTGTATGAGTAGTGGTAGTATTTCAACGCAGCTGTTTGCTGGTGATTTTCTTAACCTTATCTTGTAGCAGGAAGAGTTTGAGTTCCCTCCCAGCAAATAGCCTCCAGGATCAGCAAAGTCCTTGTCTTGTCTTCAGTGATGCACTAACCTCAAAGGGCTTCGTCTCGGTTCCTTTCTTTCTCTTCTTTTTGACGACTCGTTGCATTTCTGAACGCTTTCTTCTGGAAGGCACGATCCTAAGCTTCTCAGACCTCAACATATCAGCCACCTCTAAGTCATCAATTGTCTTGGTGGTTGTTTTTCAAAGCACTTCTGTGTTCTTCTTTCCTACCTTTATTTTAAGTTTCATTTTCAAGTTGACCACCTCTTCAAGAGCATAAGGGGATATTCAGAACTTGCATTTGCTCAGGAAGAGAGGAAAGCAATGGCAGCTTTTTTAATGCCTTTTTTTTGGTAATAAAACTTCAAATGATTCCATGAATTGACTCTCTCTAAGGACACAGAAAGTTATCACTATTTATCGCTATTTTTGTTACAGGTAATGCTGGAAAGTTTTAGTAGTACAGGAGTACAAATCCTTGAACCTGAATCAGAGCAAATAGTTGGGGGCTGGGGGTGGTGGTGTGGGTTTTTTTTCTTTCCATTATGATCCTGTCTGGACTGGCAGACAGCTCATCCTATGACATCAGAGTTTTTTGGGGGTTTGTTTTTTGTTTTTTTACTTCTTGGTTTGCATGGGAACAGTACTCCAGAAAAGAACTTTTCAAACACGTAATAAGGAAGGAAACTACGTGCAGAAAAAGGCAAGGAAGGTAATTGGAAAACTTTGCAGGGAAGGATTCCTGTTCTGTAACACCTGATGATGGAAACATGAGGCTTTGCAATTGTAAACAGAATTTCTTTCCACCCTGCTTGGCAATCGTATTCCTTTTTTGGGTGTAACCCTTTCATGTACACAGCTGCACTCCCCATTCCCATAGCTAGGCATGCCGGGTAAACCTTTTGATCTCACCTTCTAGACTTTGCTTGCTTGCATTGTGTTTATTACAAGTTTTTAAACTCCTCCGGACCAGGGTGTGATGGATGATCCTGGAGGAGCTGCCCTCTAGATCTCTCTGATTGTACTGAGTTGATGGTTTCTCCCTGGCAGGTGCAGGCAAGTTGATTTAAAAACAAAACAAAAAATCTTTTTAGTAAAGCAAAACCTACTTGGTGTCAGCTCCTTCCTCAGCTGCCGTGCTGAGGTCGGGGGAGCGGAGGCTGTGCTTGGCTTCCATTCCTTGTTCCTCTGGCACAACCATCCCTTTGAGTCGCAGATGCCTCGCTTGGTGCTGGCTCTTGTCATCTGGTCCCAGCAATGGCCGTTCCTCCAGGAGCCAGATGCTCCAACCCCTGGGAGAGCGCCCCGGCTCTTGGCAATGTGCTTTTACCTTCTCCTTTCTTCTCGGCGTGTTGTTTTGGTTTGGTTTTCTGTGGTACTGACCCACTGGCCATGGAAGTCAAGGGGCTTCTCCCACAGTTGGCAGCAGGCTCCAGGAGGTGTTAGACTGGATCCTATACTTGTCACACACTGAAAGCCCCTGTTAACATAATTTCCATACTGTGCCCTGGTAGATGCCACAGACCGTTCAGGAAGGTACTGCTGGTCTTTCCAGCAGCTCCCCTGCCCCTGCGCTATGGTGGGATTTGCAAGTGTTCGGCGTGTTGGCAGAACACCGTCAGTAAAAACAACTGTCCGATTCCCTCCCACTCCAATTTAAATAGTTTAAAAACTAGTTACACACCTCAGGCTCCTTGCAAATCATTACTGTGTCTTACTGGTTTGGAAGTGGTAGCATGACTCTGATCAGCCAGAGCAGACACTCTTGAAAGACGTGAAATGCCATTCTCCATTCCCTGCAGTTTGATATTAAAGAAACTTTTTCGTTTTCGAAGTGTTGCACATGTGCTCTTACCAGGTTCGGGGAAATACAAGAGTAGTGGCACACAGGGTACTTTGATATCGGGGAGAGCCAAGCACCTTTCCCATTAGCTCTGTGCAGGTGTATTGGCAAAGCTTCGGTCATCTGTTGTAAGATAACATGAAGCCATCATCTGCATATGTGATTTGTGAAGTGATAGCAAAAAGCACATTTCTTTAAAAAGGAAATTATCTTGAACATTTATGCAATGTGTTGCTTTCTGTATTTTTGGGTATGCATGCATCACTTCAAGCTGCTCCATTCAAAAAATATATTGTGGATTTTTCTTTTTTACAACGGAGGAAAAAACCAAATCGTATTGCCAGTCCACCATTTGATGCCTGAGGAGTTTGGATCGAATCGTACGTCGAAAGAAGGTGATATACAAAGAACATGCGTCAGCTCAGCTACTTTTTAATCTGTTCTGTGATTTGTCCACACTCAGCAGCTTTTTGTTGGCTGCAACAGAAGCCAGGGCAGTGCTCCCGGCAAAGGCGTCACCCAAGCTACCTTAGTTGATGAAACTAAAGTTGCTTCCTGAGCGTTACTGTCCTGTACGTTGTTGGATGGGCTGGCTCCACAGCTTTGGCCAATTTGGGTGCCTGCAAGTGATTTACTGTGCTCTGAAATGCAGCTGCTTCATGTACGGCAACTGATCTGTGACCACCACTGGGAGCCGTCCTCGCTGAAAGCGAGGGGGAGGTTAAAGCCAGTTGAAGAAAAAGGGGATTATGTTTTATGGTCCTTCTTGGTAGTTTTTTCCATTAATTCTTTTAATAAAAGATGGAAAACTCTAACTCTCCAGAACATCTGAGCTTCAGTCTTTCCTGGTGGTTTCCTTTTGGTAGTAAGCAATCGGGAGATGACATGAAGATGCTCTGAGGGCTGCCTCTTCTAAAGCCTGTGCAAGGGTTTTCAAAATATGAATAATTAAAAAAAAAAAAAAGTTCTTGTGAGCAGTCAGGCCTGGATTAACAGGGGAGATTCATTAGGATGCATTTGATTTTGATGATTTGAAGGCAGCAATCCTTCAAGTTCTTGCATATGGGTGAAACCCCACAGGAACAAGCTGAGAAACAGTGATACTATAGCAGGAATCGCATCTCCTTTTCTCCTTACTTTCTCATAGTTATCTGAAATAACACTGACCACCTATTGGAAAGGTTTAATGTGTTGTCATATCTGTTGAGAGTGGAGCGTGTGTCATGTAGGTACACATGAAAAGGACATTTGGCATTAATATTACCAAGATGCCCAAAAGTGTTACTTAACTAGTACTTGGATAGCAATACTTACTTGATACAGTAAGTATCACAGTGTCACGGAAAGGTATGGGCAGTCATCTGTGAGGGTAGGTAATAATGCAGGGATTCATACATGTTTTCTTTACCTAGAGATGCACTGACCTTGTCTGCACTGATTTGTGATGAAGTATAGAAACAATTATCATCAAAGAGGTTCATCAGGAAAAAAGCCAATACAGAACGAGGTCAGAAAATATCACGTTTCTTAATTTTAATGAAAACGGATGGTATTTTTCCACCTCTTGAGTCACTGTAAGAAAAAAAGCCCACAACTGTATTTCGTCTCTTCCGGTGAAAATTGGTTCTGTTTAAAAACGTGCCATAAATGTCCTCCTCCTGCCAACCACAATTCTTTAATGCAAACCTCATCAGTCTAGTATGTAGGGCATAGCCAGCTATGAATATTTAGACAATTAAAAAACAGGTACCTTTTGATATTTTGTCTGGCTGAAAAGTGAAGCTAATACAAATAATATTAACACATTTACAAAATTCAACAGTCTTGGCACAAATACTGAAGTATCCTAAAAGAAAAAAATGCACACAAATGTGTAGTACTTAGTGTGACAGTCTTAACATTTTTGACAGAAAGTAATAGATACATTTCTTAGTTATTTCTGTTTGAAGTTAATGCATGAAGAGCTATCCCACCGTAGTATTTCTGACCTGATAATGACTGTGTGTGAGCATGCATTTAGTGCTGAGATGCATCTTTGCAAACTGAGTAGCGGGGAGGGGGCTGCGTGGAATCAGCATGTCTCTTGCATGTCTCAGGTGCAAATGTGTATCTGACCTCTCCTAAATCTGATGAACTTTCCATGCCAGAAGAGCCTGTGTCCCACACAGACACGGTGCAGCTGCTGAGTGCCCTACATCCTTGGAGAAGAAGGGTATTCTTCTAGCAAGCATGGAAACACATTTCATCTGCGGTTCTGTGTCTGGTACCCCTCTGCAGCTGCTGTTAGGGCTTGAGCAGCAAGTTGGTCTGAAGGTTGAATGCCTTCAGGACTGAGAAAGGCCAGGTCTCTCCTGGGGGAGGCCCTGCTGCAGCATATCTGCTACCCCTCTGCTTGGCTGGCTGGTTGGTTGCTCTTTTGGGAAGGGATGAGATTGGGTGCTGTAATCACAGAAAACAGCTAATAATGACAATGAACAATTGGACCAGACTTCAGTCACAGGGAAGCGGTGCTCACCAGTGGCAAACACAGCACCAGCAAATGTGTTGGCCATTCAAACCACTGGTCTGGTGGGAGAATGAGTCCTCCAGGAGCAGCGTGTGGACTTCTGTGGAAAGCCTCACTGAACTGGGAGATGATGTGTACACGTGGATGTGGGTTTGCTGTCTATCACTGAAGTTAGCGTTTGGGTGGAGTACAAATCCTGGTTTTTATAGGCACTCTGGTGGAGCTGTTGTCCCGTGTGTCCATTACACCCATAAATACCTGCATGGTGTGATTACTGAAAGAGCAAAGTCAGTTAAAGGGAAGTTTAGTGCTATGGTAATTAAAGAATTCTTGAAAAACAAGAACCCTTCACCAATTGCTATGAGAGATGTCATCCCTCGGGGAAGGAAAAGTGACTGCAGAAGCATGGCCATGGAGGGAAGTCATCAGCAGTGTCCCACCTGAGTCTGTGCTGTTCAATGTACCTGACCAGGGAGAGGGTGAGCGGTGAGGTGAGAAAATCTGTGGGTGATTCCGAGCTGTCAGGGTGAGGAGGTTGAGGGCTGATTGTGAAGGGCTGGAGAAGGACTTTGTGACACTGACTGGATGAGAAAATAGCAGATAAAATACAGTGCAGATAAGTGCAAGGTGATGCACCTGATGAGGAGGTGGGAAACAATCCCAGCCTTACATGTACTGTGATGGGTACCAGGCTGGTGGTTGCCATGCAAGAATGAGGTCTGGGGTTATAACTGAGCTGTGAAAATCTGCATGATCCTCATTTTAAAAAAAAAGTCAAGTAATTTTTAGGAAAGAGATGGTGAATGGAAGTGAAGGCGTCAACACGTCACAGTGTACGTCTATGGCTCTGATGTCTCTATCCCACAAATAAATTTGTAAAACTGGAAAAAGTACAGAGACATGTGTCTGGGGTAGAGAGAAGCACAGGATAGCCACTGTGTGGGAATTTCTTCAGTGGCCTAGGGTGCATCAGATACTTAAGGTTTACATGGAAAAGGATTGAATAAATTGATGAAAGGGAATCTACTTCATCAGAATCAAAACAGTCACTCTTCTGATGCATTGCCTAGCTCAAGGCTCAGCGGATGCCTGAGAAAGACCTGGGGAAGTATTGCTCTGCGCTTGCCTTGCACATATGCAGCTCTGTAGGTATGTGCCCTTGACTACCCAATGGAGCCTGGATGCCGAGGTTGATGGACTAACCTTGTGTTTCTCGTTAGATAAGCTTGTTGCTGTTTGCAGCGTCTGTCGCTCAGCTTCTCTGTTCATAGTGCTGCATTTGCCTTGGATATAAGGAAAGGTATCAACCTGAGAAGTTGGTTCAGTATATAAAATTAATCTCTTAAAGCACCCCCTTCCATATCAGTTAGTACTGGTGCCCACAGTTTGGTCTGGACCATAGGCTGTGTATGCCTCTGGCCTTCGGAGCCTCAGGAGATCTGAACAAAATGTGCTGTACCCTTGTTTGTGATGGTTCAGGTGCTAACGAGCATTTCGACAGCATTGTTAGTGCTTTGCAGTTGCCCAGGTGGAGCACCATTCCTTCTGCTTTGCCATGGGCAATTTGGTCACTGCCTGCAGTGATTCTTCTTGACCAGTTCACATGGCTTAAGTTGCAAACTCTGTAATGTAACTTGTCTGCAGACATGGATGCAGGAAAAATGGCATAGGTACCTTTTACTTACATGGCAGAGGACTTGCTTATGTAAAACTCAGTGGGATCACTGGGGGGTTGGACTAGATGACCTTTAAAGGTCCCTTCCAACCCAAAGATTCTCTGAGTCTATGATCATTTCTCATTTTTGGAGGGTGCCAAGCATAGTAAGGTCATGTGCTACTGCCCACACAAGTCATCCATTTGACGCTGTCACACCAGTCTGTGGCAGAAGCAGACAGCGTGGGGAACACGATTTGAAAAGAAGAGTTGTTAAAAAAGCATCTGTAACTTCTTTCTCTTGAAGATGGCACCAGTGTGGTGGGGAGCACGCAGCTGGAGAGGTTCCTGTGCCAGCTCGGAGCAGCACGCAGGGAGACAGCTGCTGGAGGCTACCGCTGACCCCGTGGCAGGAGGGAGATTGGGGAGCATGTTCCTGTAGCTCGTGTCTGCCTGCGCTTTTTTGTGGGGCTCTATGTAACCACAGCTGCCCGTTTTGCTCCGTAACGATGGAGCTTTCAGATGAGAAAATGGTTCAAATAAATCATGAAATCCAGCAGGCGCGGACATCTGTTGGGGGCTGCTGCTTGCTGTTTTGCTCCAGGGGGGAAAGAGCAGGCAAGAGGCAAGAGTAGGACTGGGCTCGTGGAAGCAGGATCCTGAAGGATTGGTTTTACACACAACCGTGGGAGTGGGTTGCAGTCTTGGGCCTTGTAGCAGAAAGGGTTGGGCTCTCCTGATGTCACCTGGAGACGCCGTCCTTCCCTGTCCATTCCCGAGATGGAAGATAGTGCAGCTTTGATTGGCGCCAGTCAAGAGTCTAACAGGTCAGGACTAGTTATAAAAGAATATGTTCATCCATACAAAAATTTAACATACTAGTGAAAAAAAACCCTTGTAACAGAAACTTAGCTGGGCACCTCAACAAGCAAAATCTTACTGGGCGTTGCAGTGATGGTATGGGCTTTCCCTCCTCCCCCCTTTCACCTGCTGTGTCACTTGTAATCTCTACAGGCAAGGGACAATATCTAGCTTGGTTTTGATCTTTCTGCAACATCAAAGTTATTATTCAGTGCTCATTATCAGTATTGGTTGCTTGGATTATGTTGTCTTTTCGGGTTGAAGACAGAGTGCATTAAAAGCACACAGTAATAAAAAGTAATAAATAGTGGAACTATAAACGTATTTTGGCCTGCTCCTCCGCTGCTATAAATTATTCTGTATGCACTGAAATCTCCTGTTAAAGCACTGCCTTATTACATGGCACGGTAAAAGATAAGCAGGTTTGGGAAGAGACGTTTAAATAAAGTTAAGACCAAGTGACAGGCTATTTGATAAAGTGGTTTGAAATAAAAAGCTTTGGCCAGAGGTGTTCAGCAGGGTGGGTGGATGAGCTCTGCGCTGCAAAACGCCGCAAGGACACGGTGACCCCGTGCAGGCTTCCTCCCCAAAGGTCCCCGGGGCAGCCTGCGGAGCGGGTCGCCAAAGCAGGCTGCCGGGCTGCCGGGCCGCAGCCGCCGCTCAGCCCGTTCGGAGCTGAACCCGTTGATGAGAGCCACGTCTGCCAGCTTGGCCTGCTTCGGCGAGGCGCGGGAGAGCCCCGGGGACGGGCATTACGGTAAAAGATAGGTTTTGTTTGTAAAGGCGGCGTTCGAACGAGGCAGCAGGGAGCTTCACTCCCCTCTTACGCCGATGGTGTGCCTTTCGAAGGCGAGAGCACGGTCAGAACTAAGGCAGGATTAAAACCAGAGCGTGTCTGAGAACAACGCTCAAGGATGACATTTGGTATCGGCAGGAGGCATCAACACTTAATGTCATTAAATGCTACGCACCGATAGCGTTGCTTCACGTTGCACACTTTGGCATTAGTTAGGGGGTACGAATTGGGCAGTGAGTCCTTCCCTGAGCTTCTCACCTCTTTTTCCTTGGCGTGGTATGATAATGAAAGCCCTAGCCCGGCTCTTTCATCTTGTCCCACGTTTTCCTTTGCTGATGTGGAAAAGGAGCAAGGGAGGGGGCCCTGGCTGGAGAATGAGAGATAAAGCAAGTTAGTTTATGGCTGCGTCAGAGGACAGTCGGATGGAGAGTTTTCCTTGTCACTTAATAGCTACGTTAATCACTGGGACGGCAGCTACTCCCACGGACGGGCAGAAAAGGGCCCCGGTGTCTCACAGCTCCGCTGATACCGCACGAGTTCTCTGCAGAGGTGCTCTCCCAGCAGGTGCAATTACAGCGCTTTAACAGGCATGCAGGACGCGGCAGGATTTTTCATTATCTTGCATTAAACACAGCCTCCCCTCAGGAGGAACGATCTCGTTATATAATTTCAGATTAAGTGAAATTATTTTGTACAGTAGTGATGTAATCAGAGCACCCCTGGACAGCTGGCTAAGAGCGGCTGTTTCTGTAAAGGAAATAGGGCCTGAAAACGCTAACACATTGCACCTACTAATCGCATTCACGTACTAGCATGGGGCTTAACGGGAAGCAATCAGTTTGGTATGGCCTGGGTGAAATCATGGGTCAAATTTACAGAAGCCTTTGACCGTCTGTGCTCATACATATGTGTGTCAGGGTCATGTAAATAAGGGGTTTTTTCTCCCCCTGGTGTCCTTTAAAGAAGAGACAGGTAAAATTTCCTCAGTGAACAGTTTATCCCAGCAGAAGGAAGTTCAGCACTTTACCCACTGGGCTTTGGCACGTGCCTTTCACCCAAGCTTTTTGGGCTTCCAGCTTTCAGCTGTATCCATATCGCTTGGTGCCAAGCAGAGGTTTTCTAAATTAGCTGCCTAAGTAACTATAAATCCCAGTGAAAACAAATGGGACTCACTAAGGCATCTTTGGAAAGTCTCCTCTTAAACTGATAACGAGGTGGAGGGACTAAAGTGACAGATTATTCATTTATCTGAAAGAGAATAGCACAAGTATGCAAAAAAGTGGGATAGAAGATTGCAAACCCCCAAATTATTTATTTCAGTCCATCTCTCCTCAGAGATACCGCTCGCGTTAGACCCCCAGGTGCTGCATCGTCCCAGTTTCTGACTCTTTGGGTGTGCTCAGCCTCTGCTATGGGCAGGGGCATGTTCGGTGCCTCTAAAAACAGAGCCGCTTTACCTTGCTCCCTGCTGGGTCTCCTGCCGATGCCCACAACGGTGGCAGGGTGCGGCAGCGAGTGCCCGTCCGACCCTCCCTCACCTGTTTGGCTGGAGCTTGCCCTCTCCTTCCTGGCGCTGCTGATGGTTCCCAGCTATCCTCAGCTTTCCTCCGCCGGCCCTGTGCCTGCGGGAGCCAGCGCGATGTCTACAATACGCACGGCGCGCAGGATTCAGAGTTGCTGCTTATCCGAGTGCCTGGTGCACGCGCGTTGTTGTATCCCCGCTATGAAAGCTACATCTCCTCAGTCTCCACGGGTCCCACGGGTGGCTGCACACAATCCCACCCGCTCCCAGCACCACGCTGGCTGGCAGTGCAGGCTTGGCTCCTACCCAGCCCCGTTGCTGCTGGTGTCTGTTTTATACCACCACAGGCCTTTTTCTTCTTTTGTTTTCTTTTTTCTTTTTTTTTCTTCTTATTTTACTTTTTTCTTTTTTCCCTTTTTTTCTTTTCCCCCTTTTTTTCTTTTTTCCTTCTTTTCCTTTCTCTTATTTTTTTCTTTCCCCACCCCCCACCCCCCTCCCCTTTTTGTTGTTGTCAATGCGATTGCCAAGCCGAGCAGCCATTTTCAGCCTGGAAGGCAAGCGAACGGTGGGGAGGGGCTGGAAGGTGTGCAAATGGAGAGCAGCAAGCGCCTTTGGCTCTCTGGTGCAACGCCGCGGCGGGGCGGACCCGTAGCTGCCGAGGGAAGCGGGCACTTCCTTGAGTTTAGAAAGTGGAAAGCTGGCTGGATCCATGCTGCAGAGCATTCCCTCTCCACTGGCAGTCGGCCGTGTGGGTTATTTTCGGCCTTTGTTGCGGTCCCTGTATAATCGCAGCTTGCTAGACCCATAAAAATAGTACCTCGTGCTCTCTGCAGGGCTGACTGCTAATTACTTGCAGCCATCGGTGGCGGAACGGACCCAGGCAGCCATCCAGATGGCATGTTCCTACCGGTGGCCGAGCATGAACGATTTACGTGTTATCAATAGCGAGGGGACGGGAGGATGGAAGCCGCCTGCCTTCCACATCCGCCGCTCTGTGCTGGGACAGCCTCGTGGGAGCTGGGATGCGAGAGGCAAACTCTCCCCTCCTAGCCCAGGACAAGGGCATGCCCGTCGGAAAGCTCAGGTCCAGCGCGGCTTTGGGAAGAGTAAATGGGAAACAGCTTGTCCTGGGGGCGTTTGGCTTGCACGTTGATGTGGCTTCTTGCGAAGGTGGCTACACTCGCAGACCAAAAACTGCTGGATGGTCAGCTTGAAAGTCCTTCACCCTTAAATGCGTGAAGGAAATACCTGTGGACAAGCCTCTAGTTCTAAAGGCTTGGAATACATGGAAACTTGTATGTGCCACCTGCTTTTCGTTTCTTCTTTGCAAATTTACTCTGTGTGTCCTCAAATGCCACCTACCAGAGTCTCTGGAAGATTGCCACCAAAAGATGGATTTCTAGGCTGTTGACTGTTTCATATCATGAGTATAGAGGAGAAAAGGAAAATGATTCCTTCTGTCCTCTTGAAATGGAAACAATTCTTAGCACCGTTACAATCATATTCGTGAAGGAATTATCCAAACTTTTTTGGGGGGCGAGAAATGTTTCTTTCTGAAGTCCACTGCCGGAGGGAGAGTGCTGGGGCTAGAGGAACAACAAGTCTGGGCCAAATCTGGAGCCTCTGTGCTCCTTTCCACATTGAATTTGCTCACCTCAGCTTTCTGCTTTCCACACTCATGTACCTTCCTCGCCTTGCTCTTTCACCTGGGGTCGATGTTAAATTGCATTGCTCCAGGAATCACATAAATAAGGCAGGTGGGCTGAGGCCAGCGTAGCCAGGACGTATACACATAAAGCAGATAAAAACCACACAATATTTGCAAAGAGCAATCTCTGTGATACCCAGTGGGTAGCTGCGATGCAGCAAATCCATCCCTCGCGCACAACCACTCGGTATCAACAGATCTAAATGCAAAATGTGTTTGGCTCGGCGGGTGGAGTTGAACATCTATCTGATCTGCTCTCGTGGCTTTTAGCATCCCGGCTCACAGGTTGCAGACAGACACCATCCTCCTCGGGTCTCCCGAGCTGGCTGCAGGAGCCTGGGGAGCAGGGCAGGGGCCTCAGCTCTCCCAGGTGGTGCGGGAGGGGGCGGAGGGGCAGACCCCTACACTCTTCTCATGCCTTTTAATTAGCTAGAGCTCAAAAGAACTTATTAAGGACTAGGGTCATTTTCATTTCATGTGCTGGGGGGTGGGGACCTGCCTGTATTTCCCAGTTCTCCAGGACATGTGTGAAGATGGCAGATGCAGTAGAAGGGACCACAAAGGGATCACGCTGTAAAAAGAAGGTAAGTTGTCTTGAGCAGACTGTAGCTTAGAAACACAGCAACCTTATAATCCAAAAAGGGATTTCTGTGCCAAATTCTGCTACGTAAGCAACAAACCTATTTCACCTTAAATCAAATATTTCTCCAGCCCACATGTTTGTACAAACTGAGCTTATGTGCCAGTCACTGAAATTAGTTGCCAGTCCTTTTGCATCTCAGGAGTCCTTGGTGCAACTGTGCAGAAGGGGAAGCACTAAAAATTATGCCTGCCATGTGGATGTACACTTAACATTTGTTAGTCTAAGTCGAGATTTAGATATAAGAATACCTAGCTAGTGCCAGACGGTACCTCATCTTCTGATAAGTCTTCCGAGGTACCATAGGCATGGAGTGCTACTTCACAGGCTATGAAAGATGAATTTAATTTCCTTTTCTTGTATTAATCAGAGGAGACCAGATCAAACAGTTCATTCTCCACACCACCCTTGACCCACAAGAGGCTGACTGTGCACCAACAATGAGCTATTTCCAGCTCATTTTGGAGCTCAGAAGAGACAGGAGTTTGCTTCCCACTGATGGGATGACGAAAGCAATGGAAAACCCTGCGTGTTTTGGTCAGAGCTCTTTTATCCTGGAGGCAGAGGGACCACACTGCAGGAGGAGCGCCATCAGGATTTCTGGTTTGTGGCCGTGCCCCGTCTTACCCCTCCTCTTTTCAGAAGGTAAGTTTGGCAAGAGCCAGTTTTCTGGCATGCCAGGCCTCCCTCAGGATATGCTGGCTGGTCGGGATTGCGCGGGGAGGGGAAAGGCACAGCAGCTCTCTTGTTTGGGCAGCACCACTGGAATGGAGTAGGGCTGAAAATTTCTTAACCACGGATCTGTTATTAACTGCAGCAAGATAAAAGGCACATTTTATGAAAGCAATACATTCCAGCGTTGCACGTGCGAGTCAGGAGGTGGACAGCATGCATATGAATGCATTGCCTGTTTGTTTGAATGCATTATTTTACATCCATAGGATCAAATGTTTGTTACTTACGCAATGCTTAATAACAGATCTGAAGACCATCCTGTCTGGCTGCGAGCCACACAGTGGGCATGTAATACGCTTTGGTATTTTGCTGTGGTTTTCTCTTTTGTTGAAAGACATTTTTTGGTGTATACTGTTTTCCAAGGTGAGATGCAAGATGCAGGGGTAGAACTGTGGTAGCTGGTGTGATTTAAGGATAAAAGAGAAACCAGGTTTGCCGAGAGACTAAAAATTTTTTGTCAGAGCAGGTAATATGGCTGGAAAGATAGACAAGCTTTCCACCTCAGTATCCCGTTATCATGTCTCCTTTTTTCCCCCTCCATAAGCTTTCCCAACTGGTCCTATATAAGGTACCACTTCTCCCGTAGCTGGGCAGGACTGAGGTTCTCTCACACTGCTTGCTAATCCAGGGACAGGGGGAGGTTAAACTGTCAGCTTCGTAGACCCATGATCCAAAATCATCCTTTGAAGTTGATCTTTTCCTCTTGAAGCTCTTAACCACCCCTGTCATACAGTCATCTGAAGTAAAATCGGGATTGCCTATCTTTCCAAAAGTTACACTTTAACTCGGCCACAAAATAGAGGTTTGATTCAAGATTAGATTTACAAGGTGAGATTACATAGTCTGTCCTGTGCCAGGGACCAATTATATTATCAAAGCAGTTCCTTCTGGCTTTAAAATGTTCATCTCTCTGAAAAGTAGCCAGCTGTTTTTCAGCTATGGCTGTATGCAGGATGGGGCGTGACTTAGAAAATGGTCTCTTACAGCCATCTCGTGCTGGCATATCCAGCTGTTCATCGTGTTTGCTGTTTTCTCTGCAAGGCAGTGGTTTGCTGGCCTCCCGACAGAGTCCGAGGGCTTTCGTGGACGAGAGGAAGGCGTGGAGAAAATCTCCTTTGCCTGGTGCGAACTGGGATTCCTGCAGTGGCAGGGCTGGCAGTCCCAGCTGGGTGGGTTTCCCCGCTGCCTTGCGCTGGGGGCACGCGCTGCGCGTTTGCGGGCTGCGGGAGCTCACCGTGGGACCCTGGAGCTCACCGTGGGACCCTGGAGCTCACCGTGGGACCCTGGCTCTCTGTCAGCCTGCTGTGTTTCAGGCAGCAATCAAGTCCGCTTTCAGCCCTGCGTCTCCCCGTGCCTGCATTGCTCCTGAATTCCTGAGCTGCCTTCCAAGGCACTGGTTTTTGCTGCCAAGGCTCACGCTGTACGTCAGCTCCACCGAAGTTTAAATCCTTCGTATAGGGTCAAACTGCCCTCTGCTAAATGAGTATTACATACACAGAAAAGAATGAACATTGCATGCAGAAATATGTTGCGTTGCTCCTTTCTGTGAGCAGTGATCATCCCTCTTCTTGCAGGTGTTGAAGAGAGAGAGAACATCAACAGGCCATGGGAGGGAAGTTCTGTAATCCATACACAGAAATTTTTTTCTCGAATCCTTTACAAAAAGGACAAAATGTATTCTTTTAACAAAAATCAGCTGTATTTAAAACTTGTAGGAAAAATCAAAATGGTATCTTCGTAAGTCCTTGCTTCCCATCATGGATTATATTAAGTGCATCTGTTGCTGAAGTCAGCCTCCCTTCCCGCCCCGCTGCCCTCCTCACGCTCCCTCTCTCCAGGTTTTCTTGTCTCTCTGCACTGAGTTTGGAGCCTCTTGCCTTCACGAGCGATGCCCTCCGTGACCCCCTCTCTCTGTATCTGCTCACACATTCCTTCCTTATCTCACTCTCCTGCTGCTCCAGATTCCCTCCTGACCATAGACCATATGTGTTTACAGATCCCACCGTGGTGCCTTCTGACAAAACTGGCTTTCATCCTGACAGTGAGTCATATGGCCTTCCTCTCTTTTTCCCCAAACCTTCTGTATATGCATGAACACTTTAAACAGCGGCATCCAAGATGTTTTTCCATCAGTCTCTGTATTTGTATCTGTCTGCTTATATGATCAATGTTTATGTTAGTTAGATATTATGCTCTTCTGAATCTCTTCTAGCCGTATTTTGGCTAGACTGTGGTGACCTCCAGGCAAAGGCTCTGCTGTGCATGTTTATACATCGCTAAATACACTGTTGATGCTCAAGAAATAAGAATATTATTAATCTTTGAAATGACTTTGAAATCACTTCTAGGTGAGAAAGCAGCTTAAGGAAAATCTGTGAGGTGAGAATTTGGTCGATAAAGTCAATGGGAATTCTGCCACAGAGTGTTTTTGAGTACAGTCTTACTATTATTGTTGTCCTGTTGTAGGTTTAGGTTATGTTTGCTTTGTCTTTATTTTTATATAGATCCAATATTGTCTATATAAAGTTCCCTTGCTTTCTTAAGTGTTGCAGATCCGAATGACTTCTGGGTTTGTAAATATTACTATATTTTCCTTCTTAAAATAATGTGACCACATGGAAGCTTAATTTTTTTTCCCCAAATGGGTAACATGGGGCAACACCTTCTCTTTTCGAAGTGATACTCAGCTTGAGGGACAGCAGACTCCCAAATACGCTGAATGCGTGTCGCCGTAACCCCTTATGCCTAAATACGCGGTGCTGTTGCAAACGTCAGGCCTCTAGAAACCCTACTGTTTATCAGTGTGAGAGGCCCCACCCCACACGTTAATTAGAGCGAAGCTCATGCCATAAATCCGCTGGCATCCCGAGCGAAGCCGGTGTTCCCTGGGAACGGAGGTTATCTCCTCCTTTTGCTGCTGGTCCTTTGAACTTCCTGTGGTCAGGGAATCCTTCTGTTTTCAGCCTAGAATAACAATTATGAAAGTAGCCCTGCTCTCCTGGATGTAGTTCACATCTAATTAACTTTAACAGGAGTCATAATTTTAAGAGTGATTTCTCAAAAGCGTTATAACTCAAGACAATTAAGGCTTGAGAGAGAGCGCGCGAGACAGGGAGGGGAGGCAGAGGCACTCCTTGGGGCAGGGCACTTCATGAGTATTAAACAGATGTGACTCATTCCTGCCTCTAGTCCCAGCAGAAGTAATACCTTCTGAATAAGTTCTAGATAAAAACTTGTTGGCTGGTGCAAAAATCATACCACGCGTGTTAGAACAAGCACGCTGATGGGCTATTCCCATTAAAAACAAGGGCAAACAGCAGTGGAGTTTTCAGTCTGTTGGTGTAAATTGGACACAGTTTTTTTTAGCTGTGGAAACTCATCAGAGTCTGCGGAAAGAAGGGATAAAGGGCAAGGAAGTGCAGACCAAAGAATGAATGAATGAATTCCGTTGCCCTTCTGGAGCAGGATGTTTTTATTCTTATTATGCACGAAATACGTAGTAGTTTATATAAAATACATCCATCAGCCAATTCTTCTTGAGGACGTGTGAAACTAGAAAGGAAATTATAGCAATGTACAACATAAAAATGGTGGGGACCCCTAGGTCTGACTTTTTGAGTATGTATTTAAAGGTAGTTCTGCATGCAGTACTGAAGCCTTTGTATGTATGACAGGCATCCTTTTAAGCCAGGGCATCCCACAGACCTCTCACAGAAGCAATGCCACGGAGGACAGCATCTCTATGTGTGAATGACCCAGCCTTCTGTGAACGTACAGAACATCAGGTTTTATGACAGAGGGTTGTAGGGAATTCTCCTGCTGCTACTGCAAGGGTGATGCCTATCTTTACTAGTGGCGCGAGGATTCTAGAGGAAATGGTGGGTTTTTTACCACAAAATTGGCTTAGAGCAAGGTTAGTCGGAGTAGTGGTTAAAACAGAGCCAGCCAGCCTACCCAAAATCCTTACTAGTGTTCCTGGGGGTACCTGTTGCTAAACCAGCAGTGGACTATTTCACTTAAGGGCTGTATCCACAGAGGGGATGCGAGATCCTTACAGAGGGTGAGGAGGTGGCGGCGGGAGGGAGAGCTGACGTCATACATCGTTACACTGATTATCATCTGCCACGCAGAGCATGTCCACACCGCAGCTGAAGGTGCAACTGCAGCAGGGGTGGACCCTGCTGGGCTTCGTTTAGTGGCGCCAGCTCAGGTGGTAATCCAGTATAATGACAGCAATGCAATATCAGCACGTAGCTGCCCGAGACCTCGGCTGTGTGAAGTCCCTGCTGCTGGAGTTCCACCACCGCTGGCAGCTAGTTGAAGCCAACCCCCAGGCTTCTTGCTATGCTGCGGTCGTGAGCAACCCCACAGCTGGGTGGTCAGCCCCAATGGTGGGTTGCAGGCTGCTTCTGGTACAGAGCAACCATACGTGGGCCCTACTCGCAGCACTCGTCTAGCTGGGGAACAGGCATAAATTCTCCCTTAAAAGTACCGAACAGTCACTGTACAACTGCAGGTTTCTTTGATCAGCTCCTTGCGGTAATGCTTTCCCCGCTTCCTGAGAAATCTTTGATTTCAGCCATGCAGTGCTGCACCTCCTCCAGCTCTTCCTGCAGCTTCCCCTGGAGCAGTTTTCCAGCAGCCCTGTAGAAAGCTGCTTATCTGCTCCAGATGAAGCAACGCAGCAAAATGAGTACCTTAACTATGATGAGAGACTACAAGTGAGCCTACACAATCCATGGTCTGCTTGGGAAGTAAACCCTGACCGCCTCGGGAAGAAAAGTCTGACCTACCAAGCAGTGGAGTGTCTTGTGTCCTTGGAGCTGGGACTTGGGAATTTTGTGCCCTCTGGGAGGGAGCACGTTGATTTTTTCAATGTAGGAGCCTGGGGGCAAACCAGCGCGTAAGTGGTACGGACAATCAGGGGCCCAGGAGTGAAACAGGGAGTGAACCGCAATGATAGTGTAGAAGTGTCCTTTAGGATGATGCTTGACAGTTTTACAACATATTGTTGTAAGCAATGAACATTAATCTTAAACCATAAACCAGCTTGTTTTCCATTTATTCATAAGAATTTTGCATTATTTTCTTCTTGTTACATTTCTAATGTTAGCATAGCCATTACGTTGTCTCATCTCACTAGATTGGTTCATTTGGCATCTCTCTCTGAGAGATGCCAAAATACAGGGCATAAAAATACAGGAGAGGTTTTTCAAAAGTATTTCACCAGTATTGTTACTGGGAAAATTATGACCAGCTCTACTGTTTTAGCATGCTTGAATGTGGATATCAGTAACGCTTGGACACATCTATATCCCTTATTCTTCCATTATTAAAAGCAATGCTGACAGCTCCACCTTCTCTTAAAAGCTATCATCCAGCAAAAAGAATTAAATGAATAAATTTAAAAATTCCCCATGGGAAAGTGTTGTCTTCATCCCCCGGAAGACAGAAGTATCAGGGTCTCTAATGAGTCTGCCAGAACTTGTGTGTATGCTACTGAATAACTAAGGAGGTCATTTATGCCCTTTGGAATAAGGACATTTCAGGGCAGATATGGTGTGTTCATGCTGCTATCAAACCTTTCTGAGGGACAGTGGTGAATGTGAAAGCTTTGTTACATGAATGAGAAGGTGATTTGGAATAGCCAACATGGCTCTACCAAGGTTAGATCATCAGATCACATAGGCTTTGCAGGACCTCTAGAGGTCTCTCATCCCACCCCTGCCCAAAGCAGGTCCAGGTAGAGCAGGTTGCTCAGGGCCTTGCCCAGTTGGGTTTTGAGTATCTCCAGGGTGGAGACTCCACAGCCCCTCTGGGCACCTGCTCCAGTGTTTACCCTCATGGTAAACTTATTTTCTCTAATACTGAGTGGGAATTTCCCCTCTTTGACCAACCTGATTGTGTTGTGTAATAAGGGAAGAGCAGTGGTTGTTATCTACCTTGACTTTAAGTTAATGTTAGACATGATCTCCTACAGCACCTTTGTATCTAAGCTGGAACATTCTTTTTCACCCATCTACTAATCCATCCATACAGATGGATTAGTAGATGGGTGAAAAACTGGATTATTTGTTGATCTTAAAGGGTTAATATTCTACCTGGAGGCCTTTACAAGTGGAGTTCTTCAGGGATCTATTCTGGCAACTGAGTATCAGTGATGCAAAAGTGGAGACAATATGCACCCTCATCAAGTTTGCAGCTGACACCAAACTGGGGAGAGCAATCAAACAAAAGCTCCAGGGCAGGGCTGCCACTCAGAGGGACCTGGGCAGCTGGAGGAAGGGGCCAACAGGAACCTTACAAAATTCAGCAACGACAAATGCAAAGTCTTGCAACTGGGGTGAGCAACTGGAGCAACTTTGTTCTCATAGCTAAAGGGCTTTGAGAGGGAGGTTGAACTACAGACCTCCTGACATCCCTTCCAACCCAAACCATTCTGTGATTTCATGTTAAAACTGGAAAGGGAGACTTTATTACGTAAGTGCTTCAGTTCCCAGAAGCCCTGGTGTTGTCCTAGTGATATCAGGAACTTCCCAGTGCTTGTCAGTGCTCACACACAAAAGTCCAGAAAAACTTACGGCCTGATGAGATGAAGCAGGCAAAACTTTATAGCAAAGTATGTCTGAGGTACACGAGAGCCCCTTCCTCCTCCTGCCCAGCGCCGCTGCATTGGAGCTCCCCTCAGGCGCAGTTTCACATGCCACTTCTGTACGCCCGTTGCCCAGCTCAGAGCCAGGTGGAGCGAGGCCCGAGTGCTCCTGCCTCTCCCAGAAGAGCCAGGTTGTGGTTCCTCTTGTTCCTGTCTGCGTCAACAGAGAGCGTTAGCTACAAAAGCACAAGAAAGCGCACTGCTGTAAACAGTAGCCCAGTTCATAATTATTATTTTATTGCTTTCTTGCAGACAAAACTGGCATTTTTTCAAGGATGTGGCTAGGGTCTGTCCTGGAGGCGAGGCCATACCTGTCATGCAACTGGCAGGACTGGACTTATTCTGAGTTTAAACTCATACTACATTTAACAGCGTAGCATGGAAAAGTGAAATTTCTGCTTATAGTGAAGGAAATCATGTATACAGTGTGTTACACAGTGTTCCACATAGAGTGGTCTTCCAGTATCTGTTCACAGGTGTTTTAAGGACTGCTTGAGCACATTTAGTTCGCTGAGACATGTGCACAAGGAGGCATTTTTACAGTAAGTTGATCTTGTTTCCTACAATGCCATTTGGAGGTGATCCCCCAGGAATCCACTCAGAAAATAAAACTAAGGTGACCTGTCAATCCCTCAGTGCCAGCATAAGAGCTCAGAGATGTGACAACAAGGTTAACATGAAGCAATCCTTTTTCTCCCGTTTCCCATCAAAGTCTTTTTTATTGATGTTAGCCTCGCTGCTTCTTATGCTGCTAATCATGCGAAGGATGAGCATTTTTATAGAAACAGTGTCCTAAAAGGAGCATAATTGTCCCAACAAAAAAGTGGATCTGAAGAGAAAAAGAGGAAATAAAGTGATAATTTTATTTCCTACATGTCTGACTCGGACCTACTTACATAGAGAAGGTGTTGTAGATATTGTAGATACCCACAGACACATCCAAATCACATGGAGAGCTGGGAAGAAAACATTAATGCAAAGTAGCCTCTTTAGCATCTCATATCATGTTAGGGCTCTAATCCTCTGGTCTCTTTATCAGACTGTTATAATTACATGGAGCAGAGAATGAGAAGGCGGAAAACTAAATGCAATTGATTCTGCTATTTGAACTACAAGGTTTATGTAGGTGTTTGAGGGAAGGAAGCGAAGCGCACCAGCTCTTGAATGCTGAGCAGCAACACTATAGCAAGAATGGAGGACTGAGGAGGAGGAGTATATCCCATTGCAAGTCTGAGTGAAACTGAGGCAGTGCTGGAATTTTGTCTAGACAGGAGAACACTTTCACATTTACATCGTCACATCTTGAAAGCTGTGGTAATCACAGCTGTTTCACGATCCCCAGTGGCTGCCTTGTAGTATTCTGGTCCCACTGATGACAACTACTCAAGATTTAAATGCATTATAGTGATGGTTGTGCTTTTGTAATGGAGGAGAATATGGTTGTAATAAAAGAGCTCCCATTTCTGTTCAACATGACTCAGCTGGAGGGAGGAGGAAGGCTTCAACTTCTCACTTCTGAATTGGTTTTTAGAGAGTTATGGGATGTGTGAGAGAGGAGGCTGCCTCTTTTTTTCTCGTGTACTGCAAACTTTATGGTAACAAAATTCCCTATTAAATGATTGGAATAAAAAAGGCTTTTAGGAAACTTTCTTACATCAAGTTTTTCACGTTTGAAAAGGCTTTTGCAGCACAAAGCAATTCTTAATGCTGCCTTTACCAAGTAGCCCAAGGTCCCTTTGGTGTGGGGAGTTCTTGCTGGCTGGGTGTACAAGCAAGCACAGCTGGAGCACACAACACTGTGATAACATCTGGAGTTTGTAGAGAGAATATCTTGGTAAGGAGGTTTCCAATTCTACCAGGAGATAAATTGCCCTCCATAGCCCTGGGGTTTCAGAGAACAAAATATTCCTGCAAGTATGACACCTCCGCTCCTCAGCTGTGAGAAGCAGAGCTTCTGGCACAGTAAAGAACTGAATCTTTATCTTCCCTGGTTGTTATCAAAACAGTTGTGGTATGACCCACAAATTGAACATGAAATGACAAGTCTGCTTGCAAAAACTAATGCAAAGTGAGTTAATTGGCATTCTTTTGTATATATTAGATCCAATTCTCCGTTGTCCTCCACAGCCTGCAGCCATTATACACCATAAAAGTTCAGCATAGGGGAGATGTGCATGAAAATCTGTTTTAAAAGTCTTACTCTTCTCCATTAAGTTGGTAAAGATATTTGGGACCTTTATAACTGCTCTGATCTGGTATTCCCTCTTACAAGTTACAAGGTATTTTTAATTATGGTGGTAATATTTTAATAAGGCTTATCAGTGCTCCGGGCCAATGCCATAACCCAGTTATTTGACATGTTGGGATGACAAGCATCTGTTACAATGTATAGCCTTGCTAATGGAAGACTCACACTAATGAGGGGGAACCCTGGGTGTCTACAGGGCTACTGTAGCAGCTCCCATTTGACTCTTCACTCCCATTTCCAAGAATGAGGGCACAACCAGAAGAAACGGATGGGTGTCAATAAAATCATCACGCTCCTTATCCCCTTGGGCTCGCAGATACCTGTGTGTAAATTAGAGCAGCCCCAGTGTGAAGCAAGTGTAAAGATCTCTTGAGATGTGCCACTGTCACACTTGAGAGCTTCTCGTTTTGTACTGCATGTGGCTTAGCGGCACTGTGGTATCTAACACCAATTATCAAACTGTCTGAATAATGAGGGGGAGATGCACCTTGCCAAAAGTTCATGCTTTATTAAAATAATTCATCCTCAAGAATGCATTTTGCATGCATGTCATGCGGCTGAAAAGATTTTTGTCCCACTACTAAAGAATAGCTAGTCAAAAATAGCCTTTTATTGCTCTCAGCGCTATTAAGTATCTTTCTATACATTAAATTCTCAAGCTCCAGCAAATGTTACCAGGTGTTGATGAAACAGAATTGTGAAGGGAGCTTTTAAAGGAACAGAAGTAACGTAACATTAAATAATTGACCTTGTACTGTCGCTGTTGGGGTGCTCTGCATGCAGCAACGTGAAGTCAAGAGCTGTGTAGAAATACTGTGTGCATGCACTGCTGGTCGTGGTGGGACCATGGTGGGAAAAGTATGTCATGTGTTACTCTGCTGCACCTGAAGCAAAACAGCGAGGCATCCTGAAACTTTTTGTCTGAGTAGTCAGTCAGGTTTGACAAGGCTGACACATCCGTCACCACACCTCTACTTTTGCACGGTATAGAAGGAATTGTACAGTCCTACATATACTTCCCGCTGAATTCAAAGACTTTTTTTTTTTAACCCTTCCAGAAACTGGTAGCATAATATTCCAGGGACTGTCTAAAAGGAGCACAGCGAGTGTTCAGGGACCTGGGACTGACAGCTCTTGGCAGGCAGTCCCAGGCTTGACTAGTCCCAGGCTCGCACTGAGTGCCTTGTGTCAGTCATTCCCTGCCCTCCCCGACCCCTCCAAACACTTGCTGGGGCATATCTACATGGATTGTGCTGCAGGGCACTGTAAATCTGCCCATAATTAGGCACCGGTTGAGTGCATTTAAGATATATCTTCCCCATGACAGGGATATCTTTGAGTAAACTGTCTGAGCCCTCTCAGTTTGTTATTAATGATGTTTCAGACCGTCTCTGCAATGGCTATAGAGGTGCTGCTGCTGGCACCCGCTGGTGAGCCTCTCTTCCCATGCAGAGAAGAGCTCAGACTGCAGACTCGGGAGTGTTAACTGTGAATTTTCTGGGGAGAGTTCAGCCTGGGTGAAGTGAGGAAGTGGAAACTCCCAGGACTGACCTTCATGTCATAATAGACACGGGCTTTGTGAATGCTGCCACTCAGCCTAAGCTATCGCTTCCCAGGCAGCCCTTGCACAGGAGTGGTGGTGCATAGCAATTGCCTTACAAAGACGCATAGCCGGATTAGTGGCTTGCACGGGCAAACTTGTCCTTACTGCCCAAAACTGTAGGAGGTAGGAACACAGGAGTCACATGCTGTTTTACCTGGATGATTTGATCTCTGTTTGGAATGCCAGACCTGATTTTTCGCAAGCTGCAGTAGTGGAAATCACTTACCAAGTCATATTCAGATTTGTGCTTTGAATGTCAGATGTAACTGGTTATCAGTGTGTTTCAGCTATTTTAAAGTTATTTGGTTCTTCTCCATGCAAGGACATTAAAGAGAGGATGTCATTAAATAAGCTCAGAAGATGGCTTGTGAAATAGGAGGGGCTGGCAGCTACTGTTAAAAACAGTTAATTAACTTGCCATTGAGGGGAATTTCAGTGTGGTCTTGGGAATTCAGTTCTTAAGATAAAATATAGACTTCTCCCTGGTGTAGACAGGGACAAGTGCAGCTTGTTCCATTCACCTCAGGTAGTGTCCTGACTAATTAAAGACCCACCATCCAGCAGCCTAAGCCTAAAATAGACATTTTGGGTACACCATTTGGGGTTGGGAAGGAGCCTTTTATGTAACCTAAAGAGATGGATTATGCCTACTCCTAGCATTATGTATAAAGGAAATTCCCTCTGTTTATTAAAGCAGTGTTCAGGATCAACTGTGTCCCCTTTGCCTCCTTGGAATTGCTTTCTTATGCCTCAATATCCATATCCTTATGGTGTCTGCAATTCCAAGGGAGGTGAGTTAGGATATAGGGCTGCAGCACAGACCTTAGCTCTGGCTTGGTTTAAGGAGCCCAGAGGGAATATTACATCTTCTTTAGACTGACTTGCTTAAAGAGGGTCTCCTAAGACCCAGACAACTTTTAAGTATCCATGTCTTAAGAAGCAGAACGCCACTTTCTGATAAGGGAGATGAGCAAGAAACTCCAAATTACTGCATGTTATTCTCTTCTGCATGGATTTTTCCTTGAAACTGAGTTCCTTGAGTTCCATGAAACCATGGCTTGCAGTTTCCTGGACATTTGCTCTCAAAAAATCTTTGAAGTCAAAGAAAGTCAAGGAACTTAGGATGTGGCCTTAGGTACATCAGGACCAGGCCTTCCCAGAAGTAGCGTAGCAAGGTTTAAGCAATATCTTCCAGCTATGACACTGATATTTTCCTGTCATCGGTAGAATTTTAAGCAATACCCATGCGACTTGATCCTGCTTCAAGATAACCGAGTCCACCTAAAGCAGCACCCAAGTAAAATTCACTGTTTCAGCAAATAAAAATATTTGTATTTACTTACTTCATTTGCCCATGTATGAAAACAGTTCAGATAGGAGCACTGAGCTGTTTTCAGTATCAGTTATCCTCTCCTCTCCATTTCAGTGGGGCTAATTGTGCAAGCAGGCCCAGCAGAATCCACTTGCTATTTAAGTACATTTTTCTACATGTCCAGGTAACAGTGACTCATCCAGGCCTCTGGGTGTATCACACATATGCTGTCTCCATGATGGATAATGGAGTGTCTTACTGAGCTGGCACACCAGTCCAAGCTGAAAGGTGGGGCTGGTTGGAGGTGGTGCTAAAACTCAGCAAGAACCTCGAATCAGTGTAATACTTTTGGATTTCTAAATATGCATACATATGAACAACAGCTCTCAAAGGAACATGCTGAAAAAAATGCTTTGTGTTCGTATGTCTAAATACAAGTCCCAGGCTTGAGGCATCACCACTCAAAAAATCTGACTTTTAGGTATGCTGGTGGCACTAACACAGTGACCTATATTTAGGTTTTGAAAAATTTGGACTAGAGTATTGAGGCATAAAGTTCAAGTTTCCCTCATTCTGCACCTGCCTCCTGTTCTGCATCTGTTTTCTACCTTTTTGCTTCCTTCTTTATAGCATTAAGCCTATGTATTTGTTTTTCTTACTCATCCTGACTGCATTTGTATTCTGCTCCTTAATGACTTTGGAATGTAATGTCAAATCATCAAACTCTGCAGATGTAATCTGTATTCAAAAAAGCACCCCATATATATGTGTGTGTGTATATATATACGCACTGATATATAATGACTCATGTTATATATAATACAGCATATATATTACAATAGAGAAGTCACTGCATGACTTCAGAGATAATAGCCAGCTTGCATTCTGCCTCTCTATAGTGCTCCATACAGCTCCGGGCGGTGCCGTCAGGATGCCTTTCCCGACCAAGCAACCCCACGTTTACTTGGAGGCGCTCTTATGCCTCCGCTACGCTGTGCCCACCGCCACCTCCAGCAGTAGGCCAGGTTCTCATGTAACCTGTACCATGGTGTTCCCACAGAGCCCCAGCAGTTTCAGTGGCATTGAGGAGAACTGCTCATTCGGTTTTCTCTTGAACAGTTCAGAAAGTCTCGTCCTTTGGTATGTTTGTGTAGTTGTCATTTACCATCCTGTGGCCTACTACTTGGATTTAAAATATGAGGAAAATGATCAGTGCAGGGAAGACAGAAACGGGCCCAAGAATTTATGCATAGTGTGGGCTGCTGGTGATCTCCCACAAGTTTAAAAAACTTACAGCACATGTGTTGTTGCAGAGCATCAGATGACTGTCATGGCTGGCTCCCGTACTGCACTTTGGGATGAAAGCCTCGGGATTATGCGAGAAAAGCTTGGCAGGGTTATTCACGAGTGAGTGCTGCTTCTTAAAATCTGGACATATTATCTAACATTTTCTAACACCGCGGACAAGTGTCCCGACCAGCCGAGGCAGTGCCGCTGAGCATAGCTAAGAAATTGTTCCAAATCAAACCTTGGGGCTGACCCAGTGGTCAATGGCTGATAACGAAGGCACCGCTGGGCATCCTACAGCAAACTGCCTTTGCTGACACCCTGCACACACACAGATGTATTAAAAGGATTTTTTCTCTAGGATCTGGCTTATTTTTTATTTTGTAAGAGTAAAGCTTAACTTTCAGAGCACCAGAAGGCAGGAATCCAGAAAAACTAAGGGAAAAAGCCAGTTTAAACACACGTTTCTGGATATCCTCTTTCTCACACACAAATGCGGTCAGTGCATGACACAATTCAAACATTCCACATTTCACGTGCTGGTGTGCAAGTTTCAGGGCTGTTTCAGAAATGAACCGGGCTTGGAGTACCGACAGCCTTCCTAAATACGGGACTTGATGTTACTTCCCACTTTATGAAAGAAACATTGATGCTGCTTTCCTAACAAGCATGCTGGTCCTGTGGTGTGCCACATCCTGGTGCAGGGGGAAAGGGCTGCCACCAGTGGACTGGGCCCATCCTTGATGTAATGGCGCCGATTTAACCAGTGCTGCCTTCTTCGTGTGCCAGTTGCTTTCTGGGGTGGTACCAGGGAGTTTGGTGTTGTGGGCACCCCTGCCCTGGCCGCCCTCACCGCAGCACTCCCAGCCCTCGGGTGGGCCACCCGGTGCCCCGAGGCCTCGGTGACTGCCAGGGGGAAAGCGCCGGCCGGTAGATACGATACAGGTCAAGAGGAAGTTTTTAATGGGCTCCAACCTCCACCGGCAACTCATGAGGGCGGCCCACGCACCAAGGAAGGTGGAAACCCCGATGCGAGGCTGAGAGAAGCCTTGCGATGCCCGGGCGGCGAGCGGGGAGCGCCGCTGCCGCCGCCGCGGGGAGGCCGGGCCGGGCGCGGCTGGGCGGGGGCCGGGGAGAAACCTGAGGCGTCCGCCGAGGAGGCGCGGAGGGCACTGGCGAGGCGGCGGCGGCGGCTCCACGCCCAGGAGCGCCCCTTAAAACCGCCGCCGAAAGGTGTGGCTTCGCCTTTCCTCTGCCGGCGGGGAGGGGACGGGACGGGACTGGACTGGACTAGACTAGACTTCCGCGCTTGCCGCCGCCGCCGCCCGCCCGCCAGCGCACACCGCTTCGCGGCGCCCCTGCCCTCCCCTCACCTGCGGGCCGCGCCGATCCCCGCCGCTTCGGCCCTTCTCCAGCCCATCGGCGGGCTGCGAGGGAGAGGAGGCACCGCGGCAGGCCCTCCCGGGGGTGAATGCCTTTCCTTTTCCCGTCGGGTCTGGGTCAGTCTCCCTGTCGCTTTCCCCACCGTCCACTTTCCCCCTGGGCGGCGTCCCCCCGCGCTCCCCCGCCGCCATGAGCATCAACGGCGGCTCGCACCCGCGGATCAACACCTTGGGGCGGATGGCGCGGGCCGACTCGGGCACCGACCTGCGCTACGAGATGAGCTCCCATGTGGTGGGGGGCGGCGGCGGCGGCGGCACCCACACCCACAAGACCTACTACTACCAGAAGACCTACGGGGGGGACTACGCCTCCGACGGATACGGGTAGGTGCGGGCCCGGCCGGCCGCCGGCCCCGCTCCCTCGGGCCCTCCTTAGGAGGGAGGGCTGCCCTGAGCCTGCTCGCGGTGTCGTTTCCTAGGTGTGCAAGCTTGCAAGTCTTTCTTTTCCTCCCTGAGGAGACTAACTTGTAAAAGGCTTTTAAATGCGAGCAAAGAACTTTCCAATTTTTTAAAATAAAAAACCCCCCAAACAACTGAAAAACTGGTGAGGTTTGGTGGGGACTCTCCCTGAAGAGAGTAACGGGATGAAAAGCAGAACAGTAACATCTGCGTCCCCCCCTCGCACTCTGGGGTGTAAATGCGTTTATGCTGGCTGTACGGACTCCACTGTTCTCTGCTGGTAACACCCCCCTTTGCTCGGTGATGCAAAACAAGTTGTACTGAGGTAAACTGCCTTACACCTCATGCAGCCAGGCTCAGGTCTCCCTGTCCTCCCCAGCAGCGACGTAATGAGAGCTATAAAACGATTCTTAACTAGTGGGAATTGTTCTGTTACTAATTTTTGAGTTTGTTTCTAGCCTGTGCGAGGCCCAGAAACGTAAGGCCGTGATCTTTTATGCAGTGATCCCTGATATTTGGTGGCTGGGGAGCAGAGATACAAGCGATACTACAGGCTGCTTCCCTCCCCTCTCCCTGCTTAACTTTCTGCTTGCCATGTTGCTGTGAGCGCGGTGAAGACCTTGTGGGCAGGGTCCTGGCTGTGGATCATGATTTGGAGAACGCTTGCTTTCGTGGACGCAGCTGTAGCGGCAATCCGCGCAGATCGATTCGGGCAAAATAAGTGCAGTGGTCGTGAAGACTTCTCCATGAATCCCCTCGGCTTGGAGTTCATGGGACTGAAAAGCAGGCAACAGTTATAATCACTGAAGCAAACAGCTCTGGTGTGTAATAAGGCGCCTGTACAAAACACTGCTGGCAGTTACTGTTTTTTACATGTGGAATGGCTCCATTAAACCTGTTGGTCTAATTATTGATGCCACTGGCCTAGGAATTGATTTGGAAGTGCTGTTGTGTAATATGTGTTAGAATTTATCCCCTAATTTTTTGGATAGTACACCATTATTAGAGTGCAGAAGGATGAGAATTAAACATATATAGTAAATAAACAGCAGAAGAGAATAGGCAGGCCTTATTAAATCAAGCAGATTTATAAATGACTGTAGAGAGTTAGAATTACCCTAGAGAGCACAGAGAGCTCTGTTTTGGTTCGTCAGACCTGTTGCTAGAGAACCACTAAATGAAAGACAAAACTTGCATTTTACCTATTTTTATTACTTTGTCCGGTTCTTAGTTTTAGTTCTTAATTTGACTTTTTGTTTGGTGTGTGCACAGGTAAGTTAGTTAACAATGAATTGCAGCTATAACATGTCTACTTACTATTACATTAGTATGAAAATACCTATTTATTGCTATATAATTAGAACAATTCAATATTTAACCATGGGAGAGTGCACATACTAGGACTCCAAAAATGCCATTGTTGTATTGCATTTGTGAGGATCTGTTTTGCTAGGGGTGCTCCACTGCATATACCTTTACTGTTTACGAGAGACAGACATTAAAAATTAAGGGCAGAACATGCTGATTCCAGGCTATTTTCTTTTTTTCCAAGTATACTCTGGTGCAACTGTATTGGATTCACTAGGGTGACTTCCCTGTTATTCCTGACTTTCACTGGAGGAGAAATACCTTTCTTTAATTTAGCATTCTTTGTTTTTTGTTACATATTTTAAACCAGTCTATAGTTTGTTAGACTCTTCTTTCTTCAGTATTCAGTGATTTAGTATTCATTCAGCATAGCAAGAATGGAAAGGACAGACCTGATCAAGAGGTTAACAACTTTATAATAACATCCTTTCATTTACTCTCTATAACATAATATTCATACCTCCTTTTTCAGAAGGCATATCTGGTAAGGAGGTTGCAATGAAACTTCCTGTTCACTTTATTGCAAGGCTTCTGCATCGAACTAAAGACCCCTGTTAATGAGATCAAAATACATACGTATATATATTTTGCATACAATTTTTTTTGTGTATGAAAACATCTGACCATGCAAAATACTTAATAATTGGTTGCAAAACAATACATGTGTTTGCACCTTACTGAGTTGCATAGGTTTATTTTTAATTAGTGCTGATTTGAATTAAAATGTCCCCCACAATACAAAATGAGGATTTTGTTGCCAGTTAATGAAAAAAACCAATCATGCCTGATTTTGCACATGCACTGCATGCAGAAAATCTACTAAATCTGTGCATGTTGTGGTTGTAGGATGAGGACCTGGAATTGGTTTTAAAAATTGCATTCAGCCTGATACCTTCTGTGCCAAAGTTTAGTGGCAGTTGCTGAACTTACAAAACTGAGGCTTCTTTTTCCAATGGGGAAGATTACTGTACCTTAATTTTAAATGCAGTAGGATTCAACTTAGGGTCTAATCTTGTAAGTTTTGGGGCGTATTCTGCCAAACAAGTCTGTGCTGAGTATTACATTACTCACAGAGCAATATAAGACGCTCCCTACCCTTGGGGCTCAGCAAGGTGCTTTTACAACATTCCCGGTTTCTTCTGGCTTGGGAACTCAGGACGAGCTTGGCCCCGAGAGTACAAATACTCAGCTTGATAGTGAGTCACACGCTCCTAAACTGCCAATTCATCAGTCAAATATTTATCAATGTCTTTGCTATGGAGAGATAAAATCTGATACGCTGGGAGAAAAGGAAAAAAAGTGGCAAGTTATGCAGTTTTATTTGTCATTGCTGAGATTAGGGAAGAAAATAATCTAGTATTCATGATCACCCTGTGATATAAAAATAAATTAATTTACACAGTTTTGCTTAAGAGTTAATGTAACTTCTGTCCTTTAACTTAGAAAAGGAGTTCGAAATTCACACCCTGTGCCCTGACATTTCTTTCAGGAACAGATGGACAAAGTAAACTTGGAGAGAATAGATTCAAAGCCACGTTTTTGCCCTTCCCATCAGTCTTGCAGGGATCTGCAGGGTCCTGGCTAAGCTGAGTGGTGGTAGGGCTGGCGTGGTAAGGTCACCCCTGAGCTCCTCTGCCACAGCATTTTGGGAGGGGGGGTCAGAAATTCCCCTGTGACAAACAAAAACATAGGCAGATGGAGAGGGAGGAGGAATGCATCTGAATTGCTGCTGAATACCTGTGCTTTCGCTGGCCAAGAAACGTGTTTCAGCAACAGCTGGTGACGCTGCCACGCCATGACAAGAAAACCAGGTTGTACCTATCTATCCCAGCTCACCTTTTCACAGGTACATGCGTGAGATTTCAGGCTAGGTGTGAAAGCCTCTGTCAGGCGAGGGATTTGCTGCCATTTCAAGCGACGGATCTCCGGCAGAGGTGTATTTCCATGGTCCAGGCTGGACCCTGCATTTAGCACCTCCCTCTCCCAGAGCTGGAGGTGGGAGAGGTGGCATGTCTGCAGCCCGCTGCACCGGGCAGGTACAGCCTTTAGAAATGGTGCTGTTGCTCCTGGTGATTAATACCAATGGGAAAAAGTGTGAGGATTTTCTGTAAATAGGTGTGTCGGGATCCCTGCTTGCTCAAAAGGCGCTTGGCCTCAGGGGTCTTAAGATTTCACCAGTGACTCTTAAAATTTTGCACATTTCTAGTGGTATTTAGAGCCCCGTTGTGCAAGATGCAGACATCTTTTGAGGTTTTTGGTCATTGTGCCTTAGTCTATGTACATACTTGGCACATGGGACTAGTTTGAGGAGGCCATGATGTGCCAAAACTGATCCCAATAAGAGCAGAGATGTATGAAGAGAACACAGTTATGAAACTTTCAGTAATTCCTGACACTGTCATTCACCTTCTTGGGGGGGGCGTGGGAGGGGAAGCTGGTTTATAGTATTTTAATTGCTGGTCATATTCTTATGGATATTGTGATTTGCCATCTTTTGCCAGCGTATGCCTGTGTGTTCTCAGGGGCACACGCACCCAACAGGCAGGCAGCAGCAGATGGGTGGTGGTTTAGTCCCGTGGTGTGTGCAGGCTGTGTGCTGGGAATGGAGATTCCAGGTCAGGTTTTTCTTCTGACTTGTCTACCCTGGGCATACCAGGTAATCCCTTGATGAATCTATTGCTTGTTCAAACAAGTTTGGGGGGTGGGGGAGGAGAAAAAGAAGTGCTATTGTTTTGCTCTCATTGTTGAATTATGGGAGTTGCATGATACTTTGGATCTGCAGAAAGACCTTTTTTGAAGCTTCCTTTACTTTTTAGATGGAAAAAAAATGCTCAGATTTTTAAAAGGCTAAATGACTTGTGGAGCAATCAGAAAATTTAACAAGGATTTTTCTAGCTTGGTTGAGATTGGATTTTTGGGCCAATAGTGTCCTATTTATGGTTCCACAGCTTTGAGGAGCAGTGAAGCTGCTGGAAGGCTCTGCAGAGCTGCTGGATGTGCTTGTGCGTGTCTCCTTCGCCCTGCTTCTCTAGGCATTAATCACCCCCCGGATAACACAGCAGCGTCTTGATGTGTACGAACAAAGGCAGAAACCAGAGCAGCCTCTGCGTTTCAGGCATTTTTGCTGGGGGTGTGCAGGTCTTCGGCAGCAGGAGGCAAACGAGAAGGCAGAAAGTAGCTGGCTTTCTTCCTTGCCCCTTGGGTTCTGCAGTAATGACGACTCAGTTGGGCCTGTAAGGGTGTTGAGTGTTTACAGAGGATATATCATTTATTCAAAAAGTTTCACTTAGGAAATCTTTTGACTGCTTGAATAAGTCAGTGGCAGCAGTAGTCAGCCCTGCTATGTTCCAGGGACGTGGGCACAGCTGGGTTTGCTGGTCTGTCTCAACTCCCATAACTCATTGTATGGCCTTGAGACCGTTTCTCGGTCCCGTTTACGAAAAGCGGGGATAGTTATTTGTTGTTTCTGTAGAGCTGGGGGTCTTGTGAGCATCACTGATACCACTTAACAGTTAAATGCAATCCTAGTTCAGAACTTGAGGATTCACCACTAAGGTAATGGCTGAGTTTAGCTCAGGTGGGGTATATTGCAGTAGGGGAATGTTGTCTGAGCTACCATCCTGCCCAAAGCCCGGTGGCAGCAGGGGTTGGGCTGTCCTCTCATTCCTCTGGGAGAGCAAGAGTGCAGTATAGCAGGAGGGCAATGTATTCTGCCTTGACAAGCAGCAGGCAAGGTGGCTCCTGTACAGAATGACGACAATGTGAAGATGCTGTGCCTCTCCTAGGGCACAGCAGTAGAGAGATACGGGGCTACATTTTAAGATCCCAAATAAAAGTGGTTCTTCTGTGTTTTGAAGTATTCTCATAATTTTAAACAAAGACGCTTACCCCCCTTTGTTTTCCTTTGTTCCTGGAATAGTTAATGACTATTAAAACTAAGTAATTTTAATAAAGAACTCAGTTTAATAGTATATTTTTGAAATTCGTGAGTTGCTTTCAAAATAAGTGTCACAGTCTAAAATTTTGAGTTGTAGGAACAAATAGGTAGTTAAGGTCTGAAGAAGTCCAGGCTGTTCCACTCAGCGCTATTCTGTGGTGTTTACAAAACAAAAGCTGTACAGCAAATACTCAGATTCTTGCAAATGTGTCTATTAGTAGAAGCCCCTGCACTGTTGTGTTACAAATCCTGCTAAAAGACCAAGCTCCAGTTCTTTCCCTTTCTGCCAGAATGGCAGAAAACAGACACTATATGCACAAGGAGTGCAGTAAAACAAATGAAGACCCTGTCCATATTTTCACTATGTGGTGTGCCCACAGTGTTTGGTGCAGCAGGATCCTATTCACATGTTTGAGCTTTAGATGCAGCCAGAATTAAAATCAAATCGTCATCATAGCAGCAGTAGTTGTAACGATGACCAAACATTACTTTAAACTCATTCAGTTTCATTTCAAACAAAATCAGATGAAGCAAGAAAGATGTTGACAAAATACTACCTATAGTAGTCCACTTAATCTGTGTCCTCTGAGGATTGTTGAGGTCCTACATCTTTCTGAGGGACGTAAATGTATTTCTGTACAGGTTCTAGGTTACATGGCTGTACTTTGAAAATCCGCTTTCGTTCTTGTCTCCACATTATGATGCTATGTAGCATGTTCAGGGGTTAGGGTTTGCCTCAGTTTCTTTAATCCAGGTTTGGTTTTTTTTTTCCTTTATGCCATTGTGTTGGATATGGTTTTCCTTTGGCTGGCTGTTTCCTTGTGCCGCAAGGTTGGACGTCTGCTTACTCTGCATTGAGGTTTCTGCTTTGATCTACTCACTCCCATTAAAGGCCTGTTGGCTTCAATAGGAGGAATATTACACTGAAGGCCTTTGAAACTGCTTATGAAATACTCTTCTGTCACATGGGTGAAGGGTATTGAAGATGTGTCCATGTGAGACTGTGCTAGTGCCGTCTGATGCATCAACCAATATGTGTTCAGGTATTGTCTTGCTAAACGTTTTTATTTTTTTCATTCAGAGATTGATTTATGCCCTGCTTGAGTATATTTGTACAGCTAAATCCTCTTCAGATTGAAGTCTTTGTGTCCTGTTGACTTGGTGGAGCTATGCCATCAAACATCAGCCCCTGTACTGGCATCTGCTGTCTCTGAGTATGCCCCGTAACCCAGTGTAGCTCGGTTTGACCCAGATTTGAACGCTTGCCCAGTGTCATGAGCTACCTTTAACAGGCCACTGCCTTTACACCTGTTATCCTGGTATTGATCTCAGTATTTTGACTAGCAAAACAGCTGTTTAACAAACAAAACTGACATCCTAGGTGTTAAAAGCACCATTGATCAAGTACTGCGCTCTTTCCTGGTTTCAGTTTCCATTGCTCCAGCTTCTGCCATTATTTTGGTTATGTCTTCATCTACTAGATTGGAGAGCCTTAAATGCTTGCTGCTTTTTTCTTGTGAAGGTCCCTGTGAACTGTAAACAAGTAACTTGTAGATCTTTATTTGAAGATCTAAATAGACTGCACTTAATCCTCCCGCTTCAAGGCATCTGCTCCTGCATTTGAAACAGTTTGGTGCATCTATATTAAACCATCTTCAGTTTTCCAACTTCTTTTATTATTTGGACGATAATTCTGGATGTGGTATTTTACCTTCATTGGGATGAATGCAAAATATTTGTACTTCTACTTTTTCTATCTTTTAAATTGTTTCAGTAGTTTGATTTATTTGAAAATAGCTTTTCTTCACAATTTCTTAGTGTGTTAACTATGACAGCCATCGTTTTGACCTCCTTTCAGTGTGAAGTAATGCCTTTGAGGTCAGTGAAGTTACACTGAAGCCAGTGGAGATAGACTGATGTATTACAGTAAAAGTCTGGTCCCCATTTATAGTTCTTTTGGCTTTAATGGATATCCGGCATTTATAGCTGTCGGGAGATGATTGAAAAAGAGATTGAAGAAAAAATACTCTTTTGATGTTCTAAAAAGAGAAAATTGCTTGGAAGGTTCCTCTCTCTTGTTCATTATGTTTCATTCATGAGAATAATTGTGGGTATAATTAAATGTAAAATTTAGATGCAGTCAGATACTTCTGGATCCAAACACAATAGCGATGCCTAAGGAGAAGGAATGATTTAGAAAAGGAAGCTGACAGGAAGATTTGGCACAAAATCAGACCCATATGTTATTTTTCACAATTGTTTTCTTTAAGCTGTTTCCAAGATATACAGGGGTGCATAGTAGGGTTTGTGCAGCCAAAGGGTCACAGTGCAAGCCAGGAGTGGTGTGTGCATGTATAGCTTGTTTTAAGTCACCCAGTGATTCTCCTGTCTCTGTGTCTTTGAGGGTCTGCTCCCTGGTATTGAGGGAAACCGGTGAAAAGTTGCTCAAACTTCTTCCACTTGTTCAAGAAGAGCTGATAGGAGAATGGCAGGCTGCTGAAGCACTAATTGCACACACTGCAGAAGAGCTCTTAAAAATATATCTTTGAACATTGCTCACCACTGCAGTGACTTTCCCATGGAAAGCTCTGCCAAGTTTTTTACGTTCTCACAGTTCTTTTGGAGAAGGATGATCAGAGTCTGTTGAAGTCAGTGGAAAGATTTCCATATGACTTGCTGGCTCTGAGTTTAACAGGTTTGCACCGATAGTCTTTTTGATGTTAGTGTTGTACGGAAGATTTGGGCCTTCAGTGATCTGTAATGGAAAAGGTTACCTACTGTGAGTGCAGGAGTTAGAAAACTAGGCAAGGCTTGGAAGCGTCTTAGTTTCTTACCGTCTCTTAGTAGTGGTTTATTTTAGTTTCACTGGCAAGTGCTTCGGTTTGGGAGCCGCCTGGGCTTGCTTGGGAGCTCTGATTCCATCAGCAAGGAATGGTTCCTCGCTTGAAGCACCTCACCCACGTTCAACTAGCAGTGGCTCCTTTGATGGCTGAATCCCAAATGCTGGAAGAGCAACCTCCTGGTGATATGGATGCAGTAGATCATGTGCAAGTCAACAGTAACGACCCTGTTATCTGTCTTGGCATTTCCCTCCACTAGCATTTTTGGTTCTGGAGATTTACTTGGAATCCTCAAACTCCCACTTTATTTTTTTGTTAGAAAGCATGTCCTCTAACTCCAGCCCATACATCTGTGTTTGTAGTAGCTTCTGCATCTGGCGATACCTTTTTAAGATACTGCACCAGCTTCATGCATTTCCGCTGATAAAGGTCTCTTCCTACACTTGTATGGACCTGTGTGCTCATGTGCTTGTGTAGCAGAGGATCCTGCTTTCCTTTTATGCTCTGACATTTGACGGCTGGTGTGATAACTTGTATGATAACATCACACAAAGGCTATGTTCTAATGTATTGACTTTAACAAAGATCGTGAAAAATCTATTCTTGCTGTAATACTGCCAAGGTTTTGTCTATCAAAGCTACAAATACCTGGAATTACATGCCTTTCCTCTTCATGGCATGCTGGTTTCCACCTTCTGCTCGATCCTGTGGTGAAGTTAGCCCATGCCAGCTGTTATTTTAGTGGTTTATAATTTATAAATTTATAAATTTATAACCACTGAATTATAAAATGGTTCTGCCACTGTGGAACTTGCATTAAAACTTCACAGTTCAATTCTGCAGGAGGGACAGACTGTGTGTGTCTCTGTGAAGCTAAATGAGGTGGGCTCTTCCATGTAACTTTCCTTAGCTGTTCCAAATTTGTGTTTCTCATGTCGCTTTGAAATGTGCAATTACTGTGTACTTACTTCATCTTCTTCTCCCCCCAACAGTCAGAATGGGACCTGTACAGTGTCCAGACGCCAGAATACCATCCAGGAGCTTTTGCAAAACTGTTCGGATTGCCTGATGCGAGCTGAGCTCATAGTACAACCCGTGAGTGCTTTTCGTTCTTCTTATCAAAAGTGATTATGAATATTACAGGGAATGAATGCTGTGTTGCTATCTGGACTCACAGGCTCTGCTTAATCTCCTTTCTCCCCTTTCAGCTGTTTGTGTGGGGCAACTGGGAGTGGAGTAGCACACCGCCTTCCTAGGTCTCCCTCTTCCATCTGCAGTCAGTGTTCAGTAAAACTGATTTCTGATTAAGAAAGGGGGGACTTCTTATATTTTAAAAAACCCCACCCTTCAAACAGAATCTACTGCATCTTGTTTTTCAGTTTTATATCAAGGCCACTGTCAGTGTAAACAGCTGTTAATAATGTTATGACCACTTATACCCTCTTAGTGTGTCCTATAGAATGTCGTCATCATTTTCTGGGCCATAATGAACTCGAACCACCATAGGAAAAGACTTTCATTACCTTTATTGTATTTTTCCAGATGATTCCTGAAGAAGTATATGAAACTAGATTAAAATCTTCTTGACTGTTTCATCCCAAATGCATAGAGATGATCTTTGCTGTATGCTACACTGGTATAAACCCATAGTGCCTGGGGGGTGGGTTACTCACTGGCACTAGATTCAGTCCTGGTGAACATGGGATGTCCTGTGTTCCTGCTGAGGTCAGAGGAGGTGCAGGGTGGTGAGTGCATCTGCTGTCAAGGACACTGAGACCCAAAAACCATTTGCAGTTCTGGCAGTATATGTGATTTAATGCACGCTTTTGGACCCTCAGTGGACATAAAATTCATTCAGGAATTAACTCTGTGGTTAGCAGTTCATTTCCATTTCAAAGATACAGCACGTGTGAGCATGTTTATATAAAAATCAATGCCAGAATAAATACCGCCTCTTGTTAAGGATTAATATTATTCCAGTGAAGTTAAAAGAAAGTGATGTTTAGTTCCAGCTTGGTGCCACAACATGCATTGCTTACGTTTTTTTTTCTTTTCTTTCTGAGGGACAATGTAATGAGGTCCATCAACATTTTATTTCAAAATAAAATCACAGCTGGATTATGTTTTGTTCAGCATGGCTGTGTCAGCACTGGATGAGATCAAAAAGTCATGTCTTCCTGCTCAAAGCACCATGACCATACTGTGGTCCACTGCACTGAGAGGGCACATGGAGAATTTGCCTAGACTTTGGGTCATAAGGTGGGATTCAAACATGACTGGGCATGGACCTGGTTCCAGGCAGACGGGGTGCGGTCTGCGTTTTTGCAGGGGAGGAGCAGTGTCTGTAAGTTGCAGAACCTTAGGGAAACTTCTGAAAAATCAGGAGCAATATCCACCAACTCTCACTAGGACAGTGTTTGCTTCCCGCCCTCTAAGCACCAAAGCATAAGGTCTTAAAAACTTAGCACACCGTGTGAAGCCTTGGCTCTGCTGAGTAAACGTCAGTCAGAATGTGCTGTTCTTTATGGAAAGGTTTGGTTGGTATTATGTTTTAATAATTTTCTTTTATATTTTATTGGTAATAAGGACTTTGCAACGATTGTGGATCCTTTGTTGATTGGCCTTCTGCCAGTTAAAACTTGCAATCAGAGACCCAGCAGTTGAAACCTATCATGGTTCTTAAAAATAATTGGTCCTCATAACATCTCTTTTAAAACAACCAAGCTGAAGCTTAGATGATGAATATTTAATTTAGTGTCCTATCTCTTTTTGTCTTTTTTTTGTCTTTTTGTTTGTTTGTTGGGTTTTTTGTTTTGTTTTGTTTTGTTTTTTAAATAGGAATTGAAATATGGGGATGGTGTCCAGATCAGAGGAAACAGAGATCTGGAAGAGTGTTTTGCACAGGCAAATGACCAAATGGATATCCTGGATGGGCTGATCAGAGAGATGAGGCAGATGGGCCAACCCTGTGAAATGTATCAGAAAAGGTATTGCCAGGGAAGGACTGGGGGAGGGAACGTGGCTGATAAAAGTTTGTGGTGTCTCAAGTGCTCACCTTCCCTGGTGTTGCAGCACGTGACAGAAATCAGGTTTGTTTGGAGCATGCTAACATGGAGAAGGGCCTTGCAGTAATATATTTCTTAAAGAATTTCACACCTTGTTTGTCCCCATGAAATTTTAGTCAGTATATTTTTTCCAAGGCCTGTGCTTTCGGCACTTTGTTTTGAATACTTGGTGGTCCGGTGGGAGAGATGCATTGCATTGTTTCCATGTTTTCTGGTTGTTTTCCTCATAGGTTGCTAACTGGTTCCTTCCCTTTCAGGCTGCTTCAACTTCAAGAGCAAATGCGTGCCCTGTACAAAGCCATCAGTGTTCCCCGTGCCAGGAGGGCCAGCTCCAAAGGTGGAGGTTGCTACTCCTCTCAGAGTGGCTCAGGCTGGGACGAGTACACGAAACGTGTCACAAGTGAATGTTTAAACTGGATGAGGCAGCAGAAGGTAAATCTGTGAAAAACCCAGAGACAATGCTAAGACCTGGTGATGTTTATGAATGTCACCTCACATGCAATGGTGTTTTGGATGCCAGTAGTAAATTAAAAGTACACATGAATGCTTTTATATTATTCCAAGTTCCTCTTTATACTTATTTATTTGCAATATTTTACATGTAGTGATTTTCCACTGAAATACGAACGTAGATTTCGTGTTGGCTTTTGCAGAGGAGGAAGTGTGGAATTGAAAGCTAAACGAGACACAGCTGCTAACATAGCAAAAGGCATTGGCATGTTTGCGTTAGAGATTATTATGCTCAATATTTCCTTCCTTCCTTTCACAAATTTCCTTTATGATTCATATTTATTTTAACCCTTTACACAGATAAGAACAACTTCACAGATTTAACCATTATCTAGTATTTTACAGTTGTTCTCCCCCTCTAATCTGTCCTTATCACAGTGGGAGCCAGAGGTAGAACTGATTGCCACAGGACTTGACTTTCAGAAGTCACTACCAAAATATCAATTTCAGCATTTTTGTGTGTATCTGTTGCATGTGCAGAATAAATTTACCTGTGCACAGCTGTTGATGGTGTAACCTGGAGTAAAAAATACACGTTGAGTGCCTGTAGCCTGTTTTAGTGGTGCTGAAGTGAAAGTTGTATTTGTGGTTGGACAGCCCTTTCTGAGATACAGGTAGGGAGGATAGAACAAGCTGGCTGAAGCTAGAATTTGCAGACTCCTTGTAAGTTGAAATTGCATTATTTTTATTTCTCTCTATTAGGTTGTTGCTTAGTGATCCTGTCACTGTTATCTGTGTTTGCCAGGTGTCTGCTATGCAAACCAGATGAGGAGGGGAGAGCTTTGTACAGTTCCCATACTTTTATGTGAGTGCAGGTCATAGTCTAGTCTTTCAGTGCCCTCCCGTAGTGTGGCATGTTTTAGAGGAAGAAGGGGAAGTGGACATGCACTCCGTGAGTGGTGATGTGTATAAGCGTTGTGCCAGGAGAGCAACACGAGATATGATTGCTCTACACACACTGTGGGAGAGTAGGCTAGTCGTCAGACCTGCCATGGTTTGAGGAGTGATGTTGGACAGACACTGGGCATGCTTCCAGTGATGAAAGACTTTCCATGAACATGCTGCACCTCCCAAAGATGCCACGTGACACCCTGCTCAGACACCCCTCGCTAAGCACAGAGAGCAAAAGCAAGGGCTTTATAGCTATGTTCCTGCACAAATGCTCCTGTGAAAGTAAAAGGTGCTCGCTCTCTGTTCTTCAGTCCCTAAGGCAAAGCTGAGGTGGGACCAGTAAACGCTTAGCTCCCTGTTGGGCTTGTGATTTTTTTTTTTAGGGAAAATTTAGTTTGAACTTTCCACCATGCCTCTTCTTTCCATTGTGCCTTGCTGTGTCCCATTACCTGCTCACATTAGGACTAGGATAATGTTTCCCTTAGTAACATGGTGAGATGTGGGAAAAAGGTCTGAGCAGCTGTGGTTTTCTGCCAGTTTTTTTGTGTTTTCTGTCCAGATGGTTTGCTGACAGGAGAATCAGGTGTTAGGAGGGTTGGTTGAATTTCCAGTGCAGAATGAGGGAAAGTGCAGTGAAATCCAGAGCGCCTTTGTTCACGTACTGGCAGCCAGCCAAGACTGCTGCTGTTGCTACAGACTCTTTAGACTGTTTAAATATAACAAGAAGGGTCAAAGTCCTGTAACTTTGAGGGTTGAATGTAAAATGGTTTTGTTTCTTGGATCGTTTTCAACCCTGCCTTTGAACCCCTACGCTTGAGTGTGGTTCGGGCTTTATTGTCATCTGTTGACTTAGATATTTGTCTCCAGGCTGGTAATTACCAAATTCAGTCCCAACCCAAAATTAAGATACCTGTTTCTTTACTGTGTGCGTGTGCAGACAGGCATTCAGACAGACATGGAGTGTGTCTGTACAACGTGAAAGATGATTTGGAGTTTGAGGAGTTGAATTGTGAATTCAGTGGCTTTTAATATTTGAAAATATTTGAAACAAAGAACAGCAGTCAGATATTTTTTTGAGTTAGTAATTATCCAGGTATATTACTGTTTTTTCAAAGGCTGTTCCTAGAGATTTTCACTCAGCATCCTACAATAAATGTTGCCAAAATGCAAGAGACACAACACATTCTGCAATAATTTCAATTTATCTTCTGTTTTTTCATTTAGTTTGACTGCATTTAACTGAAGTTATTGAAGTTTGCATAAGCATAAGTAAAATGGAAATGTAGTGTACTGGGCTACAGAACTTGACTCTGGGTATTTTCACATGAATTACATGAATAGCATCATTTCATAAAGTCATAATTTGTTTTGAGAGTGATAAGAATGTAACTATACTGTAGAATATAAAAGAACAGATTGGTCCAAAGAAACAGATGAAAATGCACTACTGAGTGTGCGTTGTCTAGTCTAATTTTAAGCAACTGAATATTTTCCCTACTTTGTTTCTTTTACTTTGGGAGCCTGTCACACAGTTTAAGTGATGACAATTTTAAGAAATTGTAACCCCCAATTCTGAACTTCCCTAAAACTCTAGGAAAACTAGAGTTTTACTCTCTACTGCATAGTCCTGTTTCCTTCAGTTTAATTCCTTTATGCTCCAATTTAGATAATAATGTTGGAAATGAAACAACAAATACTGTTTTTCTCCTAGGCTGAAATGGAGCTAGTGAAATGGGGGTTTGATGCAGCATCCATCGAGCAACAAATTGGTGACCATAGGAGGACTCACAATGCCATTGGTGACTATCGCTGGCACCTGGACAAAGTCAAAACAGATCTGGTAATTACTGTCTTCCCTTACACATTGTTTAGTCTTGATTGGTATCACTGGCTTGCTGGTGTTCCACTACAAAAAGGAATGCTGCATAACTCAACTTCTCTTCAGAAGGCACTGGTATCATGATAGCAACCACTTTCAACCCTAATATTTATTATTTCATGATTGTTTTGTGTTCCACTTCTTTCCCCAGAACTTTAAAATGAATAATTAGTAGCTATTTAACATTTTGTTGTTGTGTATCAAGGCTGGCAAATAAATATTGCAACTTTTTTTTGTGAGAAGAATGGCTGAGAATGATTATTCTCACTTTCTGTCTAGCTACATTAAAACAAGAAAGCAAAAAGATAAGGAGGGTGCTTAGATACAGCCTTGAGTAATGAGGGAATTTCTGTGAAAAATGCCCAAATTCTGGGCTAAGCTTAGATTTTTTCTTAGGTGTGGGCTTTTTTGTGGATTTTTTCTTTTATGTCCCTCTGAGGCTTCTGCTTCCCTCTGGACTTTGTGATTGGAATAAAGTCATCACTGAAAATGCAGTGTTTAACTTCCTCTGCTATCAGCGCAGAAGCTAGATAGAGGAGAGATGAGGCTTACTTCATGCTTATTCTTCTTTTGTGTTAACTGCTGTCATGGGACAGGAGGAGAAGGAGTTGGATCTAAAGAAGAAGGACTCCGTTCTGGAGCTCTGATCTCTCAGCCAAGTCGAAGAGTGGAAGGGGCATTACTCCCTTTTCTCTTCTGCTTGTCCAAATAGGAAAGGTGATAGTCTGGCCCTGTATGGAGTCCCAGTTCCAAAGTTCTGCAGGTTTCCAGTCATAGAAATGGGAATAAAAATCAAAGCCTCCTGCTCACATAATATCCAAAGCTAACTCTAGGACTAGCTGTGTCTCCTCACAAATGTCTGTTACATTAAGAGATACAGTTTCAGGAGCTGTTACGGTATTACAGGGGTTATGTGCAACCTTGCTTACATACTAAGCATCCCTGGGGGAAGTAAGTTTGTCCAGGCCTTGGTTTTATACTTTTTGTATAAAAAAAAGTGGTGCAGATTACTGCTCACCTATGTCTCTTGCAGGCATTTGCAGGTTACCACCTGTAGTTATAACTATGATACTAGCACTGTAAAGGAAATACCAGCAAATAGGCAACTTGTGAAAGGCTCACTAAATATTTGCTGTCTCTCTTTCAGCGGGAGAAGGCTGCGGTTCATCAGCTGGAGGAAGAATATGAAGGACTGCTGGTGAGCATGAGATGTGTTCATGTCTGATAAGCTCTATGGGGAATGCTCTTTTTGCTTTATTAACACTGGTCTGATAGTCAAGGGACACTTCAGGTTTCAACAGAGTGACAGATGCATATTTAAATAATTCTGTTCAGCAGTAAACTGAACAGTTTCTGTAAGGTTCCGTTTGAGTCACGAATTTGAGATTAATTCATTACCTGGTGTATAATTGACTTACCCTCACAAGGAAGTTTCTAGTTTGCACCTGGTGAAGGGAGTTGGTCATTAAGCAGGTGGAGGGTAGAACTCTACCTCCTTAATGGGAGTAAATGTAGTGATGAAGTTAGTCTATATATGAAGCTTAAAAAGTTACTCAAAGGTGGGATTAGAACCAAATTCTGTGTAGGGCTGTGCATCTTCTCTGCTTTGGATCTTCATGTAAAATACAGTGAGAATCTTGTGTAAATGGTAGATTTAACTGTTGGGATTGGAAACTGATTCCCGTACACATTTCAAGCAATAGGATGTGTATTATGATGTGAAGACTGAGAAGGAATCTTTTAATGAAGTGTCATGTGTGCAAAAGGTGCTGCTACAACATCAAGGATGTACTATGAGCAGCAAATGCAAGTAAAAGTGATGTTAAATGTTCAGGCACTTCTTGTGTTTTCCCCATGCCTTTTTGCTTGCCTGCCTTACATGTCTGCTACACTTGTGCTTGAAATGACTATTGGAAACTGCTGACTTCAAGTTCCCGTTGTTCTGTAAATCCAGATATGTTGTCCACTGTCCGTTGCCAGCAGGTTTCATAGCTCTATAAACCCAGGCATGTTATCTGCTATCTTTTGCCAACAGGTTTTATAGACGTGTGGTTTGTACAGTTATTTTAGTTAAAAAAAAAAACAAAACAAAACAAAACCAAAAACATGCTGTGCTTTTGGCTTCACCTTCTCCACCCAGCACAGGCATTTCTGTGTTTATGGCTTCTCATTTCTGGAATTCCTTGCAGAAATACTCCTTTGAGAGAATGGATCAGCTCCGTCAATTCCAGAACCTCATCCAAGCTACCAGCAGAGAGATCATGTGGATCAATGACTGTGAGGAAGAGGAGCTTCTCTACGACTGGAGTGACAGGAACACTGACATTGCCAGGAAGCAGGAGGCCTTCTCTGTAAGACAGCTCAACCTCCCCATGCTTTCCATGGGCCCTCTTTCAGGATAGTGAGGGAGGAACAACCTGGCTCAGGGGGACTGATCCCAGGGTGGGCGTTTCTTCAAGTTCTTGAGGATTTTTATTAACACTTTTGGATTAAGTACTGTGTGACAACCTTTTGAGTCAAGATTGGGCATCTGTTGGAAGATGGTGCTCCCATTCAACCAGTTGTCATAGTTTCTTTTGACCTTGGAAGCTGGCCTTATCAGCACAGTCCACTGTGGCCTAGCAATCACATGTAGCTTGCGCACGCAGTCGTTACATTGGCTTGCTAATTAAATTATTTTAATTTTAATTAAATTGAATTAATTTTAATTCAACAATGTAATTAAACAGTTTAATTCTCCCTGTTAGGACTATGTAGAGGCTAGGGGGTCCCCTGTATTTGGCCCTGATGTCTGTCACCAGGAAGTAGAGCTATACCTTAGGGAATTACACTCTCTTCCTCTGACAGTTTTGCCAGTAGCGTGTTGAGCACACTGTCAGAGGTAGTTTGCACTGCTCTTTGTCTTCTGTGGGTATGTAGGGAAATGGAGCATGTATGTTTCTTTAACCAATATTGGTGCTGATCACCAAACTAAAAAAAGAATGAAAGTTCATACTATGAAGGAGGTACTTTTTTTTTTTTTTTTTGGTTCAGTTGTTCTGGATGTTGCAAGATACTGTCATTTTTGCTTCCAACATTCCTGGGAAAGGCTAAATTTTGGATGCTTTGCTCTGTGAAGCAACAAGCCTAGAGACTAAAACTGAGATGATTTTACCTTCTTTGATGCTACTGTCTTCATAATTAACTTCAGTACACCGAATAGAATTACTATGTAGTGTTAGCAGGGATAATTTTACATTATCACAACTACCTGGAAAATTTTAAGTAAATTGTCCTGTGCAGTGTACATTTGGGGGCTTGTTTAATGCTGTGTTTTGGTTGTTTAGAAACGCATGAGTGAACTGGAGCTTAAAGAAAAAGAACTCAACAAGCTAAAGCAAGAAAGTGACCAGCTAGTGCTCAACCAGCACCCTGCTTCAGACAAAATTGAGGTGAGTGAGACTTCATGTAATTTCACTTGCTTCTTTAGTTGCTTCATAGGAAAAGTTCTCAGTGAAAGTCTGCAAATGAAATGTTGCATTTGGACCTGAGAAGAGTGCCTGTCAAAAAGCATGTCCTTTTTCATGCATCTGTATGAGCTGCTCTAATAAATGTTGCTACCTTCCTCTACAAACCTAGCCACAACGACCGCAGGCTTCTTAAGAGCTATAGGGAGAGTTCTTATTGCTATCAAATTTGATGATAGATGCATGTAAAAATTAATATGAGGCTTAGGGAGCTGTTTGAGTGTATTGAAATTGCTGTATCTCGTTTGAGTTGACTACAGTACAGCAGATTTTATGGTAGGAAGGCATGTTGTTGTTTTTTTGCTATCTTGGTAGGCATGTTTTGAAGAAAGCCACACCCTTTGAGGGTTTCTATTTAATCCAGGTGCAAATACTTTCTGCAACTGAAATTCACAGTGCATTTCTACAGCTTAGCCAAGACATTTTTGCTTTCACAGCTTGGTGTACATTTACCTTTCAATTACAAAGGCTGCAACAATTTGTAAAATCTCATTTTATTAGGAAATGCTGTAGTTGTTACAGTTTTAAGGGTGCATAAGAACTCTGAAACTGAAAGAAGCTAATAGCAAAAAAAGGTCCTTTCTGCTTTTCAGTGTATTTACTTTGTTAACTGTTATCATGTTGTGTAAAATTACCATTCTTCTGTGGTCAGTTTCTGCCTTAAAGGAAAGATCCTTGTAAAGTCCAGCAGTGAAGTAAAAGTTGTGTGTAATTTTCTAAAGAATATATATAAGGGCTACTTGAGAAGTTTGAATTTAAAAATGGCCATCATAAAAAATCATGTTTGACAGTCTTCCTTGGAAGAAGGAAAACGTGACAAATTGCAGCTGAAGTATTTTATTAGCACTATTGTTTGTGCATTTCACCCCTTTTTGTTCATGCGCTTCAGGCTTTATGCTGATCAAACAAAATTCAACTCATGAACAAATTTCTCTCTGCATTCCACAAACAGGTATTTAACTCTTTTCAGTTAGGTAGATGCTTAGAAGTTGGGGAACTATTCGCATGAATTGCATTATTGTGGTGTGCATGAATTTGTTTTAGCAGATTTTTCATTTGCGTTTATGTGCAGCATCAATAATTTTGCTTGAGTCTAGGTATGGGAGAGAGATCAATGTGGTGGTTTCAGTTCTGTATATTACTACTTTTGCTAGGCCTACATGGATACGTTACAAACTCAGTGGAGCTGGATTCTTCAGATCACCAAATGCATTGATGTTCATCTGAAAGAGAATGCGGCTTACTTTCAGGTGAGTAGTGATGTGGAGAATTCACACTACATTTGTTAGAAGTGTGAATCACATCACGAATTTTTTTTTTGTGTGTACCAAAATCTTTCTAAATCCGTGCACAATTATGCATAATACACCGTTACCATATCATAAATGCTACCATTCTGCCAGATGTAAACTGGCATTTCCTGTGAAAGGAATCTGCTGATTTTTAGCAGGCATTTTAAAGAGCTGTGTGCAACTGAAATCACAACTTTTCTCCTGTAGTTCTTTGAAGAGGCCCAAGCCACAGAGTGCTACCTGAAGAACTTACAAGACTCCATCAGAAAGAAGTTCATCTGTGATAAGAGCATGTCACTGCAATCTTTACTGGAGCAGATCAAAGAGCTGGAGGTATTGTCACACCCACCTCACGGGTGATGTTCTGCTTTCCTTGGAAATCAGTTGCCCTCTTCAGATACCAAATGTAAATCCAGGTGTACTGCAATGTTTATATACAGTACTGTATGAACTTGAAACCATAATGGTGTATTCCCGCCCATTTCTTAGGAAAGCCTACCAATGGATCAGTGTTATTTTAATTTATGTAACAGTGTTTGGGAACTCTGATTTATTTTTAAATCTGGAATAAGCCCAACAAATTCCCAAGTTTCCCTTTTTTAATTCGTTAGTATGTCAGAAAGACTTTCATTCATAGGTGGTAGAACAGATTATGCGTCAAAAGGACGTAAGTGCATTTAATAAATGATTCATCATGTCACTATATCACTGTAGTCTCTTTGAAAGGACCTTACTCAGCTTTTTTAGCTAACTATTTGCTCATTATGAATTAGGTACTACAATTCCAAACTGAATATACTGGAGGAAAAACAGTCAGTGATGTAAAAGAGCAATTGATGAAGTCAGGTCTGAGAGTGTAGTTAATTACTTTTTTGGGGATAGCATTGATGTTATAATAGATTCTTTCCATTTATTCCTGTGTTTCTTACACATCACTTTAACCACATTGCAGATCTGTATGAAAAATCTGCTTTGCAAGTTTTGCAAACTTTGAAGCTTGCCAGAGCTGCAAAGATACTTGGTTTCATGTTTCTCTTTTTTTTTTTTTTAAACTGCAGTTTTTCATTATAGGCCAGAGACTCATCGCATTGGACCTAAGGGAAATTTTGCCTACTGTGAGCTGCAGATGTGTCCCTCTCTTAATAAAATGGTGGGAACTAGATGTGGTTTCTTCTTAGAATTAATTTTTAACACACAGTTAATCTTTGCAGAATGAACGAGAGAGAATTCTTGAATACAAAAGGCAAGTGCAGAGTTTGGTGAATAAATCCAAGAAGATTGTGCAGCTGAAGCCACGTAACCCAGACTACCGGAGTAACAAGCCCATTATCCTCAAGGCTCTGTGTGACTACAAACAGGATCTGGTATTGTATCCCTTTTTGGCTGATAATGAACATAATGTAAACTAGAACATGGCAAATGATTTAGTAAACAGACTGTTGAGATGATAGCTGTAACCCCTTTGTCTGCTTTTGGTGAGCATTTAAATTTCTTTGACAAAAAGCTCTGACTTGAGTGCAATTATGAATAAACAGGCTGGGTTCTGGTTGGTTAATAAGTCTAGTCAAAATTATTGTTATTAGTCCATTAAATAGCATTAATACTCATTGTTCAAATTAGCACAGAAGACCCTAATTGATAATAGGGTTAAAATTGTTACACAGATGCTTCCCAGCATCTATGCCTTTTTTTGGTGATTGCTTACCTTTCGAGTGTGCCTCTGGGTCCTTAGATCAACACCTCATCTAACACAAGGTGAGGAATGTACAATTCACTGGTAGCCCCAGTTTTTTTCTGGATGGAGTATGAAATTGATAGTGGTGTTTTTTCTTCCTCCTCAGTACTGGGGCTGCTTGGGTTTATTTCTATATTTGTTTCTTAACAGTCTGCTTAGATGCATTTTCTGCTTATGTACTCTTTCTTGTCATTGTTTCCCAATTACCCAATTTTTCTGTTCTGTTATCTGTAAAACTTGTTTTACCTGATTCGCTAGGTTGCACTCCTGCAGTGGCCAGTAATTGACCACAGTGATTTGTATTTACGACCTGGGGTTTCTGCTATCCTCTCTGTGTCTGTGCTTTTCCATACCACATTTTATTCCAGAGTCACAGAAATTCAGCCCACACAGAGTAACTACTTCTTGTTACTATAAGCAAAGCTAAACAAATTTAGGCACTGGTTACCTGACTGCTTGGCAATTGCTCTTACTTTAAGCAAGCTAAATTCTGCTTAGGTGAAGAATTCTTCTGCCCAGAGAAGTCTGGAGCCCCTGCATGGTCAGATCAATGCAAAGCCCCCGGCCTTTTACCAGTTATGTCAAAAATCGTATTTGCTGGCTGTAGAGGTGTGATGCGGGTAGAGTCCTGTCAGGATGAGTGATAGGAGGGGCATCTCCCTCTTGGATGTGAGTGGGTTGTAACCTGCACCATGACCACACCCATGGCTGCAGGGTGTCAGGATTTCTGGTAGCTGGGGCTGGTGGATCTAGCTCTGCCGCACTCTCTCCCAGTCCCTTCACAAATGTGAATGCAGCGCTAAGTATCCTTATGCCTCCAGCTCGCTGGCTTACAGCCATACACGGTTGCATAGCTTACTGTTGGCCATGTGTCCATGCTTAGTCTTTGATGATTGTCATGGCCAGCCCCAAGTCTGATGATCAACTGGCAACTGCTCAGAGTGTTCTGTGGCTCCCACTTGGTTTTCTTGTGTTTTCTTCACAAAAGAAATTTTCTTGTGTTTTCTTCTTCTTTCTTGGAAACCAGATTCAGGGAGAAGGGGTTGATTGCCCCAGTATGAAGCCAAGATGCACACCTAGACCTGGCAGCTGGGAAGCACTCCCACTTCTGTGATCTAGAGGCATCTTCCTTGTCTGTCTCTCCTAGAAACCCCATCTTACTTAAGTAACCAAAAAAATGTTGTTCTGCGTTTCTTACAGAAAACAGTGCGCAAAGGAGATGAATGTATCCTGAAGGACAATAACGAGCGCAGCAAGTGGCTGGTGACTGGCCCTGGAGGAGTGGATATGCTGGTGCCATCTGTTAGTCTTATCATCCCACCCCCCAATCCGTTAGCAGTGGATCTTGCTACCAAGTGAGTTGCTGCCTGGGTTTGGACACCTACCACTGGGAGTAGATAGAATAGTTCACTCAGAATAGCAACCAACCACAAAATCTGGTTTGTTCCTTGATCAGAGTGCCCCTGCACTCTTTAAGGGTGGAGGATTAAGGACTAGACCCTTGACTTGAGGAAATTCACTTCAGTGAAGCTTGCTGGGATCTAAAAATATTTAAAACTTAACTTTTACAAGGTTTTTCTCATCTCTAATAATGAAAGGCATAGATAAATTAATTTCCAAGACTTTCTAGTAGAGAAGAAGCCTTAACACATTCCACATCTGGTGGATGTTTCTTGGGATGTTTGTTGGTAGCTATGCTACAAGGACACACATGTTTTGACTACAAAATTTCTTTTCTTATCTCAGAATTGAGCAGTACTATGAAGCTATTTTAGCTTTGTGGAACCAGCTGTATATCAACATGAAGAGCCTGGTATCTTGGCATTATTGCATGATCGACATTGAGAAAATCAGAGCGATGACTATTGCCAAGGTAAGACTTCAGCTGGCCTTACCTGTAGACCAGAGACATCCATGTCCTGCCCTCTGCTGTGCCAAACAGTGCTTGCTGTGTCCTGTGCAGATGTATGTTCTGCAAAACCATGGGCCTTCCTTTTGCTGGGTTGCGTAGTTATGTATGGACGTTGTTATTTCATTAAAGGAGAAGCAAGATGCTTTCACATTCAAACATAGTATGGATAAATGGGAAGATTAGGGAAGGGGATTTATTACATACTTGCTATACTTGTGCCCACTATGCAAGGGCATGGATAGAGAGAGTAAGAGGTAGAATTTCAAACTCTTCTTACGTTATGAAATGGTTATAACAAGAATGCATTAGCTCAAAGGGCACTTCTAGCACCATACTTTTAGAGGCAGCCTTGGTAGGTTTTATTCTAAAATGTGATTCCTTTGTTTTTTTCTATAGGTGTATTAGTTTGTTCCCTAATGATTAACTAACAATTCTGCAATTGCTTCTTTCTTCAAAAGTCTCTTCTTCCTCATTTCAGCTGAAAACAATGCGTAAGGAAGATTACCAAAAAATAATAACTGACCTGGAGATCCATTATCAAGAATTCCTAAGGAACAGCCAAGGCTCAGAGATGTTCGGCGATGAAGACAAACGAAAGATCCAGACTCAGTTCACTGATGCTCAGAAGCACTACCAAACCTTGATTATACAACTGCCCAATCAACCACGGCAGCCACAAACAGGTTTGTTGTCCTCCGAAACAGGAGATTGTACTGCTTGGGTTTCTTTTTTTTTTTTGGGGAGGTGGGGTGTAGTGTGCATTCTTTTTATGTGAAAATGTTCTCACAAAAATATGAATGGAAAGACGTTCAAGAATTGAGCTGCTGTCTCCCAACATAACAAAACTGGCCATGTGCAGGGAAGAGTATGTTTTCTTCATCCTTCCTTTGGCGTGAATCTGTGAATAGTCCTCTGAAGTTCATGGAACTTGCTGGGAAAAGTAATTTAGTGCATCTGATATGTTTTCAGTTATTAGGAAGCAAAATCTCACAGCTGCATTTGAGGAAACAAGTTTCTTTTTTTGTGAAGGGGAGATTTCATTACTTGAAACAGCTACACAGGGGCCCAGGTCTTCTACCTGTTCTCAGTTCTGCAGATCAAATCAGTGCTTAGGTCACTTTGGCACCACATTGGCTTTCTATACGTAAGTGCTCAGTTCTCTGGCAGTTGGCATTTACCCAATTCATTTTACAGTGGTTCCAACTGAGAGCTGTCCTGTGGGTTCCTCAAACACCATTATTGTTAATGAGAGAAACCGAGAACATGAGAAGCAGGAGGCCTGGCTGCTGATGGAGCTTCAGAAACTTCGGCGTCAGATTGAAGCTTCTGAGATTCGGATGGTTCAAAGAACTCCTCTTGGAGTGGATCAAGGGTCTGTGCATGACTTTTCAGTCAGAATAAAGGATTTAGAGGTAACTATGGATGTTTTTCTTTGAGCATCTTAAGCTCAGTATGACTCTACTGCAGAGCATGCTGCAGTTGTGTTTCTGATCAGCTGGGAAAGACACACGTCCTGTGCAGAAAATTCTCAGTTGGAAGCTAACCATGATGATTTGAATTGGAGTTTAGCTCCAAAGTAGAAAAAGTTTACTCTTGCCAGTTGTCAGAAGTCAACTTCTGTCAGGCAAAGAATGCAGAAAGTCTGATGTCAAGTGGACATGAGCTCATGTTAAGCCTCACCCAGGATAAGGCAATATTAATATCCTTTTGCATGGACCCCACTTTACTACCAACCTCTGAAGTGCTGTGTCTGGATGCAGAGTGGATAGATGAGGCTTACAAACTCTCTCCCTCTCCCAGTTATTAAGATTTGAAGGAGAATGGAGAGCGAAGATTAGTAAGAGAACTGCTTCAGTCCTCAGTCAAACTGGTTAGATAACAGCAGACTATTTGCATAAGGAGACCAATTGCATATGTGCTGTAGAATGATCATTCAGCCACCAAAAATGTGTAAATCAGGCATTCTCTTTCCTTAGGGTGTGCAGAATGATTCTCAAATAATGGCTGAAACCCTCAATAAGCATAAGGACTTGCTGCCTAACTTCAGAGGCTGTGAAAAGTATGTGTACTTGCAGTCAGAGATAAATGCCCTATTTCAAAAACTGGAAAATATTAATGGCGTTTCTGCTGGCTACTTAGACAGGTAAGACAATGAGGTTAAAGCAATAAATCATTCACTTTCTTCCATAATTCTTAGTCCAGAAACCTGCCTTTTCTTACCAGTAATGTAAAATTACACCTTCTTTCCTACAAATGCTGTACACATGGGTAGAAACAGACACTTACATGAATTTCTTCTCTTTTTCTGGAAGACTTTAAAAAAAAAAGTGAGAATCATGGGTATCACTGAAATTTCTTCTGTATTGTCTATTCTCTTTAACTAATGATCTGCAATTAATTAACAAGAAATTAATTAGAAATACCACCTTTCCTGCCGCAGTCCATAATGGATTTGTCTTGTATTATTTATTTTAGCTTGAATGCACTGAGGTGTCTGCTCCAGATTATTCTACAAACAGAAGATGTGATCAGAGTTTTTGAAGTCAGACTGTCTGAAGAGGAGACTGTTCCTTTGGATCTTGATAAAGTGGAGGCTTATCGGGCTTGTCTAAAGGTGAGAGGCCAAGACCCAAGGATACAGCAAGGCAAAATTTGTAGCTTCCTGCACTGGTCTATTGAGCTAGGTGAAACCCTTCCAAAACGACAGGAAATGGAAATGCTGATCCTGTTGTATTTTGTGACATAGACATACAAAGCTTTTGGAAATTATTGGAAGGAATGTACGGGTTACCACTTCTTTCATTCCCTGGTTGTTGCTGCAATCACAGCAAAGCCAGTGGCATGGAAGGTCTCCATAATCCACTTCTGTACAAAATTATCTGTGCTTGTTTGTATCACTTACGAAGCTAGATTTGAAGGCAATACCTCCTTTCTTCCAAAAAGGCTTGTTAATTGCCCTTGTCATCTAGTGGTAACAAGTAAATCCAAGTATTGTGTGTCCGGGTTTTGCCATAGAGTCCATTTCAAATTTTGCGGTGAGAACCATCCATCTTGTACAGGGAGAGAAGGCAAAGAATAAATGCTTTGCTGAGCACAAAATTGTCTTGCAGAACCAGTCTTTATCTGGCGTTGAGCTGGTCCTTTTGTGCACTGAATGCCTTTGGGAGAGCAGGGACTCTTTCATTCTTTCCTGTTCTTGGGTGTAGTACGGAAAAAGTGTGTAGGTGGCACAAATGGAGCACAGCCAGATTACCTTTTTATCATGTTAAATGAGAGCTGCAGTTCAGTTGTTGGGAATTGTTCTTAGCTGGTGTAAATTTCAGCTACACACACAAAAAAAAAATGCTTGAGCATATTATCGAAGGATGCAGCCATCCCTGTGACTGGGGGATGCAAGACAGACCACTGCCTGCACTGTATATGCCATTTGTTGATACCCCACAGTATGCAAGTATGTGCCCACAAACAAGTGTGTGTGTAAAGAAATGTCTCTCTGGAAGATGTTTATAAAAATGTAAACAGGAAAAAAAAAATCTGTGCAGATTTTTAGATAACATTTAAAAACTGGATATGCCAATCCCGAGGCTTGATTCTACAGCTGTTGCAAGTGCAGGAATCTTTTATACTTCAGTGAAATTGTAACTGCTCTACATGGTTCTGAGAAACTGAAATGTTAGCTATGGAATATGACAGCAGAGGGCTTTGGTTTAGCAAATTGTTTAAGAGTAAGTCTAACTTTAAACACATGCTTAAGTCAAACTCCGTTTACCAAAGTAGGTGTTTCACTTTAAATATATTAAGTCCAGCTGACATCAGCATACATACCTTACTGAATTAGAAACAAAATCTTTAGATCGCAACACATTGTGCATGCTGTTAATAATTAAATTTGAGTATCCTCTCAAGAATAAAATGTATGACAGCATTTTGGTTTTTCTCCAGAAAATGAAAGCAGACCTTAACATGAAGAAGTCACTACTGAATGCCCTGGAAAATGAGCTGCAGAAAACGCTTCAGATTCACTCACAGTCTTGCCAGTCATATACTCTGTATGATATGGACATTGGAAAGTTCTGCGACAAAGTTACCCAGCTGATAGACCGCTGGCAAAGAGCTGATAAGCAGATAGATAACAGGTTTGATAATATTTCCTAATAGCTTCTTCCTTACTGCTATTGCAACTAAGATCATCTTAACAGTGAGTCTGAAAGAACTGATGTGCACTAATCATCACTTCCAGAGGACAAATGATGACTTCAGGGTAATAAGACTAGAGCAACTGTGAATAGGTTGAACATACTTTAAAAGCGATTGTATAAGGTCAGGCAGGAAAATATTCATGTAAATGTGTAACCTATGTGCTAAGGGGATGTTCTAATTATTTTTTTTTTCCTCTTGCTAATGTTCCTTGATTAAGTATTTCTAGTCAGCATTTTCCCCCTCAAACAAAGCAACCATGCTTATTCCTGAATACCCTATACCTGAGAGTTAAAAAGTTAACAGTTAGACTTAGATAAAAAAATCCCAATAATTTTTTTTTTAATTCTTTATTGAACTGAAGGCATATTCTGATTGTTTGTGGGGTGTTTTTGGGGTGGTGTTTGTTTATTTTTACTGCAGGCCAAAATCTAGTCCTATTAATAAAAATTGACTGGTTGCTGGTTGTTTTAGTGAAAATTGAGAACAAGAGTACTGAAGTCGGTGAACTTGATTTTTGTCACTGCAAGGTTTTATCAATCTGTCACTTAGTTGACAGGAAGTGCCAGCCTCTGTGTATTGCAGAGTTACTCAAAAGTGAGACACTAAAAACCCAAGTTGGATGATAAATAACTGGTACAGTTCTCATTTATTTGAAATTTTTGTTCTGAATCTCCTTTTAGAGCTTCCTGTGATTTTACCTAGTTTATTACTGTGTCTTATTTCTGAAAAACGTTTGAAGAGAGAGAAAGAGTACGCACTTTCCATTTTGACAGTTTTCCCTCTTTTTTTCTAGATCATGGGATTTAGAAAGGCAGATCAAACAGCTAAAAACTTACAGAGATCTCTACCAGGCTCTGTGCAAATGGATCTGTGATGCCAAGCGCAGGCAGGATTCTATTGAGTCCATGAAGCTGTGCGATTGCAACGCTATCATGAGATATCTACATGATCAGAAGGTATGCAGCACCTGAATGAGTTGTTTTCAATTGTCGGGATTTTAAATTGTTTTGCTGTTCAGAAAATAATCGGTATCAATGCAGTCTGTGATACAGTGGCCTATTTTGAATTATAAAGTACGTGAGCTACCAAAAAACACCACATGTGTAGAAGGCAGGAGAGGGGAAATATTATTATCCTCATTACTTTCTGTCAGCACTGCTGCAGATTATGAACAAGACCGTTCTTGGCTTCTACATGACCACTGACACTTTTACACACCAGCTTTGAATTAATTCGAGGGACTGTATGATGGTGCAACGTATGGGACAAATTATAGCACAAAAATAAAACATGAGGAAATACATCTGAGCTGAAGTCAAGGAACTGGCCTTCCCCAACTCTGGGGGTTGTTTAGTTGCTAGGTGTTCTTTCTGAGAACAACCTTGTCATGCACAGAAAGCTTGCCATTGTAAAAACTGCACAGCTACAGGTCATGTCAGGTCTCTCTGAGCTTGCAGTGCCTTCTGATGGAGGCAGTGTGTACAGGAGGAAATACTGGCAAATCTTGAGGGAGTGCTTCACAGCTCACTTTTTTTCTTGACAGAACTTGCACAGTGAAATCTGTGGGAAGCGAGACAAAGTTGAGGAGCTTCTCAAGCATGCAGATCAGTGCTCAGCTGCAATTAAGGTACTTGGATTTCAGCATTTTTATGGGGTGTGGTTTTTCATGGTCAGGTGCATCCCATTGTCTCTGCTCTGCTGGCAGGTGAAATGTCAACTCCCTGCTGTGTGTGCACAGAAACTGCTGGGGTGAAGCACTTGTTAAAAAAAATAAGGGAATAAAGAACAGATTGGTAGTTTAGGAATTAGGTCTGATTAGGATCTGGTCTAGGAGGCAAGAGAAATGCAGATTAGCAGGAGGAATGGTGTGCAATAGCCATGAAAACCAATAAAATACACAGGGAATGGTTTTGTGGTCTTTGCGTTTTTGCCACCTTTATATTCATGCTTTCTCCAGACCAATCTTACTTTCTGTGACAAAGAGCTTACTATATACGTGGCGTGGTGTCTGTGATATGGAAGAGGTACAGAGACAGTTATTTCTGATGAAGTTTTGGTTGATAACAGTACCTGGACCAGTTGCTCCCATGCATCTTTTTCACCTCCGGGTAACCCTCAACTAATGGAAACACGTATCTTCCCTTTTTTGTAAAACGTTTTTTCTCTTTTTCCCTTTGTCATTCTCCTCCATGAGTGTCCACAGTGGTACTTGAACTGATGAGCGTCTGTTTATGATAGAATAAACATGGCCAGGGATATAAACAAAGGAAAACATAGCTTTTTATTAAAAAAACCCACAAAACCAAAACAAACACAAAACTTTATTTGCATTTTAGGAAATCCAGATTCCCAGAGATTTCCTTTGAGAGTTGCTAAATGGGTCTTAACCTTTCCCTGTTGTTTTACAGGATTATGAACTACAGGTTGCTTCCTACAGTTCTGGATTAGAAACATTGCTCAACATACCTATCAAGAAGAGTGTAGTTCAGTCTCCTGCAGTGCTGATTCTGCAAGAGGTAACTTACTTTCCTCTCCATCAATCTTTTAAATACATTTATTTGTCCGTGTGACCCATTGTGAGTCATATCCAGCTGTACTCTAATAATTAGCACTGTCATTGCTAATGTGTACTAAGCACGTAAGCACAAGGAATTGGTGCAGAATAGTTGCTGTGCTGTAAAATCATACTTGGGCTCATTTAGACAGTAGATTAGCCCTCAGGAATTTACCTCATTCCTATTCAGTGTCCATTGCATACATATTGTGAGAAAGTAAGATTCATGCCCCAAGTGGTTTAGTCACTTTCAACCTGGGAATTAACCACTATTACAAGTTTAACTTAGGTTACTTATGACTGTCAGACAGGAAGAGCATGATGAACCAGGAGATGAAGCCTTGGATTTGATATCACAGCAGCCGTGGGGGAAAATAATATTGAAAAAGGTGTGGTTTTATCAGAAGGGAGAATTTCTACATTTGGGGTCCCCAGAAAGTCATGTGAATTTGTGAGGAGGAGAATTTCCTTTTTACTTTGTCAAATGATACGTTTTCTCAGGTGGATTGGAATCCTTTAAATGATCTGAGACATAGGTGTGTTCATATCTAACCCTGTAGAACAAGGTGCTAACAATTCTCTTTCTTTTCAAGGCTAGCGAGGCTCAGTCTCGCTACATAGAGCTTCTTACAAGATCAGGAGATTACTACAGATTCTTAAGTGAAATGTTAAAGAGCATGGAGGACTTGAAGGTAATCTGACTCTTATTTTCTTTAGCTTCTATTTTTATCGGAGGTTAGCAAGCTTTAACTGATCAAAGACTTTCTGCTTAAGTACAGTGCAAAACAGTCCGCAAAACTAAATCCTGAGCTCAGTGGTGTCCCATGAAGGAGGCATATAAGCAGTTCCATACATCTTTTGTCAAAGAGTACAGTACCTTGCAAAGTTACCTCCAAGATCATGTGTCAGCTTGAGAACATAAGCCTTCTTGGTAATTAGGAAGTGTTCATCAAAGCACGCAAGAGGTCCTTCTCAGCCCATCAAGAGCCTTGACCTCAATGAGAGTACAGTTATCTCGGTGCTTAAAACTTGCTCCTCATGGTTAAGGGCCACAACTCATTTCAGGCCATATTTACGGTGTTTCAAATGGAAACACAAACTCCTGATTTGATTCAGCTCAGTGGAAACAGAGGCCCATTTCAGAGGTCACATATATGGAATGTGAATCACCTCTTTGAAAATTGTGGAGGTTCTAAATGAGGCTATTCAGTGCTTTGCTTATGAACTCTTGGTACATCAGATTTTACTATATTGTATCTCCCTCCCTCCATCAACTACCACTTCCCCTCTGAATGTCATTATGCCAATTTCTGAATAAGGTTTGACTCTGAATAAATAAGGATTCCAGAATTTGTCTTGACGACATTACATTAAAAAGAATTTTGAGCTCTCATTGAAGCAGAGAAAAAAAGCTTTTTAAATTGTCAGTGTTACAAATGTATATTGTATTGCATGTGATGATTTTGAAACAGTTGTCACAAATGTTGATGTGGGGTTTTTTTATTTGTTTTTCTGCTATCGTTTTGCAGATGAAAAACACCAAAATTGAACTCCTGGAAGAAGAACTCAGGCTTGCCAGGGATTCAAATTCAGAGACAAGCAACAAACATAAATTCCTGGAGCAAAATCTGCAGAAGTACCAGATGGACATTTCTCAGCTCAAGGCAAAGCTGATGAGTTTGGAGGAAATGAAAAGACAAGCTGAAATGGATGGAAATTCTGCTAAGCAAAACCTGGACAAATGCTATGCCCAAATAAAGGATCTAAATGACAGAATAACCAGGCTGACTTATGAGACTGAAGATGAGAAAAGGAAAAGGAAGTTGCTGGAGGATAGATATGAGCAGCAGAAGAATGACTATGACCAACTGCAGAAAACAAGACAAAACGAGAAAGACAGCCTTGGTTGGCAAAAGTTAGAGTCTGAGAAGGTCATCAAGGAGAAGGAGTACGAGATAGAAAGATTAAGGGTTCTTCTTCAGGACGAAGGCACACGGAAGAGGGAATATGAAAATGAGCTGGCTAAGGTAAGAAACCAGTTTAGCGAGGAGATGAGTAATTTAAAGAACAAGTATGAAACAGAAATTAATATTAAGAAGACCACAATCCAGCAGATAGCTGCACAGAAAGATGATGATGCAAAAGGCCTCAGAGCCCAGGTTGACAGACTGACAAGAGAAAACAGAGACCTTAAGGATGAGATTGTGAGGCTGAACGATGCCATTCTGCAAACAACAGATCAACGGAGGAGGGCAGAAGAAGATGCTCTTCAGCACAAGGCTTGCAGTTCTGAGGTGTCACAACAAAAGCATCAGTTAGAGCTGGAGCTGAAACAAATCATTCAGCTTCGTGGTGAAGACAACTCAAGATACAAGCAGGCTCTTGAGGAAGCTGCCTCAACTATTCAGGATAAAACTAAGGAGCTGGAAAGGCTAAAGGTTCAGCTTCAGGAAGAGGCTAAAAGCCGATGGGAACTTGAAAATGAATTGGCTAAGGTAAGGAACAGTTATGATGAGGAAATTATTAGTTTAAAGAACAAATATGAAACTGAGATTAATATCACAAAGACCACAATTCACCAGGTCACCATGCAAAAGGAAGAGGACACAAGTAATTATAGAACACAACTTGATAATGCCATGAGAGAAAATAGGAATTTATGTGAGGAAATTAGGAGACTGAAGAATACAATAAGTCAGACAACAGATAATCTACGGAAAATAGAAGAGAACGCTCAGCAGCAGAAGGCAGCTGGCTCAGAGCTTTCTCAGAAGAAACAGCAGCTGGAGATTGAGCTAAAACAAGTTATTCAGAGGCACTCTGATGAAAGCATGCGGTACAAACAGTCGCTTGATGATGCTTCTAAGACCATTAAGGAAAGAAACAAAGAGATTGAAAGGCTGAGAAAGTTGTTGGATGTAGAAACAAGTCAGAGAAAAGAACTAGAGGATGAGAACAGTCAGTTAAAAAGAGTCCAGTTTGACCTGCAGAAAGCAAACACAAGTGCAACTGAGACAATCAACAAGCTGAGGATCCAAGAGCAGGAACTGGCCAGACTGAAAATTGACTATGAAAGAGTTTCACAAGAGAAGAAAGGCAGGGATCAAGAAAGTGCAAAGTTCCAGAGCACTGTAAAAGACTTGCAAATCCAGAAACATAAGCTGGAGGAGGAACTTTGCAGGCAGAATAAAAATGTAATGGAGGAGACGTCCAGGAGGAAGAAACTGGAGGAGGAAATAGAAGGCATGAGGAGATCTCTCAGAGAGCAATCGGTTAAAATAACTAATCTCACACAGCAGATAGAGGAAGTGTCTATTGTAAAGAAGAGGAATGAAGATGACCTTAGACACCAAAGAGAAGTATTAGATGGTCATGTGAGAGAGAAGCAGAGATACATGGAGGAAATCCGAAAATACACATCTGATATCGAGACTTTACGCCGTCAGTTGGTCCAAGAACAGGAGCAATTGAAACAGGCTCACCTACGATATGAGCACTTACAGAAAACCTCTGAGGAGAAAAGCAAAAACTTGAATGAGTGCAAAATAGAAATTGAAAGGCTTCAGTCTCTCACTGAGAACCTAACCAAGGAACACTTGTTACTGGAGGAAGAGCTGCGAAATGTTAGATTGGAGTACGATGACCTCAGAATGGTCAGAAGTGAAGTTGATGAGAAAAATACTGCCATTGCTGAACTAAAGAATCAGCTTCAGACGAGCAGCAAGCAAACCCTGGAACTTCAGGGGTTGATTAATGATTTACAGAAAGAAAGGGAAAAATTGAGACAGGAAATTGAAAAATTCCAAAAGCAAGCTCTAGAGGTATTCACACATATTTTGATCCCGGCTTTACTGTCTCTCAGATATATAATTAATTGCAGTGTCCATTTGAATCAGCTTAATTCACACTTTGCTGTTTAAGTTCACTGTGCTTGTGACTAATATCCCCTTTATGGCCCTTCCCCGGTTCATTTTTAAACAAAAATGGCAGGATTTGGCCACTTTCTTAGCCTCTTTACTCCCTGGGAGCTGTGCTAGGGAGCCATAAACTGTCTTACTGTCTAGCTGAGCCTTGTTCTCAGCACTTGCCCCAGGAGAAACCCTGGGTCTGTGCTAGTCTCCACAAAACCATCCTAGGGGAAGATGAGAGTACATGGAGTACCACGGTGCTTTAGCTGTACCCTGCTGGCTGTGTGCTTCCCCAGGCTGTTTCAGCCAGGATGGGTTAATGCAGTCCTTTGAGGCTGACCTGAGTGGTATCACAAGCTAAACCAGCTAAAAACACCAGAACCAACGAGCTATCAAAGTGCTGCCTTAGCTGGGTAAAGTGTTGACTACAAGTGAGGATTAAAGATGATGTCAGCTGTACCTAAGGTACTTGAAGTCTACATTTCATTGACTGTTTTGGAGATTTATGTTCCTAAGTCACTAAGGGCACTTGCAAATTTTACTATTGGCCCTTACTTCTTAAACTTGAGGTGACAGCATAAACAAGTTAAAGAAAACATTTTTTCATATTTCATTCTTCTGCCTGGTTTCCTGTCCAAAGACCTACTGTTTAAATTTTTATACAAGTGAGCACTTGTGAAAATGTTTCTTTGCTTTTTCCGATACTTGCCCTTCATATTTCTTTTCTCATTACCACTCTCAGCTATTCTTTCTTTTATTCAGTTTTTCTTTCCTTTATTTTAAAAATCTTAATACTGACTTTTAAAAAATACTAACATTTGGGATTATTTGACATCTGTGCATATATATATGCATGTATTACAAATATATAAACTTCAGTTTAATATGGGTGGCATACAAATGTGCATGCTTGTAGGTGTTTGTGTATGCATATATATATATGAAGACATTAAGCAAATTAAAATGTAAAGCAACAAAGGTAAAATTGTTTGGAGTAGCATGTGAAACTAATAGGAAGGCAAAAATTGAGTCATATATTTCCTTTTTATCCATGTATAACCAGTCCTTAGCTGATACAAATCCACCCAGGTTAGTAGGACTATGCTAGGGTACATCTGCTGAGCATCAGGCTCTTTATGAGTCTTGAATGCTCTGTGTGTGTGTAGGTGTATTATGAAGAGTATTAAAAAGTTTTAAAGATCCAACTAAATCAGCAGAAAATCAAGGCTATGGGTAACAGAATGGAGTCTCCAGTGGTACTATGTACCCCGCATGAAGGGACAATGTACCTTCACTGGTTTACATGTATCTGTGGTTTTGGGTAAGCACACTGCTGTGACTAGAATGTTTTCCAGTGGCAGCTTGCTGCAGGTTAAATGATAGGCTGAAGAGCATTCTAAGTGGAGAGCATAACTCTAACCAGCATAAACTCTAACCATCCTCTCTTGGTTTATTTCTTCTTTAAAATTGTAGGCATCCAATAGGATTCAAGAATCCAAAAATCAGTATAGTCACATTATGCAAGAAAGAGAAACCTTGCTGATAAAAATGAGTGCTTTGGAGCAAGACAAAGCCAGGCTGCAGAGATTAGAAGAGGAGCTGAACCGTTTGAAAGTTACCCTGGAATCAGAGTCTCGTTTGAAGCAACGCCTGGAAAGTGAGAAACAACAAATCCTGAATGACCTCAATCAGTGGAAAAGCCAGCACTCCCGGACAGAGGAATCCATAAGGAAGATCCAGTGTGAGAGAGAGAAGAGCGAGAGGGAGAAGAACACCCTGAGGAGCGAGATTGAAAGGCTGCAGATGGAGATCAAACGGATCGAGGAGAGATACCGGTGCCGACTGGAAGAGACCGCTGTCAAAAACCAGTCAGAGTTGGAGTCCGAGCGTCTCAGGCTACAAAGAGAGATTGAGAAGCTCAAGCAACGCCCGTATGGGTCCCACAGATCTACGCAGACTGAGGAAGACTTTTGTATTGATGCCTCCAAGTTGCTGTTCAGTGGGCTGCGGAAGAAAATCACAGCAATGCAGTTGTATGAGTGTCAACTGATAGACAAACTCACACTGGATAAACTGCTGAAGGGGCAAAGGTCAGTGGAAGAAGTTGCGGCTGACATTGAACCCTACCTCAAAGGGGCAGGTGCTATTGCAGGGGTGTCTCTTTCGCCCAGACAGAAGTACTCTTTTGTTGAGGCCAAACGGAATCAGCTGCTTACAGCAGAAAATGCAGTCCTGCTCTTAGAAGCCCAGGCAGCAACAGGAGGTGTGATAGACCCACACCGAAATGAGATGTTAACAGTGGACAGCGCTATTGCCAGAGATCTGATCGACTTCGATGACCGAGAACAAATCTATACAGCGGAAAAGGCTATTACAGGATTTAAAGATCCTTTCTCAGGCAAAACTGTGCCAGTGTCTGAAGCCATCAAGAAAAACTTGGTTGACAGAGAAACTGGGATCCGACTGCTTGAAGCCCAGCTGGCTGTAGGAGGGATTGTTGATCCTGTCAACAGTGTTTTCTTACCCAAGGATATAGCTTTATCCCGTGGGTTGATTGACAAAGACCTGTACAGGATCCTAAACAACTGCCAAGGCACTACAAAGAACTTCATTGATCCCACCACCAAAAAGGCAGTCACTTACATGCAGCTGAAGGAAAAATGTAGGATTGAGCCACACACAGGTCTACTCCTCCTCCCAGTGCAGAAGAGGAGTATGTCATTCCAAGGGATCAGGCAGCCTGTCTCAGCAGATGCACTGCTCGAGGCTGGAATTATTAAGGAATCGACAAGGAATGACTTGGAAAGAGGTGCAATTACAGTGGAAGAAGTGAGTGAAAGAATTATTGATTTCCTTCAGGGTTCTAGCTGTATTGCAGGGATCTACAATGAGGCTACTAAAGAGAAACTTGGCATTTACCAGGCTATGAAAATAGGTTTGGTTAGACCGGGGACAGCCCTTGAACTCCTAGAAGCCCAGGCAGCCACAGGGTTCATAGTGGATCCTGTCAGCAATGTGAGGCTGCCCGTTGAGGAGGCTTACAAAAGAGGCCTTGTTGGAATTGAATTTAAAGAGAAACTTCTCTCTGCTGAAAGAGCTGTCACTGGGTACAAAGACCCAGAAACTGGAAACATCATTTCTCTGTTTCAAGCAATGAACAAAGAGCTCATAGAGAGAGGCCATGGAATTCGTTTGCTGGAGGCCCAGATTGCTACCGGAGGAATCATTGACCCCAAAGAGAGCTATCGCTTGCCAGTAGAGACGGCCTATAAGCGTGGCTACTTCAATGAAGAGCTCAACCAGATCCTTAGTGATCCAAGTGATGACACCAAAGGGTTCTTTGATCCCAACACAGAGGAGAACTTGACCTATTTGCAGCTGAAAGAAAGATGCATAAAGGATGAAGCAACCGGGCTCTGCCTTCTGCCTCTGAGAGAGAAGAAGAAGGTGGTTCACACCTCTCAGAAGAACACTCTTAGGAAGCGTCGCGTTGTCATTGTAGATCCAGAAACAAACAGGGAAATGTCTGTGCAGGAGGCATACAGCAAAGGCCTCATAGATTATGACACCTATACAGAACTAGCTGAACAGGAGTGTGAGTGGGAAGAAATAACTATTACAGGATCAGATGGTAGCAGTAGAGTAGTCCTTGTTGACAGAAAAACAGGTAGCCAGTATGACATCCAAGATGCTATTGATAAAGGTCTGGTTGAGAGGAAGTTTTTTGACCAGTACCGTTCTGGCAGTTTAAGCCTGACACAGTTTGCAGACATGATTTCCTGCCGTAATGGCACTGATGAGGTGTTTCGGCATGAGTCGGTGACTCGGTCTCCCACAGTGCTGAGTGTCAGGAGTTCTTCCTCGCTGATCAGGAGCGGTTCTTTCTCAGAGACCCCAGAGGAGTGCAGTCCCATTGCAGCCATATTTGACACAGAAAACTTGGAGAAAATCTCCATTTCAGAAGCTATACAGCGGGGCATTGTGGATAGCATCACTGGACAACGGTTACTTGAAGCCCAGGCCTGCACAGGGGGCATAATATGCCCTACCACAGGCCAGAGGCTTTCGCTTCAGGAAGCCGCTAGTCAAGGCATCATTGATCAGGATATGGCTACACGGCTCAAACCAGCCCAGAAGGCCTTCATAGGGTTCGAAGGCATAAAGGGCGGACGCAAGAGGATGTCAGCAGCTGAAGCAGTGAAGGAAAAATGGTTACCTTATGAGGCGGGGCAGCGGTTCCTTGAATTCCAGTACCTCACTGGAGGTCTTGTGGATCCAGAAGTGCGTGGAAGAATAAGCACTGAAGAAGCCATTAGGAATGGATTGATTGATGGTCGTGCTGCCCAGAAATTGCAAGACACAAACAGCTATCCCAAAATTCTGACCTGCCCCAAGACCAAACTGAAAATATCCTACAAAGATGCAATGAATCGGTCAATGGTGGAAGACATCACTGGGCTTAAACTCTTGGAAGCAGCATCCGTTTCATCGAAAGGCATATCCAGTCCCTACAATGTCTCCTCGGCACCTGGCTCTCGCTCTGGCTCTCGCTCTGGCTCACGTTCAGGCTCACGCAGTGGGTCTAGGAGGGGAAGTTTTGATGCATCAGCAAGCTCTTCATATTCTTACTCGTACTCAACCTTCAGCAGTGGGTCTATTGGGCGCTAATAACAAGTGAGGGAATGTGTCTGCATTTTAGTATCATTTAGATTATTCTATATCCCCTTTCCTAAAAAACCTCCAACAACAACAAAGCAACCCAAAGCAAAACCCTTCTTTTCTGGGTGTGTTCAATTTCTCTTCTGAAAAAGCTGTAAAATGCTTGAATGCAAATTTATGGAATATAGATGAGGGGATGCAACAAGTAGTATTTGTGGACTTTGAGTTTTGGTTCCCATTTCCTTTTAGTGTTTGGATTTTAATTGGTCTCTGTATATTTTAAATACTCTGTCATGTCCTTTCTGTTATCTGTAACTGTCAACCCATAACCTGATAACTGAGGTTTGAAAGTCTTGCAATAGTTAATTTTTTTCCACATAGATCTTTTAAAATTTGCTATTATGAAGAAAAAAATATTAAGAATATGGACAAAAACATGCCTTCAATATTGGTTTAGAATTTATACAATAAAATGAAAAGCTCTGTTTTCCAGATGTTCTACTTCTCTATGTTTGGCTAGACATTTTCTTAAGTATAACTTGGTGGATATAAAGGGCTATTATTAGGCTGGGCTTTTGTTTTACTGTTACCCATATATATTTTCTACTGTTTTGCTTGATTTCTGTGTAACAAGAGAACAAAGAATCTAACCGCACCAAGTGAGCTATTCTGGGCAATAAACTTTTGAAGTTTTAAAGTGTTTGTTGTGTGCTTATTAACTTTTGCGATGGACATTCCTGGAGGTACAGATTAGAGAAAGAAACATTTTAAAAAGTAACAAGTACTAGCTTTGTCATAAAAGTAGTGTATACGTGCATTATTTTTCATTATGCTGATCCACATTTTTATGAATGTGGACTTCTGATTCTGCATTTTCAGTAGGAAAATGAGGGTAGCACCACCAACAGAAGCTACGCCCCTACAAGCAGAAAGCCAGTCTCCACAGTTGGTTATAGACTTGATGATGACCAGAATCATATTTCTTCTGCTCGTGATCCAGCCCATTGTCTTTGCAGCTACGAGGGACTGAGTCAGTTTTCTGCCTTGCACATCAGTTTAACTTGGGATAATGACCAGAACAAAGATACAGTGATGAGGCTTAGCCGACTAGTATGGTGACGCAGGAGGATCTTTCAAAACCTGAACAATCGCCTCCTGTAATGTCCTCCCAGCTCCTCCTGCTGGCTCCTGAAAGCCTAGGTTGAGAAAATAGTCTATCAATGACGCCTTGCTGTTGGCAGCCTGCTGACTCTTTTTGTAGAGCTGAGAAACCAGAGCAGAACTAAGTGACAACAGGATTACAGGACACAATGTGGTTTGAAACCACTTCAGCTGCCATGAATGTTCTTCAGCCAGAGCAGAAAATTATTTGTATATATAAAGATTGTCCTGTCCTCTCCTGTTTGCCACACAGCACAGATGCCTCTGGGAAGGCGTTACATTCTTAGCAGGGTAATCACTCAAAAGAATTTAATACAGCTTTAGACAACTGCTAGTACAGAGCTTTAATGAAAAAAATGTTGGTATAATTTGCCAGTACCTGAAATAAATTCTTCCTCTAAGTAGTTGAAAGTGTTACCTGAAGCACATACGTGCTTTTAGCCGTGTACCATGTAGCAACTCCACCTGTCTATGAATTTTTATCAGTTGCTACAGATACAAGCTTATGGGTACAAATGCCAATCGCTGTTAATGATGCTGCCTAGTTTTTGTAGCATGTTCCTTTTCCTGCAGTAAGGGATAGCATGGGTTTTGATACTGCTGTCTCTGGCTGAAGTGTACCTTCTACCCTGAAAAGCATTTCCAGTGTTTTCTGAAGATGAGAGCTGTGTATAAAATCTCTGCCATATAGAAAGTGTCCTTGGTTACTGGACTAAGACATTAAATGGACTGGAACAAGTCAGTGGCAGAGATCTCTACACAAAACAGGTGAGAAAGTGCATCCCGTGCCTCAGGAAACTCCAGCGCTTCAGAGGTTTCTCTCTACAGCTGAAGCTCGTTAGCTGTACTGTAGAGGAAGGGCTGGTGTCTGAATGGCTTTCTGGTTGCTAGAGAGAAGCAGCTCTGCAAAAACAGTCACTGCCGTATTTAATCCCAAGCTGTTTCTGCAGTTTTAAACAGTCCGGAGGTTCCCGGGCTCTACAGTAAAGGACTGGGCTTAACGTTTTGCACAAGACATCCCTGGCACCTCTGGTAGGTGGTTTAAGGCTCCATCTTCACGTTGCCTTTTTTTTACTGCTGGATCTACCTTCTGTGTGTGGTGGCCTAGATATAAGACCATCTCCCAGAAATTACGATGACATTGTTTTCTCCTTGCGTACGCTCCGGCAGCAGATGCTAGCGTGACGTTAGTCAGCGGTGGCCTTACGTGGCCGGAGGTGTTCGGTGCAGGAGACCCGGGTGCCCAGGGCCAGAGTAGCAGCTGGGCCAGAGTAGGCAGCAGGTGGGGCAGGATACTGGTAACATGGGGTGCTAACGAGGCAAGTGGAGGGTTTCCCTCCACCATAAAAAGGTGCTGAGGGAAGAGCTTAAGGAAGAGCCTCCAGAGCTGAAGTTTGGCAGTTGCTGTGGGGAGGTCAGCCAGCAGAGAGAGGCCATGGCAGGTGAGTGCATCCAGGAGAGGAGAGTGGTTTGTGGCGATGGCTGGTGTTGGTGAGATGGGAGAGCTGTGCCTGGGGTTTGAGGAGCAGCCAGGCTGTGGTTTGTTACGTGGTGGGCATGCAGAGATGGGTGTGGGGCTGCTGCTGTGGAGTTGGGGCAGGACGTTCATGGGCTCTGTACCCCTCTTCCCCCAAAGGCAGAATGAACCATGTTCATGCATGCGAAGACAGACTGGCAACTTTGGATGATTGCTGCTGCTGAGACTGTAATTCTTAGTATTGAAAAACTGGAATAAACTTGTTGGTCCTGCCTGTGGCTGCAAGCACTTCCCCGTGCAGGAGTGCTGGGCTGGCTGTACCCATCAGCAGCCTTGTGGTCTTAGTCAGTCCTTGGAACTAGCTGTCTCCTGCTTCCTCCCTGTGCCTTGGGGTAGGTGATGCTCACCCTGTTCGATGGCAAATGGTTGCCCAGTGTGCTGACTCGGCTGCTATGGCTGGGGAGGGCTCAGTCGCTGTCGGGGTCAGCTCCCTAGAGAATTGGGCTTTGCTCTGAGCAAGACTGGAATTTATTTCTGAGAGTTTCATTGACTGATTTGATGGTCTTGATGTTGTAAGCTTTCTGTCCTTTGGCTTGAGGCTGGGAGATGACTGCTACTTAGGACCCAAGGTATGATAAGGTACCATATGGTTTCCACAACGCAGCAGCGCTCAGGCACGAGTTTTGTCTGTCTTACGCTATTTGGAAATGTGTGCATGCCACAGTTAATTAATAGTCTAGCCTTATGAATACGAAAGAGGGGTGGGGAGAATAGCAACCATGTGACTTAGTGTAAAATTGTCTGAATTATTATTGAATTATAAGTATTTGTGCAGATGGGATTTTTTGGTGTTTTTTTTAAGATTTGTTCCAATTTCTATAAACACTTATAATATAAATCTGGAAGAGTCATTTACTTTGAAGCCTCTCTGAACCTAGGCTGTTCTGAGATGAGCAGAATTTATTTGTCATGTGTAACTCTCAGAATAATGCTATACTTGAAAATATGTGTTTTTTACATGCCCAAACCACTTGAGACCAATTCCTAGGCCCCTCAAGGCAGGTTGTGCATATGTTCTCTGCTTCTTTCTCACCTGGTGTATGCTAGCCTGGTGTCTAATGATTGTGCACCTGTGACTTGAAGTTAACTATATTTTTTGTCCTCACAGTTACATCAAATGCACCATTGGTACATCTATAACTCCATCATATGATAAAGAAAACACAGTATTTGGGGCTCCATTCATTTATCTCTCAGAGCCAGTTTCTGCTTTAGTAGTTTATCAGCCAAATACTTTATGGTAGAGTTAATCCAGTGGGAGGCTCTATTAGGAGAGCTGAACATCCACCTGTTAATACATCAGATATTTAAGTTGCTGATCCCTCTGTAGATTCCCATTCTGTTGGTGGGCTGGGGATGTATGTAATGTAGTTCTTTGCTTCATACAGTGCAGGTGCCCCTGGTGAACCAGGGAGTGCTGGCTGATGCCCAGGGTGGCCACTGTGTCTGGCAGGGAATGTGTCTTTGCCTGGCTGCCTATCGTGGGCATCCACAGGATATCCAGGAGACCTTGAAAAGGAAACATGAGGCTATATAAAGGAAATTGGCTGAAAGAGTTGACTCCTCACCATCCACCACAATGTCACCTGCTCATGCTGCTCCGAGCAGGAGTGACTCCATGAGAAGTGGTGAAAATATACTAGTGTAAAATTTGAGGAGCATTCGAATCCAGTGCATGCTTCAGAGAAAATCGGTATCATGAACAAATGGTGAGGATTAGGAGGTCAATGGGAATTGAGCAGCAAAGCACTGGGGAAGGGACATGCCTTCTCTTAAATGTTGAACCCTCCTCATGCAAATGGACTAGGGGATCCTCATTGCTTACTCAGTATATGGCAAATACTTAAATGAGGGTGGTGGAGTTACCCAGCACTGGAAGGGCTGCTGGAGGACAAAGCAGCTTTCTCTCCCTTTCCTTCAACATGCCAACAGACATGCTCGTGCCGTTTCTCATGCCAAGGCCCTAGGGACACATCCCGTTATCTACCTATGCAGTGGCAACTGTTGGACAAGCTCAGTTTCTCGCAGAGGTTAAATTAGTACCGCAATTCCAACACAGCCGAAACAGCAAATATAGAGGAGCTGCTGCTGCTGAGTGTCTCACTGCAGGTAAACCCTTTACTATATAAAAAGCCTTTCTGCTCCCATGAAGTTGAGTTTAATGGCTGAATCAATGGTAGAGGATAAAACTATTCAGTAAGAAGTGGCTGTCATTCAACATGTACATTACCTCAGAGACCTTGACATCCATCTAAGCCAGAGACACTTCTGCCCAAATTTCCCTTCTACCCTTTCCAGCTTTTGTCTCCTGCATGACACAAAATAAGAGGAGAAGCATGTATGGCCACTGTGCAATTCTGCTTTGTGAACTGACCCTGGGGGCTTTTGGGTTCCTACCTGGTTTCCCAGCTGCTCCCTTCACTCCAGGAATTCCCATAGGTCTTCTGGGGCCAGGCTCACCACTAAGTCCAGGCAGACTGGGTTTTCCCTTATTTAAGATGTTGCAGACTTTTTTTTTTAAATTAGGTCAAGAGTAATGTGTTTGTTTCATTTTTTTCCTCCTATGAAAACTAAGTACTGGAAAGTTTTTACAAGCATCCAAGGATAGAACTGGGATAGTCCTTGGTTTCTTGGCTGAGCTAAGGAGTTTAAAAACATAGTCTAATGTTTCATTTTCATATGGCTTTATTTTTAAAACTTTGTAAAATTGAAATAAATTTAATCAAAGTTGCTATAAACACTTGCATTTAGGAAATATCAGGAAAATATTTAGTTCTCTCTAGATTTTTTTTTTAATTTGTAAAACTGTTCATGGCATTTAGCACAAATTTCTGGTGGTATTTGGTTTTCTGGCAAATAATTGCGGGGGAGGAGTAAGAGGAATGCACTTATTTGTAGCCTGGGAACTTTAGAGCCTGCATTTATTTCAGGTTGCTATTAGGGCTTCTGATCCAACATCTCCAATTTTATTCAACTTCTCTGTGGACCCTCTGCTGTGCAAGTTGGAGGAGGAAGGGTGTGGGTTCCAGCACTGTTTGACAAATGACAACCTTGGCCTTTGCAGATGACTTGGTTCTATTAAGTGAATCCTGGGACAAAATGCAGAAAAATATTGACATTTTAGAGGTTTTTTGTCATCTGACAGGCCTCAAAACACAAGAGGAGAAGTACCATGCCTTTTACATCCAGCCTACAAAGGACTCCTATACGATCAATGACTGTCTGGCATGGACAATAAATGGCACATCCCTCAATATGATTGATCTGGGTAGTTCCAAAACATACCTGGGTATACCTATGTATAGACCCACAGGTTGGAATATCTAAGCCAGAACTACTAGGAAAAACTGAATGAATGGTTAAAACTGATTGGGCAGGCTCCATTGAAGCCATTTCAGAAAGTGGACATCTTGAAGGGATATACTGTCCCATGATTGATGTACTTAGCAGAACAAAGCAGTGTGAAAGCCACATACCTACCAAACCTTGATCTGGCAATTCAAGCAGCTGTCAAGGGTTGGTTATGCCTATCTACCTGCATGTACCTGTGATGCCATCCTGTATGCCAGCACTTGGGATGGAGGGATGGGTATTACCAGACTCTCTGGACCTGCACACTAGGAATTAGTCCATAGGCTGCACTGAATTGCTTAGTCACTGGATGATACCTTAAGATCAGTCATCTGGCCAGAAGGTATAAAGGAAAAAGTTTGAAAAACTATGGCTTGTGGCAGGTGGTGATAAAGAGAAAATTCCATTTATTTGGGACCCCAGAGCAGTCATGGTGCTCTTGGAAGTTGTGGGTGGTGAGGAATCAGTCTTGGGATGGGAGATACTGCTCTGAAGGACATAATTCCAAGGTGCTATGACTGGCAAAAGCAAGAATTTTTGAATTGGACTAAACTGTCATTCCAGGACTGTGGGATTACCACCTTTGAAAAGGATAAAATCACTAGCACCTGGATTGAATATGATAGGGGCATAGATTGAATATGATAGGGGCATGTCACTTGCTCCTCATGGCGTTACAATTCAGAGCTAACATCTAGCCCATGAGAGAATTTTTGGCAAGGGGTAGGCAGGATACTTGGATGAAAAGCTGTTGGCATTGTCAAGTATAGAGAGACTTGCTCACATATTCTTGGGTATTGCCCTGCGGTTCAAGATGCTAGGATAGAGATGCAACCAGTTATGCGAACTATTGGCAAAGGAAGCTAAAAAGAAAGAATGGGTAATATTTCAGGAGCTGCTTTTAAAAGATCATAACAATGAATTTTATAAACCTGACCTGATATTTGTTAAGGGAGGTCAGGCCTTTGTGGTGGACATAACTGTTAGATATGAGAGTAAACCATTGTCACTTGCTGATGCAGCAGCTGAGAAAGTTAGAAATATCAACATCTAAAGGAGCAAGTTCAGGAGGTGACAAATGCCAGGAATATAAAACTCATTGGATTTCCTATAGGTGCACACGGGGAAGTGGTATGAAGGCAATTATGGACTACTAGCTGAATTGGGACTCTCAAGTTCCTGGCAAGAGAAGGTTGCCCGTTGTCTTTCAAACTGGGCTCTATTTACATCTGTGGACATTGTACATATATTTGCAGGTATTGTGGTTTAGCCCCAGCCAGCAATTAAGCACCATGCAGATGCTTGCTTACCTCCCCCACAACCCTCCTGGGTGAGATGGAGAGAATTGGGGGGAAAAAAAAAAACCCTCATGGGTTGAGAGAAAAACAGTTCAATAGGACAGCGAAAGAAGAGGAAACAACAACAATAATAATATTGATAAAGGAATATACCAGAACAAGTGATGAACAATGCAGCAATTGCTGACCACCCGGTGATCGATAGCCCATCCCCAAGCAGCGATTCTTACCCCCCGGCCAACTGCAGTTTATGTGCTGGGCATGACATTATATGGGAAATATAATGGGAATATCTTTTTGGTCAGTCTGTGTCAGCTGTCCTGGCTGTGCCCCATCCCAGCTTCTTGTGCACCTCCCTGCTGGCAGAGCATGGGGAGCTGAAAAGTCTTTGAGTATAGGCACTACAACTACTTAGCCACAACCAAAAACTTTGGTGTGTTATCAACATTATTCTCATATCAAATCTAAGACACCTCACCATACCAGCCATCAGGAAGAAAAACCAACTCTATCCCAGCTGAAACCAGGACAGCAAGTCAAGTAAGAACTATTGTAAAATCTTAACTGACTAAAATTATTTTTCCTTTTTTTTTTTTACTGAGGTGGGAGAGGCCTGATAGTATGTAGGGATGAAAAGGGACTTAGTGTCATGATGTGTCACTTTTCCCACAGACACCAATCACCAGCCTTATTTAGGTGGACGGGCCACTTTTACTTAACCTGGAAAAGTATCATGTATAAATTGTATGTGTTTGATAAATAGCCTGGGAACTTTTAAAGACTCCATTTCTTTCAGGTTGTTATCAGAGCTTCCAGATTCAATAAGAAACATGCTATACCCATTGTGAGCTCCTGGTGGGGAACGTTTGAAGACGGGGCACAAATTCTTCTCTAGTGGTTGCCACCTCCTCTTACTGCTGGCTCTCCAAGGTGGTACGTGTGAGCTCCAGTCTCATCCGATATCCAGTTCCACAAGAGTACGCAGGACACCTACCTGCTGTGTGTGATGTGGAAGTGAGAGTACTTGCTATGTTATGTTGTAATAGGCCACGACAGTTTGTGGGGGGTCAGCACAGACTATCGCTGTTCTGGGTTGAGCTCTGATCCCTGTGACTGAGCTGTCACTGGGGCCAGGACTGCATTTTGGTCTAAGCTGCATTATGCTGGCACAGCTCTTACCTTTTTTTCCCAGGTGGTCCTGCCATCCTGGGAGGCCCCGGGGGACCAGTTAGTGTCACTTTGGTATGGGGACAGGCACTGGCACATGTGTATTGGATACCAGCTGCCTACTTGGCTATCTGAACTTTGACCATGCTCTGACAAAGTTCATACACCTGGACCTTAGGAGGAAAATGTAGGCTTAAACATGACCAAAATATTGTTGTTTCTATCTGAATGTCCCCCAAAGGGGTTCCTAATAGGTGAGTTTGAATGTGTGATACATAGCTCATGGGTTAGTCTGTGTATTACTTTGGCCCGCTGTACGTGGAGAAAAGTCACTGGAGCCCCATGCTATCGCACCTGACTTGGGCAAGGCTGTAGAGAAAGGCTTTTTATTAGACCAATGTCATGTGTGAGGGAAGGGGGAACTGGCTATTGCTGCCTTGTACTTGCTCATGGCTGCTTGAGTGCAAGGAATGACGAATAACCAGTGGCAAATGCTGGCAAGCAGCTGCCCTTCTTTGTGCCAACTCTTGGTAACCGTGCGTGGGCGAGGTGTGTCCCAACTAACCCCCTCTCCTTCAAAAACTGCAAATAATAAATAGTGATGGGTAGATCAACAGTACAGAGGTACTGTCACTGTATTCCGTGTCTTTTACTGAACCAGTACTTTCCAGCTGCAGATCTCATAGCTGCCCCACTTCATACTGCTCTAACTCCTTCTCTACTCACTCACAATCTCAGCATTACTCCCTGTGCAACCAGACCACAGAGTCTTAGGCAGTCTGAGAGCCCCCAGCAAGTAGCTGTGCTGTCCCTGGAGCAGTGTGGAAAGGAGGCTGGACCTACCTGGGCAGTGCAAGCCCAGGCTGGAGGTGGGAGTCCTCTCTCTGCCCCTGGCTTGTGGAGCACCTGAAGAAAAGCTCAGAGAGAGAAGCAGAGCTTTGAAATCATCTTCACTGCTGGCCTCTCTGCAGAGGCTTCCAGCAGAGACTCTGATTAGTGTCAAATCTGGGGCAGAACTGTGTTAGGTCCATCACCCTGCTGGGAAAACTGCACTCTGATAAACCAGCTATTTTGAATGAGCCACCAAGCATCGCAGTTGCCTGGTTGAATGAGACTAATGCGTGGCTGTTATTCATATACTAAGTGTATGTGAATTGTACATGAGCTCCAAAGACCTCCTTACTGGAAGTGCATTTGTCTCTGGATAAGAACTTTCTATAGCAATGGCATACGGAGTAGGGCTGGAAGTTAGGTTTTTTCCACGCCTTCCCCCCCCACTCCCCACTTCTGACCCATTGCAGTAGGCATGAGGATTTAACAAAAAAGACAACATCTGCCCTGAACACATCCCTGTCTCCTTTTTCTACAGAATCGCCTTCTGAAAGAGGAAATCCAGCTCTGTGTCCTTGCACCTTCTCTCCATAAAGAGAGATTTCCTCATTTGTTACAGTTTCTTGCTCCCCTGATGTAGAAAATATGAGCCTTTAAACTCAGCTCTGTGTGTTACCGGTGTTTGTATTAGGCTTGAGATCTGTGGATGGAAAGATTTACTCTTTGCCAGCACCATATAATTTGATTCCCCTGCTAATCGAAGGACTTGGGGCTAGGGTGAGCTTTCCTACAGGCAGGGCACAGCCCAGCTGCCTTCCCGATCCATCATTTGCAGGTCAGGGATACTGGAGTCTTCTCCAAGCTCTCTTTTGTCCCAAAAGCTGCTCTATTACACCACAGAAATGCTGTGCCCCACGGGGCACATGGGGTCTGGGAGGATTACAAGAGCACCTGGGACACTTTCAGGTCTCTGCAGTAAGTACCACCAAAGTCCCAAGAGAAATCAGCAATCATGGGGACCCTCCTGAAAACCCCATCAGCCGTCAGCTGGGGACGCACAGCCCTGCGCACACGCACCATAAATGTAGCGTGGCTCTGCGATAGCTTGTCTATGGCCATGTTTTACAAGGATTTACTTCAAAACACAAATAAACAGCCATACCTTTGGACAGTCAGCTCCAGTCTCACCTGAATCCCCCCAAATGATATTTCTCCTGGGTATGTTGAAGTTGCATGTTTTTTGATCATTCAATGTTAACAGTAGGGCTTTACCTTTTGGCCTGTTACTCCTATGAGGCTTGGCTTACCAGGTGGGCAAGGATCCCCCACCTCACCTGTGGTGCCCTGAATGGAAGAGAGAAATTAGCCATTGAGAGAATTCAGACAGGTTTTCATAAATCAAACTACTCTGACTTTAATTGACCTCTTTTCCTTTTTTGCTCTATAACAATGGCAGAAGAGGCTGTGGGAAGTGTCACTGGGCTTTCAAAACCTGAGTCAGCACAAGAGAAATAAAAATACCAAGTTAAAACCAGGTCAGCTTAGAGATTATTTAGTGTGTAACACTAAATATAAGCAAATAATATAACAATATAAAATATAGCAAACTTAGTGTGTAACAAGTTACCGTACACCTATGGTGCTGTGGAATGGGGGTCATGCCTGCTCTTTGTCTTACACAAATAAAAAGTAAAGGGACTTAAATAATCCCTCTTTCATGACTGGTAACGTAGTTGAATTACCTTGCCTTTTCTGTGGTCTGAATGCATTTGCATATGACTTGGTGTGGCTTGGAAGACTTGTTAGACTCTGCTAACCTGGTTGTATGTCAGAGTCCCAAATAAATCAGAACAGACTTGTTCTAGAAGATAGAAAATGGCAGTCTGTATCTAGACTTCTCCACTAATGTGCACAGAGGCTGTTACATATCTGCTTGATTTCACTTAATACGTTACCTTACTTAAGTTATTTTTACATGTACTTAGTGAGAGGTTTGTAAGTTTTATTTTTCCCATGGAAGATTTGGCTCATCTTTCTTCTAGAGCTCATTTTGGAGCATTTTTTTTCTTTTACAGATTTGCCTGCTTTACAGTTCTCCAATTTCAATATTTGAAATATTTGTATCTTTAAGTCAAATTCAGACTTGGATCTTGAAATCTCCCAACATTTTGGTAAGCAAGTCTCTAGAAATATTCAAGATTACTTTTTTTCTTTTCCTTTTTCCCCTCTGGAGACAAAAGCAGCTCCTACAAACAAGGCTTTTCCCTCCTGCTGGCAACCTTGGAAGGTGACCATTTCTCATCACGCTCTGTTGAGCTGCTGCTGCACAGTGCTGCGCACATCTGCCCCAGGGATCAGTAGGACTCTGCTTGTAGCAGGGAGGTGATGCTTCCCTTAATCGCAGCTGCACCCCAGATATCCACATCATTCACAAGAAGATTGTAGTTTTGTGTTTGCCTGAGGTGATGCAGTTAGACCTCAGCACCATGGCATCCTCCTGCCATCCACCAGCTTCCCTCCAGACTGCTGTCTTTCCTGCTCGGGCTTTGCAGCCACCCAGAAATTGCATTTGAAGTGGTTAAAAAGTAATAGAAGAAATAAATCACTGCTTCCTACTGTGCCGGCACATGGACAGGCTTGCACTGTCACATATATATTTGTACCACGTTGTGTCCTAAAACTGATACCCAAGCTCCACTGCCGAAGAACTGGATTGTGCTGTGTAGCACAATGAAGCCCGCTCTTCCTGTGTCCTTGGCCTTGCTCACCCTTAGCTCCTGCCAAGGCGGTTAAAAACATCTAGGATCATTCACTTCGGGATAAGGGGCAGTTAATGGTAATAGGCTTTGATCCAAGCTCACTGGGCAATTAAGGTGAATCTTAATAGAGTTATTAAGCTGGACTCATCACGGCTTATGGAACTTCTTTAGTTATTGGTTCTGGATGAATGACAAAACCTCTATTTCTAGCTCATTTTTACAACAACCCTGGCTAGCAGGAAAGGAGAAGCTTAGAAGGCAGCAGCAATAGCCAAAGATATTATTGGATTACGTGGCACGCCTCTTGGTGTAATCATCATAAAAATCAGGCTGTAGGAATCATCTGGAGTTCTTTAGCCACTCTTAGATTTTTGGCAAGGCTTTTAGCTGTAAAGTCAGTCATGTACTGTTGGAAGGTAAAGCTCTGGAAGATGCTACTTTCTGCTATCATTTTGTTTCTTTTTGTTTTGTGTCCCGGTTACTGTGAGTGCTAAAACGGATTTCATGCGCTAGCCACACTGTATTGCCTTTTGGTCCCAGGGATCCTGCTTTGCCCCCTAGCCCTGTGACCCTCAAGGGGTCCTGAGGAAACAATGAAATCTTTGTCAGGCTATGCTCTTCGTGCCTGAAAACTGGCTTCCTTAGCATTTTGCAGTGAACCCTAACTCGTGTGCTTTCCTGGACTGCCATCCACTCCTGAGATTCCCACACCACCCTGGAAATAACAAAGCACTCCCAGCAAAGCTCTGCATCTTGCTCATTATTTCTCAGTGTTGCGGAGGATCTTTTTGCTGTTGTTTGTATATCTAAGTGAATTTAATGCTTTCCCATAATCTGCTTTGATACTGCTAGACAATTATTTCCAACATAGAACAGGAACTGTTTTCAAAGCTGGAAGTTCACACATCATGTTCCACTTTACATGCTTTTAGTTAGCCATCTTCAGGCAGAAGAGAATAACTTTGATTTTAGGCCAACTGAACAACGTATGGAACAGTTTGTTGCTTTCCATTCTACAGCTCACTCCCCAACAGAAAAAATCCTGTTATCCTCCAGCAAACCAGGGAAATGGCATTTTCTGTGTAATATTATGCAGTGAAGTCCTTCCAGAAGTAAGAACAAGGTGCTGTTTCACAGCAAGGATGCTGGCAATTTCCAAAAAGATGGAAAAGAAGGGATAAAATGTTTTCATTATGGATTCAAAAAAATCACTTTTTAAAATTACATTTTCTTTTGCAGAAATTTCTGGCACCATTGATATCAATGACATGGGACCAAACTCAAAGTAGACTTTGTTTTATATCATACACTCATCTTCTCCAGTCTCTCCCGTAAATCCTGTATAACCTTAGGTAAAGCAAAATTAAAGGAATGGTGCTGTAATTGAGTTGCCTGAAACTTTGTGTGGTATGCAGTGTATGATATCAAAAAGATTGTGATCCTTTGAATAACAATCATCAGAAAATCACCTTTTATAAGCTTTTATCAGTCTTCATTCTCAGAATGGCTGTTTTGCAAAGACAGTCAGGACTAATCTTCTGTATAGTAATTTCCTTAAATTTTAGAGTAATGAATAAAATCCCCTCAGTGCTACAGTGTGTCTGTCTACTATGTAGCTGTGTATTTGAGTCCTGTCCTTTGGCTGATAAAGTGAGACTGCCCAAGTGCTTTGTGCCCTTCTTAAGTAACTTGTGCAGAAATAGCAACCCGAAAGAGTAGACAGCTCTTGGTAGTCCTGTTCTTTCAGCTAAACCTGCTGAAAGCCACCGAATCCTTCCTTAAGCCTGGTTTTTGCAGTCTTCTAGGTCCTTGAGTGCTCAGTCCTGTTAGTCAGGAGGGCTCATTCTGGGGAAGGTATTTCCATGAGGGAGCAGGAATAGTGACCTGGTCCCTGTAAAGGCATTTTTGTTACAGTGGTGGGGGTTAGGATGTACAGGGCCTGTCTGGGCCTCTTGGGAGCACCAGCACTGGGATGAGCCCTGCCTCATTGCTAATGATCCTACCGGTTTCATTAATGACTACTTGAGTGAGCACACACCAAAGCAAATAGTAGTTCTGTATATAGTAGGGCTGTACTGCCTAAATCTGCTGTGACTTAGTTCTGCAAGGTTTCTGTGAAATTATTTGACCATGAACACATGAAGGACTTGCATGTATAGGACGTCCATTCTGAGCATTGATGGAGGCAGAACTCATGCTTTGTCCTGCTGTAGACTTACCATCTCTCCAGGTAGATAGCTGGGACCATTAGCACCAGCAAAGCCCTGGGATGAATACTGGAGGGCTGTTATTCTGACACAATTGCTTATTTCTCACTAAATTATACTTGTACTCCTTTAGCCTATGCAGACAGCCCTCTGTGAGTGTACTTCAATTTCTGCGCCATGATGAGTTCTCAAAATGGTACCAGATTTTATATGATAAAGGAATAGGGCAAGTTCAGTTTAAATTGGGCGCTCTCCTTGCCCCATTTCACTTTTGGATTAATCTGAAGCCATGCTTTAGACAGTGCTCTCAGGCACTTGATGTCTCTGAGCAAAGCAGTGTTTTTTTTAGCCAATGCATTCTGCATGTTCCCTGAGATAATCTGAGGATGTAGTTTCACATGCAAATGATGCTCTTCTATGTGTGGGCTGTGATTGAAAGGGGAATCCTGCATTTCTCCTGCTTTTGCTGACTTTTCTGCTTAGGCTATCTAAGAAAACAGATGCAGTTGGAAATAAATGCATTTAAGAAAAAAAAAGAGAGAAAGCATAGAAAAGGCATAGCTGCTCAGGAATGATGTGGATTTAGGATTGGTTTCTGCTGACTGTTAAGCGAAAGGGAATATCTGGAAGTTGCAGTGGGGCCCAGTGGCGACCTTGGCTACTTCGTGGGCAGAGACGTGTCTCAGCGCATTAAATCGGTGGGAGTTGGTAAACATGAAGGATATGTCATTTGCATAGCGGAGAAGACACACTGATGTTTGAACTGAAGCTTATCTTAAGGATAATGTTGCCAAAAGGTGTAATGATTAAATGTCTGCTTGCAGTGAAATGTTACTATTGAGAATGCTTTTTTTTTCTTGCCTTTGTTTCTTATGAACACAGCAGCAAGGTCAAATCTCATAAATGCAGATTTGTCATTAGGCTGATACTTCATACCTTCTCTCTAGCATATGAGCAACCATCTCCCTCACTCCTATCAATACCATCCTGGAATGCAAAACCAGCTATTACTTTGGGTTTAGAACCAGCGGAATGCTTACAATGACTCTTACCTAGCTGCTTACAGCAAATGATGTAAAAATGTAAGGTATTCTTTGTGTATCCTGTTGTCTTTTGGTTTAGATTTACCCTATGGACCTGGCAAACTAGGATCTCCCTGTGGTCGAGAATTCAGACAGTTAGAAGTAGACACATTGAATCAATTGTCTTCATTTCTCAGCATCGCAATGCAAACTGTTAGATGTTAGTCCTTGCTGAGTATGAATTCATCAAAACTAACTTTGGAAAAGACCAATGAACGATGAGACCCCTGTGCTGCCTGGCTTCATCAAAACAACTAACAGAAGACTATATTTGACTGGGAATTATTGCAATCTAAATATAGGACATGAATTTGCAAGTACACAAGACAAATAAACAGGGGTGATGGATTTAATTAGTACATAACCATGTGAAGCTTGTTATTAAAAGTCAGATGAGGCAGTATAAAACACTGGCTTCCCCACCTTCACGACCAACTTTGCCTCTTTCTTCAGAAAACCCAACAGTTATTAATTTGATATTTTTTTTTTAATAAAAGTAAGAAGTGATATTGTTTCAAACCCATGCACTGTGTGGTAAAAAGTCTCTCTTTTTGGAACCACACAAAACCAAAGCTATTGAAGTCCTGCTAACTGATCTGCCTCATCCCTGGTACCTGGCATCTGATAATGAAAAAAGATAATAGTTAATGAAGGGAACAAAAGAACACAGCAACTGGTATATGTTTTGAAACTACCTGGATTGTAATTATGTGTGTGTTTTAAGGTTTTTGGTCATTTACCATAGTTCCTGAGTAGCCAGAAGATCTTTCAAGAGCCTACTGCGTCTGAGTCAACCTGTCAAATATAAAGCAAGTACTAATTGGTAACTCTGGAGCAGGGACATCACAGATAAGATGAAATAATTTTAAAGCTGATGTTCTGGTAACATAAGAAGTCCTGAAAGATGGAGAAGCAATGGAAGTGCTTCTATAAAAGGTAGTATATAGCACTTGGTGCCCAGTGGTTATATGCTCCACAGTAACTCATACATACTATATGCCATATGATTTTATGTATATGCATGTATTAGGCTAGTCTAAAAGCAGGTTGTTAGGAAAAGAAAGCATCAATCTTAAACCACAATGATCCTGTAGTGTTTCATTGAGAGGCTGTGTGAGAATCATACCCGACATGTTAGTTGTGGATATTCTTGGTGCTCAGCCAAGTTACCAGACATTCCTTTTTAGTACCACCAGCCAGAAGATAAGGATTATAGTCTGATAAAGAAAGCATTTGCTACCTAAACACAGAAGGAATTTTGTGTGAAAAGCTGTCCAGATGAAAATCAGTGCAGGTGTTAGAGTGACTCGTGAGGGTGCAGGAGGGAGAAGTGAGCAGCAGTGTGAAAAATGTAATTCACACTGCGATCACTGATTTCTTGTAATTTCTGTTTTTTTTATACCAATTCTTGGCATTTCATACATTTCTTAACAGACCCTATCACTTTTTGTTAGCTGCAGTTCAAATGCAAGATACTGGCTTTCATAGTGGAATCAAGTTAGAGCATGAAAAAAATTATTTAATTTCTTAAGCATCTGATGGATAAGTATTATTTGCTGTTTCTAGGTGAGACTACATCATTGTTCTCCCTATGGTCACAGAATGGTTGAGGTGGGAAGGGACCTCTGGAACTCATCTGGTCCAACCCTTTTGCTCAAGCAGTGTCACCTAGAGGCAATTGCTCAGGACCATGTCTGGATGGGGTTTTAAGTATCTCCAAGGACGGAGACTCCACAACCTCTCTGGGCAACCTGTGCCAGTGCTTGGTCACCCTCACAGTGAGAAAGTGTTTCCATCTGTTCAGACTGAACCTCATGTGTGTCAGTTGGTGCCTACTGCCTCTGGTTCTGTCACTGGGCACCACTGAAAAAAGTGTGGCTCTGTCTTCAGATATTTGTACAAATTGATGAGATTTGTCTGAACCTTCTTTTCTCTGAGCTGAAGAGTCCCAGCTATGTCAGCCTTTCTCCATATGTGAGACGCTCTTTGTTTTCATCCCTTGTATAAAGAGCATGGAAACCTTTCTGGAGGGTAAGACATGATTGTGAGAACACTTGATCAGTCTTCACTTCTAATGACTTCTCTTGGACATCATGTGCTTCAGACTATGCTGCATGAGTCCTCTGTGGAGCAACAGTTCCAGAGTCATACTTAAGGACAAAGAATATAAATCGGGAATGGATTGGGATACTCTACAGCAGCACTTCTGATGGGTCATTGCAACATGATAATGCACCCTACATCCCAGAGACAGGAGAACGAGGCTGAGACTTCAGGACTGAAATATTTAAGGGTGTTCACAGAATCACTAAGGTTGGAAAGGACCAATAGGTTGCAGGTTACTAATGTTTTACTGCCTTTGATATTTGTGACTGCTTCCCCCAACCCAGTGTGCATCACTATTGATAAAAGCTAATGTGCCTGTAAAGAGTTAAGAAAGGAAAATCCTCAGAGACTAGAAAAAGCTTCTCTTCCCCAATTTGCAGTAGCCCTAGAGCTCAAATTCATTCTCAGATTCAAATACAGGTCCCAATCAGGGTAACCACACCTGTTTGTAATCTTAGGTAAATTAAGGGGAAATAGAAGGACTTTGATTTGCAGCTATAGGGAGAGAGGCTTTGCCTCCTGGAGATCTAGGATGAAGTTCTTGTTCTACAAAAAGAACAGGGAACTGACTACTGATTCCAGTGGGACCAGTTTTTCACCTTAGTCCTTTAATATTTTCAAACAAACTCAACCTTTTAAGCAAATGAGTGATACACTTCTGCAAAACCCTAGTTCTTCATGTGCTGTTAGAGGCTTGTTCTACATTAATTGGTAAATGCCTGGTTTTACCTCCTTACCAGGAATATTGGCATGGCCTGGCTACCTAAGAACATTGCTGTAATCTGCTGGAGTTTCCACGTATCCCAAACTAACATCCTCGCATGGAAGGGAAGAAACATGCAACAAGAAAAGCAAACTAGTAGAGCATAGCGAGGCTAAACTAGCCACATTTAAGCAGTACTTGACATACATTTTCCTTGTGTGTTCCAAGCAAGAGAAAATATGTATGTCTAATTTCCATATTTACAAATCCATAAAATAAGAAACTCACTTCATCTTCTTGTAAAGAAGAGAAGAGGTGAAGGAAAGAACAACAGTGAAAACTAGGCAAATTAATTTAATTAAAATCTCAGGGAAAAGAAACCACAAGGATGTGTTATTTGCAGTAAGTCAGCTCACCACCCCAGGAACTTCACAGCAGGCTTCCTCTGCTGTCATGTTATGATCTACATGAAGTTCAAGCTGTTGCGCATCGGTCAACAGGAAGACAGGTTTTAAAATTCCTGAACAGTTGCAGTCTGGCTTCAGTCTGTCTGCTTATCCATATAGACACCTTCACTAGTGTACATGAGCATTTCCCAAATATAGGACTAAGTATAATAATTCCCAGTTTGTGGGAGAAGGAGCTTGGCAGGTTTGTGGATTTGTCTGCATGGGATGCAGAAGATTTCCGGTGCTGTGGTGCATGCATCTGAAGAATTGTGGAAACATTAAACATCAAGGAAATACCTTGTGCATCTGCTTTGGGGAGTGTTAAGGTCTGAAGGGGTCACAGGTGGGAGTGAGTTTCTAGAATTTTTTTGTCTATGAAATCCTGTGTTACTTTTCCCAGGTTGAACTGCCCTGTATCGTTCCAGTGGTGGCTTTCTCTAGCAGGTCAAGGACACAGAGGAAAGGCAAATGCTATGACTGCTGTTTTCAGCCTCCAGGGTTATTTTGGCTATTGGACAGAGACTCAGTCTGTATTTTGGAGGAACCAAAATAAAAGGCAGAGCACACTCATCAGACCCTTTTGTTAAAAAGAAGGGCTGAAGAATTTTGAGCCAGTCACTTCTAGTTACTGTGGAGCACATCCTTTGCACCTGAAATAAAATGAACGCTGTTCCCAGACCCTAAATTCAGACCGCTAACCACAGATCTGCTTCTAGTGGACAGTAATCCCGAAGGTAAACATGAATGAAGTAATAAATTCCTGCTATTACAATACACAGCCAAAGCTGTGCATAGGGTAACTCCTGGCAGCTGAGGTGAAGTGGAGCTCTACATACACAATAAAGCCCTGATGATCACCCAGGGAGTAACATTGTCCTGGGCTTACCTGACTGACCGGGGCTGTGCCTGCTGGCTGGCAGTCTATGAACACAGCGGGCTGGCTTCCCCTGGCACGTGGGCCAAGTTTGTGCCAGGCTCCATCAAAAACCTTCCTCGTGTTCTCAAAGGTGGTACTCTCACTGCCAGCCCCTTCTCCAGCTGCATTATAGATACTAATTGCCTTGCTCTCCTCATGGGGACGTAGCCTGAACTGGTCAGCCCCATCTCTGTCCTTTATCTCCTAGAGGTCCCACGTCATCTTAGAAGTGTACTTTTTCATTCTGAAAGGTGGAGAGAATGAAAAATTCCTCAGGAAGAACAAATCTAGAAACAAACCACGGGACAATTTTAGAAGTATTTATTCTTTGTTGTCACTGCAACAATATGAAGCCCCCTTGAAATATTTTTATTCCATTAATGATACCTTGCAACAGGAATTATGCTTGTCAGTAGAAGGGAAATAAATGTACCAAACAGGGGTTTAAATGTATTGTAACACTCTTGAGGAAGAACAAATACCCAGACAAATGAGTAAAAGAAAATATTATAATTCTCATATTAACATCATGTATTTTAAATCTGGATCCAGAAGGAACTGGACTTGCACGTTCCAGTAAACCCAGTGGAGCTATACTGATTTTCAGGAGATATGGATACAGTGTGTTGTTAGTACATAGTTCGGCAGTTATGCTTGGGTTCACTGCTGACAAAGGTCGTAGTAGGAGGAAGGGCTTGTATAATGTCTGTGTAAAAGTCCAAGTGTTTACCAACATCACTTTGTGTACCTGATTTTAATTCTGGTTTGCACGCTTGGCCCAAGCTGATATGCGGTCAGGTCACTCTGTGATCCTGGAACAATGTATATTCCAAAACCATTGGCTACATTGAATTGTTCCAACAGATCAATGACTGAAGTAGATAAGAAGTTATTATTATCCAAAAACATACTTGAAAGATTTTTTGAAAAGAAAGAAAAATGGATATGTTATTCAAAAAGTTTGGATGAAAAGCCACGTCCGAGACAGGAGGTGTTCTCAGATAAATAGCAGAGTAGCACAGTTAGTTTCAACTATTGAAGAGTAAGACCTCAGAACTTTAAAAACAAAAAACACACCCAGCAACAAACTTGGAATACTATCTGAAAAGAAATGGACCTGACAATACAGATTTATGGAGCAGAAGTATAATAATCTTTCAGTGTGAAATGTAATTACATAAGAGAGCTGACAGTTTGTTTTCTTTAGTTTAAGTTTCCAAATGGTCTTGCTTGTATTAGAGGTCTAGTATCACAGAGATAAACAACAAGCCTGCAATACTACCTGAATAAAATGTTCTTTGCCTTAGTCATCCATATATGTTGTCTGTCTGTAAAACTTGCATTTGGATGTTCTGCCACACGGATATCATATTTGACTGCCACAACATACTGTAGGATAGGAATAAGCATGCCACACACCTTGTTCCTTTGCGACTTCTTTCTTTCTGTTGAACAGTGTGGAGGCTGTGATACCTTTGGCATTGCTGTAGGTCTCTGTTGGGGTGGGATAGGTATAAATTGCTTTCTGTGGGTCATATCCAGCAGATGTGGACTCATGATAGGCATGAGTGGTTTCCTCCACATATGTGTCAGAATAGTCTGTGATGTAAGGTGTGTTTGTGTTGGTCATCTTTTGCTTATTCCCTGACTCGTAGCTACTGAAGAGTGTACTTCCAGGTTCAGGGGCAGCTGGGAAGGATTCTGAGGCTGTTTGCCTATAGGTCCCACCATAGCCTGCTACACATGTGAGATACTGGTAACACTGAAGATGAATGTCTCTTGCACATCAGTAGAGCTCTTCTTCTAGCCTGCTAGCCCAATGTTTCATCCTGTAGTATATACCTCTGTATAAATCCCATTAGACTTCAAGGTCTGCAGGCATGTGTAAGTGAATTTATGGCACACCGAAGGCAGGGTTAATCCCATCTAGCTTTAGTCATCTAAATACTAAGCGACTATGTTAGGTCTCTGTATTCAGGAGGAAAAAAGAGAGGCAGTATCTAAAATAAGCTTGCTGAATCACACAGCGCATATCAGCAGTGCCTGTCTCCTTATTATTACCCATTGGAGGTAAGTTAGGTGATTGGCTTAGACTAGGCACCCACCTTTTGGAAAGTTAAAGTCAGATCCCAGCCTTGCAAGCTATCAGTGTCATTTCCATGCTGGCTTCATTTCTGCTATAGCAGAAACATTGTTATTGTACACTTGCATCTTAATCTACTGGTGTTTCAGTAATTGTATTCACTGTCTGACTACTTAGAGTAGGGTCTAAGTTTAACACTGGGAAACCTACTGAAAATGTTGGTAAACTAATTAGAAATCCTAAAAATAGCAGTACTCTCTGCTTAGTTTTGCCTTTAGCCAAGCCTAAGTTAATTGATTTAATATCATGTACCTGAACTGTGTGTGGATAGCTCTTCTCTTTTGACGTGGAATGACTCCACAGCAAGACAGACTAGAGTCCAGGTCCTTACTGTTATCCACATCACAGAGGAAACCTGCTGGTACAGCCAAAGACGCTCTGCACCTGTGTGATTAGAAAGGCAAACTTTTCCAGCTCACGGCAAAACTACAGTGTCTTTGTGGACTCTTCAGAAGTTGTACAGTTCTGAGTTCATTCTGTTGCCTTGCATTTGATCAGGCAGTTGGACTAGATGACCTCCTGAGGGCCCCTCCAACCTGAATGGTCCCATGATCCTATGATGATACACTAAGCCAAGACACCAGCATAATAACCCGCAAGAGTGAAAGAAAGAAGAGCAGTGACTCTTCAGGGAGACTTACCACCTCCATTAATGTGTATTGTTTGGTATTTGTTGCTAGGTAAAATACTGCAATATTTTCGGTATGCAGATGCAATACAATGCTGCATTGCAGGATAAAGAAAAAGGATTTTTATAAACCAAGTAGATTATTTTCTTGGTGAGTGTCAATGTCTTCCTGCAAATATTGGAAGCGTGTTGGTTTTTTTGCATGGTTTTTTGAAACCATGCAAAACTCTTTTATAAAAGCAAATTCTGGGCAACTGGAATTCAGATACCAGACAACAGTTCCCCTAAAAAGAAATTTAACTAGCACTTGCCTGTGTTTTCAGTGACCTATTACATACCAGCAAAAGTTGACATAGGATTTATTTGTAGAGGAGAGAAACTGGAATGCCTGTGACAACTCAAAAATGAATTTCTGGTAGAGGTGTGACATAGCTCTGCCATGGCAGTTATGGCACAGAGGCTTATTTAGCTGAAATCAATATCAATTCTTTGCTAGGAATCACTTAGGAGCCATGTGCTTCTTGTAGACATCTCATTCTCAGAATTGGTGGTGCAGTGCTGACAGCACAGCCTTTTCAGACTTTTCCTTTTTTTCTAGGGAGGACTTAGTCTTTTGCTCTTTTACAAAACCACCTCTAGCAGCTTGAGTCGCAGCCCTCAGGGAGAGCTTAAAATGCTTATCCACAGTATAAGAATATGTTTCCCCCAGAGAGGGAAATCTTTTTACCATCTTATTTATATCTGGAATATGCAGAGCTTGGGTGCATGCCTAATGGTAAGTACTAAGCTTAGGCACTTACCTGAATTGCAATTCTTTTTAAAATCAATGGTAAAACCTGAAGATTGCTTACAAAGTCTAATAGTTCAGTAAACTACTGTGAGTTAAAAAAAAAAAAAAAATCTCAGAGACAGGAGAGTTTCTGTAACTGAATAGGCTTAGGAAAAAAATAAAAACATTACCACTCATATTGCTTTATTTTTTAACACTGTATCTAATAATAAAGTTTTGTGGTTTGGGTTGGTTTTTTTTTTTTTTTTAAAGTAAGCTTGAAAACATTAAGGAAAAACACGTTAGGATAATTTTCTTTGTGATTTATTTTTGTGCTTGCCTATCTAATTTGGTCACTTCCTAAAAATAGCAGCATTGAAGATACTCCTTAAATTGTAAGTAGAAAGAAGGAATTGAGTTACAGTTTTCCCCAGTGTTTAGGAACCATTATTACTGAATCTGGTCAGGAATGTAAGTAACCAAGATCAGCTGGCAGCAAGACTAGATGTCCCTATCCAGAGGAGAAGGTTACATAGAGCCTTCTATGAACACAGAGGAAGAGCTCCTGATTTTGAACATTGCTGAGATATATTGGTTCTTTGAGTTTGCAAGTGCAAAATCTTAGCGTTAGTTTTGCATCTTTACTGAATAGAGTGTTTTTATCTGTGTATAGAGATACAGATAAGGATTGAATTTAACAAAATTTCAACATTTAAAAAATGCAAATCATAACAGAAAATGGTTTCAGTTAAAACGTGATTTAAGGCGTCTTAGTCTGCGACACATTGTAATTTTCACTGCCTGCCTTTTCTGTGTAGTGGTTTGTCATTTGGCTAATGTGCCCAGAAATCTTGATGAAAATTGCTTTGTAGCATCTACAATTGCTTGTAGTATCTACAAATCAGTGCAGATTAAACTCAATCAATAACATTCATTTAATGACATATATTAACAGAAGAGTTGAGGTTAGAAGGGATCTCTGGAAATCATCTGCTCCAGCGCTCCCTGCCCCCCGCCTCAAGCAGGGTCGCCTAGAGCTGGCTGCCCAGGACCATGTTCAGAAGATTTTTGAGTATCTCCAAGGAGGGAGACTCCACAACCTCTCTGGGCAACCTGTGTCCATGCTTGGTCACTCTCACAGTGAAAAAGTGTTTCCTGATGTTCAGAGGGAACCTTCTGTGTTTCAGTTTGTGCCCACTGTCTCTGGTCCTGTCACTGGCCACCACTGAAAAGAGTCTGGCTTTGTCTTCTTTTCACCCTCCCTTCAGGTATTTATATACATTGATGAGATCCCTCCAATCCTTCTCTTCTCTGGGCTCTACAGTCCCAACTTTCCCAGCCTTTCATCATATGTGAGATGCTCCAGTCACTCCATCATCTTAGTGGCTCTTTACTGAACTCTCTCCAGTAGCTCCATGTCGCTCTGGTACTGAGGAGCCCAGGACTGGACACTAGAGCCACTAGACATAACAACTTGCAATGACTTATGAGATAAAACGATGCAAAAATATTTGATAATACTTTTTTAAAAAAATCAATTTTAATGTGACTTCAGTGGAAACTAGACTTATGTGAATGACCAGCTCTTTCTCTAGATGGCTATAGGCACCTAACAATTCCTGCCTGTTGTTTCTCCTGATGTGCCTTATCACACTTTATCAACACTGAATTATAACAGCTCTCGTGCCTCCTGATCTTTAAAAAGGATCCTGAAATTTCTATGGATCTCTCTAAATCTCATTGCTCTAAATAATTTTGTGTCATCTGGACATTTTGCCTCTTAACTGTTAATCCCCATCTTCTGCAAAATCAGTCCTCCTTTATGGTCTTTGGGATTCCTTCTGCTGTTTCATTAAGTTGCAAGTGACTTTCTCTTAACTATAGTGCTATTTTGCCTCTTATTCGATGGTCACTTACTTTAATATCCTTCTGAGCTGTAAGAAGGGTGGCCTTGTTTTCTTCTTAAAAGGCTGGGAGGGAGAAAGGAGTTGTCACTGGAAGCGCTGATTCAGTGCACCACTTCCAGGTTTGATTTTGAATTAAGACACTATGGAGCTTGAAGACATGTTAAAAATTATGTACATGGTTAAGTGCTGTGTTGCCTTTGAGCATGAATGAATATAGATTAACACAGTGATGAAAACAGGCAACTTTAATGATTCAGTGGTTCTGTGAAATAATTTTCTTTAAAAGTGGAACAAAACTTACCATAAGAAATTATTTCAGACACAGTGGCTTAAAATTCTGAAATGGCAGCAACTTATTCAACCTCCTCGTTACCTTGGTGTGTCAAAGTCAGGGCTTTGTTACAAGTTTAAGCAGCAACTTTCTGTCTCCCAGGTTTCGTCTCAGGCTAAAGCTGTTTTTGATCCTGTAGCTATTTGGTAACCTGTTACTCTCTTTAGGCTAGAAGTCCTAAAAACCAACAGTTTACAGCTCTTTGTAGAAGTTACTTGATTTGTACAATCTCTTACTAAGATTGATAAAAGTAAGATATTTTATTTTTTCATTGTATTATATGCCATAATAAGAGATACATACATGTTTATGTATATAATATATAAAGATATATGTACATATATATAGGCTTTTGTAATACATGAGGAGCAACAGCTTTCCCAAGTAGGCCACCCAAGTTACCAGCGCATAGTAATCTGCAGTGTGTCTCAGATGTGTGTGTCACCGCAATAACTTTTAAGGTACAGTTTTGCCTTGCAGATTTTCAACCAGTCTGAGCATTCTCCCTTGGGATATCAAAATATTTCCATTTCATTTCCATTTAATTTTAAATGGGATGTTTGGTAGAAGGTTATTCAAATCAGGCTGTTAAACTCAGCACTTTGCATTGATGTGGGAACTGCTGAAATGAAAGTTAAAGGAGCCGATCTCAGGTGAGCAGAAGGGGTCCAGTACAGTGGCTCTGGTGGAAATTGCAGCTGAATTAAATTTTAGTTTATTTCTTACTTGCCCAGAGAGTGAGGAGTTAAACAGGGAATCAAAATACGGAGCTAGCAGTACTGGAATCACTTAGAGGAGACAAGACTTTGATGCAGCAGTTTTGTTTCATGGCTCACACCGTTGCCCCTTTGCAGTTTCAGAGCAATGCTGCAGCAAATACAGCCCTGATGTGCTGAAGTAATACTGGAAAGGATACGTATGTTTCCAACTGCCCTTCTAAGCAAGGGAAGGAGCCAGAACGATGGTTTGGGAACAGTGACACCAGTTCTTGAACAGTCCCACAAGCTTCAGCTGGACTGATCAAAAAATGGCCTGAATTTTGGTGCAAATTTCAGTGAGCCTGCTCACACGCTGACAGGTCAGCAGCTATTCTGTATGTTTTTGTGCCATTGCCAGAGTGCCTAGAAAGCCAAGACTTATGACTCTATCTAGCTTCTACTGGAGTGGAAAGACAAGAGTCTGTCCCTTATAGGTGACTCTGCAGGCAAGTCCACCTTTAATTATAGGTGATGACAGGACAGAGTGTATTTGCATCTTTTTTTCTCTCCATTTTTCTTTTTCTAGCCTGAAGTTAGAAGAACAAACACATTTGCTCATCTCTTCACATGCAAAATGCACTATACTTTTGTCCTTTTCAGTCACATAGAGTGTCTAATTTACTGTCATGCAGTTCTGAAAATGCCATAAACATTAGCTCAATAAATAGAGAAACAGGACCAGCTTGCCATATGACATGGAAATAGAGGCCCATAAGAATGCAAGATCAGTCCAAAATTATATAGCCTAACTACACTTCAGGAAACTTATTTTGTAAGATTCTATCACCAGGATAAATTATTTTAAAAGCCACACCGTCTTCTACATTTAATTTTGAGAATAATATTCAGAGGCTGAAATATGAACAGGTTTATAATTAGTAAAAAATGTTAAAAAGGGAAAAGAGAGGTTTTACTATACCTTTGTACTTGAGTCAGACATAATTTCCCAATTACCGGCCTCTAAAGGCACTGGCCAGACATATACCAGTAATTCCACGTATAGCAACAATTATTCTTTTAACACTTGCCATTCATGGCTGCATCTCTGTGTATATTTTCTGTCTTCCTTGACTGCCCCTTCCCTGGTGAAATGGTTTTTCAAGGCAGTTTTCCACCAGCAGCTGTTTGGCAACTGTTGCACGCTGATCTTTTTGTGCTTCAGCCATGCCTATGGCAATTCTCAAAATGGTGAGAAATACCTGCTTCCAAAATGTAAATGTGTCTGACTCTCTTAGCTTCTCTGCTCAGTTCTTGTCTTTTTACCCACACCTCACCTCAGCATGACCTGGAATTTAACTCGTACATACGATTCTGGTATTTTTCGTTATTCTTTTCTGTAAGAAGGAAATGTAAAAACCTGTATCAGAAGAATATTGCCTGTGTCCCACTGAATTGCTGAAATGACAAGTAAAGGAGATTTAACATTCCTAGAATAATTTGAATCCAGCCTTATTTCAAATATGAAATATTTTCTTTCCTCTTCTGATATAAATACACATATTTGCAAAATACATATATATATATTTGGACACACATACATAAAAAATTTTCCATGACACACACCACTTCTTTCCTAAAAGAAAAGAAGTCCTGACTCTACCTCTTTCTTTCACCCAGCTGCCCCTTTCACCTCACTGCTTTGACCTCTCTTCTTCCACTTCTGTCTCAGATCCTTTCCCTACATCTTTTTTAATGAACTGAAATTGTCTTCACAAAGATCTCCCACTGTCCATGATGACAAATGCTTATCTCTGCTTTCCAGGACCTCACTGCTACTGTGTCAGGTGGTGATCATATTCTCTCTTGTTTTGTTTTATTTTGTTATGTATCTTGCTTCTTTTCTGCAACTCTTGAAGAGAACTGCATCATTATTTGCAGAATCATGCCTACTCTAATGACAAGAGTGTAGTGTATTTAAATGTGTGATACAGCCAATGTAGCGTTAGAACTTCCCCCCCCCCCCCGCCCCAATATACCCGAACTATTTGGAAAAATGATACTTCGTGGTCTTTTGACAGACAAATGCAATTAAATAGAATACTTCAGCGACTATACTTGAAAGGAAAGAAAACTGGCATTAAATGGACAGAACTGTTGATGAACTTTAGGATTTAAAAGGACGAACAGATCGTGCTGTACATTAGCTATTAGTCATCTTGTCATCTGTGGTTAATCCTTCCGGTAGCAGCAGCACATACGCTGCTTGAGGGTCCTCCTTTGGTATCCGGTTATACCTTGTAGGTTTAACAAGATGGGGGAAGATGCAAGGGGGAAAGCAGTTCGTGTGGGGGCGCTGTCCCTGGTGCTGAACCACGGCGCGGGCCGGGGAGGGGCGCGGCGCGTGGCTGCGCCCACCCCGCGTGGGGTCGGGAACTGAGGCTCTCCCCGGCCACAAAAGGTGCGAGGGCACACGCGAGTCCTGCCACCGGCAAACCGAGCGCTCGCTCTCTCGTTCACGGCATGTGGTGCTGGTGTCCTCATGATTAACGGCAGCCTGGCGTACTGCATGTGCTAGTTCAACTGTGAGAAGTCCTCGCCTTTGCTTGTACACTGTTTACTGGACAACTTGTCCCCTGGAAATGGATGTGGCAATTCCTTTTGTCACGTGTGAAATGAACAAGGAGGGATATGCAAAGAAGGAACAGCAGATATGTTGAAACATGTAAGCCACATACTTCAGAGCTTTGTGTCCTCCAACAACCTGATGATACAAACGAAACTTGAACCAAAATAGCCTGTTCCTTAGCAGATGCAAACCAGTTTTACTGAATTTGCCTTTTGTTTCTCACTCAGACTCTGATTAGTCAGACTGTGAGTCACAGCTATTCACTCTAAGATAATAATCTTTCATCTACAATGAAACAATTTTGCGTACCAAAGCATTTTCTGGAAAATTTACTAGTCGTATACTTTACGTAGTATTTTTTAACAGTGGTTTGTTCAATTTCTGTGCTTGAATAAGCAGAGTGTTTCAGTACGTAGAGTATGGATCACACCACAGTGAGTAGACTTTCAGAGACACTTATTCAGTCTGGAAATTTGGAACTTGGCCCCTTATTCTAGTGTCTAACTGACATTCAAGTTCTTTTAGAAAAACAAACAAACAAACACCTAATTATCACTCTTCCAGAGGCAAAAAAAGATAAATTTATTCTTTATATCCTCTTTATTTAATGCCTTGATTCTCCTTATAGGAACCGCATGACAGGAGGGAGAAAAATTGTATTCAGTATTGTAGCTTGTGTCTTGTATAAAATGGTTCCTTGGTCCTTGCTCCTTTGATTTTTGTCTTTCCTGTGTTATTCAGTGTCACCTTCTATTCTTGTTAATTATCCTAGGTCTTATTAACAAGCCAAACTGCACAATAGCTGGCTTGACAGGAACAAGAATACTAGCAAAAATAATGGTGACAAGGTAATAATGGAGAGTATGAGTAGATGAGATGATTTCATAGATGTTGCCCTGAGTTTGATGACTTCCACAGAGAAAATTCTAAAACAGAGAAAATATACAGTACTATTAGTAGCTTTGCATGAAAATGCTGCAGAAGAACAATATGCATTGAGTGAGAGACACCCCCACGCACATATTAATGTCTCTGAAGCCTCTGTACTTTCTCTTTGCAGTTAGGTGTTCTGCATTTTATTTTTTTGTACCTCATTCTAGTCAGGGTGTAAAAAAGTCAAGAGTTAAGCTAGTGAAAGATGCAAAGTGGTAAGATGACTCAAAGGCACCAGCTCATTCTGTGTTCAAAGATTCCTCTCCTAAGGTTTCCTTTACATATAAGGACAGTCGGGATAGTTGATATAAATTAATGACAAATGTGAATTTCAAGTAATTGCAGAACACTAAATTAAAGCATCCTTATTTTGATAAAAATCATCTACACATGTAGAATATAGTTTAAATAAAAAAGTAATGCTTTAAAAGCTACAATAGACCAACTGTCCCAAGTTACAGGATCCGTCTGGCAAATCCTAAAACAATGTTTCTCTTTTACACATGCATTAGAGGAAGATTTCCCCAGAGAAATCTGGGGAAGGATACAAATAAATGCATTACAAAGGCAGAGTCGCCGAGATTGAACAAGCCTGGAGTTGGAGACACAGACTGGTAGTCATTGGTGGGGTAGTAGGAGACAGCTTGAATGAAGAAGTAGGAACAGAAAACTCGTGTTTGAATAAAGAAACTAGGAAGGGATATAGAAAGGCAATGAGGGAGACCTTGACTCAAGCTCAGTGGCGAAAAAGCATGGAGATTGGAGCCAATATGAAAAGTCAAAAGCAGGCCTAATAGGTAAGGAAACTAGAACTGAGGAGAAGATGGCAAAGATGAATAAGAACAAGGGCATGATACAGACTGGTGAATGAAACTCCTCCTTTTTGGATGGGTAAAGGAATCTGTGGCTGCCAGAGTACTCTCTCTTCCTCACCAAAACGTCATTCCAGAGGTTTACCATTTTTCAGGCAAAGTATGATGCTGCAGTACCCTGTAGGGCTGATTCACAAAGAAAATGCCAGCTTTGCTGCCATGACATTTTTACTATTAGGGCCATGTAATGAATACATTGTTTTGTGTCTGGATTTGTCTCTTATTACAAGTTGGACAATGCACATTGGGAAATCGAGCAGAAGGTTGCAAAAAGAAGAAAGATGTCATATGGTTAAGACATATATGCTTCTCCATCGAACATGTTTGCTTCTTCCAGTCTTGATGCTAATGAGTCACTCAGAATTCATGGAAAAAATAGTTTCTATTTCATTTACTGCATGAGCACTAACAGAGTCCTGCCTGCCTATGTAAACTGACATATAATGGTAAATATGCAAAATGTCGTGTTGTAGGAATTGCCAGCTAAGCAGCCAAAAGGAATGTTTTTAACCTTAATCTCACTGCCTTCTTTCCCGTCTGTAAGATCTCTTGTTGTCTCATTTACCCTCTATTTACATGGGTGTTATGAAAATAAATTATTTATGAAACACTTAGCTATTCAAGAGATCAATGCTTTAGAAAAGTTAATGAGCAAATTCATAAAGTGTTTAAATACTTGTGTAGCAAATAAGGATCATATCGAGTGACAGCAGACAAAATATATATCGATAATAAAATAACATGACAATCAGTTATACATTCTCAATAAAACACGGTTGGTATGGAAAGAAAGAACATCAACCTATTAGAATGAAATTAAAGACAACAGAATTTGTAAACTCAAAGGAACCAAATTAATGGTCTATAAGTAAGCTTAATTCTGGTATTTCCTGACTCTGGTATGTTCAACTTTGCACCTTAATGAGGTTCTTTCAGTATTTTTTGTGTATGTGACATATATATTTTCATAATATGTTTTAACTTTCATAAAACCTGTCTTTCCTCATGTTTGGACAAAGAGATTACCCTGGAAAACACTTACAATTCTTCGTTGTTAACAAAAACTCCAAATCCTCGCAGACTAAGCAGACTGCCACAACTAATGAGATTTCCATATGCCATCTGAGATGCTAGCTTAGTGGAACAAAGCCTCATCTGGTTCATGAATACAGCTATCTTCTGCCCCTTTTCTCAGCCATGAAGTTTGGAATTGTGAGAACTTTCCCCCAGAGCTTTACATTTCTAGTATCTCTTGGACCATCAAATATATAGCGCACTACAGGTACTTCCATGGATTACCTAATTTTACTCCATCTGCAGAAAATCCTTCAGGAGTTGAGGTCATATAGCTTTTATAAGGGCAGTCTTCCTACTGCCATGAAAAAAAAGGCACCCAGAGCCATTAAAGCCCAGCTAATCCCATGTACTATGCAACCAGAGCTCTAAAAAATAAGAAGATTGAAGGACTGAACGTGTCTGCTGACATATTGTTGGTAGGTATTACAGACAGGAGTAGGCAATGAGTGATGAAAGTGAAAATAAAACTAGGAATTTTCAAGCCATGGCAATGAATTCTGAATAGCAGCACACAGGCCTAGCAGTTTCTATATTTCAGATGTTGTAAGGTTATCTTGATCTGAAACCCTCTTATAAAGAGGCTAAACATATTGTGGCACTCTGTTGCACCGGTAACATGTTTCCATCTTTTCTGCCTTGGGATAAGAGAAGTAATCATTATACTTCTAATGGCTCGTTAGCAACCTCTTGTGACCTTAAATGATGGGTTTTTTTTTTAATGTCTACACTGCAGGAGAGTTTTGAGACCTCACTCAGTGTGTACTGTCATGGTGCTGAGCACTAGAGAAACATAGAGACAGCCCTGCCCTGAAGAACTTCTTGCCTAAAATAAGACTTTTAATTTTCTGTTTTTAAAACCAAGCTCCTTTGTCAATATTGTCTCCAGCATGAGTGGCTGAAAAGGAATAAAACAGGAAAGAAGCATAAAAAATATACTCAAAATGCAATAGGTTTTCTAGTCTCATGGCCGGAAAATCTGGTCTCTCGGATAGTTTCCAAAGTAGGAAGGAGACAGCTGCTCCCACTATGTATCTCGTCTGTTGTGAAGTTTCTCTCCCTACAGATGCTATAAGGGTTATTGGATATCATACTAAGCATGCCCATGGCTATATACTGATGCGTTTCAGAGAGGATGATGCTATGGGAGAAAGCAGGAGAAATTCCGTCTTCAGTAAAAAGGAGGTTTTGCTTTGTCAACCTTTTGAAGATGCCTGTTGTTCAGGGCAATCAGTGTACATTTCAGAGAACAGCATTTATTATATAGGTTTACAGTGCACCTTGCAGTTCAGCCCTAGATCCGTAGCTAGCTGTATGGAGTGTGCAAAACCATGTTTTTAAAGTGCCATCTAGTGGATCCATAGGGGGTTTTTTGTGTCGGAAAGTGAAGTTAATCTTCTTGAAATTCGGGGTCAGACCAAAGGCCATGCTGGCTTCAGAGTCAAGGTGGTCAGCAGTGAGACCTCAGTAGCTATTTGCAGCCTGCAATAAGCAGTGCAAATGCTGTAACCTGTCCCGGCTAGAAGACATGATTTGGAACAGGGAAACCTGTGCAAATGCCCCCAGGAATGGAGATGTGAATCTAGCTGCTGCACCTGGATGTGAAAATGGAAGCGTGTGCAGACATATACAAATAAAAGGCACATAGCAATAACTGAGTTTTAGTTTTCTGTTGTCAGGCACTCTATTTTTTCCAGGAAGACAACAGCCCCTAACTCCTCAACTTAAGCTGATCAGTAATAGAGATAGTTTTCTGAATTGCTATTCTTAAATACCTTAACATTTGACTGCAGACCTCTAAGGGTCTTCAGAGACAGGGTGAAAATCACTGATGCGCTTTATTTTCTAAGAAATACAGGCACAAAATAACTGGGTCAAAATGGATGGGGCAGATTTTTAGCAAACCAGTGGCAGTTTTGTTTGGATGCAGCACGTGGCTTTGTGACTAGAAAACCAGAGAAAGGAATCCAAACTTTGTTTTCAACCAGCTTTTGTTGACACAAACCCAAAATCTTTGTAGCTCTGTGTAACAACTTCAAACTGAATTCATTGTTTCCCAAGAGTCGCTGAATTCTATACAGGCTCTTGGTAGTTTTATTATTGTATAGTTTAGAGTTCTTAGTTTGGCACTAGTTCCTCATAGAAATCATCGCTTTGACTACTGATCCTTTTCTGCAACTGGCAAAGGCATAGTAAGACAATATAAATCGATGTACTATTTAATCTTTTTACAGTTTCGGAAGACCACAAATCATTCTCAGAAGTTATAATTACAATTTACATGCCACTAATTTAAGGCTCAGATTTTCTTGTGCATTGTTCTCTTGTGGCTGGAGTAAACGGACCATTGACTCCTGGTTCCATTTATGCATATCATTCAGAATGAGTGAAGCTCTGCAGAAAGACAAAAACTCATCAAGAAGCAGTTAGATAAGCAGAAATTTTATACTCATTTATAAATTAAAGGCAATGTATATTTGTCTTGAAACTGATCTTATATTCAATAGCAAGTGGGTTTTTCTGCAGTTCTGCTTTCTTGTGGTGCTGGTAGTTGAATATAGGATGAAATATATGATTCACAGAAATACCTTGTTTAGCTCCAGTTGTGCACTTAAATCTTGCCACTTCAATGTGGCTCATACAAATGTTTAGTTAAACATATGTTGATTTTTCTTCTAGATATGCATCCTTTTCTGAATTGGGGGCAGAGTACTAATGATTGCAGTATACATAAAAATAGATGTTCATGTTGTTGCTCTATCTGTTTTTAATAATTTAGGAGACACTCAGGCACCATGGTGTTGAGGCCTAGACATATTTCTTAACCTTCTAAGACCCAAATAAATTATATCACATATGATAAAAATCCAAAAAGAAAGGAAAAGAACCCACAAAGAACCATCAGCACAGGAATCTTAAGTCCCACGGAAATAATTCTGTTAATTTAGTTCAAGATTACACATTCCTGATCTTTACAGTTGAAATTAGTTACATCTGGAACATTAAGATGGAACACCAATTTTTTGGTTTTGGTAGATATCTTGGTATTAAATCCAATGATGTCCCTTGAAATGAGGAATATGTGAGTGATAAGGAGCCATAACGCTAGAGAGGAAGGCTGGTTTTTTCCTAATTCTACTGATGCATAAAATTATGCTAAAAAATTGATGTATTCCTGCCTCTCCCACACAAGTATTTTGGATATTCATTCTCTAATCAAAAGCATTATCAAATGAAAGAAACTATTCCCAGAAAACATTTTCAAATAGCACAGTTTTTTTCCAGAAAGTTTGCAAAAAAAGTCTTCACCTCACCACAGAACATTTGCAGAAGCAAACTGCAGATGCTTCCTCAAGTTCTAGTCATATGACCTTTAATTTAAAATGTGTTTCTTTTTAAAACATGGACTATAAACATGCTTGGGGGGAGCTCAACACAGTCATTTAGGCAACAGAAACTTGAGACATGTGGTTGAAATATGGTGGGGAGAAAAATAGAATGCATTACATTAATGACATTGAGATTAATTTCAAAGGCAAATTTCTAATTATTTTCTCTTCAGATGGGATCCTGGAGAGCCAGGGGACAAAGGCAGCAAGGTACATGGCCAACAAGCTAATTGGCTTTGCAGTTTGTCATTTATAGTTTGCACTTAGCTTTAAGTTTGTAAAACAAACCCTTCTGAGGTCAAGCACTCAAGTGAACAACTGTCAAACTGTTTATCTAGTGTTCTGATCTTCAGGATGACGGAGGAAATGGTGCTTTTCCTGTATATATCTACTGCCTATAGGTGAACAATTAGTGAATTGATAGTTTGTTGTATTAGCTGGTGTATTTCAGAAAGGAGAAAAAAAAAAGTGTAACAAACAAGTATAAAATCTTACACTGAGATACTGCAGGCTGAGTCCCTTTTAATTGTTGTGTTAATTGTCAGCCTCTATAGAGGCAGGACTGAAGGGATGATAAGGCAGGACACCAGATGTGAATCTCTTGTTGCTGAACAACTCGTGTTTAGGGATCTGCCACTGCCTCTGCTAGCCTGAAAAGAAAGCTTTGCTGTCAGGAGCCTACTGTTTGCTGCAAGCATATGCCACATTGAGAAATAGAGAGAAGGAAATTGGTGTACTATAAAATAGTTTCATCTTTAGGTTTTGCACATTTCATTGTGGTTTGTCCAGTAGATGAAGAGACGTTCCCCATCAAGCTGATATTTAAAACTTGCTAGCCAAAACAAGGCTGAGGCATTGCTCCTTCCTTTTCTATAGCCAAAGTGTGTTTGTGTAAGAGGTTGGTCTCTTACACTGGTCACGCAGACTTGACAAATACACCATGATGAAACGCAAGCCTTCTGTCTCGTCATACATGCACACACACAGCCCTGACTGGAACTAGCAGGACCTTTTATCACTGAGCCATGATGTGGTATAAGGACATGATGCTTCAGGAGGGAAAAAGACTCCTTGGTGGACTGAGTGGCAGGTCTCACCAGGAGATGTAACATACCCTCGGGGCACCACCTGCCTGCTCTGCTTCCACTGGCTGGAAAAATCTATGCCCTCTCCCAACTTATTGGTTCCCAAAGAGAAGGTGTCTGAGGAACAGACTCCAGTTTCCCCCATGCTGAGGCTCTTATGTCTTCTAGCCATAGCAAGGGGGAACAAGGGAAATATACTCACTCCAGGTCCCCTGTGTAGTCATATTAGCCAGCCACAGCCTTGCCCTGGGGAGCCTTAGCAGATGGGTTTTCCCTCATGATGCCACAGAACGAGAGGCAGCCTATTAACATCACACAACACTCTGCAGTGCACGATGCATTGGGCTGTCATTTGAAAAATAGCATTGGTAATCCTGGACAAAAATCCAAGCTTCTGTCTCTCTTATTTTCTTAGGAGGGGGGGATGTTTTCAGGGCTTCTATGTCAAAAATTGTTCACATCCTTTTAAAATACCACACTACTGTGCACATCTTTCTTGAATCAGTTCCTCAAGGTCCAGGTATTAGTCCAAGTTAGGTATGCAGCTGGGTCCTTGCTTTCAGAGCTCTGCTCTGGGTCATAGCCAAGCCCCTTGCAACTAAATTGTTGGAGGTTTTCTACAGGCAGTAAAGAGAGACTACTGTAACCACCTCTGTAACTCATCAGCTAATTTACTGGAAACCTGGAGACTTCTGCGACTGGCCAAATATTCTTTCTGGAGAGATACAATGTTCCCTAATATAATTAAACAGGCATTACTATTTGCCAAATGATGTATCCAGATTTATAGCAGTGTCTAGAACAGTCTTTTTATCTTTCACCATTGCAGAAGATTACAAATTCTGCCAAAAAGTTATTAAAGGCAGTAGGTGTATATGGGAATGGCAGCAATTATTTTGTCATCCTGAAGATCAGAACTCTGGATGAGATTTTGGTTAATGAAATGAAGACCATCTTCCCTTCCCTCATCCTCTTGTTTTGCTTACAAGAGAATGGAGAATAAATAAAAAGTCAATAAAAAAAATTCAGAAGGTGAAGGTAAATTTAATAAATTGGATATAATGAGTTCTAAGGGATTTTCTCTAAAACTTTCCTCATATATTGACAGAATAGAAGGGCACAGATGGATTGCAAGAAGTATTTGGTGCATTAAGGACTAAAAATGTACTCAGGTTAAGAATAAGAAAGTAGATGTTTTACAGCAGATATTGGGATGGTACCTGGAAGTGATATTTCAAATCTAGTCCAGACTTTCTGCAAAGTGCTTATGGATTGCAGACTTTATAAGGAAGAGCATTCACTGAAAAAGCAAACAGGAAACCACATTTTAAAAAATGATAGCTGAACATATGGAAGTTTTGACATGCATGATGTGAAGTGAGGAGTGTGTGTGTTACTAACATGCAGTGCTATAGCTGATTCTGTATCATAACAGACTCCAAACCACTATTCTAGTCTAAACTGTAGTAAAGAGCCCATGCCTCAAGTCAGATCTGGGTTACAAGAGCTGGGAGAGCCACTTTGTAATGATGTACAGATACGTGTGTTTTGACCTACAGGGTTTATTATTTGTATGTGTTTATCTTGTAAGAGGCTATGGAGAAAAACCAAGCAGGAGTTTTCACAAATGGCCCAAAAAAAGCCATCTACCAGCAAACACTTGAGATTTCATAAAAGAAAATGAAAAAATGCTCAAAATACTAACTTCAAAAACTTTTTCTCCTTTACCAGTTAAGAGAAAAGTTGGCTTTGCTCATACGAGCTGAGACTAGCAGCATTCAAAAGTAAAGTGGGTGTTTTTGGAGTAAAAAGGACTTTCAACAGGGTCTCTCTCATGAAGGAGAGGAATTTGGAAAAATCAAGCTAGGAATATCTGTAGAAGGCATAAAAGTTTCCCTTGCTATTATGTGATGTCTGCAGCTGTGGATACACTCATGCTGGGATGTCTGAGTCGTAGGTTATTTGCCTAAGTTATTAAACAAGGGTGATAAAAGGGCTAGACCCTGAGCAGCAGGATCCTGTGCAGACTCCTCAGCCTCCTGACTACCCAAGTGGCTTCTTCACTCGGGACGCTCCCAGTGTGAAGGCATGTAGAAAACAGCAGTGCGAGTTTAACGTGAGGTGGCCAGAGGCGTTTCTGCAGGGCTGCGCATTTATGCTGAATGAACGTCCTCGATCAGTGGATATAACAGCTACAGCCGCTGAGAGGGAATGCACAGTGCTGTCTGATAGATTTAATAGGAGTTTTAAAAAACACCAAAACAACCATCTTGCCTCCTGTTGGGGATCGTTGCCAGCGTCATGCGCGCGTGAGCCTGAGCCTCAGTGCCATTCAAGCAGTTACCAAGGTGGTGTTACCAAAAGTTGTCCCTCCACACTCCTTCATATTCATAGCTGTGCAAATGGATCAGGTAAATGACCAAACACGCTGTTTATGACAGGAAGTAACACCATTAAATTTTCTGCTCCACCTTGTGCTTGCCGAGGCATGTTCTGAGGGCCTGGGTTTGAGTGTGTGTGTGTAAATATGTATTTTTTTATAATCTTGGCTGCTCTCTTGGACCCAGCTGTCAGTCAGGGGCTCCAGCACAAGCCCTGCCGCCTGTGCGAAGGGCCGGGGCGGGGGCCAGGGCCAGGCAGAGGCGTCGGAGGACGTGCGCTTTGCTGGCCAAGGCCCGGCCGCCAGGGCCCTCCTCGCGCCCGTCCGGCCCTGCCCGGCAGGGCTCCCCCCGGCGGCGCGGCGGAGCGCAGCAGCAGGTGCCCCCGCTCCTGGCTGTGGCAGCCGCCGTGGCGGCGGTGGGCGCCCGGCAGAGGGCGCTGCTGCTGCGGCGGCCGGCACCACCTCCACGCGCGTGTATGTCCACACGCGTGTCTGTCTGGTGTTTTGGTGTTTGTGTTGTTTGTTTTTGGTTTTTTTCCCTCCTGTTCCGCTCGTGGGTTTTATTCTGTTTGACGGGACAACGGGAGAAAATTCCGCCGCCTTTGCCCAGGGCGGGGCGGGAGGGTGAGGCCGACCTGGGGCGTGGTGCAGGGCCGGAGGGTGAGGCGGACCGGGGTGTGGTGCGGGGCCTTCCTGGCCGCCCCCAGCCTCTGGCAGCAGCAGCGTGAAAGGGAAAGGCCTTGTGGTGCCTCCCACCTGTCAGCTGTCTCCAAAGAAATAAAATGGATAGGTTACTTGTATTTATTTGAATTTTATTTGAGAGGACAGTGGCAAGGCAGTTTGCTACCAGGTGTCTCATTAGTCAGTAATCATGGCAATTGTTGCCATCCCCTCACCTCTGGACCCCGTTGTTTGTGACAGCTGCTGTCCTGCGTGGAAGCTTTTGGTGGGACAGGGATGGCAAACAGGTCTTGTGCTGTTCCACACAGCACCCCCTATACAGCCCCTCAGTTTTCCACATTGCTGCTGGTAAGAATAAAGGATGCCCTTTGTGCCGTTTGGGGTTGCTGTAAGCTGTCACAAGTGTGTTTTATAGAGGCTGATTTTAATTTTGCCACCCAGGAGAGTAATAGTCCCAAGGAAATGAAGCGTCTTTCTGCTATTGTTATATATCCGAAGGAAAAATCCTGGCACATAATTGGCTAAAAAATAGTAGTGTGATGAGTCAATAAATTTCTATTGTGTAGCTTTCTCTGGGTGAACAATGCTATGTTCTGGGGTAGTGTTAAACAATTAGTTCACATATCATACAAATAAGCACATCCTAGATGGATACATGTGGGGGTAGCAGAAATTACTCATCTCTGGCCAATCAGACAGCAGTTTTTATTTATTTCAGTGTTTAACAGAATACCTCTCTGGGCTCTGGGAGACCTTGTGAGCAATTGAAAATACAATAACTTCAGAGGGAAAGCCAGCAGTTTTTCCTCACTCTCAATCCAGAATAATAATATATGACAAAATATCCTGTTCCCACAACTGTTAGCCTTTCTATCCCCAAGTGTGTAAATAGCTGTGCAGGATTGACAGACCTCTTCGCAGAGTATGTCCCGCCATAGGGCTCCCTGCCCTCTTTCTCTAGTGGAAGAGTTTTTGGCATTAACATTTCCACCAGTACAAGGCAGAGAGAGAGAGATGAGTCCTTCCCTGGGTCCAGAACCTTAGTTAGTGTAAATGCAGCTGGCTGTATTGAGAAAACATATTGAAAATCAGCCATACTGTTCCTTCTGAATTTCAAGCATCAGCTCCCTCCATAGTGCAAATTAAACTAAAAATATTGTGTTTTCAACTATATGGGCTAAAAACATTTACAAGGAATGTACCTTCATCTTTGAATGGTACTCACCATTTCACTTGAGTTGTTTGGAATAGTTTTGCGTAGATTCCTGCAGTTATTTTTATTGTTTTGTGTTACAATAGTGCCTAGATATCTGAACTGTTTTGCTAGATGCTGTTCAAACATGTCCTAAAGGACAGTCCCTTCCCAGAAGGTTTGCAAACTAGTTCCTTACCCTGAGAATAGAATTTAATTCCTGGGTTTCATTTCTTGGTACATTTGAGTTCTTGTATCTGAAGAAAACTTAGTTTTTCTCTGTTCTCATTTGATCCCAATTACCGCCTAATTAGAAGTTAATGTTTTCTGAAGGGGGACTACCAAGAGAGTTTTCAAGCAACTTGAAGCATGCAGGATTCTGTGAACTAAGTCTCTACAGATGGTGCCTGCCTACAGACCCAGCTAGATCTCTCTAAGGCATTAAGGAAAAGTTTAATATTTTTCATTTTGTGCAGAGAGATTAGTGGTCCCCAGCTGTGCCTGAGACCATCCATTCTTCACAGCTGGTCGTTCTTATTAATCCCCAGGAAATGGCCTATGTTCTAATTTGTTGATTTTTAAATACAAACTGAGCAAAATCCATTCAAACATGGTGGTGTAAAAATTGAAATCATAATTTGTGATGGATCACATTTGTGAAGAGGTAACTTCTGTGGGGATAAACAAATTATACTCTAGGTTCACCTCTGGTGTTTATTTTGAAGTGTCACAGTAAATGTAATAGGAGAACATAAGCATCCCAGACACCCTTCTTAATGAACTCAAATGCGTTTTTAGTCTGACTGTTGTTTTTTGTCTTCATGTGGGAAAAGAGATGTCAGCACAGAAAAACACCGGCCCTTTATGACAATTGGGATTAACAGGCCAGAAGCTAGCAATGCTGCAAACCAGGAAACAGCTGCTTTACTTTTACTGACGTTCAATACATTTGAAGTGGATCACTCTAGCTGTGTTTCCTGAAAAAGGTGAAGTTTCTTAGGACTATCAACCCTGACAGTGAATGGTCAGCAGATTATGACAGTGAGAGCTCGTTATGGGTCTTGTGTGCTTTCTAGCCAGATAAGTCTGGGTGAAAACCTGTTCCAGTCTCTCTGTTCCTCAGGTGCATGTTCTCCAGTTGTAGGGACTGTGCCTGGCCATCTTTGTTGTGATGCAGGTCCCCTTAGTCTGCAGGCCTGAGGCCTTAAAGCAGGCACTAAACTTCTTCTAGTTCCCTCCCAACTGGTGGTTGGCTTTTTCCAGACTTGAGCACTCGAATTTATCAGGCTGCTGGTCAAGAACGAATCACAGCTAAAGTAGAAAGTGCATGCTTTGCAAAAGAACTTCCTTAAAAGCAGAGGCTTTTCTCATAAGCCACATAAGACAGTTACAGACAAAACAGCGTAAGCAGCAGGGGAATATAAACTCCCAGCCCTGACCTTAATGCTCCAGAGGTTTCTGAGGGCTTTGGTCACCACACTTGAGAAAAATATGCAGAGCTGTTCTTGTTCCTGCTTCTTCAACTGCAGTATTTCTTTCAAGCCCCAGACCAGCTCTCTTCCTTAGGTTGCATTTGTGTTTAAAAGTTCATTTGTGAATACTCTCCTTTTTCTGGCTTTTTGCTGGGGAGTTTTTACTGTACCAGCTCTTCCTTAGGGATAGCTAGGCAGAGAGTTGGGTTCTAGCTGTGCTGAATTCCTTTCTTCCATTGTGGTAGAGCCACATTCTGTTGGCACTTGCCAACGATGGCTCCAGTTTACTTTGCCAAATTGAAAGAAGCAGCTATATGACCAGCGTTAGCTGCCAAGGGGATGCTTTAACACACAGTGATTCTTGTAATTGTAAATGATATTTCACCAGAAAAGAAAAACAAAATAATTATTCTCTAAACAGTGTGAGATTATTTTCTTCCTTTTTTTTTTTTCCTACTTGCCAAAGCAAGATTGAAATCTGGACTTCTCAGTATAAAAAAACCCCTCTATCCTGATCTCTCCATCATTAAAGATGCTAAAATGTTTGGGCACTAGGAATTAAAAAGGCCTGACTGAGTTTATTTTACACCTTTACTGTCTCTTTGCCATTCTTAAAACATGATTACATAAATGAATAATGAAATATTATTTGCATCTCTGTACATTACATAAATGAGTAATAAAATATGATTTGCATCTATTTGAGGCAAAAAGTTCTTAATCCTCTATATGTTTCAACAAGTGAATGAAAATGGTCATGTGAAAAGCTTAGGTTATGAAATACTCAACATTTTTCTTAGAAGTCCACTTGTGTATTGAAATTAAAATTGAAGCTAGGTGAAACATTTAAAAACACCAGAGTGATTTTCTTTGGTATTTGCTTGTAAAATGCATCTTTGATTTGTTTTCAGCTAGTAATTCTTATTTTTGTTCTCTTTAAAGATGTAGAGCAGCATGTTAATAAGAAAATTCGGTATCTGAACCTCATCCATTGTAGAACAGTGCGGCTTCCTTTGTTTCCTCCCCCAAAGAGTCTAGCCTAGTAATTATTTTAATTACAGTGATTGGGGTACTCTGCGACTTCTGAGAATGTTTATTGTCCTTGCATGGAGGCATAGCTTATACAGAAAACTCGGGTGACATATTTCATTCCGTGCTAGCACATCTGTGAGGATGAAACATAGGACGCATCTCAACTAGCAGATTAGTTTGGAGCAGGGGTGTATTTCTGAAGCCTAGCTCCTGGACTTCCTCTCATCCTGTGTTTTCTTTCATGCCTCAAGTATACAAGCTGGGTTGCTTCCACATGACACTGAACTGGAAGATGCACTCCAGTGGCTACGCTGCAACCACTCCAGTGTTCTGTCCATGGGACCAAACCAGAACTAAAGGGAAGTAAAACCCCCTTGAAATGTGTATAGCATAGACATTGGGTCCTTAGCACCAATGTTGGGCTGCTCTACTTGTTAGTGTAGTCATAGCCAGAGGCATGCGAATATGAAACCCGAAGTAGGGAAAGAGAGCATGCACGTTATTTAATGTGTCATCTTATTCATACTACATTCATTTATCTTGAAGTTGAGCAGGGGAAGAGTGGACAGGTGATATGTAAAACCCAGCTCTGGAAAGTGCAACCCTGCACCCCACTTCAAAGAATTTATGAAAGAACTTTTGTGAATTGTCAAAGAAAGATAGCAAAACAGGGAGGGACATTATTAATTGCTAATTAGAAGTAAGTGCCCTGTGTTGTCTAGGTGGGGAAAATTTATATCTATTGTTTATCATCCAAGTATTAAGAACGCTTGCTGCAGTTCCTGCAGGATTAGTTCAAAGGCAGTTATTTACATTTGCAGGGTAAAATCCTAGCAATGACACCTTGCATTTGGTTCAGTAGGACCAGCACTTATAACTAATTGACCTTATTACATTAACTTCTTTTTTTGCATGTATGTTCTTGTCCTCTGGTTTACCTTAGAAACTATCCAGCCTCAGCATGGATTTTATCGCTGCTGTAAATGCAATAAGAGTAAATTGAAGGCATATTCTGCCCCTGAATTAACCAAGTTACTATTTTAACCTCTTTTTCTGTAATTTAAAATACTATGAAAGATATGTATATGGACATATGTGTAATGTGTATAGGCACATATGCATAAGCTCTGCACCGTAGAGTATCAAATGTTTATTATTAGCCTTTTAAATATCATTAATAAAAATGGAGTAATTCATTTTTATCTGGTGGATTTTCAACACACTTTAAAAATACAAACTGAGTGGAACTCACTTGGTGTTTCTGAACTGTAAAAGTCCAAATGCAATCTTCCTGTTGTTTTTGAGAGAAAAGAGACATTTCAGGGAAGAAGCAGTTCGAACACTCAACCTAAGATTACAGCTCTAAGTTTGGAGACGACCGGGCTTTTGCAAGCTAGTCTTCTCCAGCGAAGTTCGTTTTGCTAAATTTAGTGAATCAAATTAAAATTTGATCTGTCTTTGATTTATACCGAAAAAGAATGTAGCCAACTGTGTAATAGCTTATTACCCGGTAACTGCAGATACGAGCACCCTGCTGGTTGTAGCCTGCTGGGATCTTAGCTCTTCTATGATCTTTATTTGAACTGAAGTCATATATGTGGCAGTATAGCGACTTAGCAAGGAACACACTTGTGATGTAAGTCATCCTACTTCTCAAAGACACACAAAAATGATGAGTGTTTCAGCCTTTTGATTTATCATCCCATGAGTGTCAGAGGAGACGGCCTGGAGCTTCAGGAAGAACAGCTCCCCTCCCCTCCCAGTGCTGCAAGAGTTTTGTTCCTTCACTCCAAGAAAAGTATGCTGGGCCAAATTTCTGTAGACAATTTCTTCTTTTACCTCGGTAGAGTTACAACCTCTATGAATTTAGCTGTCTTTTTCTGCTCTCATGTCTCATGGTTTCTGTAGTGTGATTCACAATACTGTTTTTTTTCCCCCTGCAAAGCTAATTAACCCCCAAATCTTGAAAAACACAGATATACCTGTTACTCAGAATCACCTCATATTCTCTGCAAAAAAAATTGTGTTCCTGATGTTACCAGCTCCTTCCGAAAAGGTAAGTCACAAGATGGATTGTTTCTGTTTTGTTTTGTGGGAAATTCTTTCTTAGGTTTTGGAGTGCCTAAGCTGATGGCATCCTTACACGGTCTGACATCAACAAATAAAAAATTGCTCTGCTTGTGCTTTAAACTAGCCAGTCAGCATGACCTTTAGGCTGAGGCAGAGCTGGTGTCTGTATGCCTTTGGGACAGTTGTTGGCATCCTTGGAGCTTTAACTGTTTGCAATGTCTGAATGAGCATGGCCTGAGATACCTTACAGAGGTGTAATGCGAAGAATTACTGACTACCTATTCAGAAAAAAATCAAAACCCTTCTAAAGTGCCTTAACTTGAGCATTCTGAAACAAAAACACTGGGAATGGCATGTAGTTTTTGAAAACTTCACTCTGAGCTTAACTATTCACTTTTTCCCTCAGTTTCCAGACTGTTGGTTATTGTATTTTATAATACTTATGATAACAATACTAGTATGTACACAATTACAAAGTCACACTTCTTCTTATCCGAAGGGAAAAGAGATGAAAGGAAGGAAGTGGAAGCAGTGGCATTGTAAATCCTACAAATTTAAGAAAATTAGTGTAACAAACTTTAAAAAAAAGAAAAGATGGAAAAAAGAAAGGGACTTGTGTGTGATTTACAGCTTTATTTTCTTGGGGCATACATATCAGTTATATATAGCACACAACCAAACTAAAGTGAGAAAATGATAACATTTAATTTTGCAGCCTTTCACAGTGAATCTGTCTGTTAAAGCGTACCAGGGAAATTCCTGCTTTCCTTTCATGTTTTGGAGATTATTTTTTTTTTGTGTTGTCATGTAGTCTGGTATTAAAGTAAATGCTGTGTTCTGATTTCCATCAGTGTGATTTAATCATCAGCTGAGTTTTCTTGCAGCGCCTAAAAATAACAATACCTCAGTCGCCCAAAAATTTGTTTAGTTTTCTCTGTCTGGCCTGGTTGCACGGACAGAGGAGGTATACCCCCAAGTGATGAAGAAATATGGCTGTGGGTTAGGAGGGGATATATTTCTGTCACACACTGTTAAAACTCTCTGGAAATATATTAAAATTTTTATTCTGTGTATCCATCCTTAAAATGCAGGGCACATGGCAGTTGCATGCCTGCAGTCTCCCTTTGTATTTTGTGGTATATACACAGCCTTGAGAAGCACATACCATCCTCCCTTGTCCAAAACGCTCAGATTACATCATTTGCGTAGCCTCCCTTTGGGTACCCCTTCATATTGGCACCAGTCATTGCAAGGCTTGCTTTGGCTCTGTGCTTGTGCTCTTTTCAATAACACATCTTTGTGGAATGTAGTATCTCTTCAGGGCATAATCAGTCAGGGTGCAAGAAAAGAGCATGGGACAGATTACCAGAAAAATCACTGCAATGCTGATATCTTGCTGATAGGCAAGAATCTCCACCACCAGCACAGCAAGAATCTTATTTCATTTAATTGTTATATTTGCTTTTTGGGAAGCAATGTCTTAATCACAGTGAGCGCATGCTAGACCTCTCTAGTCTTGTCGCAGTGCCGATGGTTGCAGCAGCAAGACGTCTGGCATCTTCTCTATCTTTCAGGGAGCTGTGGTTTTCGCATGGACGCTTCACTGTGACAATTATTTCTTCCCACTGCTTCTTAGGAGGGGTAGCAGGAATTTCTGGCAGAGAAACTGTGTGTTAGACTGTAATTCAGGTGTGCCATACGGTGGACACGAACCCTTCAGGCCTTAGAGAGCCTGTCCTCCTGCAGGTTTGTTCAAGATGCAGATTGAGAGTTAAAATTACCAGTAGACCCCTGGCTCCACAGATGTCCTGGAGAGGTTGAGTTTTGTAGGTCTTCCAACTCTGTCATTGCTGTTGGTCTGCAGCTAGAAGAAAATTCCTTCTTTCATGCCACTCTTGAATGGAAATTTGTTCTTTAAAATGTCTTTCTGGAGTCCCGCATGTACATGCATCCAATGAACTAAGAATTTGGGCCTGTCTTGGACATTACCCTCTGTTTTTGCATAGGTGTGAGGGAAACAGACCTATCCCGCTAAACTATGAATTCTGCGATATTAAACATAGATCTGAACTCGAGAATGGAGGTGAGGAGTGCAGTACAGAGAACTGCCTTTGCCTTTCATTCACAAAATATGTCATCTTGGATGACCTCTAAGTTTGTTGGCCAAAACACTTTAGACCTCCTTTGGTACATTACATTGTTCTTCCCAGTTCAGACAACTGGGTTTAATTTTCAACACATAATTATTCTACACTTCTTTGTGCATTCCCTCTTCATCTCCCCAAAACTAAATGCTTTTTGACAGTTACCACCAAGAAATAAAAAATGTTATATTCCGTGGTTCATTGGATGCAGTACTAGAAAGTAAATAATTCCTTTCCTGCATAAGTGCTACCATATACTGTATTGGTTCTTGATTTGGAATATATAATTGTGTGTTTTGCCCGATCCTGTATGTCCCTAGGAATGTCAAAAGTTCAAAGGTCCTCACTAGAACATATATTTGAACATTATTAGGTCTGGTCCACAGTGAGTGGCTTAATAGCCCTAGAGCCTACTTCAGATACAGTAATTTTTAAAACTGCTTAACCGCAATAGTTGAACCCTATCATGTGCCTTTCACAGACACAGATTTAATACTCTTGAACAGTAGTTCTTGGACACTTTTTTATCCAGGATATTCATTGTTTCTTTCAACCATTTATAAACTTTTTTCCTCCTTCTTTTCTTCTTTTTTTCCTCTTTTTTAGATTTCTACATGTGATATTTTCTTCATTCATACTGTGAGCTTGAATAAAAAGCTAATTTTGTGTCAGCATATCTTTAGCATTCATGGGTGAAAAAATCTTGGTTATCCTTTAATTCATTTTCAATTTGGGATGCAGGTAGGCATTTAGGTTTATATAGCTGTTGCTGACTCTCAGTGTTCATGAAGTGCTCCTTTTTAATGTCTTCCAAAAAGTGGTTTCATGAGAGATTTGCATATGCATTTACTAATCCGCCACAGCACTGAGATCTCACATGCTGAGATATTTATCTCTTCTTTCAAGGACATCTTTATACTCTATTTTGATCATCTCAAGGATAAAGAACCAGCACGGCTTTTTTGTATGTGTTTTTCGACTTTCAATATGATAAAGAACCAGCACGGCTTTTTTGTATGTGTTTTTCGACTTTCAATATAAGGGCCTTTTCCTATCCGCAGGGGAATACATCCTCATTTTTCACAACGGGCCCAAGAAAAGTTCAGAAGACCGTCCAAAGGCATGAATTCATTCTTAACCTATTGGTAGGCAAAACACCTCATTAGGAGTCAACATACTGTCTTTTCAGGAGACTTCCTGTCCCAGAGCAGGACATCCCTCTCTGTTCATTATGGGATGGCATGATTTTGCATCACTCCTGTTGCAGGAAAACAAAATCGGTTTCATCTTCTCTTCTTGATGTCATACATACAGTGACAAAGCTTCAACTTCAATCTATACCTTTTTTTTTTTTTTTTTTTAACAGATTGAATCATCTGTTTGTATCCTTGTTTGTAACCCAGCTTTAGCTGGCCTCGTAAGCTGGTAGCACTTGCGTCAAGCATTCAGTCTTCGTAGGCTTCTTTCTTTCAGCTTTCCTTTACCCATCTGTCTCTGGAAAGGGTGCTTTCTTCCTCGGGGGAAGATGAAGTACCTCACACTCTTCTCTCATTGTAATACTTTACCATACATGCAACAGTTGAGCAATAGGGATCTCAATAAAGAGGAAAATGCCATTTTTCTGTGAATGAAGTGCTTTGGATGGGTTTACCGCTCCCTGGAGAGATGGGCTTTTTTCCATCCATCATCTATCCTTGTGTTGTTCAGATCATGGATGCCAACCTGCCCGCTTGCAAAGCAGTGGGCCACATTTTCTGTTGGTACGCCTTGGTGCATCTCTGTACTTGAGGGCATGCGCTGACTGCTGCTGGGGCACGTCCTTGCGCAAAACTTTTGATAGCCCCAAGGAGGGAGCTGTTTGCCTGGGGTGAAGGCAGAGGTGTTCATTTAAAAGTTCAGGACTCGCGATGATTCACAACTGCCGTAACAGCTGCTGAGGCACGTGCTTATGCAATGAAAAAGGCCCTCAGGAGGTGGCAAACATCTAGCAAACCCAGATTAGGAAAGAGGCTTGTCCCCTCATTGCTGCCTTGGGTTAGAGAACACTAAAATGACGAGTGGAAAGAGGAACTATTAGGCTATGAGAGAAGAATTAAGGTTGTCTGTACAACTTTTCAGCCTTCTTTTATACCTGTTAGTGCTTTGCCACTCACTAGTTCTCCAACAAGCTATTTAATAAATGTTAAAAAAAAAATCTTAGGTGTGCATTTAGTTATTGCAGTGCTAAGGAAGCGGGTGTTACTGAGCACGTAGTGCTGTTAGTGAGAAACGGAGTGCTGCAGCGAGCTGCTCAGAGTATCCTATGATTTTTCCTTGCAGACTTGAGATATGTTACACCTTTGTAAGGACCTTAGAATTTCCACAGTGGTGTAAACAGGCATTAATGTCAGTAAGAACAGAGTACTTTGTCTTCTCTTGCTTATATTTTACACAGCTGAAAGAGAGCACTGTATTAGAACTGTTACTTCCTGTTTAAATATCTTAATTTATGAGTCACATTTTCAGATCATTTAAATTAGTGTAATCTCAATGAAATGTCAAGCAAACTACCCCAGTCTACTGGCACTATGTCTCTAAGTATCAATTATTTATAGGGCCCAAAGCCCCATTGAATTTTATAATTCAAATAATTTCTAAATGAAACTAAACCACTTGAAAGCAGGGTACATGTTTAGCCTGTACTTAAGAACATATTTGTAGCTGTTAGGTTTTTACACTATATTTGAACTGGTCTATCAAACATTATACTCCATTATGAAATGCCTGGAGTCTGACCTAAAATCAGTTTCACAAGCGAGGAAGCTGCTAGTAACCCTTTCTGCCGAGAAGCAAATGACTGGAGAAAGCTGGACTCAGTTGTAAGTGACACCCAGTGACCGTGCTGAGGCTTTGACAGTGAGGGATCTGAAATACGGCCATATCAACCTGGTGTCACCCAGGGTTCCGGTTGTTCCCACCGAGGCAGAGCCGCAGCCCTTACGTGGCTTGGGTAATATATTTGCAGATTTTTAAAACTGGGGGAGTTTGACTTGCTATGACTTAAACTGTATGCTTTATTATAGACGATAGACATCGCTGTAATTTTCCTATTAATTCCTTTTGAAAATAATGCCTTCCTAGCTCTGTGCTACAGACAGTGAATGGGTTGGAAAAAAGTGATGATTGCCTAGGATTTATATGTAAAGTTTTCTAATCCAAATCTGTTGCCTCAAATGTTCATACTTTTTTCTCCCCCAAATTCTGCATTAGGCAATCAGGGCAACATAAATCTCCAAATAAAAGCAAACAGTGTCCATTCAGCCTCCCCCAAAGCATCTCTTGGACAACCTCTGAGAGAAAAAATATGTTAATGATGCTTAAAGCTGCACTGACCCCAAAACGAAACTTTCCTGGGTTCGCTGCTGCACGGTCTCACTTTTCTGTGAAGTTACGCAGGAGGTAATTTCTGTGCTGGTTATGATTTGAAAGGCCTGGCCCACAACCCGACCTCAATCAAATTGGAACAACATGTCACCAAAGGTCCTGGTCCCATGGTATGTGCTTGGAAATACAACTCCCCAGTGTGGAGAGGTTTCTGGCAATTCAGTGAAACTAAACTCAATTTCCATGGTTAGAAATTGCTGCAGGAGCATTTCATTGTGTTGCAGTAGTTGTGCTCTGTGCGTTGGGTTGGTGCGGGGGGGGCGTGCACACTTGCATGGGTGTGTGTCATTGCTTTACTGCTAACAGTTGGGGCAACTCTGAAAGTTTGATTTGTGGACAGAAATGACAAATTTCTATTAAATTATTGACACAGAAGGGAAAATACTTTTCGCCTTTGAAGTTAACTAAAACCAAATGGGATTGTTTCCCCAAGGGAAAAGTAGGAGTTTAGCGATGATGCATCCCCTCCCAGAAATCTTTCAAATTATACATACTGTACCCTCTGTTTATATAAATATGAATTACATGATTGTGTGTTCAGGGTCATTTGTAGTTCAAATGGAAATGCAATGCTGCTAGGCAAAGGCTATGGAGAGATCGAGGGGATTCTAGGATCTGCCATTTAACCCTTTTCAAACACGGTGCGTTAAATGACTTCGAGTAGATCTGCAAGAAAGCTTTGGCCCGGCATGAAATGGAGACACCTTAGTTTTGATGGTAAATCCGGATTTCCATGCAGCTTTAAACAAGGGGAGAGAGGACAGTCATTTCGCATTTACATGGTGTGCTCTGATTGTACATTGCTGTTGATGGTGACGACCAACAGTTTATGCTCTGCATTAAATTTGCTTATGTGTTCTCATCCAGCTGTGAAGTTCAAATTTTGCAGGGATGTTTTCTCACATGCAGGATAACAAATTTGTCAGATTGACCTAAGGGTTGTTCTTTTCCAATTTGCCAGTGATTTCTTTTTCATTTCAGCTAACTTAATAATAGTTGGTTTAAATGTCATTAAGCCATAAATAAATTGTCTTCAGAAACATTTTTTTCTCTGTCAGACCATCGTGTTTCTGTATGTCAGTGGAAATATGTATTTCTGGCTGGATGTCTTTCTATCTTTTAAGCTGAGAGTTTATCAAATTTCATTTCACCACAGGACATTCAGTTATGTTTTTGTTCTTATTGTATATATCCTTGGACTTCACTTTCTACTGCCTTTTGTCTCCTGCAAAATTCTCTGAGGAAACTTAGACAGAATTGATAGAGTTCCCTAATTTAGCAGCTCTGGGCAGTCCAAATATGATGCATATAAAGTAGGAATGTCGTGACTATTGCCTTGTAGACAAAAAGTTTTGTTCCCAATCTGTTCTGCCCACCAGTTTCATCAGAGTTTTCCCAAAAGCCTTGCAAGCTTTGGGTAGTCTGTGGCCTCTTTAATCTCTGAGAAAGCCTTCTCTCCACAAAATTTCCCACTTAGATGAAATTTTCTACTGCACATGGGAATTAATCATCATTGGGTATGTGCGGTGTCCCCTCCAGATTGTCAGGATCAGACTAATGTATATGTTCTGTCTTCCTGAGGCCGAGAGTTAGGCTGAAGCCCTGGAAAACTGTTTGACATTGGTTTTGAGATAATTTTTAGCATGGGCAAAGAAGATATAGCATCCAGCAAGAGCTCCTGAGCCAGTGACCTCTGCAGGTGACCTCTTTTTTGCAGTGTTGGTGGTAAGCAGGGTGCAGGATTTGTCTGGTGCCTTAAAAGACGTAATTCACTCCTCTGCCCTTGCGGGTGGAGTCCTTTCCACGGTGTCTGCCGAAAGAAGTTAGGAGAGCTGTCCCTGCCTCGCAGGGGGATACAGGCTGACCACAGAGTCAAACGCTCCTAAAAGCAGTGACCTGTACTTTCAGAGCCGGCTGTGGAAGGAATTCTGTCTTACCAAAGAGGCTTGGGACACACTAGCCTGTTACTGGCCGAGAGTCTTGGGCAAGTGGCTTTTTCCACTGCTTCTGACCTACTTGCTGCCACATGTCCCATGGTCGTTCTCCATTCTTTATAAATCATTTTAGACCATATCAAGGGACGTGCTTACATTTCCACTAGCAGTGAATTTGCCAGAGGCACATTGATAATGGCCTGTTAATAAAAAGCAATGCAGGTGGATACAGTTTCAGAAAGCAAAGGCTTGAATTAGATACACAGGTATCAGTATTGGATTCACAGGTATCGGTATCTGTTGACCCAACACTATATCTCTTCTGGTCTCACCTCAGGTAATGTTAGAGCCAGCAAGGTCAGTAGGCTTTTCCAGTTAAAATGGAAACAGGGCAGTTGTATCACCTGAAATTTGTAGCAGCTTCTCATTTGGAGATCACTCTTGGTTTTTGACAGACAAAGCTATGTAACTAATACAGAGGGTTTGCTTCCTGAAAGTTAGTTTTCCAGATGCTTTATCCATGTAATCCTAAGAATCTTACCCTCAACATACTTCCACTGAGCAAAACACCTGGGCTATTTAAAGCTGTGGATGGATCATTGCAAACAGCATCACACTTCTGTTCCTTCTTTTGCTAAAGGCAGTAAGAAATCTGCTGCAGGCTTCTAAACCAGTTTGATGTTGACTAACGAAACGTATAGGCTAAGAGCTGTACACTGGTTTTAAAGTACTAGCCTTTTGAGAATATGGATTGCATTTTGTGACTCTCTACTCTCCGTGTGCAGAATCTGCAGCATCAAATAAGAGCCAGGAGTATAAACTGGCCATGAATAACTTCAGGCTGGAAATAGGACGGTTCCCAGTATGAGAGCTCTGGGCTTCTGGAGCTGCTTTGCAATAGGAATAATGGGGGCAAGAACAAACTGACTAAATACTTGAAAGATGAATCATGATAAATTAATAAACAAGACAGTATGAAATGAGTATGCTAGGAGTGTAAAACTCTGTGGGCTGGTTATGGGACACGATCACAGGAGTTATTTCTCTACTCAGGAATCCGTGATTCTCGGTGCTTAGCACTGTCCATTTACGCCTAGTTATCATAGAGATATTCCAATGTGAAGTTTGAGCACAATGGGAGAAATCAAGCCAAGCTGTTAAGCAAGATGATATTCTATCAGTTATTGTTCTCCATCCTTACTGTAGCAACAGGGTTATAGGGCTGTGATACCTAGCCAAAACCATAATGCAGAAAAGAATTTGATTATGTGAATTCAGTCAGTGGTCATATTGGCATTATCCAGCATTTTCCCATCACCCCTCTACTCTAATCTTTGTATTTTATATAATGGCATTGAGTTCCTTCTGCAGCCTAGTATCCAGCCCCCTCTAACACTCCCAGCTCAAACACATCCTCTCCGCATATTCTTGCACTCTGAGCTCAGCTACAGTAGCCATGGTGGTCTTCAGCTTAAGTCCTCTGAAATCCAGCACTCTCTGTCCCCTTTACCATCTCCCTGCAACCCTTTGTAGCCTGCCTGGTTCTCACCAGCCAGGCAAAAATGACAAGATACTCTTTGTCAGTAAAGAGATGTTAGGAAGAACCAAGGTAGGTAAGAAATACAGAGACAAAGATCCAGCCTTTTGAAAATCCTATCTGGGCATTTTACAAACACTTTCACATTTGTGCAGTAGCATGCTGAACCTTACCTCTGTCATCTCCTCCATTATTTAACTCTACAACTTTAGCGGAACACTTTCTTAATGAGCCACAGTAGAATAAGTAATTACTTTTGGCTGGGTATTTATCAATGGTAATTTAAATGTTGTTTTGTCCTTTGTCAGATTTGCGCATTAATTCAAAGCTCAGTTCAATTCTGAAGAGTAAATCAATGGAAAAGGCAGTGAGAAAAGCTTCATGTCTATGGACTTGCTCAGTTTACAAGTAAAAATGGAGTGTTTTTTCTAGCTGCTAATACCTAAAAATCTTAACCTGCTCTGGGGAAGTCAAAGAGGGTTCTCTCCGCTATCTATGTGATGACCAGTAACAAAGTCCCTATTATCCAAACTGCGGTTTGTGCAGCTGCACTGTCTAAAATAGAGATTTTCAGCTTGTGATGCTCGGATCTTAGAGACTCCACAGATGGCTTCTAAGCCTCTGTGAAAAGTGACTAAGAAAAGTGGAAGTGGGTTTTATAGTAGGCTTAGATTTATTTTCAGAGCTGCACTTTTCCTACTGGGGCAAAAAAAAACCCCACAACTAACTTTAGCAATCTGCAAATTAAAAAAAAAAAAAAAAAAAATTGTCTAAGTTTTATCCTACAGTCACATGGATGTTAACAGCCAAAAGACTAATAGACTTTACACAGCTGTTACTGAGGAGAGATGTGGGGCTGTGTAGCTGCACCTGAGGTTGTATTTGGGTTTGCAGTTGTATTTAGCCCGTGCAGGAAAGCTTCCATGTTGGAGTTTCTAAACACAAATCTGTTAACTCATGCTTACCATCAGTTAAAACCTGGCATTGGGTGGGTGTTTGTTGGGTTACCTTTCCCTCATACAGGTCTGATTAAATGGGACTGGTTCTCATTCCGTTTTATTACATCGATAGGTCTTCGGGATGTATCGTGCTAGAGCAGTCTCCAGCTTCTAGGAGCTGAGCTAGAAGTTAAGGCTGCCTACGCCTTAAGTTGCAGGCAGCTCCAGAGAGGGCAGGAAGCACAGCTTCATCCTTGAGCCAAACCAGGGCCATCACGAGCCACAGCTGCATGCAGTGAGCAAAGAGGTTATAGCAGGAGGAGCAGGCTTGCTCTTCTCGTTTTGCTGCAGGCTGCACACAGTTGGGTCCCCATAGGCACCCCAAGGAACAGGTGGTGTGGTCTGCTCCTTGAGGAGATGAAAAGAAACTTGTAATGGGTACAGGAGCTAATGTCGAACCCTGCAAAGAGCAGTGTTTGTGTAGCAGGGCTGTGACCTTCTTGCTGGGCAGCTCCTGTAGCTGTTTGTACAAGCAAACTGTACTAATAAAAACAAAAACCGGTCAAAACAAATCCAGGATCAGCATGCACAGCTGATGTGCGATGGCTGCGAACAGAATTACTGCAATACACAAGTTTGCAAATACTCTAGGTCAGGCACAAGTCTGACGTCTTGGATGAAATCTGTGTATCCTCCATCCTGTTTAGCCACTGAAGTGTGTTTCTGTGGAATTAAGTTCTTCTATAAAAACAGTATATAAATGTATGTATACATATTTTTTTTTTTTTCATTTCAATGGTATTCTTCCTCACAAAAGTTTTTTTCCTAAGCAGGGGCTGTTGAAAGAAGCAGGTATGCAGTGTTGGTAGGCTTGAAGTATCTCTGGAGATATCCTCTTTGGAGGAAAGAGCTCTTCGGAGTCCTCTGTGTCACTTCAGTGCGCTTTTGAGGAAATGTCTATAGAAGAGGCAAATGCTGAATATCTAAAATGGTGTTAGATTCACAGTCTCTTCTGTGTACATGTGCACACACACTGATTTTACGTAGGCAAAACCTTTATCTTGCCGCAAAATGCATTCTTAATCCTAGAGGCCTCTGGTTTACATGTGCTCTAGGTTTACAAACGTAAGGTTGCAAACCCATCTGAGAGTAAGACCTAATCCCTCATGATTTGCCACCTTTACTTTTTATTCTGTCAGCTTTTTTAATTGCCAGCTTTTTAAGGCAAGCTTGAAAAAGAAGCAGCCTTACAACGACTTCAGTTAATATAGTGATAAGTGCAAAGAGGCTGAATTTGAACGGACCTTGAACATGTGCCGGCAATCTTAGCAAGGGACTTTGTTAATATATAGTAATCCAAGATGACTGTAAATTACAATCACTCAGAGCCGTCAACAGGAAAAGAAAGAGATAATTTGCAAATGTTGTTTTGCTGGGTTTGGGAAGGGATGTGAGAAAAGACCATCATTTTGTCTATTCTGCAGTGGGCAGAATGAAGCCGTGATACTGCTAAAAAGGCCAAATGTACTAAAAGTAAAACAAAGGAGAATCGTTTATTAGGTCAGTTAAATACTCCAATTAGTTTAAACGTAGTGATAAAAGTATATTTTCAATTTTCTATTTTGAACACACAAATTTACAGTGGCAATAGGTAAAAGACATGTTTTAAAAGATACGAAAATGCTTGTTGCACGGAAGTATACTCATACACATGGGATTTTCTGAAGTACTTAAATTGCCTGATTCCTATTTAAATTGATGGGAGCTCCTGATGTGATTTTGGAAATTCTTCTAGTGCCTCACAGCATGCTTGGTCCTTAAATATGTTTAAAAATCAAGCCTAAATGACTGAACTAATATTATTTGATCCACTTGTTTACTACCTGAGGGGAATAACTTAAAATTTTCCGTTGGATTTAAGTTTATGACTAATATTCACAGAGGTCGCAGTCACCATACGGGTGTCAGAGGCTACCAGGGCAGGTATCCCGCAGAAAGAACAGTGGTGTTCTTGGGGTGATTTGGCCACGGGGTCAAAGGGAGGGGAGTTAGGAGGTGCTGGCTTCCTACACGTGAGGGATGGGGACTTCTGCATCCACTCCGGAACAAACAGAGGAGACCAAAACAGGACCAGCAAGGCTTTTGGGTAAGGGGCAATAGCAGGGGAAGTTGTGGAAGCAGTTTTTCAGACCCGTTTTGAGGGCAGGCTGTGATTTCAGTAGCTGGTTCTGTTAAACCAGCTCTAATAGCCCCCAGTGCATTCCTGGCGATAGCCACACTCAGTTTTTCCTCCTGCTCCAGTCCCTCCAGCTCTTGCATTGATTGTATCTTAGTATTCTTTTGCAGGTCTTCCCATTTTCTCTACCCTGGAAAAGATTCAAAAGCTTTTCTATAGTGCTACCATGACATAGGATGTTTCATTTATGCAGTTACTGTTAATTTAAATCAATCAACTGTTAATTTAAATTCCACTAAAAACATACCTACATATTGTAGCTATTGTAACTACAACTAACAAATATTCCTAAATTTAAATTCTGTCACTTTTTCCAGCAAAAATAGTTTGTGTGCAGACAATGAAAATGGAAATTAAAAACGTTAAATGTGTTTAATTAAAGTTATGGCACAAAGGACTATGATAGCTTATCCACAACTAAAACTAAAGATAATTTCCCATTTTAATAAACAAACAAAGCAAACCCTTTGTCCCAGTGTTTTCCATACCGCATCCTTTGAAGTCAGAGATGTCTGGGAAACCCTGTGAAAGCACAGTGCATAAAAGCATATTATTGAAGTATTTTCTTTTGTTGTCCGTGTGGGAAGTATGTTATGGAGGGAGCGAGTTGGAAGATTGTGGAGTCTCGGCTGGGATTTGCAGAAGCGAAGGGAAGTTTGAGGACCAGGCTGTTGGGAAGAGGTAGGGCTCAGGGAAGCGGGGAGAAAGGCTCAGTCCTGCAGACTTATGCAGCTTCCTGTGCTGGCAGAAATACTTAGTCCTGTTCGCTCTGTTATTTCGAGCAGTAAAGCCTGCGTCATTTTTGGAAGGGACCTGGGACGAGAGACAAGTAGCCGTACAAAAACTGCTGGAAATTATTTGGGAGCTGGGAAGTGTTGGATCTCTGTCTCTTCATTTCCTGACTCTCTTCTTTGGAGAGTGGCGTTTTCATGGCTGGTGCATGTTCTTGACTTTCCCACCGGGCCACACGTCTGGAGCTCATATCTTCTCCCATGGAGGCATGCTCACCAACAAGTGGACGGCCTCACTTAATAACTGTCAGGGCAGTTGGCAACTTCTTACCAAACACGTATGTATTTGTATCTCATTGGTCATTTGCCAGGAAATTTTATAAAGTCTACACCGTTTTGAGACACCTCAAGAAAAAATATTTGCTTAAGTGCGAGAAAGGGAGAACTGCAGACTGTCTCATATGGGAAATCCCCCTGATGTTTGGGAAGTCCTTTGGTGGGAGATAAAGGGAGCTTTTGATTAGTCATTGTTACTAATGTTTACTTAGCGTATCTGAGCTGAATTTTCTTTAATTCATGCGTGGCTTGAACTAAAAAAAACCCCAACCTTTGTGAAGAGTTGTCATGTTTCAACTGTACTTCACAGCACAGAGAGTTGTGCACTCTGACTTAAGCAGCCAAGGATTTTATTGATGACACTGTAGTACAGTCAACACACGGGCCTCTATGTAAAGGAAGTAGTTCATCAAGGATATATCTAATTGTTCATTTGTTAGCAGCCTGGTGTGTTCTAATACTTTCTTGGATCTGAGTTATGGTCAGATATTGAAGATGATGACGACCATAGGGTGCCTGGGAATACAAAGCACTTTCACCACACTGGTTTCAATATGTTGTCATGTTATAATTATTATAGTTTATTCATTGTCACTAACCTGGTTAAATATTTGAGAACAAAGTGGTGTGGTTATATAAAAGTTCGTGCAAGAAAACACAGCTCTCAAGAATCTCTTTTAAGCGCTGCTGTTGTCATCTTCAGTCCCCTTTGATCCCAGCCACGTATCTGCATAGTAGCTCTGAGGATCTGTGAACCATTTCTCCCTTTCTCCCTGTTTCAGATTGCGGCTGATGCTCGTTAGAACAGTTCAGAGCATCTCTTTGAAGAAACATGGTGGTGACAGTGGCTGATCAAAACCCAAATGCTCAAAAACATTGGAGGGGAGAGGAAATCCATATGCCAGAATCCTGTCACAGCTTGAATCTGTTATTGGAGGAAAAATAGGCTAACAATTAGGGCCCTGGTTGGGATTCAGGAAGCAGGATTCAGCCCTCAATTTCCCATTTAACCGTGGAAGGACTGTTTCATTCTCCCTATTCCTTAGTTCTCCAGGTGGAAATGGGTCTTTTCTTTCTCACAGAGGCATTATTAAGTGTTGGGACACCTAGGCACTCTGATGATGGTAGGAGCTCAGATGGGTGCGACTGGAGACGTGAGGTGGGGATGTCCTCTGGTGTGTGAGTGATTCAGCCCCAAATGATGCCTATTGGTAGGACAGGGGATGGTTGTGTGCTTGCTGCTTGTAACTCCTGAGAGTTACTTCGGTGTCAGAGCAGAGTGAGGTAACTTACCAAGTCACAGAGCAGCCACATGGAAGACAACACTGACCCTTTGGAGCTATTCCCAGCAACATCAGCTCATCTCAGTGTGTAATTATAATACAGCCCTTATCTGGAGAGTTCTTATGGGAAAGCAGCTCTTACTCCATGGATTGTAGAGATTCCCAGCAGGTCTCTGTTTTTTACTTCTGACAACGTAAAGAGGATGTGAGCTGGAAACTCCTACTCCTCTGGCAGCGTTGGCCCAATGATTTACTAATTTACAGCTTCTGTAAAATGCTGTTGATGGCACTGGGTCTACAAAAATGTATTTCAAGGCATAATATAGACCAATGTGGGTGCATTTTCAGCGCTGGAAGCCCGTGAAGGAATGGGCACTGTCTGAGTCTAGGAATCCAGGCTGTGTTCATACTACTGATGAATAACTTGGAAATGAGTATCAGATATCACTGGTGGGAGGAAAACACAGAAGCTGACACTGTCATTTTCAGAGTGGTTTCTATAAAATTAATCTGCAATTGACACTATATGTAACTTTTTGCCTCTTCAAATGTGAATCTGAAGGGCAAATACTGAAAAACCCTTCTAATGATAGTGCTTAATTGTGCAGACCATTCCTGGCATTAACCTAATTCAAAGAAAGAGTCTATGATAGCCATACACTTTTGTTCTTTAAAAGGGTTCCTCTGGTTGGCAGTGGCACTGTCTGACTGCCCAGATGAAGTGATGCGCCAGGAGCTTTGGATCACAGTCCAGGCAGGCAGCCTGGAGCCCTCACCTCGCCAAGAAGTGCTCCGCACGGCCGAGGTTACTGCTGAGTGACCTGCGCAGGGAAATAAATGGGCTTTTTGGTGGCCTTTTGATGGTGCCACCTTTAGGGCTTGCTCTGTGAAGACTAGCCTATGCAAAAATACTGATATAGGTGATAAAAATAATTTGTCATTTCTATTTTTAGGGAAGGGATTGAACACTTGTTTGCAGAGTCCAGCCTCTCAGGGCCCTGAATCCAGAACTAAGGCCTCTTGGCCCTTTCATGATGCAAACTAATTTAAAATATACATCTGGCACAGTGCAAAGAGAGAACATCCAACATCTGTTGCATTCCATTATCTTGCCTTGCTGCTATTAGGCTATTATTAGTATTTAAACTAAATATATCTTCCTGCAGGCTGCTAACCATAATATCTCATTCAACTACCCACTCCTTTCATTGCCACGAACTGTTCTGAACATTACATAAATGAAACTGGGACGTCACTTGATGGACTGTTATCATATTTTATTGCTTTATTTTACTTTAAATGGGAGGAAACAAAACTTGCCAAATGTTGTCGTATGGTTTGAAGAAAATTAACTGGATTTCCCTATCGTTTCGGGTGAGGGAAGCGAACAGAGGCTTTTCTAATGGAGATCAGCTGCAGGCGTTTGGTTCCACACTAACAAGCGCCCATATGCTGTCACTGGTGTATAGGTTTTGTCTTGGGGCTGTAAGACTCTAGAATGACTAGTTATTTTTTTTTTTAAACTGTCTTTTATAATTAATTATCTTCCTCCTCTATCTCTTCAAAGCCGAGTGAAATAAAGACGTCGTAAGAGACTAGAATTACTCTAAGCAAGAAGTTAGTTTAGAAATGTTTCCCTCCCAAGTCGAACGCTGTGTTTCCACTGGGAGCTCTGCCCAGCAGTTAGAAAAAACTGCCCAAAACCTCGGGTAGCCTTTTGAAATGAGTCATGTTTTTAATTCACATCACCACAGATTGAATCCACGAAGGATGCTCACAAAGCAGCCAGCCTGCACTGTAGTTTGGCAGGCGCTCATGCTATGTCCGTGCCCGTACACCAAGCGATGCCCCCTTACGCTGGGAGATCCTGGGACTGGATCATCCGCATGGTTGAACGCAGCCGTCTTGGGCATTATTTTGGCCTGGGACAGGTAGCGCCGTCTTAAATGGTTCCCAAGGCAGGACGATGCTAGTGCAGACCAGTGGCGGTCCCGGGGAGTAAGGGAGCAGTGGTGTGGACGTGAGCCTTCCCTGCCCGGGGGTCCGTCCCTGAGAGCAGTCCCGATAACGTTCAATTTCGAAGCAGGGGAAGTGAGGGTCCTAGCCGTGTCTGCAGGGGCTGCCCCGCCACCCCAGCTCAATGAGCTAGAGGGTAGCCACAGTGCTCTGACTAGAAAGCCTGGGCACAGCATCACGCTAATACAACTGTGCAGCTTCTGGTGTCTCAGCTGTGGCGTTCAGAGTTACACCGAATATCTCAAAAGTGCCTGGAAATGTCCTTTTAATTGCTTGTTTCTGAGGCTGTTGGTTTTTTGCTGGAAGAGTCCCCTGGCACATAAGCTATTTGAAGTCGGCCGTGTGTCAGTCTGACAGCAAAGGATGAGTAAGGTGCAGAGACCTTGACCTGAACGTGACCATCTGTGGTACAGAAAAGGGAATGTGGCTCTGGAGCTGCCGTAGCAGCTCTCCCGTCTCCCCAAAACTCCTCTGAGCTGAGCTGCCTCCCCAGCACAGGCAAGGTGCTCCTACACACTGGAGGTACTTGGCTTTAAGCTAATCCTATCTTCCAGTTGACATTATTTATTTATCATTTTACATTATTTATTATAGTACTGTACTTGTTAAATATGAAAGCAGTACCGATATGTTAGGGGTTATTCTTCCCACCCCAAGCAAAGACCCATGCGGACCCAGAGCAGATCAGCTGCCCGGGTCTCTCCCGAACGGCTGGCAGGGGCCGTGGCTGGCAAGGGCAGGTCTTACCTGCTTTTCAGTGCCACGATTGCAAGCCTGCACCCACAGTCGTGCTGACCTGTGTGGGTGTGGGTCACCCTCCTAGCTGGAGGGAGCAGTCGCACTGCGTTACGGCCCAACGACACAGAGCTGCCATGTCCCCGCTGGCTTCCCCAGCTTGAGCATCGGCAGCCGCAACCTCTCAGCCTGCATCCCCTCGGGGCTTGGCCAGGTCTGGGCTGCCAGCGTCCCCCATAAAGGATGGAGGCTTTGGAGCTTGTGTGTGAGCTGGCCGAGACAGAAAATTTGAGCTCTGCTTTGGGCCAACAGTGCAACAAAGACAAGCCTTGCGTTACAGGCGTGCTGTTGCTCTGGAAACTTGAAGCCTCCCATAAGCAATGCAATTACTAGCTGGTTATCACTTTTGCTTCACCAAGGAGGAGATTTTGCTAATTTAGTGAAGGCTAAGAACACAGAAATAGATTTTTTCTTTTTTTTTTTACAGGGCTTCCTCCTAATAGCCTTTAAAGAACCGTATTTCTTTCTCTGTGATTACTGTAGGACCTACCTCCAGAAGGCAAATGCATAAAATATTTTCTATCAGACTGTAAACATTTCCTGTAGAAAGAAAAAAGATGGCTCTCTTTTCTGAGTTACCTCATCTTGAGCTGGCATGGAAACTTGTTTAGTGCACAGTAGCAGCTGCATCTCTTCAACTTAAATTGATACACGACTGCCACTTACCTCAGCTCTTCTCCTGACTTGCTAACAAAATGACTGTTGCAATGTGCACCTCAAGTCTAAACGTTAAATGGTGTTTGGGAACAACACAAGAGTTCCCCTTTCCTCCTGGCTGAATTAGTTCCCTTAAGGAACTAATCCCTAAGGCTCTTAGCCATGACAGGTGTTGAAAAATATCCTCTTTGGGGGATGAGGGAGTGTTTTGTTCCTGAAGTATGAAAGAAAAGGCTCAGCTATAAGACAATAGGGTTTGAAAAGTTTTTTAAGCCGCTACAGTTCTTGATGTCTAAAAATCCCTTTGTAGACTTGCTGTCTTGTGCAGTGTCCCTTCTGAGACCCTGCTTTACCCTAAAATACCTGTGTTTGGATTGGAGCTGTATGAGGCGTCTTTTAAAGCGAATGTGAATGAAGCCGAGTGGCACCTACTTGATGCCCATGTGCAGGAAATGTGTTTTACCCCCAGAGCCTGGGGAGGCCACAAGGCAGAAAACCCCTTGGTGGCAGCTCTGCCACAAGAAGGGGGTACGGCAAGATGGAGACGGCCGAGGATGGGAGAAGGCACTGATCCGCCCGCTGCGCTCCCCGCAGCTGCCCCACCCCGGTGGCGGACGTCCGTCGGGGTCGCGGTGGGATGGGTGTGAGACCGCTTGGCTTTCTGGTACCTACACAACTTCTGAGCCTAAGTGCAGCAGGGAACGATCTCCGACATTTATTTTTAGAGGGTGCTCAGGGACTTTGAAGACTGACCCCTGTGTGCAAATAGGTTAGGGAAAAGCAGTCCGAGTACAGCCGCCTCTACAACAGGATACTGCTGGGAACGGCGTTTGTATTTTCAAACTTAAATAATCTGGCAGTCCCTGCTGTGGCCTCATGCTATTTGGGTCTATCCCAATTTTATTGAAAAGTCTTGTTGAAAAGACATATTTTGCACACTGGTTAGAGCAGACCTCGTCAGAGTTACTTTAAATAAGATTTCAGAACTTTTTTTTCCTAGTTTTGTTCTCTGTCGGATATTTTCCAGTCCCATTCTGCAATATTTTTTAGCAATTTTAACAGCTGTTCTTTCCATAATTATCATCACTGGTCTTGCTGCTTTGTTTTTTTTTTTTTTTCCTGTTCCAAAACAAAAGGTGACGACCAGGCCCTGTTTTGTATCTCAAAAATACACTTTTTCCTTTGTCTGTACAAAAACGTGTAGTATCTGTGGGAAAAATCTGAACCCCATCCTTATCCCTAATTCTAATAACTGGCTAATGCAGAGCCCTGCACCATCTTGGGAGTCTTTCCTCTTTCAAGAAAACATGAAGACTTAAAACAGAAACCCAAGTGCATTGGGCATACAGCTCATGATGGATAGATTGGTTAGATTAAAATCTTCCTAAACTCATGAAAAGTTAACTGCCATTTGATAACACATGGCACATTCTGAAACTATAAATAGTATGTGAAACCATTCATATTTTTCCAGCTTACCAGTTTCTTTACTCAATTGCAATGGCTTTTACGAGCTCATGGAGCTCACCGTTTGAAATACCCACTGGCACAAGGGCAGAAATGGCAGCTCCTACAAGCTTTGAAGGGGCTCCGGTGGTTGAAAGAGGGCTCTTCTGTTAATTCAGCCCCTTCTGTTAATTTTCCAAGGTTTAAAACTGAACTGGCCTAATAGAAAAAATCTTTCTGCTTCTGTGCGGCCCTATGCAAAACAAACAAACATAAATTAATTGCTAAATAAAAATGTAAGCCAGAGTTAGGGTTACTAATATATGTTTATTAATTTAAAGCATTAGAACACAAATCCAGATCAAGCAGTTAAAATGCAGGGTCTGGTAAAGATCTACATACGGACTCCCCTTTATCTCTTCATCCTTTCCCACCCTTGGCCGATCATATAGACATTTTGGCATCCATTCATTATACCTCACGTGAGCCTAAAGGTTGGGATCTACCTGCTAAAACCACAGTCTTCCAGTTCATCCTCACAGTATGAGCTACCCCAATCAGCGTTTAATGTCTTCTGCTCCTTTCTCCAGACGACGTACACGGAGGGACATGGGCTGGTGGCTCACCAGCCGAGGCTGGCACGAGGACCTTTCCTCCCCTCGCCGTCTCTTTTTGCAGCATTCACCTGCTCGCAGCCAGGTGCCTCCCTAGTTATCATTGTTCAGAAGAAATTCAGCCCCTTCTCTGAGAGCCCGCTGCAGGACACCAGCTCCAGCTGAAGCCGTCTACGCAGACGGGACGCAGCATTGCCTCGTTTGTACCGGTGTCATCGTCACACAACAGTCGTGGGCTTCTCTGCCCAGCCGCAGAAGGTCTGACGGCAGCACAGGTATGCCTGCAGCCCAGCTTGTATGGGTTGCAAGATGCATCTTTGCTGCTGTTGTTACCTGTGGCAGCTGTATGCAGGCTACAGGTAGACTCTTACCTCGTGTTGGCCGATATATTTCTACATTTCCCGGCCTTTCACTTACTTTTTGTATGTTTACTGGGTCCAATTCACAGCCTGTACAGAGCAGATTTTGCTGTTTCGCTTTTATAGTCGACGGTTTACTTTCCCCCATTTTAAACAGAAAAAGCATTACTAGTAAAAATAAAATGAAAAGCAAATACCATGAAAAGACTCAGAGAAAATATATTAATGATATGAAATATTAATATTTATTTAATTGCTGCCATTTCAGGTCACTTTCCCTTAATACTTGATACTGCTGACTTCAAATAAACTTTAAGCTATAATTGTTCGCACATAAGTATATCCTTGATCAGGTGGAGGTGGTGGCCAGGGTTGGAACAGAGTTGGAATTGTTTGTGAAATGCATACTGGGACTTACTTCACTTTGTTTGCTTTTACAAGGAGAGAGTCCAGTCATGTTGTTGAATTAATATTTATAACCATTTTTTCAAGTGTTCTGATCTGGGAAATCATCATTGTGTATTTTTAGATGAGATTTCTGAGTAAAGAAACTAGTGGTTTGGTATGTGCAAATAAGATGTTGTTACTATTTTTCAACTGTCCCTACTTGCAGTGGGGAAAGTAAGTTCAGCGAAAGGAAAAATTTGAGCTTTCATAGCAAATACTGTTTTTAGCCTGCTTCAATCTTTGAACTAAGATTATGCTTAACCACTCTTTCCCATTTCACAAGCAGACCTTGGAAACCACTAAAATTAGGAGTACACTAAAATTAGGAGGCATGTTTGGATTTTCAACCTCTCCAAGTGCAGCACTGGAAATAGTCCATTCCAGCTATGTCATTATTGTACAACATAGGGGTTTGGGGTTTTTTTAGAAAGCAAACGTCATTCTTCATTACTTACAGCTCTTCCACGTTGCTTTAAAAAACTTTTAAAAACTTTTTTTTGCCTTTGCTTGGCAAAACGAGTGCAAAGACAGAAGCTGCTCTTACTGCAGCGTCCTTGCTGACCCCGTAAGCGCAGGAGCCTGGGTTTGTCGCAGGCGACGGTTCAGCTGGGGGGAAGGTGGGAATGCGAAATTATAAAAGTCAAATGTTTCTTCTGTTTTCAGGAGGCGGAGAAGGGATCCGTAGAGTAGTACGTTCTACGCTATATTCAAAAGTATATTATTAGTCCTGAAAAAAAATTCAGTTCAAGGTGTATCATTTTGCGAGAGTCGTGTAATCCTGGTGCCTGGGAAGTTGTACACCAAAGAGCGTTGACAAAGGTTTTGCAGGTACTCCCTCATGAATACAGATGAGGTGGTGTATTTTAAGGTGTAGTAATGGAACCTCTATTTTTGTTGGTGGGTTTTGGTTTTTTTTGTTTTTATTCTGAAAGCTTCCATTAAATTACCATTTTACAATTTCAGTGCTTCTTCATATGCCTGTAATTGCCCCTTGCAACTCGGGCATAAAACAACCAAGAAAACCTAATTTGCTTAAATAAGAGCGAGGAACCATTTGCTAAACGAAGACAACCGGAAACCCAGCGAATCCTTTTCGACTAGACACAAGTAGCTCAGCTTGTGATTGCGCACAACCTAAACACTGGCACTGCCAGAAGAAATCAACTGCTGTCGTTAATCCTTGCTGGCACCACGCCACTTCTTGGAGCGGGAGTCCCATGGGGTACGGGCTCTGTTCGCAGTGATACGTTCCCCACAAAAGCACTGAGCAGGTGCAGGGTTTTTGAATAGGGACCGGAGTTTAGCGTAGGGGCAGAAAAATAAATAAGGATTTTTCTGGGGGAGGTAGGAGACCTCTTTGAATTATTAGGGTGGGGTTTTTTTTGTTGTTATTGTTGTGTTTTGGGGTTTTTTTTAGAGAAAAAAGGAAAAAAAAGTTTTACGGCTAACATACCAATCAGGGAAACTTCCAGGAACAGACCCGCGTTTCTCCACGTTGCCACCAGATGTCTGTCATGAGCAGGGAGAGCTGCTGACCTGACCGATACCCAGAAGCCTGTATCCACAGCATTTTTGAACACAGTGAAAGGAAAGTTTTGAGTGAATGTTACCGCACAGTTTTGGATGGTGGATGTGCTACGAAGGCTCGTTGGCAAGCGAAAAATTCTGCCGGTAGCACTACAATATATGTTTAATTTACTCTTAAAACACGTGTGTCGGCCTGCAGCAGTTGCTGAACACGGTGGCTTTGCACTCCTCCAGAGAATTAGGTATTCAGCTCTCATGGGAAGTCTTAAAACCCTTTGCAGAAACTTGCTCTTTCAGATGGCAGGAATACCCAAAATCTGTCGCTGTAGGTGACCTCTGTAAGAAGACTTAACTCTTTCCCCCCTCAGCGTGTTGCTGAGTGACGCGGTGGCTTTCCTAGGTCTGACAACGTCAGCTGAAACCCCTGGTAATGCATTCACCTCTGCAGGTGAGAGGCATTTCCAGGGAGGATTAGTGCACATCTCTGGGAAGGACTGCTGAAAAAAAGCCAAAGACTTAAACTTAACAAAAGGTGCAATGACTTCCTAAGGAAGGTGTTAGCTTCCTAGCTACACACGGGAAGTTACCTTAAGAAGAAGGGAACTTCACAGGGAAGGTTTGCTTGTGTCCCTGTCCCCAGACTGCATCAAACTCAGATCCCCAGATTCTGCCAACTGTTATTACAGCTGCTATTTGTTGCAGTAACCCCTATGCAAATGGAAATATTTCAAATATGTTTCTTTCAGAATAAAAACATATAGGTGATACACATTTGAGCATCAGAGAAGCAGAAACACCCAGCAGCTGCCCTGGATTTTAATGCTGTCTGTTGCTAAATGTGCACCATCTCTGTCCGACTTCAAGAAGAGTTGGGGGCACTTCGGATGGAAGGGTTCATTCTTCAGAGATAACCCTGTAATGGGACACTTCCCTCTGTTGCTGTCAAAACAGGAAGCGGAGGCTACAAAGCTCTGTTGGAGAGAGCAACAGGAACTACAGCCGAACAGGCTCAGGAACTGGGATGTGAACGGCAGCTCTCTTCCCTCACCACCTGAGGGATAAATACCTGCCTGGGAAATCTCCCGTACTGACACCAGGGCTTCTGTGCTTACTCCCAGCCTCCAAATGTCATAGAATAGTTTGGGTTGGAAGGGGCCTTTAAAGGTCATCTAGTCCAACCCCCCTGCAATAAGCAGGGACATTTTCAACTAGAACAGGGTGCTCAGAGCTCCGTCTAACCTGACCTGGAATGTTGCCAGGGATGGGGCATCTACCTCCTCTCTGGGCAACCTGTGCCAGTGCTTTACCAGCCTCATTGTGAAAAATGTCTTCCTGATGTCTAGTCTAAGTTTACCCTCTTTTAGTTTAAAACCATTACTCTTTATTCTATCGCTACCAGCCCTGCTAAAAAGTCTGTCCCCACCTTTCCTACGAGCCCTCTCTAAGTACTGGAAGGCTGCAGTAAGGTGTCCCCGGAGCCTTCTCTTCTCCAGGCTGAACAACCCCAGCTCTCTCAGCCTTTATTCATAGTGTTCCATCACTCTGATCATTTTTCTGGCCCTCCTCTGGACCCCTCCAACAGGTCCATGTCTTTCCTGAGGTGGCTATAAAATGCCTCTTTGGTGGGCTGGGAGCCTGGTTTTTCCTCGGGGGCTCCCATACAACCTCGCAGGACAGGGGTGTTCCTCACCTCCTCTCTGGCAGTGACCCCTCCTTGTCCCATTTAATCAAACCAGCCCCATTGCTCTAAGCTGAGAAAAGTGAATAAATGAATAAGCAATACAAAAGTTTCCCTGGACATCACCTTCCCCGCTCCTTAGGGGATGACACAGACCTCTTTAATGAAGGTAGTGGGGTCCAGCATAGCAAAAGGAGTGTGTTAGGTCCATGCTGTCACATGCACCCTCGCTTCCAAATTCTGAGTATATTCAGGTATCTGTAAAAAGGGGGGACAGCTGCAAGAGCAACTTCCTTCCCAACCCTGGATATCTATGCTCAAAACTCCTTAAAGATGCCCCTTTTTCCTGCTTTTAAATAGTCAGTATTATGGTGTTCCTTGACTGATGCAGTTAAAACACCCATCTGTAACCTTACTTTGACATAAGTGAATGCTTGGTGTAACCTCCACCTCTGAAAATAACATATTCTGTCTTGAATATTCTCAGCTGTGTCTCTGGGAAACTGAATATGAGCTTATTGCCAAATTCTGATTCTAATAAAGTTAATGGAAATTTTGCCAGTGACTTCAAATGGTCCAGATACTATTGTCAGGGCCAACTCCTGTGAAATTATCCCAGTTCAAACCCAGAGCAATTGCACTGATTTCAGTGGGGCTAGCCTGGATTTACTCATCCAACCCGAGCAAGACCCATGAAGTCAGAGACCAGCACATGGAAGAGCTGCTTCTTGCTCAACCTAACAGCCGTTATGAGAGTGTTGGATGGTGTTTTTTATTGTTTTTTTTTTTTCACCCCTCTTCTATGAAAGGGCTGAAATCAGAGCCACAACCTTAGACCTCTGCTGTAGGAAGGGGTATGTTCTTTGACAGCTGTACAACCTGTTTCACGGTGCGGACTGGTACTTCATGGACCGGGGCGGCTGGCGGGGTGTACCTGCACTTTGCCACTTCCCGATGCTCCGCGCTCAGCTGTGCGACGCATTCTCGAAAAAAAAAGCTACGGGATGCTGTAAGCTGTTAAAGTGAACTGTGAGGCTTCCTTCAGATTTAGAATAGGTAGCACTCCACCTATTTGCAGGACATATAACCTACCTCCTCTTAAGGGCTGGGAGCGGGAGGGGTGGCCGAAATCCTGCTTCCAGCAAGAAGCCAGCCGGCAGAGACGCAGGGCTGGAGCCGCCGCCGTTTTTGCAGGTCGCCGCTCCGGCGCAGCAAACCGGTGACAACCGACGGGGCCGGCGCTTCTTGACCTGCCCCCCGCTGCCGCCCGCCCCCGCGGGGCCGCGCTACCTGCGCCCTCGCCCGCTCCCCGCCCCGGAGGAGCGGCCGCCCGCCCCGCCGAGAGGCGGGCGCGCTGGTGATTTGCCTTCGCCGCCAGCAGCCCCGCTCCGGCCAGCCCGCGGGGAACCGGGGCTGCAGCCGCAGCAGCCGCTCCGCTCGCTCGCTCCCTGGCAGGGGGAGAAGTTTGCTGCTCTTCCTCCTCCTCCTCCTCCTGCCCCACATACGCAGACCCCGCGGCCCCCGGGGCAGGGGCATGGCGAACTGAGCGGCCGGGGGCGGCCCCGCCGCACCTGAGCGGCGGCGGCCGCGGCGGCGGGGGGGCTTGCTCCGCGGTGCCCCGCGGGCGGCCATGCGCGGCGGCGGGGGCGAGCGCTGAGCCCCGCTGGCCTGGCTGCCCCCCGCCGGCCTGGGCCATAGCCGCCGCGGGGGGGGAGGGCTGGAGGGCGGCGGGGAGCCCCCGGGGAGAGGGGGAAGCGGGGACCTCGCCCGCCTGCGCCCGGCCGAGCGCCATGCCGCGGCGGCTGGCCTGGCTGTGCTGCTGCTGGGCGCTGCTGAGCGGCGCCTGCCGCCCCGCGGAGCCCGCGCTGCCCGCGGAGGGCGGGGAGCCGCCGCCCGCCGCCGCCGCCTCGGGCTTCCTCTACCGGCGGCTGAAGGCGCACGAGAAGCGGGAGATGCAGCGGGAGATCCTCTCGGTGCTGGGGCTGCCCCACCGCCCCCGGCCGCTGCCGCGGGAGCCTCCGGCCCCGCCGCCGGGGCGCCTGACGGCGGCGCCGCGCTTCATGCTGGACCTCTACCGCGCCCTGGCCGAGGGCACGGAGGGCAGCGCGGGCGCGGAGCCGAGCGGCCGCCCGCCGCCCCCCGCCCCGCCGCCGCCGCTGCCCAGCTCGCAGGACAGCGCCTTCCTCAACGACGCCGACATGGTCATGAGCTTCGTCAACCTGGGTGAGTGCCGGGGTGCGCGGAGCCCACCCAGCCGGCCCGCGGACACCCGTGTCCTGGAGAGGGGAGGCGGCCTCTCCCCGGGGAGCGCGGTGGGGGCGGGGGGTCTGCCGGACGGGACCCACCTTGGGCCGCACGGGTTTCGTCCATGAGGGCAGCTCGCCTTGGCGAAGGGCAAAACCTCCCATCCTTCGGTTAAAAAAAAAAAAAGCCTCAGCACGCAAAACCCGAGAGAGGACAAAAAAAGAAAAAGCTGTAGTCTTCTCTTTTTTTTTTTTTTTCCTTTTAAATAGTGTTTTTGTCCTCGTTATGATGATGGCGGTCGGACCCCGTCGCTCCGGATTAAACCCACCCTGCCCTGGTTCCTGGGCAGCCGAGCCGGGGCCGCGCCGGAGCGCAAGCGGCATTCGCTCTGTGCAAGGTGCAGCAGGGCGCGATGCCTGTGGAGCAAAAGTACCATGCTGCTCCCTGGTGTCCCCGGCCCCTCTTTTTTTTTGTTTTTTTGAGGGGGTCTGAGCTAGTGCGGTGATGAATGTGTGACTCCGTGTTGGATATTCTGATGATTAAGCCCGGGAACGTGATAAAAATCTGTTATCATGTGGAAATCTTGAAATAAGTTCTGTTACACGACAGCCTGCTCTTCAAACAAATCATGCTGTCAGTGTGTTACTGATGTGAAGGGCTCCGAGGTGGGCATTTCAGTGGGAAAGCTATTAAGCTTTTTACTTGAAGGAGCCTTGAATACTAGACTGCAATTGTAAGGAAACAGTGTAATTAGATTCAGCCTAATGTGGAGAATGAAAATATTTCAGTTGGCAAATTGCAGTTCCTTTTTTTTAGGGAATTCCTGTGAAGCTCAAGTGTCTTAGCTGGTCGGCTGAAAACTGTGTCTTTTCACTAGTGCTGCCAGAGCTGCACGCCAGGACAATGACACCTGTGAACAGCTTGTCTCCTTTAAAAAAAACCAAAAAACCCCAAAACCAAACAAATGGATGTGCATTTCCTCATCTAGAGCAGTGATATGTCACTGCAGCGGCAACTTTCTTTGAGCTCCCAGCACTGGTAGATGTGTTCAGTAGCTTTGTACCGTGGTGTATGTGTTTAGAACAAGAGCTGATGTACCTGCTGAAAATCCCATAGTAGGTCAGAAGTGCCCCCCTTTGCGCTACAAATGGTTGTTGAAGGATTTGCCTACGTTGAAGTTGAGGTGACTGCAGCTCCTGCAGGCACAGCGGAGCTGTCTGGGCTGCGCAGCCCTTACAGCAGCGCAGAGCCCCGTGGGCTCCACTGTCAGGGTCTCAGCCCTCTCATTTAAAATTGTCTCGGGGATGTCTCGGTGGTGCTGCCATCTCAGAGCTCCAATGCTTTTGATCGAGACATCCTGAAGTTGTCCGTCAACGAAGCCAGCGTGGTCCGTGTCCAGCCCGGACCCTGAGACGTGGGAATACTGTGCAGGTTTCGAGTCCAAAGGGCAGCTGCTTCTGTCCTCCCTTTTGCTGCGCTTCTCCCCTCCCAGCCTCTCCAAACCTCCCTATCCTTTGAATACACAGAGCTGCTGCCGCTGTCTCTGCGCTTTGCCTTGGGGAACTTTCAGGACCTATACTTGGAGATGGGAATTTAAGAAGCGCGGTGCTGGCTGTAGCTTTCTCGTAAGCAATCCCCATAGCACTTTTTATTTAAAGGGTGGAGAGCCAAGGTGCTTGCAAGGGGCTGGGTGGTTCCCCGAGCAGCTGATTTCAGGGAGAAACATGACCATGTGGTGTTGTAGCAGTTATTTAGCACCCTGCTTTATAAAGCACCAGGGGAGCAGTATTGGACAGTAGACCTGAAAGTATTTTGTTTCTTTTGAAAATAGACCCCCCCCTTCTTATGATTCAAATAAGTTCTGATAATTTGGATCTAGACACTTATGTAACAACAAGGAAAATTATTCATGTAATGTAGTAAAATAGCGTGATCGAAATGCTAGTTATGAGCCTCAGGAAGTATGAATCAACTGCAGAAATTTCTCATCAACTTCCAAGTTCCGAGTCATAAACCATAATGTCATTTAACGTGATTGTTTGTTATCAGAGGGTTGGCAAATCGATGGGCTGAGACTGAACAGCTGTTTGGCTGTTTTCGGTAGCTCCTCTGACATGGCAGGGATTGTGGTGGTGGTGGTGGGGTGTCTGTCACGTGTGTATTGACATTTACTTCTCCACTGAACAACAATTTGTGCCAGAAAACTAGAGGAAGCCTAAGGTTATATTGCAATATAGAAACCGAAGGTGTGATGGGAGAAAGACAGCCTGTGACCTGTCGAAGGGCTATTCGGATGTAGTCTAGAAAATGCAGCAAGAGATGGTGGGATTACAGCAGAAAGGAGAGACTTCCTGACCTCAAGGCCACTGACTATTCCAATGAAGTGTATTGCCGAGCAACACTGAAAACACACAGCTGGGGTCTCCTTAAAAGCAGACACTACCAGAATTATTTTATTTGGGGTTTTCTTCGTGTCATCAGACCTACACTAACTTCTGCCTGGTTAAAATCGGCTTCTGAAGAGCTTTGTGTTCAACCTTAAAGACTTCTCTTTCCATTACTTGAAGGGGCAGCTCCCAAGAAGATGCGAGGGGCTCTCGCTGTTCTCTCAGGATCGAGAGTGTACAGTATTACATGGTGCAGGTTGCCCTGAAGATGTGTGCGGCTTGCGTGGGTGTGAAGTCAGCACAGGTGGTCGTGGTGACCTGCCTTCAGGTGCTGATATTGCTTCTGCTGCAGCCCAGAGCCAGGCAGACATTTGGTGATGCCATCTCGTTGTGCTGGAAAGCCATCATCTAGGTCAGCTGTGCAGTGAAGTCCTTTGTCGTGGAAGTTTGCAGGTGTTGATGCTCTTTTAAAAGAGCATTTAATTTTTCCAGCCCTGTAGCCCGAAAAGAGTCAGTAGCTTGTAGTCACTGCTGGTTTTAAACGTGCAGTGCTTCAGCCCTTTCTGACCAACATACATATTCCTTTAGTCTGGGGATACAGCAGATGTGTCTTCTGTCTGGGGAAGTCTCTGTTTCCATATGTGCTCAGGGTACAAGTCCTTGTTGTAGAGGTCTTTGCAAAGCTGAGGGACTTTGAGGTCTCTGAATATTCAGGCAGGGCAAACTTGTCCCAGGCTCATAAGTGGTATCTTGGGAGAAAGCTTCTTTCTTAAAAAAAAAAAAAAAAAAAAGGTGAAAAAAGGGGGACACCAGAGTCATGGAGGTTCTTGAGATGCAGAGAGTTGCTGTCCTACAGGGAAGACAAGAAACATCAGTCTTCAAAGTGTAGAGTCTGGGATTTGTCTTGTCTACCTAGTGATGTCTGCACTGTAGTAAAGACTTGCAAGGTGTGGGTGATAATTCCCAGAGGAGCTGACTAGTGGGGAACTTCGAGTGTCCAGGTTTCTAGGAGGTGCTTAGCACTTCCACAGGTGTTTTACAAAGCACCTGGAGAGCAGTATCAGGGAGCAGAAATAAGTATTTGTTCCCATTACAAGTAAAAACATACATAAGATATAAACCAGTTCAGCTAATTTAGGTAATAAATTTCATTTGTCAGGTTACATACCAAAAAAGAATTTGACAGAAAATACCTGCTACCCTTGGTAAACCTTGGTCACTATTTTGGGAAGATGATCCTAAAAGTATCTATTTCAGGCGTTTTCACTAGCACGAGGCACCCGAAAAATGCCTCTTTGTTTCCATTTTCCATATAGGCAGTCTGGGTATCTACTGCAGATGGAAACATCGGGGGTTTAGATCTCTCTATTTGGCACTTATCAGACCAAGAAGGGTACCAAACTTTTGTGCCAAGGGAGTAGCTTTACAGCAGGGTTGTGGTGTTGGGGGGGGGGCGGGCATTGTGGGCCAATGCATGGTGAAACTGTTTAGCTCCTCTTCAGGAGCATCCTTGGTATAGACATAGCACTGGCATGTCTTGACACAGTGCTATTGGGAAAATAACATCTATTAATGTTTGCTGTTTGACTAATGTACCTTCCTTGTAGCACCAGCTAGGGTTATCTCCTCTTTCTCCTCTCAAAACAAGCCAGGGTTGGTATGGAGATCCCTCTTTGAGGCAGTGATGCTGGATTGACAGCTGGACTCAAGCAAGCATCCCTATATTCCTGCCAAGGCTGTTTTAGCAAGAGAGCTCCTCACAGCAAACCCCTTCTCCCTCAGTCCAGGGAGATGAGGAGAGAGGGGTTGCCACTCAAATTAAACTGCAGACTAGGGCCGGGGGCTGCGGCCGACCGAAAGTCTCCCTGGTCTTCTCTGGCTCATCAGTGCTGATGTGGAGGGGAGCTGCTCTCCAGTCCCTGTTTCAATGACTGATGTCTTCAGAGAGGGGAGCATGCCGTGTCTAGTGGCTGAAATGAGACTCTTGAAGATTTTGCTACTTAACTGTGGCCAGAATTATTCCCTGTATAATGAAAGGTGCCGTGGATCAATCCTGTGTCAAAACAGGGAAGAAGCTTATCTGGTCCTCGCGCATGCCTTCCTGTCCTGGCATCCACACCAGGGGGAAAAACCACTTGCTTCCCTCAAGAATAAACAAGGAATCCAATGACAGTCTTTGTGGGTTTCTACTATGACCCAGATCCGGGGCTGTTGACAGCTAGGTAGCTGTGCAGAAGTCCGAACCCATCAAACCGTCCAGGGGTGAGGACCGTAAAAAGTGTGGTTTTAGGGTGTGGTGCCTGGTTATCCACAGCATTGTGCCTTTTTGTAGCGGGCTAACAGCATGGATTCACTGCACCTCTCTAGTTTTGGAGAGAGGGTTTTCTCCTTTGTCACGAGACCCTGTGAGCCTTTGGAAGACTTCAGGCAAAAGGATGAGGGGAAACCCAGCTGTTTGCCAGGCAGCCCTGCAGGCAGCCCTGAAGCTCTTCCACATGATTCAAGCTGGGACCATGGTGAAAAGCCTCTTTTATCTTTGAATCACAAAATCCCAGGCCATCCCTGTCTTCCCTGTAAGGCTTCAAGTATTGGCCGGGGCAAGAGTGCTGCCTTTCAGTGCAAGGGAGCCGCTCGGAGGGCACGGCAGGGCTCACTGTACAAATGCCGTCTCTCCCCTTGCCTGTAAAGCAGCAGCTTATGGATGTGATGTCTTCCAAACAGGCTTTTCATCTTTTTGGCAGCCGTCACCTACCAGATTTCCTTCTAGGAATGAACTTGCACAAATCCATGGCAAGCACTTAGGCGCAAGCAACGTGCCTTCGCTCCGCATGGCTTTTCATGGGATGCTCCAGCATCCCCACGTGCATTTCTAAAGCAGGTGAGTTTTTTTATCTGAGAAGAGTTTGATCAGCCCACCTGTCTTTTTTCTGGTATCATGCTTGGTGTCAGGGGATATGAAATTAGGCAACCAAGATGTATCAGGGATGTTGCGTGATTATATTGACGGGACCGTACCATTCATACTGTCATCCCATCTGTTTATACTCTTGGCCACATGTTGTAAAGGTCAAGACATCTACTCGCAGGGAATAACTGGAGTGTGTGATGCTGCAGATCTGGCTGTGCTGCCAGCTGGCTGTGTAAAGCCTCGCGCTCTCAGCATGCGAGCAGCGTCCTCCACGTGTGTCCAGAGCAGGCCAGTATTGGAAATCGTGAAGCTGATGATGGGAATGAGCTTACTGACTTCTGCCAAAACTTGTATAGCGGGCTTCGGTGCCAAGACAGATCCCAAGTGTCGGAGAGCAGCCTTACATTTGCTGTTCAACTGATGCAGCTCAAGGTCTCGTTTACGTCATCTCCTTGAAGTGGTCGTTGCTTGCGAGCTGCCTGCTAGCGCGCAGCTGACTGACAACACGATCAAAGGAAAGGGAAACGGTCCGCGTGGTCGTTCAATTGCTCACCGCCTGGCGTTGCCTTTGGAAGTCCTCAGCTCCTCCGGACTCTGAATTTGAGGGACTACAGCCATCCTTCTGCCCTTGGCCAGGAGCCCTGGAAGGTGTGGGGCTCCCGGAGAAGCCGCTGTTCGAAACCTGTGCTGCTGAAATGAGTGGAGGGTCACGTTTCTGTAAGCAGTTTATCCAGGTCTGAGTGTCATCTGGACTAAGCTGCTGGAATCAGACCGTGTGGCATTAGCAGGACTATTCTCTGTCTTCTGAAAGCTTTTCAGAACTTGAAAATTTACACCATCTTAAATTTGGGTAAAATGTGGATGTCTTTCTTACAACAACAAAAAGTGATTGTAATGGGAAAAAGTTAGTATTGCCAAAGCAGTCTTGATTGATGCGAGTTAAATTTTACATGTATAGAAAAAAGTTGCATTTGAAATACAAACCCAGGTGTGGGGTTTTTTTGTTTGTTTGTGGGTTTTTTTTTGTAAATATAAAAGCAACACTTCCCAGTTCTCCTCCTCAAGCAAAGTTTCTTGTAACCGCTTCTTATAAAAAGGTTTTCTTCTGGCATTTTTCTTCCAGCTGAACATGGCTTCATCAGAAAATCCCTTGGGCCGCTCTGTCGTGTGTCTTGTGGTGAGCTCTGGCAGGGGCTTCTTGCCGCAGCCTTGCGCTTCTGCCGAGGAGCTGCGGGTCCTTGCCGGCTCTAGCCCGGCACGTCGCAGCGGTGATTCTCTCTCTCGTAGTTTTAAAGATAAACTTCTAAGTGGTGTTTGCGATTCAGGAGGAAGGAAGGTGGTGTTTAGACTTTGTGCTGCGGAGGCATGATTCTTTTTAAGTCAACTTGCATCATTGCTAATTTGGGGGGGTTAGAGGCAGATGCGAGTTGCTTGGGACGTAAACAGTCCCATCGTGTGCTTCTGCTGTATCCCAGCAGATGCATGGTAATGCTCTTAAGTACAGTCCACCTACTAATCACGTAGGGGTTCCGTTTGACCGGTTCTATGGTGATGTGAAGCAGAGAGCAAACTCTATCGCCTGAATGGAAAAAGGGCTTGTAGTTGGGAGATCCCCCTTTGTTTTAGCAGGCGTCAGACTCCAGAGCCTGGGATACTGAGGCTAAGGACCAGAAGGTCTTCCTCGGGGTGCCTGATTCATAGAGGGTGGTGTTGGGTCACACCTAGGTTTCGTGTTTGATGGGGCAATGGTTTTAAACTGAAAGAGGGTAGATTTAGATTGGCTATAAGGAACAAATTTTTTACACTGGGAGTGGTAAGACACTGGATCAGGTTGCCCAGAGAAGCTGTGGGTGCCTCATCGTTGTAAGTGCTCAAAGTCAGGTTGGATGGAGCTTTGAGCAACCTGATCTAGTGAAAAATGTCCCAGCCCAGGACAGGGACGTTGGACTAGGTGATCTTTGAAGGTCCCTTCCAGGCCAAACCGTCTGTGATTATAGGTGTGGAGAGGGCGTTTGGGACTGGATTCTCCAGCTGTGATACGCCAAGGGTGAGGGGACGTGCATGAGAACCAGTCAGCGGGTTGTTTCTTTCCACCTCTTTTCCAGTGGTGGCTGGCAGAGGTGGGGGAGCGGTGCCTCCCGCTGCCTCCTGCGTGGCTGCAGCACCTGCAGCAGGGGTGGCCGGCGCCAGACCCCGGAGAGGCGCCCGCTCCCTGCGGAGCCCTGTGGCCACATGCATTGCACCTGGGACAGGTTCCCAAGGTGGCGGCTTTGGGGAGGGAATGGGGCTGCAGCTGCTGCAGGCAAAATAAAGATTAATTAAAGGAACCGAGCTCCTGTGGGACTGCAGGGGTGTTTAATGCATCGTACTGGACTTTGATTCCTAAAACCTCCTATGCATCACGGCTGGTATTTCCTGAACTTTCAATTACTTGGGCTCCCAGGCTAAGAAACACTCCGTAGAATTGGGTAGATTTTTTTGTTTGGTGGTCTGGTCTTTTGAGGGCTTTTTTGGTGATGGCAGGTGATATTTTTTTGTTTTATTGTTAAGAGCATAAAGATTTTGACAGCACTGCCTGCAGCTCTTTTTATTTTACGCTTCAGTGTTCATCATAGCACAATGACAGAATTGAATCAGTGGTAGCAACAGTGGGAATTTTTGGCAAAAAAGTATAATGTAGACAGAGCTGAAGTGTTCTGCTAACTAAAACAGTAGCTGTATTTTCAGAGAGCTAGACATGACTGTTTTGATCCAATGTGGTGTTAATCACAAGAATACATAACTGCTTTCCTATGAACTTTCCCCTTAAAAATATCCAATGATATCACCTGATGTTTTGCATGAATGCTCAGTATAACCAGAATTTAGAACAGCTGGCTCCATATAAACTTGGAATATTCATAGGTCAAATATTAGTGTATAAATAAAAACATTTTGAAAATTAAAACAGAAGCACAGTATTTGAAATATACTCAGTGTGCAGATGTACTTCATGGCTTGAATAGCTTTACAAATTAATCAAGACAGTGTTAACACTTGTTCCGAAGAAGTCAAATTTCCCGATAATAAATGAGAAAGTGTTTTTCAAATGCTATTCCAAAGATGTGTTATTATGTGTATTTTAATGCTTGTTTGCAGTATAAAAAGACGTATGGATCAGCTCTTTGAAGCCTCCTTGTAAATAAGATGTGTTTGATTAACCCAAAATCTTACTGGTGGCAAACGGAGAGCCACAATTTCTTTTACCAAGCGCAGGCTGTGGAATGTGCTGTGTTTAAAAGGTGCACGCAGATGTTCATGGTGAGGCGTGCTGCTTTATGCAGGCACAGATGCAGTGTTCTTATCTTGTCACTTACGGCATCGCGTTCGCGTGGCGCATACGGTCAAGGTATTAGACACTCTGTTTGTACAAGGGCTAAGGGGTGACATAATGTCTATTGAAGCACAGGCAATTAGCTCCACACTAGGCAACAAGAAGCACTTAAAAAATGAGAACAGATTAGAGCTTGTGGGCAGGTTGTGATAGTCACACCCATCAGCCAGGAGGTGTTGGAGGGAGGAAAGGGTCTGCAGTTTCGGAGTGAATCAGAGGTGCCTTCTTGCCTCCTTTTGTCCCCTGGGCTTTCCAGACCATTTGAGAGAGAAATCTGGGAGAGTGAAGCTGTAAGCAGTCAATCCCAGTCTCCTTACAAGGAACAGAATTGTCCAAATGAGTTGGAAAAAATGTTGAACCGTAACAAGCATGTACAAAACACAAAAGATTTGTCTGCCTCTGGCTTTGTAGACTCCGTAATAAAAGTTGTTTGGACATGAACACTTTACAGCAGCCTAACTTCCGTATTTTTCAAACCTTGTTAAAAGTATCTAGAATAAAGATCTGTACTGGGGAATTTTTAATTCCTCTTAAGCTCGGCATGTCGCAGAGGGGCAAAGTCCCTCTGTCTGAATCCAGATGAGGAGAGCTCGAAGTGGCAGTCTTCAATGGCCAGATGCTCTGCAGGAAAAAAGGAGGAAGCATTTTCTGTGTTCCTTACTGTGGGCATCCCGTTCATGTTTCGTCTCTTCTTGTGCCCTCGCTGGTGGCATGGTCCAGTTCAGCTGTGACAAATGCCCTCCTTTGTACAGAAAGAGGCATTAGAAGCTTTTAATATACTTCAATATACTCGGCATCATGATGCCAAGCCCAGTTCCTCAACACGTTCTCATGGAAGCGGTGAGAGGCTTCTCTGCGAGCCTTGTCCTGACCTTTCTTGCCTTGTCAGGGTCAGACGTGGGGTCCTCTTCTGCAGAGGGGTCCCGTGCAGGCACCTTCATGCACCCAGTCCTTGCTGGCCCGTGGAGCATTAGGTATCAAAACCGTCTCAGGCATCTCTCCAGTGGTCAGCAGGAGATTCTGAGCAGAGCAGGGCTTTTAAAATATCAAAACTAGTAGAAAATCCTGAATCCCAGTTACACACGCGAGTGAGAGAAAACGTGCACTTATTTTTAGGTATCAGCTTTATGATGAACCGATGAGATCAATTTGGTAGTGGTTCTGGTTGCTAAATCTGCTTTTCTCATTGCGGTGTGCATCTAGGCTGTGCATGGTTTTGGTGCAAAATAGTAGGAGCAAAATAGTTCTAAAATTTAAGCCTGGTATGTAGTTGGTATTTTAATATCTACACAAAGATTTGGTCTGCAAGTACAGAATCTAGGTTCTTGACTTAAACGACAAAGTTTGGAGAAGAAACCCTTGGTTTTAGAAAAGCAGCAGTCTCTCTTGCCCGCAAACCGTCATCCTGAGACTGCATTTCAAGCATGCAGACCCTTTTGCTTAATTATTGTAACATCAAACGTCTTCGACATGAAAGGGACCAAGCAGTGGCTATGCAAGATAATGACTTGTTTATAAAAATAATTTAAACAGCATACGAAAAGGATAAACATGCATGTCCTGCCAAAATTCACTGTATGTTCTGCAGGCTTTGGTGATTGTGAATCTCTTGGCTTGCCCTTTCTTTTTTTTTTCTTTTTAACCCACAAAGAAAAAAAGGCAGAGGGGGAAGGGAGCAAAGAAAAAAGGGAGATGTAAAAAAAAAAAGTTCTAATTTTTAAGGAAGTTCCAATTTATTATGCTATGGAAGATAGCTGGAGAGAAAATATGTTTGTTTAACACACTACAAGAGAGATTTTCACTTTGAGATGTCTGCGTCTTGTCTCTTGCATGTGGTAGTTTTTACACTTTAATGATTGTAGCAGCCCTCCTGTCCAGAAGTGTTGCATTCTGCAAGATGTGTAATGCTCGTTACTTACTAGACAACATAAGGATACTGCTCTGTCTCTTATCCAGGACTTCAAAACACTTCATAAGCACTGAAGTCTCACAGCATGCTCTGACGAACATAAATTGCTACTATACTCATTTTCCAACTGGCTAAGCTGAGGATCGGAGGGCACAACTGGATGGGAGCTGCGATGAGGTCCCTGGAATTCTTGCTTCCAGTCCCGCGATCTAGTGACGAAACTGCGCACCATGTTACCATCCTGGCGGGTGCCCAAGTGGCTCGTGGAGTTGGTGGAACAGGAGGGTCTTGTTCCATGAAACACATCCTTCTTGAGGTTACGGCATCAGTCAGCTGGAGACCAGAAGCTCTCACTTGGCTTAGGCTTTAGCCCTTCCCGCTTGTGAACCTTGCTCATCCGTGTTGCACAATCTGTGCTTGTGAACAGTTTGACATCGGTAACACCTCCCATCTCTGTGGGTGTTACCTGAACGTGAATAGTCACCAGACATCCATTTGCTTATGATACCTATTATTTGCCCTACGTGATGACTTTTACAAGAGAGCAGCTCTTCCTCTTGGGTCCCTGACCGAACAGCGCAGGAAACACCTGGGTGCAGTGGGTCGGCAGCATGAGCGTGTGGGCAGGCTCTGGTTTTATGCTCTTGTATGTGGGTGTAAGCGGGTGTCCACGAGGAGTTGAATAGGAAAGAGGTCACGGGCTAGCGCATTTTTCCCTTGAAACTATTGGGGAGCCTAGTAAAGGTTTGTTTGACTTTTGGTAACATCCATGATAATGGTAATGTCCATGCTGCAGGGTGGTAATGTCCATACAGTTGTAATGTCATCTGGGAATGTCCATGCTGCAGGGAAGCTAATAGTAGGTGTTATTCTGAGTTAACTGATAGTTTTGTTGAGAAACTCTGAATGAAAATGCAGTGTAACAGCTGAAGTCTGTATAATGACTCCTTTATGTTTCAGGAGTTATTGGGATTGGGTCCGCCTGATACTTTTGCTATCGCTAGTCTCAGTAAAAACAATTTTATGGGGTCCCAAAACAGTCTGTTGCTTCTGGCAGCCAGAGAGCTGGCAGCTCCGACTCACTGAGGCTTGAAGAGATAGTTCATTAATTCATGGCACTTTCCAGAATAAACATGGCAAACCTCCTCTGAAATAACAGACGGTAAATCCTCCTTGTCACTCAAGACTGCACATTTGCCTTCAGAAAGGGGCCGTGAAAGAAGCTGTCCATCTCTTAATGAATGAGAAAATAAATAGAAGATGAATTGTGCATTGTGTCATACTTGACACGGCGAAGCTTCGGGGTGGAATAACAACAAACCTTTCCTCCCATCTTATCCCTGTTAAATGTGGACCCAAACCAAGCAATTCCCACCAGACAGGCTATCGGATGGCATAAACTATCATAGCACTCCGGCAGGGATCCTGGGTGGAACGACAGCCTTTTTGACTCCTGCTTTGTCTCTTTTTGGGAAGGTAGATTTCAGCTCGTCTTGGCTTCAGGTCATGAGGGATGGGACCCTCTGGTTTCTCTGTGCTGTGAGACTTGTGAAGGTTGCTACAAGCTGGGGTTGCTCAGAGCGTGCAGATGTTTTGTGCAGCTTGTTATTTTCTGTGTTGGAGGTTATGAGTCAGATTACTGTTACCAAAATGTTTATGTGAAATCATTTCTGAGTCATATATTTGCATCATATACAACCTGTCTGACAATCAAAACATTCAGCACTCGGCTAATGATTATACTGAGTTTTCCAACACTCTGCTCCAACATAACATAATTACATGACAAAGTGCAATACGTTACTTTGACAGGGTTCTTCATGCGTCTTGTGTGATGTCAGAACATCATCGTTGCTATTATTTGAAATTATTGGAGAAATATGGACTTTGTTGCATGAAACAAAAGTTAAAAATAGCGAGAAGCAGTCCCTCAGAAATGCAGTGCCCTGCAAAAGTTCCTGGAAATGGGCTGTTTTGGTCCCCAAGAAAACATACATTTCAAGAAATTTCATAGTGCTTTTAACCTTGTTCTGTCCAGAGAGGTGCCTGATATTAGGGTTCATTGGTGAATTGATGGGATAGTTGTGGATATTTGCATGGAAAAATTACTGGAATGCAGGGATTCAGCAGCTTCCCGGGAGGCTGTTTGGTAGTTTCTGTATAATACAGTTTGTAAGATGGAACCGGACTATTTTTAGCAGCGTGGAAGACATAAACAGTCTGTAAACTACATCTTAATGCATGCTGTGTTTATCTCTTGTGTAAGTTCTAGCCTAAATGGGGGTCGCTTACAAAAGTATTCTGGATAATTCGGGCAAACATTTAAAATCTATTTACCTTCAGGTGTGTGAGAACTAGGGCAGGAGTGTTCGCTGCTGTGTCCTGGTGAAATCAGCAACTCCTCTTTAATTGTTTATTCTAAAATGGGATGGGGGAAAAACAAAGCACCCCCAACTGCGTGCTAAGGAGACTGTCAAGGAGGTGAAAAGTACGTAGGGGCATAGGGCTGATCTTTGTTTTTAAATAACTGTCTGTGAAAAAGCATATGGGTATTGAAATAGAAAATGATTTTAGGGCTGACTTGTCTGAATTTGGTTTACAGTTTTTTGGAATTGGCTTTGGGAGCTTTGTTACAAGTGTGAAGGGCACTGGCGGGTCCCTTTAAGTATAAAATACCACTGCCATTTCATCGCTTTTGCTGAACTGGCAGAGTGCAAAGCACGGGGCGGATTACGATGACGTTCTTTATGTTCCTATTGAAAGAAGTATGGACAATGCAGTAGTGGACTTTCCTGGCTACAAGTGTCTGTGCTTAATAATTAGGGAGCCCACGTTTGGAGCAATAAAAAGCATCCCCATGCAGTGTTAGTGAGCACCATCTTTGCTTATGTACTCTCCTTGGCCAGCATCAGTGGCATAATTGGACTATGAGGACCAATATATTGTGAAGTGTAGGGGAAAATGCCAAAAAAAATTTCAGTTGGATGAAGTCCACTTGTCCTGTGCTAATTTCTAGCCCTGTAAACAAACACAGCTGCTAAGTGTAGAATCGGTGCTCAGAGTGGTTAAAAACAGTGATGCATTGCTAGTGAGATCACGGCAGAAAAAATATGTAACATGTGAGGGTGCAGTAAGGATCAAGACTATCCTCAGCTCTGATTAATTGTTTCTGTTTATATATTTTCATCTATTTATGATGCTGTAGGGTAACTAGAATGTAAAGATGGCTTTTTAATTGCCAGACCATTCAACTGGGACAGTCAAGAGTATTAAGTATTGAAGAGCCAGTTGTCATGAACTTTTGCAAAAGGGTCTGAATTGATGACCAAAGGCTTGATGAATGTATATGTATGTATTTTATAGTTCTCTTTTTCATACCGATATGTCGTTGGTTTGGTCATCATGGCTTGGTTATTTGTTTATACATATGAAGGATCCATGCAGGTAGGTTTGCCTGTCATTTCATCTTCATTAAAATGTCTTTAGAAGTACTGCAGTACTGAACAAGCGACATGAGGCTTCAAACATAAGAAACCTCTGGGCCAAGCCTGCTAGGTCATTGGCAAAGCAGCAGCACTTACACTGTAATTTGTCTCGTGGCCCAGTTATATGTTTTGACGTCCCTGAGCTGACTAATTGCTCTGGGGAAAAAAAGAAGTAAAGAACGGTCTTGGTTACTGCCGTAGAAAAGACAGCTTCCAACCTCTTCTGTCCATCGCATCAATTATTCAGTGACTGCTGCATGGTCATCCCCAGATCTAGCGGAGCAGGGCTCCTATGGCTTGGCACAATGCAATTAAGTAATGCGCCTGACATCATATTGTGCATCACCTCTCCTAACTGAGCGTTAAAGAGCTTTCTTTTTTCTTCCTCGGCTTTGAGAAGAAGGGAAGGCTAAAGGAGCTAGATAGTTCAGGTGGAAAGTAGCGGAGAGTAGATGAGACAGAGTATTACTCACCATGTGTGATTGATCAGCGGAGTTGTTGGGAATCCTCCAGGGCAACATGCTTGTACGTATGTCGTGCATTGAGGATAGCTGAGGTAGCAAGGCCGGCGAGCCCCGTGTGAGGGTTCGCTTCTGACAGAGCTGTGGGGGTACCTGCGAAGGCTTTTTGCCACGATTTGCCTGGTCCTTAGCCAGCTTGGTTGCACCATGTGTTGTTGGGAGGTTGTGAAGCCGAGACAGACATCCTGGTTCCTCCATGGTTTGCCTTGGGCTCTGCAGTTGCAAGGGAGGTCTCCATGAGCTCCTGGCTCTCCGCCGCTTGTCCTGGCCCAGGGGCCTTGACAAGCTGCCTAGAAGCCCTGAGACTCGCAGGTTATCTCCTGCTGCAAATCTGCATCTGCTTTGTAATATTAAAACCTTCTCTGAGATAGACTTGGTCTTTTGAACAGCTCTGATTTTAAAGTTTTGGATATTTCTGGGGCTTTGAATTGTGCTAGGTGCTTCGCTCCCAGCTCTCCTGCGGCACGTGGTGGTGGCACCCTCTTCAGAAGCCTCTTGGGTCTTGAGAAATAACGGGGTGTGCTACCATGAGTTTTGTTATGTCTGCAGAACGTGACCAGAGTCCATCAGTGGCTCAGGATCTGGAAACTCCCCTTGCTGCTACCCCAGCTCAACTACATGCTGGCACGGAGAGTTTAAATCTCGGACTGTCAGTCTGGCACTTTCCATAAACACTAAATTGACTCAGAGTGGCTAGGTCTAGTGCTATAAAACATACCGTTCAGGTCTTATTGCCAAGGAAAAAAAATTACCTGTAAATAGCAGACTTACAGCATAGGGGCTTATTTCTGTGCTTACGCTTTTTACATTTCCATTTTTGCACCAGCTTGGCAAGAAGTTAAGTTAAATGTCAAAACTATTTTTATGTAAATATATGCATTATTGAATCTCTTACTCATAAAGCAAATACTACTTTAAACCCCCTCAAAACAGCTGAAGCTATATATATTTTCTCACTACTGAATTTGGCTTTTAATAACTTGGAGTGGACTGTCCAAAATAAAGTTAGGAATCAAGGGCACTTTATTTTCCAGCTCGCAACATATGTATTCTTGGCTTTGGGCTGTACCGGTTTGAGATGGAAGAAAACTTGGATTTGTACTACAGATCCTCTCAGCAATTAAAAAAAGAGAGAGTTATCATGGTTAAACAAATACATTATTTTTAAATTAGTAAACTTTCCTAAAATTCTACAAAGCTACAGAAAAATATGAAGGACTATTAAGAAACCTCGAAGGCTTTGTTATGAAACAGTGGTTTTCTAATGTGATTCTCCTTCTAATGTGATTCTACAGCCTCGTGCCAGATTCGGTTACCCAGAGAAAAGGCTGTAGTCTATGAAGAGTCCCATAGATTTCACTGATGCTATTTGAGGAGCAAGGACAGCAAAAGCTGCCCTTGGCAAAAGTACAAGCACAACCAAAGCTGGGGTTAGGGATTGTGTGCTAAGCCCAGGTTGTAGTGGCCTGGAAGGAGATGCTCGCTTCCTGGGATTCACGGCTTGTCTCCACATCATGCGTTTTCTTGCCCCACTGCCCTCCTGCCTGCGGGAAGTTACCTGAGGTTGGTATCAATTCCCAAAGATGGGGTGGGAAAAGCCACTTAGAAATTCATGCAGACAAGAGCTTGTTCCCGAATCGGAAGAGTACCTTGCCAGTGCTCTGCCACAGTCTCCTGGTAGGATGCACCTTGTGGCCGTCTTACCGCTACCTGCCACGTGCTTGGTGTCACAGTTCTGCTCATGGCAGAATTGTCCATCGGTTTTGCCTTGTCCTCTGCTGCACGCAGGGCTCCCCTGGGCACGTGGGTATGTTCAGGCTATCTGGGATGCAAAGAAGCAAGGTAGAGGAAGAGGAGCTATCTGCCAACCCCTATTTCAGTTCAAGGTTTTAAGTCAATTATCCAACAACTCAAACCATCTTTAGCTGGGTTGCAGGGTCTTTGCCTGCCGCTATATGTGGCATGAAGGGTATATGTCGCTACTTCTGCTCTTTCTGGTTGAATAAGCTTGAGCTGTACTCGAGGAGATAAAAAGTCGAAGTGCTTTCTGAGGAAGATGGGCTCTGAAAGCTGCCTTGGTTATCTGAGGCTGAAGTTAATGTGAAGCACAACTGGGGAAAACCTCTGAAAAAAACCCCAAAACCCCCTTAAAATGTTGGATACAAGACAAGCAAAATTTGGAAGATCCCACTAATGTCACAGCAAATGCTGCAGTTGGTCATGGGTGGGTCACGTCCAGCTGATCACTTGGGCTGGCTACGCATGCCTGACTTCATGGGCACGGAGGAGAGGAGAAACACGGCGGGCAGGAGGAATGAACTGCACCGGAGAGAGGGGTACATGCAGGGGCCCCGGCTCTCGCCCTTGCAGGCAAGTGAATTTGAAGGGTGGTGCCTAAGAGATTCTAGTTTTCTAAAAATAATGTTTTCAGCTGGTTGAAACCACAGCTCTTGCTGATACAACTTTTGATTATTTTACCTCTATTCCATCTTTCCTAAGTTTGCATGACTCAGACCTGTGTAAACACTAGTAACGGTGCCTTGTCGCTGTGAGAGCGGAGCTGCGTGGAAGAGGCAAGGCTCACAGGGCCAGGAGGTTTGCCATCTTTATTAGACCAACCAACAGAGCTGAGAAAGCAGGCACACTCTCTGTCCTAAAGGCCTTTTTGTCCATGAGATCCCCTCAGCACTCCCGGGTGGTGTCCCGTCGAGCTCCCCGGGTGGCTGCTGGAGCCAGGGGTGAGCCAGCTTTGCCTGGCGGTGCCCCTGAGGAAATGATGCTGTTCTGCTTTTCTTGCGATGTCTTCTCCTAGGAAACTTGATCATAATGTTCTTTATTTTTTTTCTTGTTCAATGCAGCGTGTGTTAAAAGGCTGCTGCGAGTAGGCTGCTCTGGGTTGTCTTTAAACGCAAGCCTTAAGGAAAAATTGAAGCAACAGATGAATAAAATGGTTGTGGTTTAGCTTGCGCCATAAATACTGTTTTCCTTTTTAAATACATTTTTGGAAGGTGAGGGGAAACCAATTACAATCGAGTTTAAAGCAAGCAGAGTTTCCTTTATTTGACTGAGACGCGTGATTCATTTTGACCGTCTTTTTCTTGATTTTTAAGTCATTCTGCTTATGCCGCATTCGTTCCCAGTGCTTATTTTGTTAACCTTGCCACCTGATGAACGTATTAAGCGCATGTCATCGTGTGCTGTTCCCTTAATTGTATATCTGCTGGTCACTGTTGGGACACCTAAATTTTCACTGGCTTCTCTATGTAGCCAGAAGACAATTCATCTTGCAGATTTTTTTCCAGCCTTTGAAAACTTTCTTTGGGTGTTATGCAGACTATGCGAATATACTTAAATGTCCTGGTTTTCCATTGCTTTGGCATTTCTGTGTGTGCTTGGAGTGCGGAGGTAATAAGCTAAGGTACAACAGTTGTACTTTCATTAGCAGTGATGGTGCACACAAAAAGCCCAAATCTGAGCAAGAAAGGTAAGTTGATGCTGGGACTAGGCCCTCGGGGCCATTGCAGGCAGCGAAGTTGTAGGCATTTGGTCCAGCAAGCTCCACGGAAATCCTTCCCAGTTTTCCCCCACATCTCACAGGACTCTTGCCAGCTGCCCTGGAAAAAAATTAAGAGCAAAGAAGTAAAGACCAATGCCTACAGCTGTAAGCTGCTGGGGGAGAGGCATCCAGGAGCAGAAGAGGTCAGCGGTGTCACTGATGTCCTGGGTCCTCAAAGCAGTGCAGAGGGTGTTAGGTGATGTTCCCAGGTGGGACATGGACTGTCCTCAGTGTTAGAGAGGGAAGAGAAAATACCCAACACGCGAACTCTCCCTGGTACTTTGATTTGAGGAAAATTTCCTTAGTGGTCTTAGCCTTTGCAGGTGTTATCTTTGCATGTGAGAGATTGTCAGTAATTGGGTTGCAGCAGGCTCTTGCCCCATGAGAGGCGCTGAGGCTCTTTCTGTAGCTGGGGTCCATATCTGATTCGTATCTGAATGCAGGACCACAGGGAAAAAGGCTCAGACCGTCGATGTAAGTCGTGAAATGTGGGACTAATAAGGTATAACCGTGGACCGAACGAACACAGAAAGAACGATGATCACCTCCCACTTCATTGCGCTCTGGCAGTACTGACAAATTTGACACCTCTGGCCTCATTTCCCAAGTTTCAGGCTCCCATTTCAGGAGCTGCAGAAGCAGTGGTTAAGTAGGGCAAAGCACACCCCAGCTCTTCTCCCAGTTTTCCACACGGGTGTGTGTGTGCTGTGCTCACGCTCTCTTCCCCTCCTGCTCAACACCGTCGGCCTTCTCTTAGGAAAATCTAAAATTTGCAGCGAGAAGGTGTTGGAGGTAGCTTGGTAGAGATGTAAAACACAGGTACTGTGTATTGGCTTGGGGGGGAAGGATCTGCTTTTGTTGAAACTTGGCTTTTTGGTCTGACTTGTGACATCTATACTGGTATAATAACATGTGCATTAATATTTGTAGAAGCAGTGACTGAACATCATTGTTCAATGAATGCCCCAGACACAAGTGTTGGTTTACATAAAGTTTGACATTATATCCTTATTATGTGTATGGTAGAGAATGAACTCAAAAGTTTTCCAACTCCATGCAAAATTATTTCAAGTGATATGTGGCCATATGTAGGTACCCTGTATCAGGGTAACTGGTTTAATTGGGATATGTTTCAACAAAATGAGACAGTTTCATGATAATGGAGGAAAAAAAAATAGAGTTTAGCTAAAACAACATTAACAGATTGTTTGTCTCTTGAAATGCAATCAGCGAGCAGTAAGAGTTGTTAAATAGATACAAAATTTAAGTGACTCTACTCTTAATAAAGAAGCAGCTAAATAAATATTTCAAGAAAACAGTGAAGTCAAATTGCAACAATTTTTATTTTTAGTGCACTTTTAAGGCCCCAGGACAGGAATATATCTGCGTTCAGGAAAGCACTTAAGCACGTGCTTTCCTGAATACGGATAGTCTAAGGCTTGTACTTAAGTGCTTTCCTGAACGTGGGCCAAAGCCTTCTAAGAGTTTATTTCAAAGACACTCTTCCCTTAATTAAAACACTTGGTTGAATTTAACAATTAGGTGTCAGCTTGCTTACTGTCACAGCAAGTTTCTGTAACAGCAGGCGGTAGCACTATACAATGACTGAGGTCAGGAAGCAAGGAGTACTTCATCAGTTGACACTAGGAGAGGAAACTCGATTTTTATGGGCCTCCCAATAGTTCCCTCCAGCAAGTGCCGGCGGTCTAAAATAAATTGAAGAGCTCTGCCAAGAAGCGGCCCAAAACTGTTTACAGGGTCTGCGCTGGAACCAGCCTGAGCTTGAGGCTTCTCCCCACTGCAGCGGCGCTGAGCAGCGCTGGGGCTCTTGCTGGTGCATCCGTACGGGTGGTTGGACCGCAGTTGTCCCGCCAGGTGTTTTGTTCTGTTTATGCAGATGTTAAATTTTTATTCGATCCTTCCTCAGGAGCATCCAGTTGCTCTTTTTCTCACTCTGGTGCCTGGGAGCCAGTTGTGCTAATGGCACCATCAGATGAGCTAGGGAAAGTGGAGTCATTGCAATGCTGCCTCGCCCCGCGCCGGGGTCCTGGCCGGCCTCTGTGGCTCTGAAGCGTAGGATGGAGCACTGCTCGCTCCTCCTGCCCTTCACTGTGTTTGGTGTTCTCTGCTTCCTACCTGGGGGAGCATGAGTTGCCGAAGCAGGTAGGAAGTTGCTTTGATGGGAGAGAGAGGTGAGACCTGGTCACACTAGTAATGGTGAAAATGAAGCTGTAATGGAACATGGCTGCCAAGAAGTCCCTGTGCCCTGAGGAGGTGGCCCTCAAACAGCCCCTGCAGTGCCAGGAAATGTAGAAAAGTAAGTTTGTGGGGGGGTTTTTTGTTTTGTTTTGTTGTTTTCCTAGCAGCTTGGAGGCAGACAAGTAATTCTGATGAGAGGATTTCTGTGCAGAGCCCATCTGAGGTCCTGTACTTTGGAGATCCCTGTCCAGAAGCTATGTTGGTGAAGTGTGGGAGTGGTGTTGGACTCCTGTCTTGCAGCAGCTGCTGCATGGAGGAGGAAATTCACTCTTTGGTTTTCCTGAGGAGTTGGACTTTAAACAAGGTGTATATGGTTTGAAAGTGTGTTGCGTTTTCTTTCTCTCCTCTTAGATGTACTGGGCCTGCCCTTCGCCTTGTAACCAAAGCAGTTCACTGTCTTCCCTTCTCTCACCGCCCGGACTTGGCTCCATGGTTACCACGGTTGTCCTGCCTCGCTTATTTTATTTTCTTTGCTCCATAACTTGAGATCTGTAATTGTGGGATAGCTCGCAGCAATCTAAGCCATTGCCTTTGTGTTGGTGTCTTCCTCGGAGTGACACCTGCGTAGGGTTTTCCTCGGGTTGCAATAACCTTGATTTTTAAATCAGCATGTAATTTCTGAAGTTGATAGGTGTTAGCTGTGGCTAGACTTTTAAGGGTGAGGTGAGAGCAAGCCCATGCCATTTAAAAACTGCTCCTGAAAGATTTTCCCATACAAAGCCTCGTGTGCTGTTGTCCCCTCCTTGTCCTTTTGGACGTGGTTTCTACCTGAGCCTGGGAGGTCGTAAGGCTTGCTCTTGGCTCCTTCAGGCAAGGAGGCAAGGAACGAAGAATAAAATAATTTCCGTGAAAAAAGGCAAGGAAGTATTTAGGGTTTGGTAAGCAAAGACTGCAAATTGGATCCCTGATAGGTTGAATTTTCCGTTTTATGGAGAACGTGCCAAAATACTACAATAAAATACATAATGTGTTTCCTCCGCCTTCTCATTGTAAAACTTGAGAGTCATGGCAAATTAACCAAAACCAGATACATCCATCGAGTTTCCATACTCTGAAGCAGTATAGGGTGGGGTGAAGCTGGTATTAATAGGTCTATTCATCACAATAAATTTTCCTGGTAGATGTGGGTGGTTCAGACTCAGTGAAGAAATGGCTCAGAAGTGATCAGTCTCCACCCAGAGAAGCAAGGATTTGTAGCAGGGAGTGTCCCACATACCGGTAATAAAAAATGATGGCTAACTGAAGAGTTTTTTCTTCAAGGGTTTTATTTTAAATTCAGGTGAGCTGAGTTTTAGTTAGCACCAGGACCCATTTTGGTTCCCCAGCAACTTTCTAATGTCACTTGCTAATCATCGGTCTGTGCTCTATAGGTAAATCTGCATTTGATTAAGAGCTGGCTTTAGGCTGTCATCTTCTCACTTCTGTCCCAGTGCACCATAAAAAGCCCTATAAAATATGGAGGTGCTCAAGGGAGTTGGCGCTTGCAGTGCTGACTGACACGAAACTAGCATTTTTGTGAATTTGTGTCATTATGTAAATTGTACATTCCCTTCAGAAATTTATTTATTTATTCACGGGTTTAATTTCTATTTCTTTTACAGTGGGGCTCGGGGTTTGTAATGAGAAGTCTGTGCTGGGCGTTGTACCAATACATAACAGAGAAAGCAGCTCTGCCCTTGACAGCTAAGAGGACGTGACGGGATGATAGGAGTAACAAAAGGGGTGGAGGACAGAGTAACAAAACGTACAGAGATTAACAGATAAATGTGTAGCTACCCACATTAAACAGATTATTTGAAATACAGTGTGTTATGTAGCAATTACGTGGGAACATGCATTTGACAGTATTTCATATGACATTAGGAGAGCCACGTGGGGTTTTTTCCCTTTAAGGAAAAGTAAGGGTCGGACAAATTTTATTTGTGTATGCACGGAGTAGTCTTCTATACCTAATCTTGTTTCCGTGTCCCTGGGAGGCATGTGTACATGGAAATCATTTTTAGGTTGGTGAAACTGAGGCAGAAAATGAGGCGTTGGTGATGTCTGGGTTTAGAACTTGGATATCTGATCACGAAGGGATGTTTTGGATTCTCTGCTTGGTGGAGAGCAGAGGGATCAATTCTGTTGTGAAATGATGGACCTGTATTGACGGCTGGTCTCAGCAGAACATACAGAATCACCCTGGTTCTTGGAGAGCGTGGGTGTGGTGGCTCGGGTCGGTCAACTGAACAGGAGAGTGGACAAATCTCTGTTTCAGCGCAAAGCCAAAACATGGATGGAAGGGAACCTTTTCCCTTAAACTTATTTTTTTGGGAGGATGGCAAGAGTTCGTGTGAGGTTCATGACACAAAGGAGTCACTGAGGTAAAGGTAGCCCACCATTTCCTGCCCACGCTGTTTGCTGTGGGCATCTTCAGAGGTTGTAGGGATGGCGCTGCATTTGGTGGTATATACTGCAGGGGAGCTTATGGTCTCCCCGCAGGCGAGGAGCATATTCTTCCCATGTCTGCTAGATGGACTTTCTGGCCTTCCTCCTATGAATAGTCATTTTGATGTCCGCACTCTGAAATCACTGAGACCAGATGGGGTGAACGATGGACAAAAGTTCCCCAAGGAGACTGGAAATGGAAATGTGTTCCCATTTCTTACAGTAAAGTTGATGTTTGTCGCAGCTCTGAGTTTCTTTGCTGTGGGCTATCTGCAGCAGTTGAAGACAGTCCATGCCCCAGTGGAGGAACATTGTCTGTTCAGCTATGCGATGGCTCGTAATTTGATCAAGTAATTCTGAGATGGTCACATTTTTGTAGACGAGTGTGGTAGGCTGTGTGCCGCATCGCACCCTCACTGTCTGGGGTTTTGCCATTTAAGCCTCCTGTTTGCTGATTGTGTAAACGCTGAGGTTTCATTCTTAGGGCTTCGTTTCTGGAGCTTCCTGTTCTTCACTCCAAAGAAAGCAGCCACCTCCACCACAGTCCAGCCAGTGTTCACGATGTGCCTTCTAAGTGGGCTTCGTACACCCTGTGGTTTGCACTGGTGAACTGCTGGCCCTCGTGGTTGAGAGGCAGTGGGTGCTGGTGCAAGTGTGGACGCTTGTGGGCTCCTCTGAAATAGATGGCAGTGAGGAATTCAGGTGGTCAGTCTGGCCCCTGGTTGGTGGTGGTGAGAAGAGACAAGCGGTAAGCCAGCCTGGGTTGGAAAAAGCGGCAAGAGGCTGGAGACAAGCGCCTGTGTTGGTCAAGGGTGGAGGGGAGAGACATGTGGGGCTGGTACAATGGGTGAGTGGGAGGCGAGAACATTTCTGCAGGGATCCCTGGGCAGACGAGTAAGTGAGCACGGGGGCGAGCGAGGTGGCTTCCCGGCGCGCTGCGTCAGCAGGTTGGGGTTCAAGGCTGGTGCAAGGGTGCTGCTGTGCTTCGGGTGGTAGCTGGGACAACGCTGCAGAAGTGCAGCGCTTTTTGTGGAAGGGATGGTAAATGGTGACATTAAAGAAATTGAAAGAGCGTTCTTAAGTGTTGCGAGATGCTGAATTACCCCAAGACTAAGGTTTTGCAGGAGCAGACAAGCTTGCAAAGCAAGTTGCTGCAGTTTTGCTGTCGTTGACTTTCAGTGGTGCTCCACCCGAAGTCTCAACCACACCTGGGAGAAGGGGGAAGAGGCTCTTGGGCTCTGGGTGCCAGGGCTCCTGCTGCAGGTCGTCTTTTGCCCTGTCCTTGGCTGGTCCTCCTTGGGGGATGAGTTGGGTGCCAGCCTGGTCCCCTCCACTTCCCAGCACCAGCCTGAGTATCCCTGCCATGGTTATACAATTATTTCAAACCCTTCTGCAGCACGCCTGATGGAGGGGGGGTGCTGGGCATGGCCTTTCCTTGCCCCTTCTTCTCCTGCAAGTGCTGGGAGCCACCAACTTGTAGTGGTTTTGGGGTCTGAGTTGGCAGTTGCTACCGGCAGTGAGAAAATGCGATTTGGCTTGAAAGCAACCCTCTTACTTCGCGCCTTCAGAGGTGAGAGGTGTCTTTTTGATGAGTTCTGGTAAATACTGATTTTTGGTGTTGCAGAAGTGACTTGTCATGAGTTACATTGCTGGATTTCAGCATTATTGTTGGTAATTTTTTTTCTTTTAATTAACATTTTAGTTTTTTTAACAAAAGAGCTGAAGTGATATGGTTTGGGTTTTTGAAGGCCATTATTCATTTTTCTATTGAAATGGAAATAAAAAAAGGGAGGGGAAGAAAATTAAAAAATTAGAGTGTCTTTTCCATTAAGAAAGATTCTTTTTTTCCCATCCTTTTATTGGCATATGTGGTGGATATTTGTAAAAATTTCTTTCATTTTTTAAGAGCCCCCAGCCATTTTTTCTTGGATAAAGTATTTTAAATATGGAAAATCTCATTTTTCATATACTTCAATGTGGAGGGTTTTTCTTGCTATGAGCTCAGTTTACCAATTGGAGCTTCTTAGTTGGTCTCTTGCATTCATTTTTGTCAGTGGATCTCTGCATAACAGTTGTCCTCTTGTTTTTTGCAAGAGTAGGATTATAATGAGAGAACCAGCCAAAAGGTACAGAGTGGGCATAGATTAAACTGTTTAGTCCAGACAAATTGTGCAGAAGACATGCATCTCATGCACTGTGAAAAACACCAGGGAGAAAAAGTACCATCTTTTTGAAGGTTAGCTTGTAGAGTGCAAAGAAAGTAACTAGGTCATTATACTTTAGGGCAAATTTTTTGCTTCCCATTAAAAATAATTGAAAACTCAGTTCTTTTCATACAGTCATGCATATGTATTTCTTTCACAGTGCCGCTCTTGCCTTTTCATAAGTTTTTTTTGCACAGTACTTCAGAAATTCCTTTGCTGTCTTTCTCAGATTTTATCTCAGAACATGTGTTTCTGTCATTAATTTTGTTCTTATGCACTCATTGTTTTACCAACTTTTGGTTGGCTTCCAGTCTATCTGTGGGCTGCGTGTATCTTATTATCATTCCCTGTTCAGTTTGTCCTATAAGTGTGGTTTCTTCCCCCACCCCGCTGAAAGACTCCCTTTGTAGTGCATCGGTGTTGTATTACGGAAGCCATTGCCAGAGGATGTTGTTGGAGGCCAGGGGTACGAACGGTTCGAAAAAGGATGGAGATAATTGATCTGTTGGTAACCGATAAATGGGATGATCTTCGTTTCCCAGGAAGCTGCTAAGCTGCTGGTAGCTGGAAGACTGTGTGCCAGGGCGGAGATCCTCCTGTGCCGTCTCTCGTCTTGTGTTCGTCCCTAAACATTTCTTACTGGCCACCCTTGGAGACAAGATGCTGGGCTGCCTGAGTCTTTGGTCTGGTCTTTAGGGCTGTTTCTATGATCTTGTGGATCTGACTTTGTCTGGTTAGAGCTCTCCCATTTGTGGTGCAAGCAGCATGTAGCTCATCAGCAAAATACAATGGTGGACACCTGTGGGGAAATGCCACCTATCCCTTGGCTTCGTGACTGCAGAGTTCATGCTTTTAAAAGCTGAAGAAGAGAGGTAACCACCAGATGAAAAGAATGACGGTTTTCAGCCTAGCGTAGGCTCTGAGATTACACCTAAAAGGAATTTTACTTGTGTCCTGGATGAGATCCTGAGTGAATTCATCGTGCACATGAGGGAAGGATTTAGCTCTTGTGTCTTACCTGCTTGTATGACGAATCATTTCAGTGCTCAACAGAGGTGATTAATTGTGGCTGTACCTTCTCTCCAAAGCACCTTACGGATCACCGGAGACCAGGAAGGCGCAGGAGGTGGCTGTTTGTTCTGCACAGGGCTAAGCTGAGGCGTGTGAGTAAATAAGCGTGATTTGCTCCATGTCACGTTACAGCCTGAAGGCTCAGCCTCAGCCCTACAGCAGCCTTTGGTGACTGTGTATTTTGATTAAGCAGTTGGAACAGAGGCAGATCCTCCAGCTTTTGAGCTTGTCGTAGAGCAGCATTGGGAGACCTTATTGGAAGTTGTCCCTTCGCTTGCCTGTTGCTGGTTGTCTTTCCTGGGAGGCTTGGGCTTTGCCTTAGAGCAGCTGCTGTCAGGGCAGGAGCTTGTGAGCAGGCTGCCATGGGCACACAACCACAGCTTTTTGTGATTTTGTCCCCATCAGCCTTTTCCCACATGAAAACTGCAGGGAGTGGACTTGCCAGCCTTTCTTTTGTGTGTATGTCTAGGGCTGAAACGAGCAACAAAGATCAAACTCCTCAGGTTGTTGTCTTGCCTGAAAAGAACAAGGTGTTTAATTGTTTTGTTCTTTGCTTTTACATTCTGTTTTTCTTCCGAGTTTTCCTGTAGAAGCCTAGGATGATACCATTATATATATAATTTAGTACTAAAAGGAGTTAACTTTAGTTTAGTGGCTGACTCAAGGATTTTCAATATGTGAAAACAAATAAGAAGTGTATTGTAAGACTCATGATAAAACGCCTTGATTTGGGAATGAGATGAAGTGTGATATTGACGATGCAAGGGCATCAGCTTCACTGTGGCTGCAGGAAACCCTTTCCTGTTGGTCACTGGACAGATTTTGCACCAGGCGAGGTGTGTTATGCTGATGAGAAATACATAGGTACCAGTAACGGCTATTTCAGTTCTAGACCTGTTCATTAAAGGTCTTTGAGCATATACCCAAGTGGTAGACTATAGACCTATAAAAGTAAACCCAGTATTAATATGGCCTTTATGTTATGAGAACACACACAAGTGGTAACCTTTTGAGGCAAGATTGTTTGGTTTGGACATACCTACAATTACAAAAAAAAAAAGTGCAAACAGCTGTTTCAAGGTTTTGTTTTATTTTGAATAAAAGTATCCAGTCCTAGTTCGGGGTTTTTTGTGCCAAGTTCTGGTTCAAGGCCAGAGGGAGATCTTACATCTGACTTAGAAAGTCCTGAAATGACTCAGAAAGTGAGTGCCAGCACAAACTGTAATGGTACCCACAGACATCGCTGACCCATGGATATGGAGCGGATGGGGGGCTGAGCCCCCAGCCACACCACATGGTCCTGCTACCTTTGCTGAGCAGTGGTCCTGCGATGGGGCTGTTTTGACTGGGCCTGGTCTACACACTCTGCATTATGTTTTGGGGGCAGTGCTGTGGTTTTGTGTGTTTTTTGGATCCTGCAAGAATTTACTTGTTTTGTGGGTTGTTTTTTTATTGGGTCAAGAGAGTAGGCAATTGGAAATCTACCTACATGAGAGACAGATACTGACTTGCGTTACTGGGACCTGGATTCCAAATATTTGTCTTGGAAAATGTGAACCATGTTGATGCTAGCTATTACTAATAGGAGTGCCTTTTAATTATGTTGATAACAATTAAATAGAAGAACATTGACTTGGGTAAAAGAAAAAAAAATATTTCACAGACACTTGTTCTTGCAAAATAAATTTGTTCAACTGTAGTTGTGCCTCCTTCTACATTTTTCTCTGTAAACAAGTGAATACTTTGGCAGGGATGTTGGTGAAGGGGTTAAAACTTGGCTGAGTATGGGATAATGAACAGGAGAAAGAAACAACCCTATCCAGAAGTCTGCAAAAATGTCCATGTTGCTGATGTTAAACATAAGAGCACAAGATTTTTAGTAGGGTTGTATATGTGAATGAAAAGAAGCTGCAGATTTAGTGTCCGCTGAACAAGCCAGACAGTGAATGGCTGCTGTGAACTGCCTGTTTGCAGCTGACAGTCCCTGGAAATTAATTGTAGAAAACAGTGGAGTGGATTATTCCAAATAACAGATCTGGGATGTTCACAAACTGCTCATTGACAACTGGCAAGTGGAGACTGGCAAGAGGAATAATCTCTTTTGGCTGGTTGAATGCTTGTCGGGTTAGTAACTCTGAGAACAGCAGCGCTTGGTGGGGAGGAGCACTTCAAACTAAATAAAAAGCACTAGTTCAAGAGTTTGTGGGTTTTTTTTTTCTTTCATAAGTTAAAATTTGGAAAGACACCTTTCATAGCAACTTTCAGGAAAAGCGAGTGTGATATGAATCACCCTCAGCCTCCCTGGTTCACCTGGGAGGTATCCGCAGCCGAGCGTACATCGTTCATCTCTACTCTCTGGGACAATGGGTTTCCAAGAGGCAGGACTGGCTTCGTCCATATGCTACTCTTAAGTGCTTCTGACAATTTATTTCAAGCCTTGAGTTTTGTGGTGACCATTTATTACTTCTGTGTATTCAGATCACAGGTGATACAAGTTTGGCTTGCAGTTTGGGGGATGTGAAAGGCACTTTGGAGAACTCAGCAGAGCCATTCGTTGTATTCAGGGGAGGAGGGCTTTGCATATGGATAAATCCTGTGTAAATCAGGTGTATTAGCTAGAGGAAATACTTGTCAAGAGCAAGGAGGAAATGCCAGTATCTGAGTGTAGATTGTTTCATTTGAAATAACTTGGGCTGCTGAGCTGCTGCAGAATGTAGAGTCCAGGAGAAGCATGTTGCATGTGGCTGCCCTCCCCTGTGGCAGGATGCCATAGAATCATAGAACAGTTTGGGTCGGAAGGGACCTTTAAAGGGCATCTAGTCCAACCCCCCTGCAATGAGCAGGGACATCTTCAACCAGATCAGGTTGCTCAGAGCCCCGTCCAACCTGACCTTGAATGTTTCCAGGAATGGGGCATCTACCACCTCTCTGGGCAACCTGTGCCAGTGTTTCACCACCCTCATTATGAAAAATTTCTTACTTATGTCTAGTCTAAGTTTACCCTCTTTTAGTTTAAAACTAAAAACTAAACTAAAACTAAAACATTACCCCTTGTCCTAACACTACAGGCCCTGCTAAAAGTCTGTCCGCATCTTTCTTATAAGCCCCCTTTAAGTACTGGAAGGCCGCAATAAGGTCTCCCCGGAGCCTTCTCTTCTCCAGGCTGAACAACCCCAGCTCTCTCAGCCTTTATTCATAGTGTTCCATCACTCTGATCGTTTTTGTGGCCCTCCTCTGGACCCTCTCCAACAGGTCCATGTCTTTCCTGTGCTGAGGACTCCAGGGGGGGTCTCCTCAGAGTGGAGTAGAGGGGCAGAATCCCCTCCCTTGACCTGCTGGCAACGTTGCTTTGGATGCAGCCCAGGATAGTTGGCCTTCTGGGCTGCAAGCGCACGTTGCTGGCCCATGTCCAGCTTTTCACCCACCAGTACCCCCAAGCCCTTCTCAGCAGGGCTGCTCTCCATCCCTTCATCCCCCAACCTGTACTGATACTGGGGGTTGCCCTGACCCAGGTGCAGGACCCTGCCCTTAGCCTTGTTGAACCTCGTGAGGTTCACATGGGCCCAATCCTTGAGCTCGTTTAGGTCCCTCTGGATTGCATCCTGTCCCTCAGGCGTATCAACTGCACCACTCAGCCTGGTGTTATCTGCAAACTTGCTGAGGGTGCACCTGATCCCACTATGTCATTGATGAAGATATTAAAGAGTACTGGTCCCAATATGGACACCTGAGGGACACCACTTGTCACTGATCTCCATCTGGACCTGGAGCACTACCCTCTGGATGCGACAGTCTAACCAATTCCTCATCCACCCAACAGTCCACCTATCAAATCCGTATCCCTCCAATTTAGAGGGAAGGATGTTATGGGGGACCATGTCAAAGGCCTTACAGAAGTCCAGATAGATGACATCTGTAGCTTTTCCCTTGTCCACTGATGTAGTCAGTCCATCACAGAAGGCCACTAGGTTGATCAAGCAGGACTGGCCCAAGGTGAGGCTGTGTTGGCTGTCTCGAATCACCTCTGTGTCCTCCATGTGCCTTAGCATAGCTTCTCTGAGGATCTGTTCCATGATCTTCCCAGGCACAGAGGTGAGGCTGATAGGTCAGTAGTTCCCAGGTCCTCCTTGCTACTCTTCTTAAAAAAGGGTGCAATGTTTCCCTTTTTCCAGTCACCAGGGACTTTACCTGACTGCCAGGACTTTTCAAGTATCAGGGAGAGTGGCTTGGCAACTCCATCAGCCATTTCCCTTGGGACTCTGGGATGCTTCTTGTCAGGTCCCTGGGAGTGCTGAGAGTTTTGGAGTCCCCAATCCTGGAGCAGGTATAACTGGAGGATGTTAACCATGGTCCCCAGCTTCAGAAAAGGTATGTCCAATTTAGTCCAAAACCATACTCAAGAGAAATGAAAATTTCCTGACAACTGGAAATCCTGTTTTTCTGCCAGCTCTATACCTGGCTCCGATTTCATCTCCTAATGGAAACAACCTGCAAGATCCTAATTACTGGCTGACAGCTTGGGACAGAAGAGGTAATGGCACTGTTAAATGCAGGAAGCAGATTTCATCAGTGCTTTGTCAACTGTACTGCCTACTCATTCATGTGAGGCAATGACTCAGCCATGGATCTGTGGTCCGGCCCGAGGACTGCCTTGGATTGGATCACTTTGCAGCATGGATGTGATCTGGATCAGCTGTGAACAGATGACACGGGATTTAATGCTACCTCGGTGATTTTGTGTTGGCTTTACGTTGCCTGTGGGAGGCATAGACTGACAGCGAAGAGTGGAGCAAGCTTAAACCACCAGAGGAAATTTTTACCTTATCTTGGTTCTTTATCACTTTTTTTTTTTAATTTGGTAGTAGGAGTTTTAAAGCTGGATTCACCGTACCAGCAAACCACAGCATCAGCATTAATACTGATTTTTCAACCCCTTTCCTTCTGTTTTATTAGCCAGATCATTTTGCAGATCTGACCTGGAGCTTGGCTCTACACACACTTCACTCAGCACAATGAGGGGCCAACAACAGCTATTGGGGATGAGGAGATGTCTAGAATGGCATCCTGGAAGCAGAAAGGCAGACAGCAACCTCTAAACTGTCTCTGCCACCAAAGGATGTAGGATGTGGGACTCCCTTCTCGGAGGTAGGATCTGCTGTCCTGGTTCTCCAGGTGGCCTCAGAGGTGCTTCTCCTGGTGCTGGCTGGCTGTTACTCCCTTCAAAGTATGGCTAGTCTTTCCTTCTGGGTTTTTGTTTGTTTGGTTGGTTTTGGTTTTTTGGGGGTTTTTTGTTTGTTTTTTTCCTTTTGGTGCTTCAAAACAGTTTTGCGTGTTTTATTTCTTGCGGGAATGCTTGACAGTTTATCATTAGAGGCACGGTTTATGTATTTGTTTTGAAGCCAGCCTACAGGTCCTCTCTTGTTCTAATGAACCTGAAAAAGTTAACATAAACGATTTAGTAGTACTATGTAGAACCTTTAAGTGTTTTTTTGTAGGACCTTGGTTCTGAGATGGGTTCATAAACAGTAACCCCAAGTGTTATCTGTTAAATCTGTGCCCCAGAAAATGGTAGGAAGTGATGGCTTCCCCCTCCTCCAGAATTCCCTATCCCTGCCTGTATGTGTGCACGTATACACACCTACAGATATGTCTAGTTTGTGCGGTAGCCAAACAGTTACATGATTTCATTGCAGCTCCTGTAAGATGACTGTCTCTCTTGCTTTCTGCGTTGCCAAGAAATCCTCGTTGTTTGTTATAATTTTAAGATTAAATGTAAGTAAACCTAATATAGATACTGCACATATTAATGTGTATGCATGCATGCATAAAAAAAGAGGACTTAAGCACAGCTGTGCAGAGGGCAGAGCATTGTTTTTTTCTGCTGAAAGGGCCACTACAGCATTGATACATTAAGAAAAAGAAAAAAACCCAAACACAAAAATAACCCCTCTGGGCTTCGCTCACCTTTCATCTCCAGGTCTGGGTGAGAAGAGGCTCAGAGATTTGTTGTCTCTTAACTTCTTTTAAAAGGGTTTCCTTTAAAAATCTGTTTATGGTTGGGGAGGACATGCCTGAAAAAACATTTGCACATAAAACAGCTGTTAAGTGAATCTCCACACACTGAGATCAAGAGAACGTGAAGAAATATGTACTTCCAAGGACCTCACTGCCAACTTGGAGCCTCCTTCAGAAAATAAATACAATCTCCCTACAAGTCTCTGGTAACTTAGTTACTGAAAAATAAATTGAGCTACTCTAGACCCTTGAACCTTCTCCCCCCTGCCCCGCTAAGCCTGAAGCAAATGCATAAAATTGTGTTGGAATGATAGGCAACGAAGCCAAATAGATTGATTTTAACGTTTCTTCGGTATGTTGTCAGCTAGTCAAGCGCAGGCAGAGACGGAGTTCGTCTGTGTGTGAACTAACCGCTTCCAGTAGTGCAGCCGCCAGCCTCCCGGCAGTAAATTAGAGCATCGCGAAGCCGTCCTCACACCTCCCCTCAATGCCACTCGCCAAAAGGAGCATCGCCTGCGAGGGGCTGTCAGAGGTGTAGCGCAGCGCTGTTAAGGACTTTCCCTTCTTTATAGCTGAATTCCTCTTCCCTTCTTTTGCATGGCCGCAGAAGCAGAGGGCTCGCTGTGGCGGCACAACTCGCTTTCCATCTCTTTTTGTATGTCTGCTGTGCTTTGGGGTGCCCTTCGGTGCCAGCGTGCGTCCAGTCGGAGCGGCTGCATGGTCCTCTGCGGCAGCGTTGTGGCCCTTTAAAACCCTCCGCGGCTGCAGCCAGCGGCGCTTGGTGGTGCGCTACAGATGTTTTTGCAGTTCATTTCCAAACAGCTGCTTTTCCCTTCTTTCGTCTGTTTTTCCTTTATTTATCAAGTCCTGGGGAAAGGCTGGCGGCTCGCGACCCTGGCAGGGGCTCCCTCGGTGAGAGCCCTGGCCGGGGGCCCCGGGGCAGACCCCCGGCCGACACCTGCCGCTGCAGCGGGGGGCTGGCTTCAGCAGGTTGCGGCCAGCTGGGGCAGAGGGGCTCGCAGGCTTGGCCCCGGCCAGACCAGCCAACGTACCTACAGCTTTTTCCTAAAATGACCCGGGAAAAAGATGGAAAAGTGCTTGAGGCGAGGGTCGGTTGCGCCGGGGCCCCTCCGTGGCGGTCTGAGCCGTGCTCTGCCTCAGGGGACGCACCGTTCGAATAGCTTTCACCCCCGTTCTGGGGCTTAAACGAGCTCTGCGGATTAAAATATCATGGCACATCCCCGACCTGTCACCCCGGAGGAGAGCGCGCGCTCGCTGCTGCTGCCAGCCCTTGCTGTTCCCCGATGGGCCGAGGTTTGTCCCGCACCGATAGGAAACGTTTCGATCGCAGGTAATGGGAAGCAGGCAGAGTGCAAACAAGCCGGAGCGCCCTGTTTGGCCCGCTGACAAAAATCCCCAGGCATTTGCGACTCAATCCTTGGCTCATGAGCCGGATTTTTTCCCATTCATATTCCCTTTCAGCAGACAGATTTCTGTGGATTGTTTAAAAGGGGGAAAGTCCAAAGACGAATCCTTTCTCCGCCTGTCCTCTAACAAAGTTGTTTGTTTCTTAACTTGTTCACAAAATCAAGAATATGCTCCATCTGCTGCTTTTCCTTTTAAATTTTCTTATGGCAGTTCCTTGCTTTTGAAGGAGCGCGGGGCAAGTGAAGGCTGCCGGGGGGCTCTGGGGTTGTTGCAGCCCTCTCTGCCGCTGTCGTGCGAGGCTGGTAAACCCGGCGCTGCCTTTTTTCTAAGCGAGGTTTCAAGTTTTGTAATGGCAGGTTTCAAATGCTGCCCGGACCGGAGGGTGCTCGGGGAGTTGGTTGAGGGTTAGGTCCAGCTTTGTTAACTTGGAGGGCCTGTCAGCTCTTTCATCATTGTGTTGTCAAGTCTGGGCCGGGCAGATAATTACTTCTGACAACACTGCAACTCTGAGAAATAAGGTTAATTTTTTCAGTGCGGATTCTCGGAGCGGCAGCTGGAAGGTTGGATGCCAAACCGAAGAGTTTTCTGGACAAAGAAACAAGCAATAAAATGACTTTGCATTTTATGCAATTCTTCTGGAGAAGGGCTCATCTGGTCACCCCTCATGCCGAGTTAAATTAACCATGTGGTCTTGCAAAACTGAGTGCAGGATGCTGCAATTCTCTTTTAATAAATGGCCGCTGCGCTCTGGTGGCCTCTCGCAGAGCGCGCGGAGTGGGGGCAGCACTGGCGTGGAAGGAAAAAAGCACTGAGAAGTCAAATTTGAATAGAATAAATGTTATGCAAGCTGGCAGGGAGCTCCGCGACCTGGAGAGGAGTGACAGGGAGCCTGAGGGCTAGTCTTCATCTTTGACTTATTTCTGGAGACCCTCAGCAGAGGCCGTGGCGGAGGTTGCTTGTGGCAGAGGAGCAGCAGGGCCGGAGGGCAGCACCCCTGCTGGGGGTCCTGCCTGTCCAGGGGCAGGGGAGAAATGCATGGGGTGGGCTGGGGGAGGTGGGTTGCTATCAAATGCGTGTGTGCTTTGTGCAGCAGGGAAGTCAGAAGGTCACAGGGATCCCTGCTAGGAGGGTCGAGGCAGGAACGTGGCAGCACCCCCCCTCTGGTTTGGGGTCAGAGAGCCCATGAAAGAGAAGGAGGCATTGGTCATTACTGCAGAGACATACCCACACCATTCCTCCACGGAGGAGCGTCTGTGGCCCAGTTTCCTCACATGGTTGGATCAGAGATGGACCGTTCCCTCTCCCACTTGGTGAGCAGCCTGCCGCTTTGCGAGTGGTTGGGGGTCCCCAAGTTTTACAGTGGATGGTGGTGAATTCCCTTTTGAAATGTCTTTCAGATTAGCTTATGAAAATGAAGTGTATGAACAAGACTGTAATAACCATAGATGGGTCTGCTTGGAACTGGGAGGGTCAAAAGTCAACTTCTTAACTTTCCGGCATGAAGAAATAAAACCAATGCCAGCAATTTCAGATGTCCTGAAAATGGAGGGTGTCAGGCAGTGCCTGCTCTCTCTGGCCACAGACGTTGGTTATCTGCGTTTGCTGTGGGTCGCACAGTTGAGTCGCTTAGCAAATATTTAGGGGATACAGTGTTGTAGGGCAAAGGCTTTTAGGACTTCTCTGTATGCTGGGAAGACCTGAGCAGTTTCCAAAGCCTTGTGCAAAGCACATTATGGAGCTGAGCAAGATATTTAGAAATCATTAGCTTGCTTTGACATGATAGAAGCATTGCAGAAGATATAGGTAGTCTTGACCAGTTCTTGGGTTTAATTTTTCTTTGCTTCTGCATCTTGCTTTTTGTTGGTATTTGAGATGCATCACTTCTGTTAGGATTCTCCCTTCTGCATCACTGTCAGTGATCTGTGTCTCCTATGCCGTATGAGGTGGGTTCACGCTAAACATGCCAGAACTGCATGGTGTCATGCAAAATAAAATGCAATTTCTTTGCCTGCTGAGTCAGGAGGGCCAAAACCAGGGATGGTACTTGCTAGTTAACTCACTTCCATACTTTGGGTATTTGGCAGTAGCTTTGAACTCTTTTTGTTTCTCTTCTATTGTCAGGCAAAAGCTACAGCAGTTGGTTTGTTTCAGAGCTTATCTGCTGTTGAAGTAAACTCTTCAGAATTAGTGTGGCAAGAGGCAGTTTGGAACAGCAAAGAAATTATGCAGCAAGTTTTTTCTGTAATTTCTTTACTGTTACGGCATTTGCGGTGTTTGGAAATGTGCTATGAAAACCATTATAAGGTTAGAAAGGTATATTTGGCTTTCATATTTGTAAAGATGTTCTTCAGGACAAAACCACTTACCACTTGTTAAGGTTTATTTAAGCAGTAAGAGTCAGTATTTTTTTTATATCCTAAAGCCAGGCACCTTTATTCCTAAATAAGAGGTCTGATTTCATTTCTTTTTTCAGTTCATGTAGACCTACCAGTCCTGCCCAGATGCTAGCTTAGATAAAGAGCTCCTCTTTCTCTTTAAAACCTGCTTGCTTCTGATTTAGGTTTGAATTCCACAAAAGCTTCAGCTGATGCTTAAGCCTATGTACTCAGAGGAGACTCCTTAAAGTTTGGGTGGAATTTATACAACTTGCAAAATCATGCACATGAATACCATTTTGGAGGACTGAGGCATTCAGGGACTGATGAAGCAAAAATTTGCAGTTAGGCTCAACTGAATGAGAGCACTGCTTTGTTCTGTTTAGTTTGGGAAGAATAGGCATGCATCTTCCTTAGAGCCTCTTTCTGCAACCCCTCCGCTTACAGAGTTGTTACTGACTGACTTCAGTGGAAGATCTGCCCTAAGAAAGTTTTTCATCCATGATTGTTGGGTTTCAATGACTATTAAAAAAACACTGTATGTAAATTCACCCTTAGAGAAGAGGATGGGAAAGCAATTAATTTCACTTCTGTTTAAGATTATTTTTGGCCAACTTTTTTTACCAAAAAGGGCTTAGTTTCAGAATACTAAATGTGAAAATCTGTACTGCATGACTTCAGTTATTAACAACAGAAAAACTGTCCCATATGTTTTACTGGCAGAGAAAGCATATTTTTACATAATAGAATTACAGCAGAAAATATTATTCCCTCTGGAAACTTTACAGTATATTAAATATGAACTTGGAAGCTATGTTTCCAAGCAGTTTGATTCCAAAAGCTTATCAAAATGTGATGTATGCTCTAGTATCTTTGATTTATGTTTGTTGTATGCATCCTAATTAGCTAGGAAAATGTCAATTGATAGCTGAATGTGTATCTTGCCACTCCTGAGTCTTCAAGCAATTCTCAGGGAATACCTTCGCTTTTATGGGGCTTACAAGTGGAAATGCAATTTTCCTGGCTACATATGTGACGAAAGTGGATATACAAATAAGCTTTTACCCCTACTACTCCGTAGTAGTAGAGCTACTCCATACCAGGGCAAGCATTAACATTTATGAACATGCTGTTTTGTTTGTGTTATGGTGACATCTGGAAGCCTTGATCCAAATTGGTCCTCTCCTATTGTGCAAGGCACTCTACATAAGGATCAACCCTTCTCTAGGAGAGTTAGTTAGAACTAGATGCAATAAGTAGCTTTACCTAAAAGCCAAAAGAGAATGGGAAGAGGGAAACGGTTAAGCACGGTGGTTTTTGTCGCTTCCAGATTCACATTTAAAAAACCAAAATTCACAGCAAAAGTGTAAAGGCAGTATTTTAAGCGATGAGACTCCTTGTTTTGCTGGTACACTTTGTATTGTTTCACAGTTGGATTTACACAGCTATGTTCAGATGAGGGTTGCAAAGGTAGAAAGATCTCCTGGTGAGAGCCTGGAAAAGTGCAAAGCTAATGAAGACACCTCTGCTGGAGTCCTGGACCTAAATACTGCAGCCTCAACTGTCATCAGCTCAGTCTGCGAAGAAACACAGGCAGAGCACTAATAAAAGTCTCTGCATTAATAACAGTCCCACTGGGCATCCTTGACCGACCAGGCATTTAATGTATGCCTTGACCTGTTGATGATTCTAGGTTGCCACTGGCCCTCTCTCTGCCATTGATTAAAAGCAAGTTGCAACTCATGGCACTGGCAGGAGTGAGCCCTGCTGGAAAAAGGAACACGTTGCCTTGTAAAGCAGGAGGGTTGAACCACTGCCTGGTCCTCCTTAGCAGTCCTGTGAGGCACATTTGGGATGGGCAGCAGCAATGCAAGCTTCGCCATGCTGTTCCACTGGGGGAGATGGTGGCTGCATCCCTCTGTCTATTCAGGAGCCTTTCTGCAGGGGTTGGCAGGAAGGATTCCATCTGAGATGGCTTCCAGATGTTGACATTTCTTCTAGAACCTGGCCTGGGAACAACCATTAGCTTTCCCGTCACTGTCCCCCTCGTGAATGGTTGCAAACATTTCATCAGGAGTTTATTTGTTCGGGGCATGCTTTGGTGCAGCACTACCAGTAAGGAGAAGTCTTTGTGGAAACCGCTGGAAAAGTCACCATTTGAGCAGCGCACCTGCGTCATAACTTTCTTACTGTCGTTAAGAAAAGGAAGAAATTTCTTGCGACTCTGAATGTATGGATTAAATTTTGTATTCAGTCTTGGCTTCTTAAAAAAAAAACAAACACTTTTTAACATAGGATATTACTGGAGACGGGGAGGAAAGAACACTCTTCTTCAGAGAGATGCCTCCAGGCAGTAACTGGAGATCAGAAAAATATTTAAAGACCAGCATAAGCACATTTTAACAATACTAAAAGAAACCAAAGGCAAAAATCGTGGCCTTTCTTTTGTGACTGCTTTTTTTTTGTTGGCATGTTAAGTGATCTTTTTTTATCATCCTGACTGTCTGGTCAGAGAGCTTTTTATACACACATTCATTAGGCAGGGCAAGTTGGAGTATAATTTTTTTTAGCCTCTGTGTTTGTGTTGCGTTGTGCGTGACATGTTCAGATGTGCTTTCATGAACACTGAAGTCAGTATCTTGACTTTGACCATGAGTAAGTTAGGATTTGATTTAAAATATTTGAGGTGGAACATGAACAGATGAAGACTAATGAATTCCCCTGTCAGCTGGGATTGTAGGGACCTCCTTGAAAAGGCTTCAGGCACTCTTAAAAATCCCACCCATAAATAATCCTGCAAAATGCCTCTTCTCTCTGTGTATAACTGAAATCTAGAAAGCGGTGTGATTTGTCACGAAGCTGTTTCAGTCCCAGGCTCTCTGACTGCAGCAAGCTTGCAGGCAGATGGGTGCTCCTTCGCTTTGCTCCACTTATCCTAACTCCAAATGAGTCTCTATGTGGAGTGAGATTTAGGAGTACTGGAAACTCAGCCCACATGGCTTGACTTGAGGAGGTACAGGGCTCCTGTGACCATCCTCGGTGGTGGTGGGGCTTGCGAGTGGCACCACTGGTGGGGAGATGGCCCCGGTGTTTGTAACGAAGCCCTTGCTAAGGCTGCCGTCGGCATCGTTGTCCGGAAAACCTTCCGTTCATTTTGTTGGCCTTTGGGTTAGGTCCTGTGTTTTGCAGCTGGTACTTAATCATGCTGGCACTGAAGAATGGTGCATTTGTTCTTACCGATCTTCCCATTACTACCCATTTTTATGGACTGGTTGCAAGTGCTATAGCCTGCTAGCCACCTCTCTGCACCCACGCTGTCTTCATAACCAGATATTTCCGCAACAGAAAAGGGGATTAGTCACAGGAGGAAGCAGGTGTGTCAGATGTATAGGAAAGAGAGTGATTAAACAGTGGTATTTTCTGCTTGGGCTTCTCCAGTGAACTGAAGGAGTCATCCCCGGCACAGCATCCCCCGTGGTTCAGCTGCAAGGCTCAGGGAAAGGAATACGCCTGAGGCTAACACCTGGTGGGCTACCAGCTGCATTTTGTACAGAAGCATGCTGCCTTTGACCAACCCACAGGAGGTTTTCTCCTTTCTGCTTATGAGCCTTCGGAGAAGGAGGGGAGGGAAAAAAAAGACTACCTCCAATTCATAGCAAATACAGTTAAGTGGTAATTCTGTTGTCACCTTTTAGCTGAAGACTCTTTATGTCTTTCCCCATGAAACTGTTGGTTTTATTTTTTTTTTGCTGAGTTTTGTCACCCCCAACCCCATGATGGGTGGGGATCTGGCCACCCCTGACCGAGGAAGGTGGTGTGAGGGGAAGAGGAGAAGTTTGGGCTTGCTGCTGTTGGTACCACTCAGAGCAGGTGGGAAGGTCTGCTCCTCCCACTGCTCTCCTGTACCTGTGCCTGCCATGCCATGTTTGTTCCCAGCTGTCTTGGTGGGACAGCAGCCAAACCTGGGTTTCCAGAGTGATAGTGTAGTTACCGGGGTCATTTTGACTTTGCCTTGACCATAGCAGGGTCTTGTTTTAGAAGTAGTTTTTCTTGTAGGTCAGAGTGTCACCACTTTCAGTGGAGGGAAAGTGGGTACCTTGACAAAGGCTGCACCTTGGTATCCTTCTTACTTTTCCCTATATCAAAATGGCCAGACACCTGTGCTTTTCAAGCCTCGGTTGCAATTGCTATGGAACGCTTTGCTTTTGTTTTCTTAAGTCCTTAAAAGTTTTATTTTTTATCGTTATGTTGCTAGGCCTAAGTTGCGCCCTTTGTCAACTCACACTGTTGAAGTTGGTTTTTGCCTGGTTGGGTCTGAGTACTTCTGAAGGGGAAGCAAATCCAGGTGAAGGGAAAATTGTTTCCCCTTCATCAACATTTTAGGAGTAAATTTCACCTTCAGATGCACCTGTACAACTACTGCTGTGGCAAAGCGGGGCAGAATTTGGGCTTTGATGCTGTGATTTTCTACGATTAAATACTGAGACAGGATGCAAATGGATTTTGCCAAGTCATGTGTTGCCTGCGTATTTATTTTTCTAACATACTCTCCAGTAGTTTTAAGAAATGGCTGAAAAGGACCAGCAGAAAGCCAGAACGTGTTAAGTTTATTGTTACGCTACTGTTGTTCAGGCAGAGTAAAACACTACATGTATTTTGGAAGAGCCAAAATAAATATTAGGACTTCATGCCTTGCTTCCCTTCTGCAGTTGCTCTGCATGTCACCAGCAGTAACGAAGGAATATAACTTACAGATAGTCGCCTCCCTGGAGTGGTTTCCAATGTGCAAACAGAATTTATGGAGGTGTCTTGTTCAGGAAACTCTGTTCTCTGTGGCAGATACCACAGCCAAGTTCCAGAATGGTAATACGTCGCTGAAAATAATCCCTATGTATTTTGACAGCAGCTTCAGAAAACCTCTATCTAGTCAGAGGATTATCTTAATCTGGGTCAAGAGATACTGCTGAGCTTTTGCAGCAGGCAAAAGCATTTGGGGTGGCTTTGTTTACTTCAGGCAGCTAAAGAGAGGTCACGGACAAATTCCGCCGATAGTCTAATTACAGAGCATATCCACACCGGGTAAGTGCAGATGCTGTGCTTGGACTGTGCACAGAGTCCTCTGATACGGACGGACGTTGCTAACAGGGTCGCTCTTCTGTCTGGTGGGCATCCTGGGAGCGCTCTGTCACGCACCGGAGGAAAGAAGATGGTGATAGAAACACCAGGGAAGCAGCACCTGGCGATGGAGCTACGTTAGGAGGTGCTGGTCTTGTTCAGAGGAGGCACGGGAAGGTGGTGGGCTCAGTGACCTGCACGTTACTGCTGTCTCTAACCCCCATGGTTTGGAGATTGTGTCGTGAGGATGTGGCCAAAATATTAGGCGGATGAAAGATGATTATAAGGAGCGTGACAAGACACAGGTCATGTGGGGAGATCCGAATGCAAGTAGCCTTTCCGATGCTAGTGCGAACTGAAGGTTTTTGTTCATAAGCAGAGCGGGAAGGCATAGCCAGTCAGAAAGTGGGAATGGACGGCATTCGAAGGTGGCCCCAAAGCAGTTTTATGTTCTTTCTGTCAGGGGCAGGAAGCAGATCTTCTCTGTCAGTAAACTTTCATTCGAGAAAGAGCCTTGTTCCAGCTGGTGAAAAGGCCAGCATCGTCCTTCAAGTAATTGTATCCACTACAAAAGGTTTTTGTGTGTCAAAGGAGCCCGACCCGATTCATCAGGTGGGTGAGGGGCTTCTTTAATTGGTCTGAGATGATGATTTCAGTGATAGACACGGAGAGGCAATGATGTTAGGTTTGGCTAATTGCAGGCTTTCTGAGTAGCAATTAACATGTCAGAAACGTAGTTATGCTTGAGGGAAATGCTGAAACTTTCCTTGCCTCCTATTAAAACAAAACAAAACAAAAAAACCCCACAAATGGAAGTCTCCCGTAAACTAATGCAAACAATCTGGTAATGCTTTGGGAAGCATTTTGAGAGAACCTGTTCGTCAGTGGCGTGACCCGATCGTTACCTGTCAGGCGATGGCTGCAAGGAGGGCTGCCAGCAGCTGTAGGTTTGCTCTTACTGAAAAGGGAGAAGATCACGCTGTGTGTATGAGGCTCGTTAATACCCCTGGCAGCTGTAAGAATTTCCAAGACTATAAAAGCAGCTTATCTCCTGAGGAGGAGAGCCCCCTCACCACCACCCCCTAAAATTAGACAGATTAACTTCCTGAGAAATGGAGAGTTATTCCACCTCAAACCTACACTGCTCATTCAAGCTAATCTCTGGAGGGCTGAAAGGCCTCTTGTCTGTGATTGGAATCATATGATAAAGCCTTGCTTGCTTTCTCTTTTATTGTGCCAAAAAGTTTGTCTTGCTTTTGATCTAGCTGAGAGCTGAAGCAGCTTTTAGTGTGTTTATGTGTGTTGTACGGAGCATTTTGAGACAGGAATATTGGGTCTTGTCTTTGGGCTTCTGGCATGGTATCTCCTTGTACCCCGCAAGGTGCTCTCCTCAGGCATCTTCTGTACCTTCCCCTTCCTAGTGATGGTTAACAGCACCTCCCAGGGAACTTCTCCGCTGATGCGGTGGGATTTTTCAGACCTGGGGCAGAATGGAGACTAAACAGGGATGGTAAAGTTGTTATCTTAATTTGCAGATTATGTTCTGCAGGCTGAGGAGATGAGAATGCTGCAGGCCACCATTCTCCTCCTGCGTCCTGGCCCTGCGCTGGGGATGGCACTCGTGTCTACTGCTGTACTCAGGCATGACCTGTAAAAATACACTGAATTGTACTAGCTGCATAGTAATTAATAGGTGTGATGAATAATCTCTGCCCTTCTCCTCCCTATGATCTACTAATCCTTGCCTGATGGACACTGAGTTTACTTCTGAAGAGATCTAGCTTTGGCATGGACACTGTGAAGGCTACAAATGTTATTTCTTTTTCCCCCAAAAAAGACTTTCCATTTTATTAAATGCTTGAGAATCTTTTACATCAAAAATATCTTACAGATTTTTTCCTAAGAGCAAGCACTCTTTCCTCCTCCAACCTAAAAAAGTCCCAAGGAAAAAAAGAAGTCTTTCCAATGTTCAATACAGCAGGGTTGTAAAAATACAACTAACACTCAGCACGTGGGTAAAGTTTACACTCCCCTTGACTCTGCAGAGCTATAGCAAATAGACTTTGCTTGGACAGGCAAAGACAGCATTTCAGAAGGAGGAGGACTTCTTGCACATCGTGTTTTCAGTGCTGATGCCAGATGCTGATGTTGAGGTGTCCCCTGTGCTGCTGCAACTGTGGGTGGCTGTTGTAGGAATCTGTCTTCCCATTTTGGCATGAAGATCCTAGTCAGTGGGCTTATGGCAGAGCCTGAGAGTGCTAATACTAGGCTGGTGGCGGGGAAAACTTAGGGACATGATATGGGCTACAGACTCCCTCTGCAGCTGGTTACCCTGTGCTTTCCCAGGATGCAGTAGATTGATACCACTCCTGCTTTGTTTATGGCTGGCTGGGATTGAGGGTCCTGGGAAAAATTTGTCGCCGAAAGCCCTGAAAAGAGGAGGAAAAGAGGAACTGCAGGGCATGTGGTTAGCTGAGCACTCTTTAATTTGGGAACATCAAGGCAGACTCCCAGGCTCTCTTGTGATAAGATGAAACGCTCTCAACTGTGTCAAAAAATGAGGCTTTCAAAAACATCTGAATTCAGATTGCAGCTTGAACCTCGGCTCCCTTCTGACCTTATGTAAATCATGTAATCTCCCCTAAGAAACTTAAGGGGCCTTACCCTTTAAACCTGCGGTTCTTGGCTCATCCCTCTTCTGGCTTTCCTGTTCAACTCCTGGAAGCCATTCTTGTTTGCCTTCGGGTTGGGAAACTGGCTGCTCCGTCTTAGGAGCGTTCTGCAGAACAACAGGGGAAGATTCATTCATTCATCTGAAAGATTTATCTTGTTTCTGTCACAACGAAGTTTTTGCCTTCCTCATTTTTTTTTGTGTCTGTCTTGCTGGTCTAAAGCCTGAGTGAGTGACGGTTCAAAGCCTGGTTAGCTAATGTCACGTGAGGAATAGAACATTTTGGAGTAACGGAGGGAGGGTTGGTATTGTTTTCCTGCACCCTGGGAAAATATGTGATGTTTAGCGCAAGGGAGCCTGTGTCACCCACTGAGCATCCTCTGAAACTCCTCTCTGTACCAGGAGGAGAGCAGAGTGTCTGCCTCGCTCGCTCCATTTGAAAGAAACAAAAATACAATGGAAAGCTTTTCGCAGATAGTCTGTACTATGCCACACGCACCTATTTGTATCATTCAAAAGCATTGTTTTCTAAAAATGTTTGCGGTTTTCCATGAATTGATCAGAAATACGGTAACGAGCTTTGCTTTCACTGGGTTTTGCCTCCTCCATCACTTCTGTGAAGGTCAACATGGATGTTAGGGTGGTTGCTGTAGTGGAAGCTGTCACTGAGGGCTCCTCTTTATTTTTTTCTTTCTGTGATGACTGTAAAGACTTCATGTTTCTTAAAACATCAGTGGCATTTAATGCCCTATTGTTTTCCGCTTTGGAAGCAAGAAGGGAGAAATGTATATTTTCCTTTACAACAAACCAGCTTTTGTCAGATGCTGACTCACTTGGCCTTGGTGTGCCAGACTGCTACAAGTGAGTTCATTGTAAATGTCTCTAACAATGCATAGTTCATGCCTCGTGTTTTTTGGATTATGAAAGCATAGACTGATATACAGGTATGAGAGAGGCTCTGCGTCCATTCAGCGCAGGTGAGATTGTTATCTGGGCAGTAATTAGCTTGAATAGGGGACTGGATCTAACTGTTTTCCTGTGATAACTTGGTACAGTTCAGACATTGAGATGCTAATATTTTTCGCATTCCACAGGTTCCTTTTCTTCTCATAGCTTATCTCTGTTTTAAATGGTTCAAAATAGATGGCATTTTAATTGTGCAGATGCATCAGATACTCTGGAATGAAACCAGATCTTTCCCAGTAAGGGTCATGCCGAAGTTTTCATGTAATGAGAATGACTATGAATCAATTACTTGATACTTCATTATGACGGAAGAAAACAAACATGGCATCAACAGTGGGTTCAGCAGTCTTTGTTTCAAAAAGGAACTTGCAGAACCATTTAAGGCAAAATAAAATCCCAGAGAGGATCATCAAAGGGCTCAAATGAGAGCATAAAATACTGTACAATGAAAAATGTCACAAAAGCTTCAATGCCTTAGATATGTATGTGAAAAATTTCAGGCTGAGCCTTCCCACACTATGGGAGGTCATCAAGGAAAGCAGAGTTAGCTCTGTTTATCTCCAGTCAAAGCGACACATGACTTCATTTGGGTTTTAGTCTCATTACTGCTGAAGTGTGAAGTGTCAGGTTAAAAAGACTACACGCTTTTCACCCATAGGGATTGCTCTGTTTTAATGGGTCAGGTCAGCGCTATGGCTCAAAGCATTGCAAATGATTAATGTTTAATACTTTTTAAACTTAAGACCTTGAGAATACAAAATTAACCCTGTGGACGTCTGTGATTGAGACTTTTAGATATTCATCCATTTCAAGGAATACAGCGTGCCATTACTGCTGGCAATGGAGAGCTGAAACAAAACCAGAAGGACATATTTTTCTCAAATCCTATTGTTCTTCACAGAGTGGTCCTGGCAATCTGTGCTCTTGCATCCTCAGATATTGCCAGGATGAATTATGTTACACAAACATGTCAGTCTTGGACTATGAGAGGAGAGCAAGTGTCCAGTCTAGGTCAAGCAAGACAGTACTGCCTTTTTTTCCTCAGTGTTTCCCATTTCTGACTTTACCTTCCCCATTCCTCATATTGTATACCAAAATTAAAAAAAAACCCAAGCCCCCCAAAAACCCCCAACCAAACAACAGCAACAAAAGAACCCCAAACCAAACAAAACCAAAGCCCCAAAAAATCCTTATCCAGAAGGGAGGGGATTTCTATACCATATTCTTGCCATCTTTATGGCAAACATTGGCAGACAGAATGCCCTCCTAATGTCCACTGGTTAAAAACATTTGATGAGGTTTTCCGTCATACCACACGGTATCTCTGGTGTCTTTTGATGTTGTAACTGTAGTGGTGGGTGTCCAAAATGGGTAACTAAGAAGAAATTGGTGTGTTCTTGGATCTTGTCAGCAGCGTTACTTTAATGGTAGTTTATCATGCCGTGTTGAGTATTAATAATTCAGAAAAGACTAGCTAAGAAACTGCTTAATATACTGCCTTTTTTGGAGTGGCATGAGGACAATTTGCCTTAGTCATAATTTTAAAGGAATGCAATAGTCTCTGCAATATAAAATCTAAGAGGAGCAAATTTTTATGGTGGTAACGTTGTTCATTCAGATCTTTTTCTTTTTTTTTTAACCTAGAGTACTGGCACATTTATTTCAGAAAGGCATAGATAATATCAGCGTTGAGTTCTGTGGCTGTATAAAACAGTGGGATGATGAGTTAAATTAGTGTATATTGATTTGTGGCTTACTTTTTATATGACTTAGTAAAAGGAAGCACGATTAATTAAATGTCTTAAATTTCAAGATTAACATTCTTCTAGATGTATCATCTGTCGAAGTCCTCTCATGGCTCTTGTTGTTCTTATGTTGTGTGCCAGAGAAAGTACTCTGATCAGCAAGGCCTAACAGAGGGATATTTCTAAAATGGGATTATGAAACTCGTAAATCTTTATTTCGGAGACCTTTTCAGTGTCTTGAAGCTGAAGCCAGTGTGTCAAAATTTGTTACTCTGAGCTAATAGCTCAGTTGAGATTCTGGCTTTGAAATTTTTTATTTTATTTTTAATTGAACATTTGTTCTTCAGAAACAGAAAGGCTAAGAAAGATGTTGATATTTCCTCCTCACTGCCAGCACTAGAGTTGTCTATTTTTATTTACTTTGAGAGACAGGGAGAATTGGACAATTGGCTGAACCACAGTAACCAGCATCATCCGCTTCTCATTATTTCTGATGCTTCCTTAAACTTCTGAAATCTTGAGACTGTAAAGAAAGCGTACAGTCATTTCTTTTGAAAACCACATAGAATCTGGCAAAAATTCCAGTGCTTTCAAACAATGACAGGACATACACTGTCGTCTTTGATCCATACATTGGGAAGGGCTTTGCTCCCCTACCCATCTCAACCCTCCTCCTCTTTGCAGTTTAACTTGGTCTGTCAGAAGTGGTTTCAGTGTATAACCCTTTGCAGACAGGAATAGATGGGCGTCCCCACAAGGACTAATTTGGCTGTCAGTCCCCCCAAAAAAAGGCTGGCGGTCCTGACGTTTGCATCCCAGCTTATCTTGCTAGGGTGTGAGATGAAGCACGTTGTAGGAGATGAGCTGTCCTGTGGAGAAATGGAAGAGCAGCTCTCGAGTTGGGAAAAGAATGCACAGCAAGGATGTTGTTTTTCTTTGTGGTCGGGTACAGGCAGAAAAGGATGAAAATGTGGTTCAGAAATCAAATGCAGACAACCACTGTTCTTCTTGGAGGACTGCACAGAAAGCTCGTATGTGCAGGAGACACTGCCGACCACTGACCACATCCCACTCACCACCCATTAGGGATTTTCAGAATCCATAAGAAAGCAAATGGCAAGAGATTTTTATTTTTAATTTTTTTTTCCTGAGGGGCAATTTATTGTGAGTATCTCTTTTAAGCTTTTGCAGCTGGTGAGTTGGGTTTATATCTGGGCTAGGAGGGGGTGGGAATAGTAGGAAGAGGTTCAATAGACAAAGAATGGGGAATTTATGCTGGGAATTTGCAAGCTCTTCCTGGGGATTTAAACTATTTGTAGACCTAAACCTCAGATTCAGCTGCCCTTATGGAAAGGGGTTTTGTCTTCTCTGTTTCCACTCCACCCCCAGCTCTTTGAGAACAGTAGCATAAAGTTTTGAAAATATTGTACTGAATATTCTTGGTCTTAAAAGACTTTGTTTCAAAGCATAGTTGGCTGTGTCTAGGCAGGTGACTTAACCTTGTTCAGCTCCATCACACGCCATTTGTAGAAGTGTGTGTCTAACTCGCTTAAAACTCGTGTTCAGAGGTTGCGCTCTGCCCTCCCTGGGAACTGGGCCAGTGCTCCCAGCCTGCATCCTGGCACTCACAGCATGCCAACGGGGGTTCCACAAAGTTGGCAGAGCGCAAGGACCTGACAATCACCCTGAGCTTGCCTGAGCAGTGGTGCGGCTGGTCAGCCTTCTGGAAATGGACTCTTCCATCAGCCCTCTCATTAGCCTTGCCCATGTGTAAAAGAGGCCAAAATTCCCATTTTCACTCCCAGAAGCTTTTCACAGCTCCACTGATTCTTTTTGGTGTGCTTCACAACTGGCTTTATATGTAATGTGAAAAACCTTTTCCCCTTGGCCAACTATTCAAAGCTAAATCTAACATGCAGAAGTTCATGTTTCCAAAACTCTCTTCCCCTTGATGAACCTCTGTGCTTGGTAAGAAGAAGCCAGGACCTTGCCACTGCTCTCTGGAATGTGCTGGGGGTGACTAAGGAACAAGTAACCAGTTTCCCTCTCTGACTTTTCAGGGTGCTAGAAAAAGAGGCAGACATAATCTCTCAGTATTTCACCAGTGGTCTCTGACAATGCGGTATACAAATGATGTGATGCACGTAACAAGAGGGAAGATTTACCTTTATGTAAATTCAGTTTTTGAACAAGTGTCTTAATCTCTTATTTGGAGAGGTAAGAGGGTTGGAGGTAAGTGGATTTGGTATATCTGCCACAGAGATGCTTCTTGCTACCTGATGGAGGCAAGCATCTATTGCCTGGAGTTAGCCTAGCACTATTTGTGTCAGCTGGATACAAAGCCATGTCCCTCCCTAGATAATAGCTGGTGGTATGAAGGATCTAAGAGCTTTATGATACGGATGCAAACTCAACATGCAAGAAAATAGTGAATTTGAACATCTGTGTAGACATACCTATTAGCAGTCTCTCATCACCAGAATGAACAGAAGCATTTATACCCCCATCCCACTACTGTTGTACATGTGAGAGTGGGGCATAGTACACTTGGAAAGAAACAAGTCAGTTGGCGGGGTGCAAGAACCTCATGCACAAAAGTTCACTGAGATAAGAATTTACAGACAGGAGCATGAACGTGGACGAACGTGGTCATGAGTCCTGTCCCAAAAGAAGGCAAGGCAAGGATTTTCGGTCAAGTGTTGAAGGTGCCTTAGTTGTGCTTTGGCAGTTCATCTTGGTGGGGATGGTACTGGTGGTGCTTGCAAGGGACTTACAAGTACTCATGGCATTTTCCACAATGGAATTAAACCAAGTGCTGGTTCATTTGTGCCCGGGGGCAGTGGGGAGAGCTCCAACTCCAGGCAGGTTATGTGGGGGAAGACAGTCGCTCGTGGACATGGCGTTTGCTGTTTTGAACCGTGGCAAAGATGCGGCCAGGTGGGCAGGCGAAAGAAAACAGAAGAGCGCAAGTTCATCTGTGGTTGTACTGTTGCATGTAGTGATTGAATGAGAAGGGAGGGTTTTGTTCCTTTATTAGTGCACTTACCACACCGATACTTGACAATGCCTCATCTGCTTCTGAGCTCTTTCCTGGTTATAGCACACCGTTACCTCTACAGTAAAAATTGGGACGCGGTCTGCAGCCACATTTTTTACACTCTACTTTTGTAATGTAGATAAAAGTGTAGCATGCGTATACCTTGAATGAGCAGGGTGGAGAGTAGATTTTTTTTAAAGAGGTTAAATAGATTTCGAGCTAAATAGATGATGCGGTATTCGATCATGAGATGTGGTTTTTACTTTCTACTCTTTCTGAATGTCTACTCCTATACCTTGTGATGTGAATGCTATTTCCTGCAAGTGCTAAATTTTTTTAGTTTTCTGCTATCTATAGGAACACAAAATGAGCTCTAAATAAATGGAAACTTTCTATTACCCACATAGACCAAAAAGCAGATGTCAATCTTTAGTTGGTGGAGGTGAACAGCCAAATAAAGTTCAGCCAATTTTATTGGGAAATGAGGAAAATCAAGTAGAATATTTTCCAGCATTAAATTGCTTTACTTGTCCAGTATGCTACTGGTTTAAAAATATAGATTTGTTACAGATGCCAGCAAAATCCTTCATCTTGTAGAGGGAAAAGCATTGTGAGGGAAGCTGCAAAATAATTTACATTCTACTTTCCCAAGGTCTTTCCAAGGTTTTTTTTTTTTAAAAGACCAAAAGCAAATAGTCTTATGTTTGTTTTTATGTCAGAAGCAAATACCTGCAGTTGGTCAAATAACTTGGAGAGAGGTTGCTTTGTGGAAAGGGGTTTTCATGACACTCTTAACAGTGAGCTAAGAGTGGAAAGAGGTTTTCACAAGACTCTTAACAATGAGTTAAAGAATGGAAAGGTGTTTTCATGAGACTCTTAACCTACGTATTGCTGGTTTCTGAAAGTTGTGGCTGTTACATCAGTTAATAAAATAACTTGTCCTACTGACCACCTAGTTGACGGACCCTGTTTTGATTGCAGTACTTCAAATAACTCATGAGTGTCAGCTTTGAGCATTGGTTTTGGTTGAGCCTTCTTGCTCAAGCAGAGGTGGGTGCAAGACCTTCTGATAAGTGTTTCAGCACAGCTTAACTCTTTGTGAATTCGCTGAAAAGGCGTAAATGTACTTCTGGATTCTACCTGATAAAGCAGCAGCCTCAGACGAAACCAGACCATCTTCCCTGAGCAATTTTTCTTTGCATGTTCTGACCTCTGTAATTGGCAGTTTCACACAACATGATGGCAGTGCTGCCTTCTACCCCAGTGACACCCAGAGTTTGCGTAAAGCTGGGCTTAGATCTCTGGAGAAACCCTATCTGTGTCTCTGGAAAGGACTTCTTTTGAGTGTATCCATAAGAGGAAATACATGTTGTGCTCTGTGCACCTCACTGTAGAGGACTAACCCATCTTGGTGGTGATGATAGTATTTCTATCTGTTGTCATATCAGTGCCTTGAAAGTCCAGTGGTACCACCATACAGCCCAATGCTGTTAAACTTTTTGGACAAGGGATCAGTCTTGTTTTGAGGAACTGTCTCCTATGGCACTCTCTACTCTTCTGCTGATCTGCTTTCCCTGTGGGGATGGGGCTCTCCTCAGTGGAGATAGCAGCCCAAGGGAGCACCCAGCACTGCAGCTGGGGTCGCAGATGGGATTGGATAGGCCTTCTAGGACTAAATTTTGTTTTACATTGAAAAATAGTTTTGTTTGAAACAGAAGTATTTCTCAGGAGCAAGACGATTTCATTTAAAAAAAAATCAGTTAACTTCAGAATAAATTGTGGTGAAATTAGGTGAATCTAGTGATTCCTGTTTTCTTCAAAGTTTAAATTTTTATGTACTGTTAGTGTGAAACTTTTTGCTTCAGCGAAACATAATTTCAGCATTTTCGTTTCACTTGTGGTATTTCGATTCCAGTCTGGCGTTAAACACATCCGCTCAGAAGCGTTGGTGTTTTGGAAAGGGAAGCTCCATTTCTTGCCCTGTCATAATCCTGGGCTTTTTAAGGTCACTAGGTGTGTTCCTGTGAGCTTCAGCTTTTAATGCAAAGGCACAGCTGCTGAAAAGGATTGAGATGCTGTGAAAACCGGGGTGAGCCAGATGCCTCAATGAATTACGAATTCTAGGCCTTCTTGCTTATAATTCTCCAGAAAAGAAGGTGGATGGGAATTGCAGCAGATGAGCAGTTATGCAAATTTTGAGCGCTTAAGTATCAAATTAAATGTATCAACGTTTGAAAATCTTACGCTATTAAAGAGGTGTTTAGCTTCTTAAGCAGGACATTGCTGAGTCTAGTTTACAGTTACCTGTAAGACATCTAAGCCATGATGGTATCCATAAAGTTTGTAAAGAATTTCTAATAGGAAGAAAAAGAAATTTTTACTGCTTATTCAGAAATATTCCTTAATGAAGCTCTGTTTTCTAGTAATGTGGAAATCAAGTAAGACCATAACTTTCCTAGCCAAGGTGTCTGTGTTGGAAGGGAATCTGAGAGGCACTTTCTTGCCATTGCTTCATGCTGGTAAGTTTGAGCTTGTAGCTTATGTCTCCTTGGACAAGGAATACAGGGGAAAGGAGGAGTATTTGTTGTATACAGATTATGACATATCTGTCCAAGAGACCTTTGATTCAGCCCATATTGGTTATTTAAGAGTGCAGCCTTTTGAGAACATTCAGTTTTAAGAAGAATCCGTTAAAGCTGTGTGTCCAAGAAATACAAGTCTTTGAGGAAGGCTGTAGCAAAAATACACCCCACAGCCTTACCTGAGCCGTACAGAAATGCAACTGTAGCCTCTTCTCTTGTTCTGCTTGTAGGATACCACCAATATGGAGCACAGAATGTTAACCTGAGAGTTGGCTATTTGTATGTATTAGCAGATAGTAAATTTTAAGGCATTTCACTGTATTAATTTTTCTTAGTTTTGATTTTTCATGCATTTACGTGTTTTCCTTCTATTTTTGTAGAACTTGTGAGGTCCTGCCATAATGTGAGTACAGTTGCTCAGACAGAGGCAATCTATAGACATATTTTATATTACAATAGCAAAAGTGTTTTTTATTTGAATTGGATCAACTTGTACTCAATTCCACCCTTATATACGTATTAATTTGGAAAGTGTATCAGTGCACATTTTGCCGTTAGCAACGTAACCAAAATAAAAAAGCCTTAACAAGTCCTTCTAAACTTTTATTTATTTATGGATAGACTTGCTCATGAACTTTGTCTTTTCTCTATCCCATCCATTCTGAAAGCAATATGACTTTTAAAATGGATTTTAACAGGGAGGAGGGGGCAAAATCTATTTTCTTTTGGGGATCCCTTGCAAACTTAACTGTAAAGCTGCCACCAAAAAAATACTAGAAGAGGCGGGTAAGAAGAGTGTTTTCCTTCATTCTGTTCCTTTTTACTTTATCCAGAAAAGTTTCGGAGTGGGCTTTCCAAGGTGCCCTGAGACCAGCGACCCGTGGGCTTTGGCAGGCACTGAGGTTGGAATAGCATTTGCACGGTCTGGCCCCGCTAAGGAGTGAAAGTGGTGGTGACACCCCAAAGGGCAGCACTGGGAGCTAGAACTTGCCTTAGGGGCTTGGTAGCTTTGTGTTGAACAAGGGGAAAAAAGAAAAAAGAAGGTTGTTTAATTTGCAGAGCATTCAAGTCATACAATTGCCCGTGGGAAGGTCATTTTCTTGGAAAGTGCTGAGATGGTTCCTCTTTTGAAGGCAATTAGAGAAAGAGGAGGGGAGCTCCCATGCCATAATTCAGATTTGGGTACCTTGTCAGAGGTTTCCCATCACAATTTCTTCTGTGTGCAGAGGACAGTTGGCTTTTTTTTGTGTGTGTGTGTGTTTGGTTGGGTTTTTTTAAACTAAATAGTTACACTGTTTCAGATACCTGTCTAAAGACCTTGATGTTTACACTTGGTAATCCCATGGTAGCCAAAGAGAATTTATTTGTGACACACAGAGCCAAATCAAATACATGACTGTGGTAAATCACAGGTGGTAATAACCTTATCTCAGATCAGTTAGGCTGTCAGTTATCAGATCACTGCCCATGCCCAGTGCCTTTTTGGGTGAGAATCAACTCGGGTAGGTCCTGTGCCAAACGATGCATTGGATGGATGGTAACTATCCCAGCTGCTGTTGCTGTACCAGTGCTGCTCTTGCCACCATTAATAGCTATGAAGAAGCAGCAGAAAGGTGATGGCAGAGGAGAAAAACTTTTCCTAAAATTGAGCCAGAAATATGAGGTTAAAATACATACTCAAGAAGGTTTGTATCAGCTTTGCAGTTGTTGAGTATCAGCTTTTTTTTGTATTTATAGTAAAAGCTAGTCTTTGAACAAAAATATTTCTTCCCACTAAAAATATCTCATTGTGGGTTTTTTGCTTTCCCTAATTGGAAAAAAACCACACCCAAAATATTAAGAGCATAATTACGAGAAATGCATTTCTAGTAGAAATACTTATTAGAAAATATATTGTATTTATCAATATTTTTTACATCCCCTTATCTTAGGGACCTTATCTCAGTGCTTACAGTAGGAGCTGAGAGTTGTGTTTCACCCAGACTCTTTCTGGCTCAGCCTAAAGCAGAGTTGCTCAAGCTTTTGATTTTTTCCACATGGTAAAGGCCGAAACTTTGTCCCATAGAAAAGGTTTTCTAACACTGCATGGAAAGATCTTCTAACACTTTGAATGGATGCTATCCCCAATAAGATAAACCTTCTATCTAAAATATTTTCCAGCTCAGATTTTCCTCTGATGGAAAGATATCGAGTGATTCTTTCCATGCATTTGGGTAACAGGGTGAGAAATAACATTGTTAGAAACTCTTTGGGATCTTGAAATACAAAGACGCTATTATTCAGGTTGGGTTTTTTTTTTTAATGTCTTTGGATGAAAAGCGTGGGTCAGAAAGAGCCTGCAAGGTTATATACATCAACACCTCGCTGAGACATCAAGCTTGTGGAATTCTATATTGCCATGATTATGCTTTAAAGAATGCCCGAAAGAATTCTCTTCAGCTACTCAAACAAGTGCATGTACATCAGGTAGTCACAGGTCTTTGGGAAACAAACAGAAAAGTCCATCAAAAAAACCCTCCTTGGAGTTGGCCTATTTCCTGCAATTTTCTAACTAGTGTAAAGTAGCCAAAATCTGTGGTCTAGACTGGTTTGTTCTGCAGATTTTTTTTTTCTTGGGGATTTACAAACCACAGAGAGTTGGAATGGGTCAGAATAAATATTTGCTCATGCACCTACTGATTAGAGCTTTCAAAGTCCCCAATCTTGTTACAACACACATGTGAGCGTTAGCATTCACGTAGGTTAGGTAAATACAAGGGGTTTCCTCTCTACCCGCTTCCCCCCACCCCCAATTTCAGTTTAATGGAGACAACACTTTAAATGTGGTGTGTTTTTCTTTTGGTATCCCGCAGCATTTTCTGCCTGGCAATTCTCTAAGAGATTGTTATTGTACCAGAGAACGCATTTTTTAGAATCCTTTTTATCCCCCCCCCCCCGCCTTAATATCAACCATATTATCACTCATCTTGGAGCGCTTCATCACTGCTGTTTCGGAGTTGGAGATTTCTCCAAGTGTGATAGCAGCTGCAGCTAATAACATCAATTATACAACATTTAGGTTCCTGTTCTACTTTGACTGGAGGAAGTTCTTTACTGGGACATGCCATATAATTAATTGCCTTTTTTCTGCATGCAGACATTATATAAAGCTTTAGTCTTGCTGTCTCTGTGTAAGAACAGCAGTAAAAACATTCACTCACGCGAGCCACAACCCCACTTGTTAGGGTGGTTTAGGGTCCTGGGGTAAAAATGATTAAGTAAATGTGCATTAAAAAGGGTTTTGCTTGTCGGATCGTCCTACTGTCTATATGTTTGTAAAGAGAGTGGGTTGAGGTGCTAGCCTGATCCAAACTTTCTAATGGTTGATGGTTTTCTTATTAAAACACAAACAAAAAACGACTAGGTATGTCAGCTCTCTCCCTGGAGTTTTGCTAATACTGTCAGATCTATAGGCATTACCATCCTGCAGTAACTTTAAAAAAGAAAAAAAGATTTTAAAAGACTTTAAAAAAAAAATCCCACAAACAAAAAGGGCAGATTTTTTTGTAACCCATGTGCTCGCCACTGAGTCATAAACTAAACTCTGTGTCTGAGCAATTGAGCTGTTGACAACATTAAAAACACTTCAGGCATGACAAAAGATAAAAGACATATTTTAAGACCAAAATTTGAAATTGGTGGTGGGTATTTATTTAAATCCCTCTCTCTATATATATTTATCTTTACTAGAAGAGTCTTGATGTTTTTCTCCAAGGATGGCATGTGACCAGTCAAGGCAAGACAGGAGGGCATTACTAAGAGAGAAGGAGCGGAAAAATAAAATCAGTGATGACAAGGCTGGATTGGGTGGGGCAGAGAAATGCTGGGATAGCCAAACAGCCGGGACATGAATCGCAAAGAGTGAAGATATAGAAGCCAAATGTCTAAAAATTAATTTGTGGGCAAGCGACTCTGTGGAGAATTTTAACACCTTCTCTTGTGTTCATTTTAAATTCTGTCTCCAGGAACCTGATAATTTAAGGTCAAGATAAACTGAAAGCCAGAAATGCCTACACACTAGGCTGGTTTTTAAACCAACAAGGGTTATTAATTTCCTATTTGTTAACCTGAGGACTTTTGGAGTCAATTTATGTGCTGTTACTTTAAGACCATTTGTTTGTAGCTTTGATTTTTAAATGTCTAGAGCCCAAGGATTGCTTTGTGTATTTGGTGAAAGTGAGAAGGGGGGAAAAAAGAAGGGGGGGGGGGAAGTAGAACTTGGCAGAGGCTGTCTCTTTTCCTGCTGGATGTTTTTCAGGTGAACTACCCAGCTATGCTACTGTATTAAAGTCAGGCCAACTATGTGGAACTAAGGATTATTCCACAAATCCTGTTTTAATAGTTCTTTTAATGGTGTTTTTCCTCAAGTCTTACTTTTTCCCTAGGATTTCCCACCCTGACTGGGACTCTCCCATCTTTCCTAAAGCATTGCATCTCCTTGGCTTTTGACCGGGCTGAGCACTGTGCTCCGCGGGCGGGAAGAGGAGCTGCGTCCCCCGTGGGCCCGGCGCGGGGCTGCAGCCGCCGATGGCTTTATCAGATGGACAGAGACATTCCAAGTATGCTTCTGGTCACTGGGGAGTATGGGAATATAAAAAATAATGAAAAAGGAAGGCTTAGAGAAAAGCTGTTAGGCAAACTGGGGCTTTTTGTCAAGTTTTTTTTCTTATTTTAATTTATTTTTTTTTAAAGGGTGAAATTCTTTACCCCTGTGCAGATCGTTAAAGTTGTGTGATGTCATTTTCTTTTCTTTTTAAAGCCGTGTTTTGAGAAGCTGAAAGGCCGCAGGTTAGGTAAAACTCTTAATGACCATTTTGTGACCTCTGCTCCAGCTGCCCGCAGCGGCTGCAAATTTTTAAATGTCTGACGGCTGCTTGGTGCTCCTCAGCGTCGTTATATTGGTTGACAGCAGACAAGGTTTCAGAGGTAAAAAAGTCACCTCTCATATCGCACCCTGCTGGCAGGGCCAGTGGGCAGATTAAAAAATGGGATTCCGGGGGTTTGGTAGGGCAGGAGACCTCTGTTTTTAGGACTGAGGCACACCAGGAGCTCCCCCCCTGTCGGCTCCGGCTGCATCCCTCCTGTGGGTTGCACGGAGGGCGAATGTGCCCAGAGCTTGTCTTGTGTAAAGCAAGATCCCTGTGGTGCCAGGCGACACCCCGGCGCTTGCCAGGAGAGGGTTCTGGGGACATGTTGGGTAGGCTTGCCCCCTTCTGCTTTTCCAGAGCTTTGCTTCTGGCGGGTGCAAGACAGGCGGCAGGGAGCTTTGGCTGGAGCAGGCATGGCCAGTCCCATGTAACATGGCTCTCATGGAGGGGTGTGAACTTGGGGCTGTGCAGGGCATGGAGCAAGGCCACGACCTGCCTCAGAGGGGGAAGCGTGCACGGTGGGGACAAAAAGTGACACAGGGCAAGTGTGGAGAGAGCCCTTTGCAAGATGTTACTGCCTCAGAAGGAGGGGCAGCTACCTCACATTGCTGTAATTGCTGTAAAATATTCTGGGATTTCTTCTCTTGTTAAGTTTTCTTCAGTTTTCACGGTCACAGCTCTTGAGCGCTTCTCAGATGTGTTAGGGTTGCACAGTGAGAGCCCTAAGGGGCTTCACGGGCCATCTGCCTTGGCTGGAGAAGGCTGTGGAAACGGTGAGACTTTCCTTTTCCTTCTTCCATCGCTCTTTCCTTGTCCTTCACTCTCCTTCCCAGCCCTTTAATTTGTCCCTACGAGAAAAGTGTGCTGGGGAGTGGGGTTATGGACACCCTGCGGGCAGTCAGGCCCCTCGTTATCTGTGGGGGACGGGGACCATGTCTGCCTTTGCAGGTGATTGGGCAGAGTGGGAGAAGATCAGGGCAGACACTGCTGGGGCTCCTCATGTCTCCATTAAAGAGGGTTTGCTTTGCTTTGGGTCTCCTCTGACTGGAGGAGCTACAGGACCAAACATGACACCACACAAGTGTTGGTCAGAGCTTTCTGAAAGAAGAGTTTCCAACAGTCCCATGCTGCTGGGACCACAGGCTCCCCACAGGGCTCCTCCAGCGGGTGCCATGCCGCATGCTGCCCATTGGGCCTCCTCGTGTGGTGGTGGCATGCGCCTTCTGGGGGCTCTGCTGCCATGGCCCCTGTGAGGCCTCATCATCTGCAAATGAGCAGGAACTGAAATGAGTCGTGGCTGTGGCATGAGCCCTCGGTGCGCTCCCCCTCATCCCCGGCCTGAGGGAGCATCTCCTGAGCCTTCAGGGAGCCCAGCACAGTACGGCCAGGGCAGAAGGCACAGGGGGTTGTCCTGGTGCCATGGTGGTGCCCAGCCCTAGCGGTGGTTGGGAGCCTCCCATCCTGGTGACATGCTGGGGCCACTTCCTCCAGATCGGTGTGCTGAGCCGGCACGCAGTAAATGGAGGCAGCAAGGTGGGGTTCAATTCCAAACCATGCTGCTCCTTGGACAAATATATATGGCCAGGAATAATAATCTTTAGATAATTCACGTGTCTTGAACCACTTCGCGCATTCGCTCTCCTCAGTCTTCAGAGCTGTGTTGTCCTCTTGCCTTGAGTCTCCCGGGGAGTGTTTGCTCTGTAGTTGTGTGGAACGTTGGGAACTTGTGGCATCTCCCCAGACCATGATTTTACTTGTTTTATCCCTGCTGTCACTTTCTGCCCTCCTTAGTTGCAGGACTTCCTCCTTTCTCATGTCTTCTCTTTTCCCTGGCCGATACCAAGTGTGACGTCCTTCGTGCTCTCTCACAGAGCACCCTGCCAGTTCCTCAAAGCCCGTGCTCTTCGGAGGTCCTTTGACTGGATGCTGCTTAATGCAGTCATTTGAAATTGGAACCCTGTGTTAAATACTAAACTAAATAATAAGTGACGCAACAGCATTTCATGGTGTCCGCTGGAGTCACAAGTCACGTCAGCGATGCTACCCTTGCAGTGTGGTGGTGTGGGCTTCAGGACAGCATGACAAGCTCTGAAGCACGGCTGTTTTTTTTTCTGTGTATTGGTGTCTCGAGTGGTGGATTAAGCTTTTTCAACAATTTATAAAACCTCAAGCGCTCTGGGCAGTATTTTTTACAGGTGTGTAAAAGTGTTTGCGTTGTGGTCAGGAGAGATCTTTCTCAGCTGGGCTATTAAATGAAAAGCTGAAACCTGCCTGTGATGCTGAGATGAGTGCTCAACAAAATGAAAGCATGCAACTTAACTTGCAAACATTTTTATGTTGCCTGCTTTCCTGCTTGCTGCTGGTTGATTCACAGTCTTACTGATAAACATAAAACTCGCCCTGTGAAAAAAGCGAAGAGGGAAATGCCCACAAATTAAAAAAAACTTTCCCACTTTGCACAACCTTGATTTTGAAATTTAACTCAAATGTGCAAGTGAATTGGTTTGGACTGCCTTAAACTCCTGCGGAAGGGCGGATAATTTTGAGAGATGATGCCAGATAAGCCAGGCAACTGCTACACCATTTAAAAAATCCTGAAAACGTTTCCAGACCCAGTCGGTGAGCCTGGGGCAGCTGCGCACTTACAGGGAGCTGTGTGCCTGCGGCAATGCCAGCAGGAAATGCGATGTGACCCGTGGCGAGCCTGGAGGGTGGGAAACGCTGCGAGCAGAAGATTTTCACAGGTAGTTCTAAGTGTCCCGGGCAGTTACTGCGTGGGCTTGGACACAGGAGCAGACATAAAGCCAAGGGAGCAAACAGGAGCCTTAGGAGCATCCTCTTCCCTCCACGTGCATAGCTGCTCAGGACTTCCTATCGTGTGTCCCTGCCGCCAGGCTGACAGCACCGCCTTCTCCCATGAACGCTGGGTCTGCCAGCATGAAAACTGGCTGTGAAGTAGAAATGTTTTTTGGAAAGCATAATATTATTTTAATCATAAATTATTTGGAAACTCAATACAGAAATAGCTTCAGATCACTTCTTCCAGAGGAGTGTTTTTGCAGTCAGGGTCTTTATCAACTTCTCAGTGGGAACTGTATTAATATTGCCACAAAAATGCACACAGTAGTGCCTTTGATAAAGCAATTTGGCATCTCTTAAGCAGAAAGATGTTTTGTTTTCCTAAGATACAGCACTGTTTCCAGTGCAGGGACCTGCCATATGTGCCAGCATATGGAAAGAAAACACCAGTTTTGTTAACATTTGTGTTCGGAAGCCATGGGGAGGGGACATAGGAGGTGGCTGCCTTTGCAGCTGCAAAGCAATCTCTGTTATTGCATGGGGGACAGCACAGGAAGCCCAAAAGTGAGTGCTGGTGGTGGAGATGGCAGTGGCCTGCAGTCAGCCTCCCAGCCCTCGCTCCCCCCCTGAGCACTCTGCCAAGGGCTCTCCTCCTCCTCACCGTCGCTTTAGCTCTTCCCATCATGTGCTGGGGTGAGGCTGGTCCCCACTGCTGCCTGCCTCCCAGTGTAGAGTGGGAAAGCTTTATGGGCCATACAGTAGGCATCTTTGTGGATACTGTGAAAATGCCTTTTAGTACTTGCTGTTGTCCCGTGGGTATTAAATATTTGGTTAGTGCATTATTTTGATTTTTAGACTGCCTTTGGTTCGAGAATCCTGAAAGGAAGCTGTTGTGCAACTGTTTTAATCTGATTTTACAAGCCGATTCCAGCTTGATTCCCAGCACAAAGAAACAAAGAGCTCAGCTGTATTATTCGTCCAAAAGTAAAAGGCCTTCCTCCTTTGAAGATCTTCTGTAGAGTGTTATGTTTAGAGAGTGATTTGCTATTGTTTAAATTTAATCTCCGTAATTACATTGGGATTGGATTAATGACGGGTTGGTTTTCTGAGTCATTCTTTGCTGGCAATCACAGCTATTAAGCATAAAGCCAGGTCTTCATTGGATGTAAACTGGCATTGCTCCACTGAAGTTAGTGGAATAATTCCACTTTATATTGTGGCGGCTCAGATGTGATATTATAGCTGTTTCGAAGAAAGCACCCTTTTGGTGTTTGATGGCCTTGAATCATCTTATTTTTAAGCTGTCTAGGCATTAACTTCCAATTGCATTATATTTACGGTAGCACAGCTAGCCCTTGTCTGTAGATCACCTCAGCTGGACTCAGAGGGATCAACAAAAGGTGCAATGCCAGATTCAGTCATAAGTATCTTGACTTTTTTTCTGTTTAAAAACTGCTTTTAATCACCAAAAGTGTGAGCAGTTGTAAGCGGGAAAAGTTAATTACTTACGTCCAGTGAGCTTTTGCATGCTCTTACCTATCAGAATAAACCTTGGTCTGTTTGTTGGGGATGCTGTACTGCAAATCCGGGGGAAATGCCTGGGAGGCAGAGGGACTGCTCCTTTTTTTTTTGTTATTTTTGCTCATTCTTCTTTTCAGAAGGGGATGAGGAGGGAGGGAGGGACTTGGGGAGACCTGGCATTTAGGAGAGCGGCAGCAGGAGCAGTAGGGAGCACACTCGATGTAGGGGATGGATCTGTCACCATGATCGGGGTGACAGAAACATCCTTTTCTTAGAGACCCTGAGGGGCTGTGTAGAGTTGCTGTGACCGTGGAAGGTATTTGAAGTTGCTAGGCTGAGAGCAAGGTGTCACCAAGGATGTCTCCCACCCTTGCACATGTTGGGCAGGGGAGGATTTGCTTTCAGACCTTTTATTTTAATGTCTGACCTGAGTTTCTTCTGTTTTAAAGAATTTTCTTGCTCACTATTTACGAAATGGGGTGCTAATAAATCTTAGTTTGGAGAATGGGAGGGCTTTGCTTTCTTTTAGGTCCTTACTGTAAAGAGAAAGTGGCCAGTCCTACCTCTAAGCAGTATCGGATGTAGGGTGCCACTGCAGTGGGTTAGGCCACGGGTCTCTTTAGCCTGGTATCCAACTGACAGTGGCATATACTGTAAGTGTGAAAACCAGACAGCAGTGATCCTTTCTTTCCCTGATGCATCTTCACTACTTCCAGGAGCCATCTGTTTTTGCTACTGGCCTGCTGTTGCACCTGCAGGTCCACTCAGTACAATTTAATTTCTGTTTCCTTGTTAACCAGCAGAAAGTAGATGTGAAGACTTTTAGTCTTACGTTCTTCCCATTTTAAGATGTTAAACTGGTACCTCATACTCTTTGGGTTGTACTCTGCTCTTTTTTACACAGTATTTAGAAAATACTGCTTATTTTAGTAATAAAGGTCAGCTTTAATCTTTGGTAGTAAGACTGCTTCTACAGTTGTGATTGTCTGCCAGTGAGGCAGGACAGTTTGGGAGACTTGGTGTCTTTTTTTTAGATTGACCTGATAGATGTGGAAAATACAGACAAGCCTTCAGGCGTATCCTGGGCATCTCTTCAGAGTAAAAAGGATGTGCTGCGGGTCTCATATGTGTAGATCCCTGTGTCTGATGGTCTAGATAAACACTTCTTTTGAAATAGGAGGCAAATCGCAAGACCCAAATGAAGACTGAATTTTACGCTGAAGTCGGACATCCCTCAGTTTGGATGCGCAAAAGGCTTGCATGCCCGAAAGCTCGTCTTCTGTCCTCCCCCACTGTGTCAGATAGTCTTACAGAACTACTACTAACTTCTATATTAATCCTGCCCTGTATTTTGATTCTTACTGCCTTTTGCTTCTTTCTACAACAACTGTGACCAAGGTTGAGGACTTTTTTTAAGCTTACATATATTTTGTCCTGTGTAAACTATTGACAGCTGTTATTGAAGAAATTCTGGTGACGCAGCTGTAAGGTTGCAGCAGTAGATCAGTCATATATGTACATGGTCCTTTTATTAGAGGGGACTGCTGAAGCTGTGGTAATGCTTAAAGTATTTGGGGCCTAATCCACTGCTTCATTGCTCCAGATGTGATAAATGCTGTTGACTTAATGCAGAAATTGGTGATGTAAAATGGAGAAACTGCCTCTCTGCTTCTTATGTAGCTATGGTGGAGAATCTCCTGTTTCCAACTCCAGTTTTCAAGACCTTTCTCATTTTGTTAGGGAGGGGGTCATGCATGAAGGCCGAGAAGAAATTAGTAGGAATGGCTATATTTGTACTCAAACTGAACTCATGAACACTTGTGCAAAACTGACTCAGCATAAGCAGGCAATGAATACTGGTTGCTTTTGCTGGAGTGTGGTTCCAGTGATCCTGCAAAACCAAGTCATCCGAGTTATCATTGAAGCTCTCGGGGTGCAAACGAAGTTTCAGCCTTGCTGGGAACAGGACGGATGCAGACTGTCCCATCTCAACTAGTCGTATCTCATTCATTTGTGACCCCACTCCTTCTCTGCCCCCTCAAGAAGCCAGGTTGCTGTAGAAGTTGTAATTATTTATATAGACAAGACATTAAAAAGGTTGCTTTTGGAGCTCTAGGTTTTGACTATACATGTTAGTACTTTTGGCTTTAGCTCGTAGAGCTAAAGATTTTCTTAAGCCACCATTGAGATTCTCACCTGAGCACCTCATCTAATGCTTTTCTCAACAGCTGGGAACTGGAGAAAACCACTGAATATTGTGACACTTGGCGCTGCTGTTCTGAGTGTGCTGCTCGGGAAAGACTGTTGTCTTGTTGTTTCTGCATATCAGTTACTTTAGATCCAAAAAGAAATGCTGAAAATTCCTACGCACAAGGAGAGTTTATTTCCATGACTGTCATTAGAGTTACATTTCCTTTGGTCCAAGGTGTATGTGGCACAGTCAAATGGAAGTAAAATGGTAGACTTACCAAAATAGATGCATTGTGTTAATTTCTTAATGAATTTTTTTTTTGTGTGTAGTGTTTTTAAAATAACAAGTATTGTAAGCAGTATGTTATTTTTAAACCAAGGACATTTTGTGCTGAAATTGGCTATTGCAACACTGGGTTAGAATTAGAATACACAAAATTCAAAACCACAGTAACCCTAATTCTGCCATTTTTGCCTTTTTAACCGCTCAACAATAGCGTTGTATTTGTACAGTATTTAAAAATATTTGTTAAAGGGAATGCGAAGAGCTACTGTCAGGCTTCTCTGTTAACTGTTTGTGCATGCTGTAGTGAAAATTGAGGGGTGAGTACTCTGTGTGTCAACAGCTCAGACTTTCCTTTGTGTTGCAAGTGAAGGAGCAGCTGAAGCTCCAGCCAGGATGGGGGCAGAGACCTGCATGGTGGAACAGACAGTGCCTTTGGCTCAGAAGACAAGCACTCACGATGGGCTAAAGCCTCTCTGCCATCTCCTTTCCCCTGGTATGTGCGTACCTGGATCTGTAGTCTCCAAGGAGCTACTCCGGCAAACGAGTAATAATGTTCAGGATAAAATAGTCTGACCACGAGGATGAATTCTATGCAACTGTAGTTTGTGTCATGACCCTACAGTCCCTGGTTTGCCTGGCTTGGTCCTGGCATGTGGGCCTCACTGGGGAGAGGTTATGGGAGGCCAGCACAGCCCAAGCTGCTGCTTTCAACCTGTCCTGGCCATGAGCTGCCTGACTTTCGCTGCAAGGGCTTTGTGCAGCTGGGACATGCATGTGTCCATCTTTGGACAGAAGTTAGCTCTGGATTTCACATGTCACTGATCACACCAACCTGAACGGATACATGTGGGGAAAAAATAACAAAACAAAAAACCAGAAAGCATCTTGAGAAATTATTTCTCCTTTTTGCTGTTGCCTTGCGTTTTGGCATGCGCTATCTGCATTTTGACTAAGAGATCATCTGGCGCGTTGTAATGTGGTAGCAATACAGACTGGGTAATCCTGGGAACCGGCAGCTTGGATCTTGCCTTTCCAAATTTTACTGCTCTAAAACTTGATGACTTTGTTAAAAATGAACAGTTTCCAGGGGGTAAAAAGCCCCCAGAGAAGAACTGTTGGCATTTTATATTTTTAAGCTGTCTTACTGAATGAAAACAGTTGATTATTAACTTGATGGAGTGACAATGAGTATATAGAACTTAAATATCTCACCACTCCCACAAAGAAAAAAACCGACTCTCCATTGTATCATGGGAAGATACATAGCCAGAAAAACTTTCCAACTCGTTAAACTTTTATACTTGCTTCATACTAGCTTAATGTAGGCTTTTTTCCATCCTGTGATGTTGTAGGGACATTTCTGAATGCAGCTGAGGAGGACACCATCAATTTAGCAGTATTTCTTTCTGAACGTGCCTTTCTTATAACAGAAGAAGCTGAATTACTTAATCCGAAGAATTAAAAAAAGGTTTCCTTGTTTGTGTGTTTCAAGTTGTTTATTCTGCCAAGCCTGATAACGAAATCAGTCTGAAAGTTTCCCCTGCAACCAGTTTAGTCAGCTTCTGTGATTGTGTGGGTGTTGTGGGTATTCAGACAAGGACAGGGATAAAGGAAGAAAGTTCTAAAAAAACAGGAAAAAGCTATTGTAAATGTATCGGGCAAGTTACAAACTGGGGAAGGGTACTTGGAGTCTAGCGTTGTACCTGCAGCTACTTTTGATGCTCTCTGGTAGATGTTTTGGTGGGTTTTTCTTGTGGCTTGTGTTTGACTCTTTAGAAGAGGGGTAGGGGAAAATACTGATTTAAGGGACTAGAGTCTGGTTATATTACTTTTAAACTTTGTAGTGGAGATGGGTGGAGGTCAAGCTGCTGTAGCTGACTTGAGGTTGGAAAGGAACAGCAAAACATGATGTTTGGGCTCATTTTGAGCCCCGTGCCGGGTGGGACATCTCTGCGCTCTCCCTCGTGTGCTTGGTGAGGCCATATCGCATCTTGACATGGGGCCATAGCTGGCAGGAAGCATCGAATATTCCCTTTGCTGTTTCTCTCCAGTGTAATTTTAGTTTTCTGGCACCCTGATGGGTGTTCATCCTGGTTGTGTCCTTCCCCTTGCTCTTCCTGATCCTCCTTTATCACCCTCAGCTGTGAGCCCAGGCAAAAGCGGCCTCGCTGCCTCTTGCCTGCAGGTCAGCTCGTCCCCATGATGGCGTGGGAGGGGATGTGGGTTTCAGCTGCTCATTACAGCTGCGAGCAAGGACTTTGCAAGTTCTAAATTGAGGATTGTTGCTTCATACGTGTGTCTCTCCAAACCCATGGATTTAGACATTCCCTCACCATTAATTACATCCTCTTGTCTTGTAGCAGTAAAAAGGACAAGGTGAGCACGTCGTCCTGTTGCAAGGAGCCGAACGCGGCTTCTTTTTGCTTGGATGCTTGTGAGTTTCTGAAAGTACATGGCCGTTCTGTTTTGGGAAGTGTGTCCTGCAGCTCTCACCTTGAGGTGTGGAGTAACCAGGGAGCTCGGGCCCCTTCTTGGAGGGCTTACGTGTGAGTGACGCCAATGAGTTCAGCACTTGCCAGAGTCATTCCCAGTTAAAAGCAGAGCTGGATGCTTCAAAGGAAAGCCCAGATCACCAATAACTGATGGCCAGCAAGGTAATTCCAAGGTGGCACTGGAAGTGAGCAGTTTGCCTTGGTGCAATCTCTGGTGGAGATGCTGGGCGTCACCACCTCATTTCTGGAAGCCATAGGGTCTGGTCACCCGTGTTTGTCAGTCATTTGACATCTAAGCTGCTCAGACAGATGCAATGCGAGACTGCCACAATTGGCAGCGGCATCTGGCTCTGACAGAGCTTTGCAAAGTTGCCTGTTTGCTCCGTGGCAGCTCTTAACACAGCATCTCCAAGTGCGGTGTCCCACAAAATGCTCGGCAGCAGTCATGCGGAGGTGAAAAGATTTCCAGGCGAGCTTCAAAGAGAAGGATGTGACTAACTGTCTCGCAGGGAGCCAGGACATGGACCCAGCCAGATGAGGCAGCTTACATGAAAGGGCTGCCAAAGGAAAGGGAGAGGACACAGACGGAACTGGGACTGGGGGATGAGGAGGGATAGGCAGTTGGGAAAGGTAGAGGGGAAAATCTCTGTGGGCTGTTTCCAGTGGCCGGGAGATGTATCTGCTCTCCGGGGAGGTAACCTGTGGGAAAAGCGACGAACCTCAAGCACGTTGGCTGTCATTCCTGGCTCTGCTGCAAGCCTCCGCTGCCTGTCCTTGGACCAGTCGCTCTCCCGGTGACTCAGTATCCCAGCTGTAAAACGAGTATTGCTGCTTACCTCATGGGATGTTGTGAGGGTAGTCTCGTGGATGCCTTTGCCATTTGATGTATTAAGGGGGGGAGCAACAAAAAAGTGAGCACAAAGACAGATGTGAAAAGGGATATGCACTTTCCTCGCCCCCTTCTCTGAATGTAATCACATCCCTGATGATAATATAACGGTGATTTATTCATCATTGACATATACTCCTTCAGTTGCACTGGTGGGAACAGTTTTTTGGTTTTACTTTTTTTCCCCTCAAAGATGTAATTTTGTATGTTTATATGGGATGTTAATGTTTTAAGCAATTTCCAATAGAAAATTAGAAGAAATAATGAACAATAAATCAAAGTCAGACTAAACCAAGATGTTATAAAGTAATACAAGAGTGGGACTAGAAGTAGAGTTTGCAAAGGGGGCCTCCAACAGAGAAAATGCAAATCCTGAGGCCTGAAGAAGGAGAGGTTCTGGTTTGCATCTGTCTTAATGTTCATACCTGATAGCATACCTGAGGAGAGCTAGAAAGCAGGGGGACAGAAAGGGCCAGAAAGCAAAAGGGCTCACTCCTCAGCTCTGTCATTCTCAAATAAACTTCTGCAAAAAGAAGGGGAGTTCCAGTTAACTTTAACCTTGGAATGAATGTCACACTAATCTTACTCTGCTCACAAGGCAGTCTGACAGCTAACACACAAATGTGGGAGCCAGAAAACAGCAGATTTTAGGACAGTTAGAGAATTGGTTGACGTGGTACTAACACTTAGTTCTGTCTGTGCCTTTGTGTGCTAAAGCAAAATGGAGGCAATTGTCTCCTCTGTTGGAAAAGGGGCGCAAGGTTTAAGGAAACGCCATAAAGAACATGGAGATCCACAGGTGGAAAATGCTGGGGGAGGTCACAGCTTCAGAGTTTAACACAGGAGCAAAATGCATGGTCATATTTCACCTGTCAAAGCTGTTTTTTCTTTAAAAAATAAGAAATCTCAGAGGCATTGGCTAGAGAAGAGGAACATTCATCTTTTCTTAGTACTGTATTTGAAAGACTTTAGTTGCATAAGCTTTCCTGGGACTTGCCAAAGTTATCTTTGGAGAAAAATTAGGATTCTTGGTTTTTTTAAGGAACAGGTGTCAGCATGTGGAAACCCTTTGTTGTTAAATTTTAGTCATGGTTCCTTTTTTCCTTTTCTTTCTTTTTCCCATCTGCAGTTGAGTATGACAAGGAGTTCACGCCTCACCAGCGGCACCACAAGGAGTTCAAATTTAATTTGTCCCAGATTCCTGAGGGCGAGGCTGTCACAGCTGCTGAGTTTCGGATCTACAAGGACTGTGTTGTGGGGAGCTTTAAAAACCAAACCTTCCTTATCAGCATCTACCAAGTGCTGCAGGAACATCAGAACAGGTACGCAAGAGGGACCTCACTCTGTGCCACCAGCTGCTGTCCTGGGGAAGGCTGAGCTTGTGCATTCATGTTGAGTGGACTGCTAAATGAGTATCAGTTTTGTTCACATTAACAGAGTGATGTTATTGCCTGGTCCTTTCCTCATGGGAAATGGGCATAGTAGAGTGGAAAATGGAAAACTTCTGGAAAACTTCTCAGCCAGAGAAAGTCCACGGTATTGTAGCCTAGGGTGTCACTTAGGTGCAACCTTTGTGTTGTCTTTAAATAAAGAATCTGTTGTGAGGCAGTAGATTTTTTTAAACCAAAGCTGTTACGCCGGCATTGCTCTTGTGCACTGAAATACCCATATCCCCTTTCAACTTAATACTACCAGCATAAAAAGCATAGTCTGTTGGAATGATACTGGTAATTAGTGCAGACTTGACCTGCTCTCAGCTGGACTTAATACTGAAGTAAATAAAGCGGAAGAAAATTCAGCATTTTGACCACAGGTACAAAATCACTCCTGGGCTTTCAGTGGCAAGGTAAGAGGCAAAAGAGAGAGAGGCAGGGTAGAAACTGACACACAAAAATCCAAACAAGTGTAAATGGAGTGATTGGTTTTAAAAGGGTAATGTTTCAGATGGGGGAATCATGTAAGCCTAAAAGATGGAAATACATGGTCAATTAAATGTTAGAGTCATGCTGTGCTACAAAAGTGTTTCATTACTTCTCCTGAAACGTGTCAGGACTGTAACTGTTCCTCTGCTGCAGGCAGAGAAACAGAAATCAGAAACAGCAGTCCTTGAAAAAGCTCCACCACTTCTCTCTATGAAGCTTTCCTGGGTGTTTTCCTTTCTGGTCCTTCTTTCTCCAGCCTTTCCATTGATACCATTTGGGGGGATCTGCCTTTGATGATTTGCTGTTGTGAGGGCAACATCAAATAGCTAGTGGTTATTCTGTGGGGACTGTGGCCTCTGGGGAAATGGAGATAAATACTTGGGTATACAGGTGATGGGGAAGAAGGTGTTAGTTTTAGAAGATCAGTGTTCCCTTTGTGCCTTGAGCTGTGGGTTGCTGCAGTGCTTCCTGGAGTAACATGCTTGCTGGTTAGGATGTACCTCAGTGCCCATTTGAAGAGCTGATGGAAGTCCAGATGGTCATGCAGATTTCATAGATGTTAGCTATATTGTTCATTCAGAGCCACGTTAAATAAAAAATGGTGAGTATTGGTCTGGAGCTGGAGGAAAACCTCTGACAAGTGTCTGTGGAAGCAATCGATACGCTACTCTCTGATGGTCACCAAAGCAGGGCACGGAGTAGGAGAACTGTCAACTTTTATGTGTATATAACATTTTTTCAGAGTAAACTGAGCGAGCCAGTAAAGCACTGCGGGACAGAGAATAAAGTACAGGATACGGCCCCTACCATACCGGGTTCCTAACAAATTTGCAAACTCTTGGTTCCAAAAGTGGCTGTGTGCAGCAATGATGCTGGCACCTCATATCTTTGTTTCAAATACCATGCTAGAAACATGCCAAAATCAGGTTGCACTGTGAAGCTATGATGCATGTCTTTTGGCACTGGGTGCTGTGGCATCTGCACATGCTGGGCATCACTGGGTGCTAGAGACTTCCCTACGAACAGAGCAGAGGTAGCAGCTTGGATGGGGATCACCAGGGTGGTCTCTTTCTCCAGAGCTAGTGAGTATTTTGGGTCTGTCAGTTCCCTTCCGTCACGTTCCTCCTGCCGCTGCTGGCGGCCGTGCCGAGGGGATCCCGCTGTTGGAACTGGGAATCGTAAAGCGGCTTCCTCCAGGTCCAGACTGCCAGCAATTCGCCGTCCCTCCTGACACGGGCTAGGCGTGAACCGCTGACCCAGGGATGAGTGTCTGTAGTTCATTACTAACCTCTGAGTCATCCAGTCCCTCAAGGCTCCCTTTTTGTTTCTTTTTCTTCTTTATTTATTTATTTTCACTGGTGGGAAGGAGGGAGAAGTTTGGCTAAAGAAACTTGTGCTTCAGATGAGTCTGCGGGACGTGTCGCATCATCTGCGCAGAGGTGGGCAAAACGTGGCTCACGGATTCTTGCAGTTGTAAAAAGGACATGCCTTTTTTCACCCTTGTCCTTTCAGCTTAAAGGCCTTTCTCATGTACATATAAAATGTAAAAGCACATATGAAAACATGTGTGCTTGTGTATAAATGTGTGGATATATACGTATTATCTGTATGTATCCATGTTTAAAAGTATATATATTTTAATTTTCCTCTATATTAATTGTCCTCTATATATTAAAAATATGCAGCTGTTAGAAGACAGTTAAGGTCTTATTAGGAGCTGCTTCCCACTCCTCAGCGTTACTTTCAGTTGAGATTCTGACTCCATAGGCTGCTACAGATTTAAACGTGCTGGTGACCTGGATGGACTTTGGCCTGTAAACATTCTTGAAAACAAATAGTAAAAAGTTGTATTTAGCTGTTCACTAATATCTCTGCATGGAGGGGAAAAATGCCTCAGATTCTTCTGGTATGCCTTAAGGAGCTGTATTCTTTGAGTGGATTTGGTTTTTGATCATCAATTCAGTTACTTTTACTGGGGGCGGGGCAGAAATCAAAAGGGTTTTTTTCTTCCCCCTTTTTCTCAGTGGATTAATTTGGAATACAATGTTTTATTTTACTGTTGAGAACGCTAGAAGGTTAAATTAGAAAAACAAAGGCACTTTTTTTGAAAAAACTTGAAAAATATGTGTAAGGCTTCTGTTGCATTTTAGCAGACATCTTATGAGCCAGAAAATAACAGCTGCCTTTGACTTAAAAAAAAAAAAATACTGACAAAATTTGTGTCACACTTCCTTTGGACTGATGGTTTGTGTAACAGCTTGATATTTCCTGACATTTGATGACATTTTATTGCATAAGAAGAGTCTGTACAGATCTTGAAGTCTAGCTGGGTGAACTAGCAGGTGACACAGAAGGAGTTGATGTAGCACCTTTTTTCATCTTGTTCTGCTGACAAATATTCCTTCTGGTCAGGAAAATTCATCTCTGAAGGCCACAGAAGGTGCCTGTTCAGTCAGCATTAGCAGTCTCCAGAGAAAGTTCAAAGACACCATGTTAATCTTGGCTTATATGAGGTTAACAGTTGTCTGAGGCGATTATTGGTAGCTAATAAAATACTTTTAGGCGCAAGTAATTCTTAACAGGGCATGTATGGATTTAAAACAACAGACTGCAAGAGAAAGGCAGTGTGCACCTCTGAGGGAAAAATTATAAATAAAAAGAAACCTGCCCACTCTTCTCAAAGAAATGAGTTTGGGAAGGCGGGAGAGAAGAGGAAGCTTCAGTAAATACAAATCTTCACCAAAGCTCGGAGCCTGGAAGTATCCCTTGGCTCCAGTTAAGAGTAATGAAGTGGCTTAATTCAGTATTACTTGAGCAAAGAAAAAAAAAGCGCTCATCTGGACCATAAGAGCATAAACATGTTACTCCAGCCCAGATGTGCGTGCTGCTGCATGGAATTGCACGGCACTGCTGGCCGTTCCCTGATGGCTAAAGACAAAACCAAGCCTGAGGCTAAGGTTTCTACCAGTCACGGAATTATCAAACTGATTTTTGCCACTGTAGGCAAGGATAAAAGCAAGGATTATATGGGCCCATTCGAGACTGTGTCCTAGATAGGGGTGTATGCAGAGGGACCACAAACGATTGGAGATCAGTGCTGATTGAAACAGCATAAGACCTTCGGGGAAAAATTTGACCCTCTCCTTGTTCAAAGCCATCAGAAATATGAAAATGATACTGGTGGAGACTCCAGGCAGTGAAACGCACATTGAGGACAGTGTGGTCTAAGTAAATTCCCTCTTTAAACAGAAAACATTTTTAATACTGACTCACTTGTGTCAGTAATATTTTCATCTTCCCATTCCTTCCACCCTTTCATAAGGTAAAAAAAATAGTGCCTAGAAACTAGGCTTTTGTTTTCTAACTAAACCACAGTTAACGGCCAGATTTTGTCGTAACACTGACCGCTGGAGTTGTCAGTGGGATGCTGCGAAGAGATCAATGAAATCGGGATAAGGTCAAGCTTGTAGCGAGCCATCAGCGGTATGCGTTTCGGCTTGTGTGGAGAACAGGCTTCACCAAACAGGGCTGAGGTGACGTCTGGTTTGCTCTGAGGGGGATGACTCCGCATTTTGAAACGGGCTGTGGGCTGTAGGGGCTGATGGTGGGAGGAGGAACAGGCCGTACTTATGCTGGATGCTGCTGCCCGTCAGCTTCTGACCCCCCAGAGTCTAAGAGACTGTGCTGTTTGAAGGCTAGGGTGGGATTATTTTTCTTCTTCTTTTTTTTTTTTTTTTTCCTTTGGTACGTGCAGAAAGTGGGGAGATTTGCCAAAGCACCGGTTTAGGAAGACAAGTGGCATCAGCTTCCAGGTGCTTGTTCCACCTTGGCTGTATCTGAGGGAGTGTTTAGTTTCAGCAGGCAGGAGCTGCACAGCCTCGACTCTCCTCCCTTCGGTGGTACCGATGCATGGCTAAACCCTGCGCGTGGGCTTGTTTCTAAGGTGTAGCACTGATTTTGCGGAAGGACCAGCAAAGCCCTCTGTGCCTACTGATACCTCTTGGGAGCAGATTGCCATGTAAGCGAGGGAAGGGAAGGGAAGAAATGAGTTTGCCCCTGGAAACAGCCCATTAATTTCTTTTTCTTTCTTGAAACTTCCTTGCTCTCACCCAGAGGGTTGTCAGGTCAGGACTAGAGAAGGCAGTTTACAGTTGATCAAAGATGTTAGTGCTTGGTTTGGATCATCAGTATGTTTTCAAGTGTAAATATCCTGTTAGTGCAGACCTCAAAACACTCCCACACTGTCCAAACAACTGATCTATGAAAAACACAGTGGCCTGTGTTAGTGATCAAAGGAAGATACGGTACCTTAATGGTCAAAGTTTATTAAACAGTTTCATTTGCACCCAGAATGAAATATGAGGACTTGATGTGCAGAAAGATTCCTCCTCTATGATAAGACACGTGTGGACATAGGTGTGCCCTGCAGAGCGACTGCCCGGGGAGTAAGTTCTTCTACTGAACACAATTCCTTAAGGGTTAAGGTGCTTGTTGGTTTTAGGTGCCAGTTACAGTGGTAATAAAGTCTTCCTCTTTGCAACAGGATATTTATACAAATGCGATCTGAGCTTCTAATCTAAAGGGCAAATTGATTTGCCGGCAGTGTTTATAGCTTAGAAAATAAATAACAGTCCTCAACTGGGTTTTGGAATGGATTGTGTAATACAAATGACAAAGCTAGCATCAATCTGTTTCGAGTTGGGGTCAGATTTGTATATAGTGTGCATATATTTATATATGATAGAGCTGTTTCCATGATGCTATAGAGGAGCATCTGTCAGCATGTTCAGTTCAGCTCCCACTGTGCGCATGCAATTTGTTGTGTTTTAAGGTGGTTGGTTTTCAGTAGTTTGAAAGTCAAAGTTACTCTGGATGAAACTTACTGGTTCTGTAACCAGCGGGCTTTTTCTACCAAAACCAAAGGATACCATATCGGTGCCTGATTTCTTTTCTTAAAGGACCGAGATAAATAATATCCCCTTGCCCTCTGCCCCATCTTCGTGCCTCAAACTGCATTTAAACTCTGAGGTATAGTACTGTAACCATCACTATAGCTACAATACCCATTAGTCTCATTAAATCGTAGTCAAGGAAATAAGAAATACATGTCCTATCCCTGTGACATGGGACAATTTTTTTTCCCTGTTCCTGTTGATGAAATGTTCATTTCTCAGAGCTGTGAAGCTTAAGACCTTTAGCTGGATGTGGGGGGACACCTTTGCACTCAAATATCAATGTTGGCTTTGCTGGGGATTACCTCTAGGCTGAACTTCCTGCAGTCTTGATGTGGGGAGACCACATCCTCTAGCTCTAGGCTCTTATCTTCCACTCTTTGCCAGATGCAGCCTTGAAACCAGTGTTTCACCTTGCTGCTTTTCCAGTGAGTCTACAAGACTTAACTCCTCCCCCCCCGCCCCGCAGACTTTACCTGCAGGGGTGACGCCTGCAGTGGTACAGGACAGCTTTTTCAGCACAGCGGAGCTTTTATCAGACAGAGCAGTGGTGGTGTGGGGCTGGTAAGTGAGCAGTGAAAAGCTGAGCTTACCTGCCTGTCCCTTCTTGTGTATCACAATGTCTAGATGCATCTAGGAGGGCTCTCTTATCCCTGTGCCAAATCACAGCCCTCCCCTCCAGAGTGCCCTGGCATCTCCATTCTGTGCTTTTTCTTCCGCTGGCTGTCAGTCCCTGCAAATTAGTGCCCAGTTGCTGGTCTTCTGTTTCACCTTGGAAGTAACTTCATTTGTAGGCTGATAGCTCTTGATATTTCCTTCCTTGTTTATAAGGAGCTCTTATAGGATGTGCATATCTCTCGTTGTCCCCTGGCCCACAGATGGTAGAGCTTCTTCAAGACAGTTAAACTGAGCCTTACTTCTCATAAAATGATGGGGACTGCCTTTGGTTTCTGTGGTGGCTCGTTCCAGGTGCTTGCATTCCCCTACCTGAGGCGCTCTGTACGAGCCAGCGCTGATTGATTAGATTTTGTACAGTGCTTTTAAATCTTTGGACTAATGGTCATTTAGAAATAGTAAGTTGTTAAGGTTTTGTATTGCATCTGTTGGCAGTGCCTTGTGGTGCGTGAACTCCACATACAGTCTGTTCTATAAGTAATAAACATTTCTTTAAATTCAAAGTAGCAGTTACATCTACTGAAAGACGGTGGGTGTACAGTTTTGAAAAGGCTGTGATTTCAAAGTTTATTGATGGGGAGCTCCGTTCAACTCTATGCCTGAGTGAGTTGTGAGTGCAGTTATTAGGCCGTTGTTAGTGGATAAGAGCAAATAATCTTGCTAGTTTGCTTATATGCAGGATAATTTTTACAGAAGGTGGATCTCGGTGCAAACTAAAGACTCAGACCCTGAGGTACGCAGAAGAGCATTTAGAAAGTGCATTAATTAAAATGTAAATCCCACACACTTCTGTGCAAAATTCCTTTTTGAGAAACTGCTGCTAGGCAGTCTAGACTATTATGTCAACTTGTCTTTGAAGAAAAGTAAACAAAAAGGTTCAGCTGAGGAAAGTTTTAGAGACTTAGAGTAATTAATGCTTTGGTAAATGGCTGTTGATGCGTAACAAGCCTTTAAACACCTGGGTAATTGCAAGCTTTGAAGCTGGGCCAAAAATGTTGTTCTGAGATCTGTAATTAAAATAAGAGACCTTTAACTTGGTCATTTTGAAGGTGAGATTTCTGTTTGTTCTCACTGTCTCCTTGGTAAAACTTCTGCGTGGTCAGGAAAAGAAGGCCAGGGAGGGTGGGAAAGTAAAAATCCTAGTTCAACAGATGCTTCTTTAAATTTAGCTTTTTATAGCTTTGGTGTTTTTCCTGTAGCAAAGTTCCATGTTGTAATGTGTACCCAGAACTGAGAAATTATTTTAATGTGAATGTTTCACTAAGTATGGTACCGAAGATTAACCACTTGACCTGGTTACTAATTTGACTAAATTCTAATCTAATTAGTGTTCAATTAAAGTGAATTAACAGCCAGAGACATTTCATTGAAAGGTTTACACAGAGGTTTCAGTTAACAAAATATTTATCTTACAGAGGGAAAAGCACTGAAATTAAATGCAAACTATTTCTCCTATAAATGCCCCGAGTACATGGTTGGGATGCCGGCGTTAAGAATAGTAGCTATATTTGATATTTATATCCGACAAATCGTCTCGCTTTCTGAGGACACTGGAGCTAAATCCTGCCTTCTGAATTACACAGGCCATATTTCTCTGGTAAACTGTGTACTTCTTTCTGTTTTTTGCAGCCACTTGTGATTGCTTTGTTGACCTTTGCTTCTCTGTCCTCCTCCAGAGTCTTCTGAAGGCCATGGAAACACTCCCATTTATTTCTTGGGACTTGAGACCGTACTTTAGGGCCCTGATCTAGAACAAAGAGCTCCTGTTTCGAGCTGTGAGTCTCTAACTTGTATCTTCCCATTTAATGTTCTCGTCTCCGGAAAGTGGTTTCAGCTCATTGTCTCAGTTTCTCCCATTCACTTGCTTCCTTTTAATAATCTAAGGTTAATACATATTATGCATGTAGCACCCTTATTACAGAAATCATTAACTGAACTCATCCAGATGGTTAAACATGCTGAAAATAAAGATGAGACTGTTGCGTACCATAGTGACAATGAGATGACAGTAGCTGTATAAAAACCCAGAGGCAGATGTAGGCAGAGAGGATGTTAAGAAACTGCCTGGTTTGGTGATTAAATTTATCTTCTGTACACTGAATTTGAAAGCCCTGCTGTGCAGGTGCCAGAGGTCCTGTGATGTCCTTGACATGTGGGTTGCTTGGGCATTAAACTTCTGGACTGAGTCTGCTTTCTTCAGCCTGTGCCGAGAGCAGATATTCCTTCCTCTCTGCTCAATGATGCTGCCTCATGCATTTCTTCCAGCCTTTCTTTTTCTAGTTTTTCATGTTCTTCATGTTCCCTTCCTGTTTCCCTCTGGTCCCATCTTGCCTCCGTTATTCTCAAATGCTGAAGTTTTTGGATATTCTTCCATTAATGTGACCGTATACAGGATTGTGTACTTCCTTTTGGAGGGCCACTGCTCGCCTCATTGCACAGGATCAATATCATCACTTAATGACTAGAAATTCAACACGTTTTCATGTGACTTGCTCTGTATATGATCACTTTCTCACCTTCTTGTCCACTCTGCAGATTTTGCTTTGACTATGGGCTTGCATCTACTTGTGTGTAGCACTCTTAAGCATGTTATCTGACTGCTTGCTAAACCATTTCTTTTTTTGACAATGGCTATAAGGTGAAACTACTGGCGTTGTTCTCATTGTGTGGATGAGAAGCTGATGCATATACTGGTGAGGGTCAGCTGTCTCCGCTAGGTTTAGTTGCCACTTTCAGATGTTTTTTTCCTTTCTCCAGCACTGCCCTTTGGCTTGCAGGAATCCCCAGCTCATCTGCTGAGTGCACTCCACTTTTGCAACAGGTAAGGTCATCGCGTGTGGACCTGCTAAGCAAACACCGATGGCAAAAACGGTCCCTGCCAAAATCAGCCAACAGTCCAGCATCAGGAGTGGTAATAAGGCTGTGCAGCAGCTTTAGCTCTCGTGCTTCCTGTCTGTCTTTTGCAGCCCTAGTGGGAGAGGAGTGGAATCAATGAGTCTTCCATGGTCTTCAGAAAGCAGCAGAACTGGCGGGGGAGTGTGAGGGGGAAATCCAGTCGTGTGACTGCATTTGCCTGTGGACATTGTGGCAAGTCTGGAAGTGTGGGTTCACATCACTGATGTCTGTTGCCGTGTTTGCTGGCGGCAGTGTTGCTGCAAACGGCAGCAGTAGCATGTTATAGCTCTCTGTGAGCCATCAGCGCAGGAAGATGCCAGTAGTTTCCAAAATACTTCTAAAAGCAGAGAGATGCTGGAATAATGGGCCTGATTCACAGAGGTGTGGTGGCCATGGGTACTTTCTACTCCCTTTTCTCTGCAGACTTTTTTCTTTTATCCAGGGTCTCTCCATCTAGTCCTTGCATGACACATGGACACATGTTCGTGTGTCCCCCATGACTGCAGCAAATACTACCCTTCCCCATCTAATTACATTTTCTTTCCCTTCTACCTGGGGCCAGCCTGGGAGATCTCCTGGTCTCTGTTCCAAGATGAGACCTTTTTTTCAGGAGTAGGAAGAATGTTTCCTCTTGGCCATGTGGCTGTAGGGAAGAGCGGATTCCCCTCAGGTGTTACATGGTGTTTGGTTTACCAAGGGGGAAAGGAGGGGAAAGTATTTTCCCTGCAGACAAAAAGTCCAGAGGATTTAGTTGGTAAGCTCTGAATCGGTTGAACCTGTGTGGGCAGCAATTTTCAAGTAGTTACTGCTTGGCCAATTTTGACATGATTTTCTTAAAGGGGGAAGGGCATACACCATTTCTGTTCTGAAAAAAGAAAGACGGGTTGAAAGACTCTCTGTTAAATAGTTGGGATTCTTTTTTAGGTGAGTAAATTCTTCCCTCCCCCCCCCAATTTTGTCTTTGGAAATAGGTGACTGCATATTTTTTTAAAAACCTTCACATCAAAACCAAAACTAGTAAGAAATTATATGCAATTTTGTGCAGCCTGGTGTGGTTTGGGTGACAAACATTAACTGAAAGCAGGCTTAAGCAGATGTGTTACCTGCTAGTGTTACTACTATGACCTACAATACCTGTGGGGTGAACCTTCCAGGTTGGCTTCATCCAGCTGAACAATGCAAGAGTCCGTTGAATAGCAGAGCTGGTTGAAAACCAGTCCTGTATGAACCTTTTTGCGAAGAGTTAACTGGGTTGGAAAGACCAGTTGTCCATTTTTCTGCATTTTACAAAGGAATTCAAATCTTTCTGAAGTGAGTGTGACATACAGGGATAAAGTGGAGCATTCTTGTTTGGTAAAACCGTACCTTGGTCAGGCAGTTTGCTTATTATATTTGTGGAGGACACTAAGATGGGGGAGACCCACTGGAAGGCAAGTCCGTATTTTAAGTAATCTAATAATGATGGAGGCTCAATTTGGGGGGAAAAAAGTGTGATTCGGTAGAAAGAAGTATTGCATTTGGACATGAAAAATCAGTGATGTAAACACACCCTCGGAAGTGACTAGGTCCTTTGTGGTTCAGCAGCATGAATCTCAGGATTATAGTAAATCACAAGGTAAACATGAGTTAACAGTGTGAGTTTTGTGAAGAAGCCAGAATAGTATTCTGACATGTATGACTGAGGCATAGTCTGTGAGATGCATCAAGATTACCCTTCCACTCTACTCAGCATCAGTGAGATCTTGATCTGAGTTGGGTCTATAAAGAGCAATGAGAATAGTCAAAGTCTATATAAACATGCCTTGCAAGGAAAGACTGAAGATGCTGAAGATGTTGTTTTAAGAAGAAGGGGAGATTGTGTCATTTAAGTTAGATATTATGAGGGGGAGAAAAAAAAAAAAGTGCTTCAAGTGAAACCCATTCAATTTCCTGGAAAGGTGGTGGAGTTCTGGAAATCTGTAAGATCACGTCAGGCAAGCATCTCTCAGGAGTGATGTGGATGTAGTTGAACCTGCCTGGAGTTCAGGGGAATGGGCTAGATGATGCCATGTGGTCTCTTCAGGCTTTACAGCTCTCTGATTTCCAAGTATCTTCCCAAAGTGCAAGGCAATGGGAATAACAGCTCTGAGCCTCCTGTTGATGTTTTTGTAGACCTGACTAATCCCATGTGGTGGAGTGTTCGTGAGGGTTTGCTCTTAGAGAGCTCCCCAGTGGCTCTGCAGCCAGACATGTTTGGTTTGGGTGGATGTAATGCCAAAGTTACTCTGGTCTGGAGGCTCCAGGGGGACATTGTCTGGAGTGGGCGAGTGCCAGGGAAAGTATGGCACTTAGAGGAAGAGATGTAGGACAGGAGATTAAAAAGCAATTGGTGTGAGGTCAGAGGTCAGGTCAGAGCAGGTGCTAGGAAAACTCCTTTTCAGATATAGTCCATTTCAAGCATTGGAGAGGACCAACGTTGAAGTCATATTATGAGGTGGGAATGATTTAGGAGTTCATTCCTTTCTTAAACCTGGAGAGGGGAAGAGTGGTCTCAGCTGCAGCTGCTGTTTGCAGTCTCTTTTAAACAGCACTTCAGTTTATATACCCTGCCTGGGAAAGCCCAAATCTTTCAACCTTAAGGTTTCCAAAACATGTAGCAGCTGGCCAGCCCCAGCCACTCGCTGCTGTTAGAGGTGAAGGTCAGACTTGTTCCTGAACCCTCTTCCCGTTGGAGGAGCAGTGGCAAAGACTCCTGTGGGAAAGGCTGCTGAGTCAACCACAGAGCGTGCGGCTACCAGCAAGGCGGAGGAAAGCCTCCACACTGTAAAAATAGCTGCACTAGGAGCCCTAATATACTTAAGTGCTTATTTTTCCATATGTGATCTCATGCAAACCAAGCTGCTGGGCAATATGACATAGCAGTTGGCCAAAAATAAAACGTAACTCAATCAAAATGTTTTTTTCTGAAGTTAAACTTTGATGGGTGGAAGGGACAGGTACACTGTTTTCTCATTTCTGTTAAGTTATTGTTAGGAAAAAAAATCCAGGGGGGAAAGAAAGCTGAAGATGGGATTGACACTGGGTACCCATTTTGTGATGATGGCTACAGGTTAAGAGTAGGAGTTGTAGCTTGCTTGCACAGGAAACTTATGCCTATAAACAGTAAGAAAATGTACGTAGGTTTTCTTTGGGTGCTTCTTCAGCTGATTTCATTGAACTGAGTTTTGGTAGGCATTTGATGCTACAAAAAAGGTATAGACTTGATAGCATTTGAAGCTGAAGCCCATGAAGGAGACCCAGTACCAAAAGCCTTGGAACACGGTGCTCTAATCCCTGTTGATAAGTCACAGAAAAATGTCTTTAGCGTCCTTTAGAGGTTCATTTTCCTTCACTGTTTGATGCTTGGCTTGTTAGGTGATTTCTATTTTTTATTTTGGTTAATTGAGGTAGGTCTGTATTGTGAAGGTGGGCTGAAACCCCTTTGACAAAAGCCATTGAGTGCCTGGAGATGCTGGTAGTTTGACCACTGTCCTGCCAGGGCTGGCGTTACGCTATTCTGGGAGAAGAGTGCTCTACTAATCCCTTGCCAGTGGAGAAGCAGACAGATCTGAGGCGTAGGATTGCTTTCCTCCAGCCTAGAAAATGGTGAAAAACCTTTGTAATCCTGGATTTCACATGCAGAAGCAGGTTTTGTTTCTGTAACAGCGAAAGCCAAGGGAGAAAATCCCAGACATCACAATCTTCTTGTTATGCTTCTCCTCTGCAGGGCCTCTGACCTGTTTCTGCTGGATACACGGGTGGTGTGGGCCTCGGAGGAGGGCTGGCTGGAGTTTGATGTCACTGCCACCAGTAACATGTGGGTGATGAACCCTCAGCACAACATGGGACTGCAGCTGAGCGTGGTGACCCGGGATGGTAGGTTATGGGCCAGTTAATGCGAGTCGCCTCGTGAGCATCTTGGGTGCTGTCTAGACATGGTGCTAACAGAGTCCAGTTGTGATGTGGGGGTAAGCATCCTGCATTTGTAGGCAGCTGTAGCCGACACAATGAGCAAAGCATCTGAGGGCACAGATTGAAGGCTGTCAGTTCTTGGCTGTCCCATGATGGGCATGTCTTTTCCCGTGAGTGAGATCAGGTGTCTCTGAACAGTACCAGGATGAGCTGGCAGAGGTGGGCTGTGGTAGGGTCTCAGTTACTGGGTTGGAGGTAGAAGGGGGCATGGAGCTGGGATCCCAGGTGTGGTAAGGTTTAGGGGTGAGAAGAGAAGAGGGCAGGTATAGGATATGTGCCTCCCCACGTGGGCTTATGGCAGCCCTCCTGGCTGCTGTGGCTGCTTGGATCTCATCAAACCTGAGGTGGGACCCCTGCACTGGAGAAGAGATGCAGTCGCTGTGTGGGACTAGTCCCTCTGAGGGCAGCTGCAGTGATAACATTTCACAGCCCACAGAAATTTCAAAAGATAGAAAAGGAGAGATTGCAAAAAAGCATGAAATTGAGTGTTGGAAGATAAGTGGTGGGGAAGGAGAGGATCTAGATGAGCAGGTGAACAAAAAGATGACAGTGACAACTTTCCTTTATAGGCACCAGTTTCCAACCTTATGTTTTCTTCCTATCACTTCATGCGATAGGGTTTTGGTGCACTTCTGGGATCAAGTGAGACCGGAGGGGCTGTCCACTGTTCTCCCTGAGGAAACGATAGTGCCAGCCTCCACCTCCTCAAATGGACTGAGAGCCCGTCCCTGTGCTCCTGACAAAAGCACCCCATCTCTTTTCCCTCTGCTTTCCCTAGAGGTCTCCTAGACCCATCTCTGCTCTTTGTGTTTCCTGGGCAGTAGAACTAATTTCATGACACACCTGGGCTTTGTGTTTTATATATCTGTCTGTATACCTCTCAAATGCCTAAACCGGAGTAGAGATGCCATAAGGGGTACCAAAGAGCCATGTGCTGCGGTGGAGCCTCTTGTCCAGGATGGATGGGGTGCTGTCATAAAAATATCATAGAATATTTGGGTTGGAAGGGACCGTTAAAGGTCATCAAGTCCAATCCCCCTGCCATGAGCATGGACATCTTCAACTAGACCAAGTTGCTCAGAGCCTTGTCCAACCTGAACCTTGAACGTTTCCAGGGATGGGTTGTCTACCACTTCTCTGGGAAACAACAGTGTTTCGCCAACCTCATTGTGAAAAATTTCTTCCTTATATCTAGTCTAAATTTACGTAATAAGGTATGGTGGCAGGCAGGGAGCATTTAGTGTTAAAAGAAGAAGAATGTGAGCAAGGAGAAAGGAAATGATGCTTTATGGGGATGCTGGGATGCTGGAAGGAACAATCCAACTGCACCGTTTCTCTAATGCTTTTCTGTTTGATTTGAAGGTTTCGGCGTAAATCCTAGAGAAGCAGGTCTTATAGGCCGAGATGGCCCTTACGACAAACAGCCTTTCATGGTGGCCTTCTTCAAAGTGAGTGAAGTTCATGTACGGACCACTAGGTCAGCGACGAGCAGGCGCAGGCAACAGAGTCGAAACCGCTCCACTCAGGCTCAGGATGTTTCCAGGGTGTCTAGTGTCACAGGTAATCATGCAACACCTGTTTTGTCTGGAAGCTGGGTTGACTTCTTGTAATGTTTCTATTTGCTTTGGAGTGCAAAAGCAAGAAGAGGGATGTGAGGTGGGATGCTTTTCCTTGGGGGAACAGGTTACACCTGCAAGAGGATGGGAGAAGGAGTCTCACATAATGAGACTTACAGGAGTCCTCTTGAATCCAGAGTGGAGCCCAGACCCTGGTGTGAAGTCGTGGACGTTGAATTCAGGGCGGCGAGGCATTTAAGTCTGAATTTTATGCTTGTAGGTTGCTTGCTACACAGTATTTGCCTAGGATTATGCCACATGAAATGCAATATTTAAAAGATTCCATCTCTGTATACACTAAGATTTACAGTACTGCACATATGCGTTTCCAGCAGAGTCCTCTCTTGGTTTTCTTTGGAAAAACCTTAGTAGAACAGCACAAAATTCTTTTATTTTTTTTCTTGTGAGAACAGCATTTTCTTCTGAGAACAGCAGTGTATTCACAGTGAAGTGCATTTCCAGACCGGCAAAGAGGCTTGCCTGTTTGCTGTGGAAAGGTTGCGTGTTGCAGGTGTTGTACGGCAGCCTTGTGAGTGCTGGGATTATAGGGTAACTCTGAAATTTTGACAAAAATTTGTCTTCTAAGTCTTGTCTGCTTTCCAGCCACTCTGCCCTGCATCTCAGTGCTAGAAGTCCTTTGTTCATTGAGCACTTTCTTTCCTCTCAAACATTTCAGCCCATTCCAAGTTACTTGATTAATTTGCTTATGCTGCCCCCTTCATTTCCAATAGGATCGCTGCTTTTCACGTGTGTAGAAATGACTATACCCCAAGGAAAAGAGGTGGCTGTATTTTTTAGTTTACGTCATGTGTGGGGAGATGAGCCAGCATTGCTGAAACTTAGCTGGTGTGAATCCATAGGCTGCTGCCTGCATCTCATGTGCTCGGGTTGTGGGTAAGCCACACTGCACCCAAGGTGGCCCCATGCTGGCCATGGCGCTGGGAGACTGCAGGGAGCCAGAGCTGGGTTGGAAGCCCCTCCAGGGTTGGCAGCCACGCTTCAGGCACGGCTGTGTGCTCATGCAGCCCTATTGCTCCAGCCCAGCATGGTGGTGGACTTGCCCTTTGGGCTAGCGTGTGCCAGCTGCAGTTGGCCACTTGCGGCCATTGCGTGTTCTTGTAGTCACGTTGCAGTGTGGCTGTGGGTTCCCACGCCATGCCGTGTGAGTGCCAGACTTGGGTGGGTGTAAAATGTTGCCTTACGGATTTTAAGGGCAGGAGGAACAACTCGGTCCTGCATCCTGAGCTCCCTGAGGGAGGCTGGCCAGTGCAAGCATGGCACTGCCAGAGGAGCTGTCATCTAATTCGGCCTGAGAGCCCTCTGCCAGCCCCACAGGTGGAACCATCTGTTGGTCCCTGTTGCTGGGACCTGCTTCGGTCCTGGTTTTCCTTGGGCGCCTCCAAGCTCTAGTTTTAAAGGTGGGCATCACAGCTGCTTGGTGGGTTACTTTCCCATGTGATGGGCTTGCCAAGGGCATACGTATAAGCAGTAAGCCCAGCCGTTACGCAGGCAGCGTGCAATTCTCTCGCTTAAGTGGGCTCGGCTGCTGTGCTCCCTTCATCACAAGAGACAATTTTTTAATCTATTCACAGCACATTGGGAAAGTTACTTGCTCTGCTGCTGTTTTGTGGCACTGGTGGTGGAGTCAGGATAGGCTCCAACTTTCTTTCCCTAGCTCTGCAAGCTTTGCAGTGCTGAAAGCAAGTTTTCACTACTATTAAATCAGGCAATGTGACTCAGAGCTCCAGAGGGAGCAGATATATTGGGTAAAAAGGGCCATTTTTACATCGCTCCTTTCTTGACTACACCACGCATCAGGTCATAAAATTATAAAATGACAAAAAGGGAAAAAATAGCTGGTCATTCTGTGGTCTCAAGGGCTTTTTTGAGCTCTTCTAGCTCAAAGCCAGCTTTAATTTAAAACCTGGAATTTGGCAGTTCAGTAGTCAACAAGGTATAGTTGAGCCTCTGTGGATTTAAGGCGGGGGAAAGGAGGGGAATTTAAAGTTAAGATGTATGTTTGGTTGGTTTCTGTGTTTAGAAAAGAGAGACTGCATCAGCTTATTTTCCTTTCTAAGTGTGACACTCAGACTCAGTTCTTCTTAAGAAGTGGTTGATGTAATAGCCTGAGAGGCACCGATGACCAGTATGTGTTTTTAGCATTAAAGACATCACAGGGATTTTTTCTTTTTTAGTTGTGTGGGTTCCTGCATCCATGCCCTGATGATGCATGATGGGGCTGGGGAAGCATTCACCCCAGGATGAAGCAGGAGGTGAGCCCAGGGTTTACCCTGAAGGCTGCCCTGCTTTTCTGAGCGTGCTCCGATACATCTGGACCCAAAGCGGGTGCAGAACTGGGATGCTGCCATCTGTGCACCTCCCTGCCTGCTTATCTTCCTCTCTCGCTGTATCTTACATCTTGTCAGATTTTTGGTCTGTGATCTTCCCTGAGCCAGGATTGTCACTGCCTATGTCAGGGCTTGAGGGCAGTTTCTCTCCTGGAGAGCAAGGCAGCTGGCTGGTGATGATGGTTTTTTTGTAGATTGGACCTTCCTTTCTCTATGTTAGTGAATACATAGGGTTTTCTTTCTTCAATCCAAAAATGAACCCCTTTCCCAAAAGATGCTGTGAGTTGGGTTGGGGCAGTATGTTTAAAAAAGCCCCATTTACTATCTAAATATGGAAAGCATTTCAAGTCCTGCAGTTCAGAGCATGTGAAGTGTGCTGCTGGGCTGGTACTGGATCTGGTGAGCTGGAGGGTTATGTGAAGGCATGCTGGTACGTGCGGCATCGGGACCCCACTGTGCTCCCTTTGATGTGCAGTTGTTGTCCTGCAGTCAGTACCAAGTGCTCAGATGCTAAGGTTATGGCTGTGGCATAAGAATCTCCATGGTCTGTATTTTTTCGCCAAGAATGCTCATTTCCCCGTATTATAAACACATAATTATGACTGGCTTATATAAAGCAGAACTGAGTAACCCCCATGGTTATAAACTGCTTTGACATAGAGTCCTGCGTCAATGCATTCTTGGAGCCAAGCTCTGTTCTTCTGCAGAAAGAGGATGAACAGGAAGAAAAGGAAGTATTTTTGTCTGTTGAGGCAGAAAATCATACGCCAGCTCTGGCCCAGAACATGGAGGAACGAGGTGGGTGGGAGGAGCGTGCAGGTGATCCTCTGCTGTTGTCTGCAAAATCTGGAGGCCCTCACTCAGCCATGTCTTGCGGTGCATTTAGCTCGCGCTCTCAGACTCCAGGCTGACCCTCTAGTTAACCTGGGGACTCTCTTCAGCGTAGCAGACTGTGACCCTCGAGCCTAAGGGCTTTGCTGCCGTATGGCCAGCTTCTCCGTGAGTTACGTTTTCCGTATGGGACTGTCTCCTTGTCCAGTGGCGACAAGCCTCCTCTTCCGCGAGTCAGCCTTCAGGCATGTCCCCTCCCATCAGCCCCTCCTTACAGAGGGAGTTGGTTTCAGTGTCTGACTTCAGGCTCCACTGGCAGCTCCGAGTGAAACTCATGCAATGCCCCTTTTTGGGTCCTTCTCTTTAGCCACTCCGGGGCCTCCGGGGCTGATGTGAGGTGCTCCCCGAGCAACGGAGGGGCCCTCCAAGTGGCCTTTCCTTCCAGCAGACATGCATGGCACCAGGCAGATTTCCCTGCGTATGCGGGAACTAAATACCGCAAAGGGCAGCACGCACAAACACTGAAGGCAAATAAGGCCAAATGCTTTCGTGGTGGCAAGGGTCTTGTTAATAAACATCGTCATCTCGCAGCCAATCTTCCCTTTAGTAGAGAGCTCGCATGCAGACCGGAGCAGCATGGACGGTGTCTCTGTCTGTGCCTTCACACGCGGGTCCACGTTAGCCCGACATCTCTCTCTCTTCCTACCCGAGCAGATGGCTTTCATGTGAAGTGGGCTGTTACTAAGTGTGTGATCAGTTTACACCAGCTTTATCCGGACAAATCACCAAAGTCAAACACCAAGAAGAAGGGGCTGGCCTTGGAGACCTCTGTCAAAGCTATTTTGGACCACAGAAGCAATTAATTACCATGTGGAATTTGGTAAGCTGGCACCTTGGGAGCAGCAAGGGTGTTCTCAGATGGATTGACCTCGGTAAATATTTATATATTCTTTGCCAGCACTTAACGTGGGAGAGGTTATAGGAAATGTAAGGTGGGTGCATAAGTATCTGGAGGAGGAGGACCATTAGGGTCAGGCTCTTCTCTCTCCCCTTTCAGCAACTCACATGCCAGTGTCCAACCTTAAGAGAAACATCTGTGCTTGCAGAAAGTCAGACCTGTGTTCTGGTGAAGGCAGACAATGTTCAGTGCAAACAAGCCACAGAAACAAGCTGTCTTAACTGCGCTGTTTTAACTGCGCTGTCCTGGAAGTTATTTTTAAGTGCAGAACTAGGGGTTTGGGTTTTTTTTAAAATCTCTGTTTTAGACAAAATAGTTTGGAGTGTGATTGTATGCAGTGTCTTGTAAATGCCAAGCTAGTGTTTCTGAATTGGTACATTCAAGGAAATGAAAAAAAAAGACAATTCTGCTAAACCCACAACGAGCCTATAGGAGCTCCCAAAGCAGCTCCCTAAACTCAGAGATTTTAAAGGTCTCTAGCAAACAATCCTTACAAATCGTGTCGTGGCAGCGTAAGCCGGCCCCACGGCGGTTGCTTGCAGCGTGCCCCCGCTGCTGGCTGCCTCCTCTCAGCCCTCCTGGCTCCCTGCGGCAGGGCTGGCAGGAAGGGACAGGTACCCTGTTGCCTCTGGGCAGCTGGGTCTCGCGCTGCCAACCACCTCAAACAGCAATTTGGGCTAAAATGGTTGAGCACGCAAGACCGGGGTAGCTGATAACTGCTTTCCAAGCTTTGGAGAAAATGTGTGTGGACGCCAACTTCGCTAGCTCGGCGAGCTTTAGCTCGTTGCCAAAAGCCCTTTACTGCGTGGATTCCCCTCTCTTCAGGCCCATAACTGGATGCGCGTGGCTCTAGGGCGTAGGCCGAGCCCCAAACCGTAGGGAATGGATCGCTACGATGTGCATCTGTATTGCTGCATTTTCCCCCCCCAGTTCAGAAAGCCACTGCTAAGGATGTTACAAACCTTCAATCAACCCTTAAAGTCGGGCTGAAGTAGACTGCATGGAGTAGACACGGTAGGCAACCATACAGGCAGAGGAGAGGGCGGGAGAGCTTGGGGTGAGGGTTAAACAGGGGAGAGTCAAACCCCGGGAGAGGGGATGTTTAATATGTTGACGTTTAAGAAAGCAAAGGCTGAGTTTGGGCAAGGGAGGAGGCAGAGCTCTCTGCACCTACCTTGGGTGGAGAGTGGCCGGTGCTCGACGTGAGTGTGAATCGGGTGACTCGACTGCCAACCAGTGAACCGGGGCGCATTTTGGGGGCCCAGTTCCAAGCAGTGTGAGAGAGGACACGTTCATAACATGTTCTGCTTCATGTAGCTTGTTAAGCAGCTCTTTTTTTCCTTTGTTTTCTTAAACTTGTGATTGCTCACAGCCTTCCTTCCCACTCCTGTTTTCTCTGCCTCCCTTGCCTTCTCCCCTTTCCCATATGTGATTTGGGTAAGTCGTAGTCTAGTTCTGCCCACTCGGTTGTGCATAGATCAGTTCCACTGTAACTCCTTATCACACACGGATGGTTTTCCCCTAAGCAAACAACATATTTCCCTTTGAAGAACAATGAAGTTGTGTTTTCAGGTACTTAAATGAAAAGCTTTGACCGCTAGAAGTATCTCTGCACATTTTTTTTTTTTCCTTGTTATGACCAGATCATCTAGAAACATCTCATGCTAGAAACTTTCTTCTGGGCTGAGCCAGGGACTGAAAAGCTTCATCTGAAAAAAAACCCCAGACATACCCTGGTTTCTTCTAGGTATTTCTGGTTTGAAAATGGGAAGCTTGAATAGAGAAACTCATCTCCGTCCTTGCTACCGCGTGCTCCTGAAAGAGCGTATGTTTATGCTGCAGCAGGCTGTTAACCAGCTCTGCTCACCTGATTAAATCCGTGATTGAAGCGAACCTATTGAAAGTCTGAAATGCAATCCTTGAAGTTTAAAACCCAAACTGCTTCTAAAAACAACTCTCTAATCTTTGGTGGTTTGAAGGCTAGGTTTGAGGTGTAGGGTTTTTTCAGACCTCAGTGTTAACTGTACCCAGCTGTAATGCTGCGCTGCCCTTAATGTCAGTTGGATGTGCTTTTAGTATTATAGTTTTTCTTTTGCATAAATATTTGCATTTGTAGTTCCCAAACTTTGGGGGGGGGGGGGAGGGAAGAAAAAGAAAGGCTTATTCAGAGCCAAGGAAAAAGTCACTAAAAATATTTTTCTATCCCAGCTGCCGCCTTTGGGGAAAGCTGCGCTGGGAGGGTGTCCTTTCAAGCCGCCTTAGGGGCGCCGGGGGGCCGGTTAGCCGAAAGGCCCGGGGCAGCGGGAGGCAGGCGCATCAGCGTGTGGCATCTGCCTGCTGACGGAAGTGCCTTTGCTCGCAAACGAGGCATGCGAGACGAGCGGAGGCCCCTGTGGGTAAGGCACTGGAGGAGAACAGGGGCGAGTCTGGGTCCGGCTCTGGGATGGGCACACGCACCTCGCTGCGTGGACACGGGCTCCCACGCCGCTCGGCCAGATTTGCTGCCATCTCCTCCTCTGGGCGCTTCCCGCCGGGCACCGAGCACGGGTTCGAGCCGCCCCACCGCGAAGGTGGTTTCTGTGGCTGCTGCGCCGAGGGTCCGGCAGCCACCTGAGGCGTGACGAAATCAGCCGCCGCCCGTCAAGGCTGGATTTGTGCAGCCACCCGGGGGTGAAAGGCCCCTCTGTCACGGCTCGGCTCCTCCGCTCGCTGCGGTTCCAGGTGTTCGCGTGCGGAGCCGCCTCTTTCCAAATATAAATGGGAAATTCCACTCGCTGTCAAAAGCTGCATTTTGTCGGGCTGTCGGGAGCAGCTCCTGCGTGGCTGAAGCATCCTCGTACGGCATGCCACAGCGAGGGGGAAGGCCTGCGGTCAGGGCTTCGCAGCCTGCGCCCCCGCTCTTCGTGCAGCGTTGGCACCAAGGAGTGAGTTAATGTTGAGAGCGTGTCAAATCCTGTGTCACCTGCAGATAAGCACGTTATGGGAAGGAGAAACTTGTTTTTCAGAGCATGGCTTGTAAAGGTCCAAGAGCGGAGGTGATGCGTGGAGCCGCATGTGATGTCCGGGGCAGGCTGGGAGGGACAGGGACACAGCGTTGCTGGCTATGGGACACCTTAGCTGTTACGGACTTCGGCTAACCGGTACGGGGCACGAGGCGATGATGAACCTTCCCGGGCTTGTCATTCCCTCAGCACGTGTGTGCATTTTGAGCTTACCAGCTAGGGCGGCGCACGTGGGGAAGCGTGGTCGAGGAAGCGGGGTGAGTTTGAGCACCCAGCAGGGATGTAGTCTGTGCTGGGCTGAAGGGGTAGATTTATGTTTAAGACGTCCTTTTACTGGAGGTGTTTTACAAGCATTGCTTGTCAAGTTCTTGAAGGCAGCTGAAGGAATTATAACCAAGTCACTATTCCTTGGGTCCCTCCATTCCCATAGGCATCTTAAAAGCCTCAGCCCTGCTTTGGATGTCCCTCAACACCCTTCTCCGTCTGGCTGCTGAGGGAGCTTACTGTTTCTTGCTGCTGATCCTGCAGCGTGCACACATCTGGCCAGCTGTGCCCTCCAGCGATGCTCTGCCTGTTTTAGTTTCTAAATTCATGTTTTCATCTTTTTCTTTTAACAGATTACAACAGCAGTGACTTAAAAACAGCGTGCAGGAAGCATGAGCTTTACGTTAGCTTCCAAGACTTGGGATGGCAGGTGTGTGATGTTTCTCTCTGGGTAAACTAGACATTTTGTTATGAAATGTTATCTAAACAGTGTCACGGTAATTCCACTCGAGGCTGCCATTATGCTTTAAAATGTCCCTTGTGCCTCCCCACTAAAACCAGTCACAGGGAAGGGCAAATAAATATTGATAGTTGTGACATTTGATAAGATCCAGAGGAAGCTTGATACTTTATGAGATTCAAGTATACAGTCATTCTCTGTCACTCATGGGAGTCATGGTATGGGCAAGGGCTCGTATCTGTGTACCTCTAACGATAAGGAAAAAAACCTGATGTTAAGCAGCAATTTTAACAAAATCAGGTTTTTTCTAGTGATCAGCGTAATTTTAACCTTGCCTATTGTGTTGAAATCCTCCACTCCTGACCCACAGTTAGCACTGGCTGCAGTAGGTGGACAGAAGAGTAGGTTTAGTTGCAACGCCATAAGGCCAAAGAGTTGTTTAGAGCAAGTTATTTGGGGCCAGGCCATAGTGTCATCAAACGTCACGTTTCAAAAAATGCCCTCATCTTCTCTTTTTTAATTTATTTTTTCAATATTTTTATTCTTTCATTCAGCACTTTTGTGAGGGAGGTCCCATTCCTGTCAGCTCATTTTTTTACCAGAGTATAATGCCAGGGCTGCCCCTGTTGTTTCTGTAATACCTTACACATGAAAGTCCTCTCCCAGCTCATCAGACAGCAGCATTTTTTTGTGGCTTATGTCAACTCCATCCCACTGGCCACAACTATGGCTGAGTGCTGACTCCATTCCCCGTTACTGGTTCATGACTTTTCTTTTTTCCTTATGCACAGACTTTCCACCTCCTCCTTCGCTCGCTTGCCCTGCTTCCAGGCAGGAAGCGTATTCCATTTGTGAAGTTCACGGTCTCGAAGGTGCTGCCTTCACCTTTCCAGCTGCAGACTTGTGCAGAAAGGCAAGGTGCTGCCAAAGGAAGGCCACAAACCAGTAGGGCTCATTGCAGAAATTGGAATCCAGACCCTACTTGTTGTAGGGAGATGATGGAGGCAGGGCAGCAGCCCCCTGCAGTTGTTGGGCACTGCTGTCTCCTTCAGAACACCCATCAATTTTTTTAGCAGTGAGCTTCCCTTACTCTTACGCTGCATTAAACCACAAATTTAATTACACGATGTGGACTGACTTCATTAGCAGAAGAGTGACTGTCGTATGAAAAGCAGCTCGGTTTATTAGGAACAAATTATGGGTGAGGTACTACAGTAAAATGAAGGGGTGGTTTTGCGGTGCCCGGGTATCCTCACATTAGCAATCAAACAGCAGACTTGGTTAGCAAAGCTGCAGCCAGAGTCTCTGGCCGCGCAGAGACTTTTGCCATAGCAAAAATTTGCTGTAGCAAAATTCCAGCTAACCCAGGTAGTTGTTGTCAGGGGAAGGGGAAATCGTCTAAGAATTATGTGCATGTGAAGCATGCCAGTATGTCCTCCTGCAGAGCCTGACACCGAGGGAGGGGAAATGTCTCCTGGTAATTGGTGATGCTTTTAATTTACCTTTGGCTCTTTTGTGTCAGCAGCAGGGGAAGCTGTAATTTTTTATTAGCCCTATGGTGAAGAGTCACCTTCTTCCATGGCATGGCACTCAGGTTGCCACCGGAGCCAGCTGCTTGCACGCGCAGCTCAGGCTGGCTGCCCTGCCCCTCCTAACGGAGTCTGGCAGAGGTGGAGAAGCTGTTACGCAGCTAGAACTTCCCATGGTGGCCTTCGCAGACTAGCGTCCTCGTATCAGAGTGTGCAAGGTAGAAGCATCTGTGAGGCACCACACCAGTGTTTTCCATTCCATTTCCATTCCATTCTGGAGCTCCCTGGTTGAGCTGTGTGCGTGAACTCATGAAAATCATCCATGATTTTCTCCAGGAGGGGACACCAGCTGAGGCTGCGATTCAGCCTAGGAAAGGTAGTTCAACCAGAGGGCCTAACCTGCAGGAAACGTTGGAACATGAAGGCATCCAAACCACAATCCCCACAAGGCAACCCAGAGAGTTTTAGGAATAAAACTTTTTTTAGTTTGTGGCAGTTAAGCCGTGCATAGACGTGCAGCCGTTCTTTGGACATTAAAATCAGTGTGTCCATGGAAAAGTCATGGCTCACAGAAAAACCCCACCAAAAAATCCCTAACGGTTTCAGTGAAAACACATTTTCACCCTCCAGAAAAAGTTAGTGGAAAATTTTCAGCTGCTCTTAATTGCATGCAGTTGTCTGTACAAGCTGGCAACTTTTTAATTTGAATCATGTTCTGTTTGTTTCCTAAAAAGGACTGGATAATCGCTCCAAAGGGCTACGCAGCCAACTACTGTGATGGGGAGTGCTCATTTCCACTCAACGCCCATATGAACGCAACCAATCATGCCATTGTACAGACTCTGGTAAGTCTCCAGAAAGCTCAACGCCAAAGCAATAGTTGAATTTATAAACAAGTTACCATTTGTGTTTTCTTTTTGGCAACAGGTCCATCTGATGAATCCTGATTACGTTCCCAAACCATGCTGCGCACCTACCAAACTAAATGCCATATCGGTTCTTTATTTTGATGATAATTCTAATGTTATCTTGAAGAAATACAGGAATATGGTAGTAAGAGCTTGTGGATGTCACTGACAAACAGTCTTCACATGGACTGTATGTGATTCTACCATGAACTTCCCATACTACCTTACATACTTCCATGAACTACCTGACCTTGGGGGGAAAAATAATCGATGACCCACCTTTCAGAACACCACATATGTGCCTTTTGTGCAGAAGGGGTGCGGGGACTGCGTGCTGGGGCGTGAGCAAACTGCTGGACTTACTTCTTACAGACTGCCCCTGGGCCACGGTGGCTGCTCAGCTCCGCAGAGCCAGGGCGTGCAAAGCAGCAATATGCCCACGCACGCTTTACTTTGGCTGGGACGGTCTTAATCTCATGTAACAGCATGACTTAGCAGTTGCTTGGATGCGTGCTGCTGTTTTACCAGATGGGCACCCAACACCCAAAACAAGTGAGTTTTTTTGGCGGGGGGAAGGCAAGAGGAGGGACAGGGAAGCTAGAGTCAAGTGGTGTTAGTACTTCAGACTTAGAACATATGTCTTGTACAATCCTGGGAATTTTATAAAATTCCTTATAGAACTGCTGTTTTCTCTAGAAGGACCAGTTACTACACCTAGGCTGTTAGCCTCCTCCTGAAATCTGTCATGACAGTAAGCATCTTAAATTGTGCCAAAGCAAATGTTTCACTTCTTTTATTCTCCAAGCACCCGTTAAGTAAGTCTGATGCTGCAAAGCATAAGACAGCGTAGCTGCACCCTGTGTTATAGAAACACTAGTGTGAACTCAGACCCTGGCTGGTCTTTCCAGTTCAGTATTTGACTTAGCAATGTAACTTTATATACTTGCTCTTATGCCGCTTGCTACCACTTCCCATGTGGAGCTGCCTCATCTACTACCACTTGCCCAGGAAGGAACTACAGCTGTAATTCAGACATAAAAGTTTAGGGGCCATTCATTCTCTAGCTGGACAATTTATTTACAGGAAGACAGGATGTCAACAACATATGCAAGTATTTGGCCAACCTTTCCCCTTCAACTCACGCAACTAACAAACTGGTATAAAGGATATGTTCACGGTGTAGCAGAAGCTAATAGAAAATTGTTTTGATCAATATTAAATTTGTATTAAATGCACTTACCTCTAATTCTTGCATTTAAAAGGCTTCTTGTAAATACAAGCTATAATTTATTGCACTTGTCACTGTATATTCCTTGTGCTGTATCATTTATAGAAAGACTGCTTTTTAAAAAAGTTTTTATTTAGAAAAATCTCAGTGTAAACAATTGTACCACTTCGATTTTATACACGAAACTCATGAGATTGTGCTTCACTAGAAAGTTGTTAAAAATGTGATAATAAAGGCTTCCTTTAAGGCAGAAGTATATACATTGATCTAATACATCTGCCAGTACAACACAGCTTTCACTGTGGCTTTTTCACCCTTACACATTTTTAGGTTGAACAGAATCAAAAGTTCTGGACAGACAGTGAAGTACCAGGAGAAATTCACTGATTTAAAAGTTCATTGCTGGTTTGCCTTCTTTTTTTTCTTTTTTAAAAAAACAACCCAGCCTATTCCATATGATGGACAAAAATCAACATCTTGACAGATTAGTCAAATTAGCCTGTAGCCATCCTCATTCCATGAGTTTCTGTGCACGCGAGACAGCAGAATTCAGTCCTTGGTTTGCTGTTGTCATTGTGTCATGACAGTCACTGCAGTATAAATTCTTTGGCTTTCAATTATGTCTAACATGGAACATCTTATGCACCAAAGAATAGATCCATATTATAATCCAAGGCACCACAGAGTGTGTGGTCCTAGCATTCAAACTTACCAATGCTTAAACCTTGGAAAAAGGTTAAGGCTCAAGAAGAGTGGGGAACTCTTTTACACTACTATAGAACAGCTGAGTGGAAAAAAATCAAAACATCATACTACTTGTACGCTCTCTAAGTACACTGAATAAGGAGCAGGTCAGCACAAAGTCTGGATTCAGGCGAGGGCAGGAAACATATGTCATCAGCTCTGAAGTCCAACTGATTATTTAATATTAACAGAGCAGTTAGTTATAACAACACCTATTCACTTTGGCTCTATAGAAGTAGAGCATAGTTACTCCTCTGGAGCTGGACGGAAGCAGCCTACAAAAATCCACCTGACACACGTATACTGTGGCATCAGTAATGTTCAGGCACATATTACAGTACCATCACTTTCATTATGGCTAGACCTCCCATGCTGAGAGGATTAACAGGGAACAACCAGCTCATGGTGGCCTGGTATCTTCCAAAGGTGTGTGTGTGTTTTCAGCCTCCTGTGACTTTCCATTTATTAACCGGCAGCTATATTAAGACAAACAGGTTTTAAGTACAGTTGTAGAGTCAAAAGTGACTCAACACAGCTGTAGCTTTTACCTTTCTAGTAATGGGGGGCAGTTTGTAAGGATTACTTTTTAACCAAATCTAACATGAAGACAAAAATATTCTACCAGTGCCCTTAAGCTGGTTTTCTTAATGTATTTTAGTCTCAAAGGAAACCATTTACACTTCATTGCGGGGACGCAAAAATGCAGTAATACTACCAATGCTGAAAATATTCTCAATTTGCACAGTAACTACTTGTCAGTTTTCCTTCACACACAGGGTGGCATGTCTTTCTTTAACAAACACACTCACAGAGGGAAGATACCAATGTTTAGTACATTCACTTTCCTACAAAAACCCAAAAATATGACCCTATCCCCAACTCCCCCCCCCCAATACACTATTTGAAAATTAGCAATGACTGAAATCCCTCAGCTACTGTACAAAGCCAGCCAGGGACAGAGCATCCAGACTTTTATTACAATTCATCCCTTGCCTGACGCAAGACAAAGCTATGCAGTGATTCAAGGTCTCTCGTTCCGTTGTGTTCACTGACTTTCTTTCCACCTCGGAAAAGCAGAAGTGTAGGATAACCACGTACCTTCAAAAGACACACACACCCCCCAAAAAGAATGTTACTAATGTCCAAACTCACTGGTATCCTTCACTTGTATTTAACTGACTCTGAATAGCCTGCAAACCCCTCTGTAACAATATGCCATTTTAATTAAAAAAAAAAAAAAAAAATCACCACCCACCCCACCTCCCTCCCCCCAAAAAACCCCAAAACACCACAGCAGATCTACTGCCGACCTGCAATTTCTGAACATTTCTAAGTGAATGGGACAATACATGTTCCTCTAGCTCTTCCATCAGTAGCTGGGAATGGCAGCTCCAGCTCTGTCTTTGGTTGTCTGCCTACCAGCACCAAAAGAAACCTCTTTTTTTTTTTCCTAGGAACAGAACTTTGCATTGGCTACCACAAGACCGCTTTGGTGCTTTCACAGAGGAAGGCTTCTTAAATTAGGGGCTTCTTCAGCTTTATCCAATAGTGACAATGACCGAGTCTGAACCAACAGTCCAGGAAAGAAATGGTGTCACCAGGTGCTGTGCTGAACGACCTCTCTTTTGGCTAATGGAGAACACAGCTGCACTGTCACCAGGCACCCGTAAGGCAGCAGCCAGCTCAGCTGCATGCTGGAGCCTCTAACATTTGGTACACAGTACTATCCCGCTCATTTCGGATCTTTCACACTTACAGAAAATCTATTGCAGACGTTACGTTCCACAGTGCAGTCTACTTCTGCTATTTTGACATCAGTCAAACCTGGAAATTGCTCTTTGGCAAGGTTCTCCCAAGTCGGAGCCAAGTTCTTACAGTGACCACACCTAGAAACAAAAGAGAGAGATTTGTTTAGCAGATACACCTTCCAGTTTATCTATCTCTCTCTACTGTCTTGCTGCAATAGCTGTAAGTTTAACTAGCTGCCTTTCCTATCCCCTAATGATTCGGCCTTCCAACTGCCTTGCACTATTACGTCAGTACATGAGCTACGAAAACGAGTGATTTTATGCAAGTTAAGCACACTGAAGTAGTTTCTGGCCTTTGTTAGTCTTGTCTGGAATGGTATGCTGGTTGTCGGTGCATTAACATTTTGCCCTACAGAGGAATATGAAGTCAAAGACAGACAAGCACAGAGAATATTTAAATGAAAAAAAAAAAAAATCACTTAGAAACAAACATGTTTTAAGTAAGGCATAGAATGTGGGTAGGACAAATTTAAGTCTTCAGGTAGCATATGCCAATTATGCTAAGCTACACAGCCAGAGTTTAATTATTTAAATAAGATTTCAATTTCCCTACTAAATTTCCTAACAGCCTCCTTGACGAATGTAGCATCGCCCGAGGCATTTGTCAATACAGATTCTGTTTTTAAGGAACACTCCAGTAGTTTAATGTACTTTTTCACTGAAGGTGCTTTGAAGTTTAACCACTACCACTGTACTTCCGGGTAGATCGTCACTAAGCTTCACTTAGCAGATGGGGAAAAAAAAATTTAAAAAATCAGGCCCTGTTATGATTTGCATTAAATAGAGAATCATTCCAATTATATCATCACTAACACCAAAAAGCCTGTTTCTATTTTATTCCCTTATGTCTCTACAGCAACATGAGAATGCAGCCCACAATACACACACTGAAACGCTAGTGTCAAGAGAGAAAATGATACCATAAAATGGCAGGAGCTATAGTAAAGTATTAATTTTGTTTATATTTTGAACTTGGCTTAGCCAAGTTCATAACTTGAACTTCTTACTGCCTTCAAGAAGAATTCCCAAAGCACTTTAGACTTTAAAGCTGCATTGCTCATTCTATTCTAACCCAGCTGCACCTTAATTGGGTTATTAAAACAGCCCCGCGATTGCCTCGAGGCTGGATCAGGACATTTACAAAAATAATGAAATGTGTCTCTGCAAAAGTGTTCTTCATACAAGCCAGTGTATATTTAAACCACCTTGTTAACACGCAGTGACAGTATAACAGCATTTCTGACCATGCACAAAACCTACTAGAACAGGATGATTTTATGCTTGCTATGTAACTTAATATTTATTCAAAACTAACTGAAAGACAGAACTAGCAAGCAACATAACAGTGTTTGCTGAGCCCTACATGAGTTAATCCACTTGGAAGAGAAAAAGGTCATTTATACGCAGAACACTACAACTGCATACATAAGCCTGACTTTCACAGCTAAAACTAGGATACCAGCTACATAAATATAGGAAGTATTTTCCTGAACGGTGGCTTTCTGATCATTGCAGCCAGGGACCACACACTGGTTTAAGAACTTGACTCTCTGCATCCGGAACCACCATTCCTCAGCCTGCCATGCAGCACTGATCGTATCTGTGAGATCCAGCAGCATCCCATTAGAATCTCACGAGATGAGGAGACAGTTAAAGTGCAGTATTATTAAGAAAAGTTAATTAAAAAGGGAGCATTTCTTTATCTGAAACTTTTCCAGAAAAAGCTTCTTAGACAACAAACTCCTACATATGCCAACAAGCCCTGGGTTCAGCCATCAAACCAGAACCTGCTTTGTGCACAGGTATAAACTGAATTTACTGAATTTACAGTTCTGCTGGTGGCGTAGTAGCAGCACAGGCACGGATTGAGTCTCAGTCCCGCACGGTGCACAGAAAGGATAAAGGGAGTGAAGAAAGAGCAGTAAACGTGAAGGAGGTGTGTGTGCATGGGCAGGGTATTTCTTAACACAGTGGTGGCAGATACTTGCCCACATCCAAAAGCAGATCTTTCAGACGTAAGAGAGCATAGAAGTGGCTCTCGAGCAGGAAACCACACTGCGGTAAAAAGGGTGACAACACTGGAAAAGACTGCATCATTGAGATGATTACGTAAAACAAAACTTTCCCTGGTACTTCTTGCCTACAGTAAGAAACACATTCATGCCTACTGTCAAAGTTAAGCTGGAATATTTTGATACTCCTGAGCCCATTTAAATATGGGTTGCGTTCGCTTGTGCTGCTTTGTAACAGTGACCTTTTATGCCCACGAGCAAAAGATCTTTTTATATTTTATACTGCATTAATGGGATGGCTGGTGATGAAATCAGAGATGTGTTATCTTTCACACTGTAAAATACAGCTTAATTTTAATCTCTTTCCCCTACACTAGGCTTCCTTCTGTTGGCTAAGAGACTGGGAAATGGAGAAAGATGGCATGCAAATTTCCTAAGAAATTTGCAGAGAGAGAAACTTAAAACTTCTTTTTTATTTTGTCTCAGAAGGGAAACAGTAAGAAAAGGGGGGGAAATATTTGTTCTGTGATTTTGTAATACTGAGGTCTTACCCCAGCTTGGGTCTCAGGCCGTGCTGGATGTGCCAGTAACGGCAGATGCCAGGTAGGACATTACTTTCTTCTCCCCCCGCTCAGTGCCTCCCACGGCGCATCTACACTTACACTGTCTGCATTGGACATTTCTATCCTGGGTCACTGTGAGAACATATTACATGGAATATATTCTTAAGAACATCTCAAAATTGCCACTTTTGCAAATTCAATTTTTGTCAGTAGCAGCCATAGCTCTACAGCCTGCACCAATTCCCAGGTGCTCAGATGAGGCTTCTAAGAGAGGCTGGTTGTGGCAGGAGAGGGCGCAAAGGCCAGCAGGCTCTCCTTTCTCAACGCTGGTGGTACGCTCCCCTCACGATACCCTCATCAAGGGATAGGAACACACCAAGCCTGCAAAGAAAGCTTCACTCTCCTTGCTCCCCAGCATTATCTGGAGGCTGACACAATAAAGCTTCTCTGTCAGCCTTTCCACAGAGTGGGATCCCAAGAAAGCTAAAACAGATCGAACTTTTTCACTGTAACTCTTGCCAACACATACATTCTTCAGTTAATTCACATTTTAGAACCAGACAACAAATACAGTATGACACACAACTCAAAGACCTACAGCAACTAATGCACTGAGAGCTTAGACCAGCAATAATCCTGAACAATAACAGGTATGAACTTCTTACCATGGAGCGTAGAATTTAATAAAGGTGATCCCCCTAGCAATGGTTGCATCAAAGTCTTTTTCAGATAGAGCGAGCACTGCAGCCTGTTCGGGGGGGTGGGGAGGGAGAGAGAGAGTCAAAACTTTTTGTATACGTAACATCGGCCAAACAAGCTTTTAGCTACCTGAAAGGGAAACTCAAACTGAAAAAGATAATATCGATAATATAAACAAGAGTAACAGCAGCACACCTCACTTTACCCATCAGCTGCTTTCCTCCCCTAGAGAGATGTAGAGAAGTGTGTATTCCATGATGAATCTCATCCATAATTGGAGACGCAAAACATCGCTATTTTCAGGGGATTTGCCTGTACCCAAATTTTCAGTTGTTGGAAAAAATATCACCTTCATTTTAATACAGTCATGCAAATGTTTCAAGGAACAACCCTAAGAGGAGTTGGCTTAGAGCATGTAATGGCCATCTGAGAGTTTGATAAGGGATTTAAGTGATGTCTTGGCAGCCGTTCTCCCTCTGCTACATCCCTGCGTTGCACACGTAGAAAAACTCTTACCAGAAACATGTATTTGCCTGTCAAGAGGACATCACCACACCACACTCACGGACGCCAGAATTTTTACTCCTGATAACATCAGGAGTGATGGGAGGATAGCACATGGCTTACAGACAGTCTCATATGAGAGCACAGAAGTGTAACATGCTTCATTTTTTGTGTGAGATCCTTAAGGGTGGGAGGGATTAAAAATATATAAATAAATCTCATGCCGATAAAATCTTCAAATTCAAACGAAAGCAAAACAAAAACAAGAGTGCAACTGACAGTATTACCAATTCTACTTTAAACCCAGAAAGTTTTATGAAGAGAAGCCAAAAAGAAACTTGAAATGACAAATTAAAGGTACTCGATAAGCATTTCTGTAAATAACTTAGTTCATGAAATTAAGTTATTCCATTAAGTTGAAGTGTTATTACCTCAAAATAATTATTTAAAAATTAGAAATTGTACTTTCAAGTTATTAAATAATTACAAATTATTAAATTAAGGAAAAATTAACAGTAAATACATATTCTTCTATTCTGAATTTCCTACATGGGTACCTAAAACAGAAGTTCCAAACATCATTTACAGTCCTGGAATCATAGAAGAGTTTGGGTTGGAAGGGACCTTTAAAGGTCATCTAGTCCAGCCCCATTACAATGAGCAGGGACATCTTCAGCTAGATCAGGTTGCTCAGAGCCCCATCCAACCTGACCTGGAATGTTTCCAGGAATGGGGCATCTACCACCTCTCTGGGCAACCTGTGCCAGTGTTTCACCACCCTCATCGTGAAAAATGTCTGCCTTATTTGTGGTCAAAATTTACCGTCTTTCAGTTTAAAACCATTACCCCTTGTCCTATCACTACAGGCCCTGCTAAAAAGTCTGTCCCCATCTTTCTTATAAGTCCCCTTTACGAACTGGAAGGCTGCAGTAAGGTCTCCCCAGAGCCTTCTCTTCTTCAGGCTGAACAACCCCAGCTCTCTCAGCCTTTCTCCATAGGAGAGGGGTTCCACCCCTCTGATCATTTTTGTCTAAGATACCAAATATGAAAACCCCATAAACAAATGTCCTCCCCATGATCCACATAGTAAAACACACTTTAAAGATCTGCAGATTACTATCAGAATACAAATGTGAACTATATAACCACAAAAATAATTTCAGTATCAGATAGCTCATTTAGCTTGGTTTCTTAAGAAAATACAGCTTATGCAATCACATATCTGAACATCTGCCGGTCACTCTACCTTAATCCGTCTGGATCATTTTTGAGTAATATTAGCGATGTCTGGCAGGAAAGAAGTCTCATGGACATAAAAGTACAGCTTCCATGAAAGGGCTGGCATGTACTTGGCCCATGTAAGACCTGGGGGAATCCACATAGGGGCTCAACACTGGGACACAAATTTGGAGTTGGAACTGATTGCTTTTGCTGCCTGTGGTACCAGCTGTGGGCTGCAGTGTTTGCTGGCTACAAAACCTAGCCCCTTGTTTCAAAATTCATGAAAACAAAACCAGAACCCAGGGGCCTGAAGATGAACCACCAAGAAATTGTGGCATCCAAAGCTGTGATGTAAAATTGCAAAGACAAAGTTGAGCCCTACACTGTGTCTACCATTATTCGGCAAAAAAATCCCCCCGCAGTCTTTTCCTGTTTGTATGTGTGCTGGTGCATGCAAGGAATAAGTTGGAATTTGCATCACATGTGGTTTGTGTTATTTCTATAAAAATAGAAAGACAACTAATTACTTTCTGCATTGTACTAACAACAGCTTGTTAGTATCGTCCAAATATGAGGTCAATTTAAAAAAATAATAATTTGAGGTGTATGAAAATTGCAAATCTATGTTGTCTACAGCGTTTGGTAAGCAACTTTATGCAAGATGAGTAATGCTGCTGGAAAAGTCAAGTGGGAAAAGCAATATTCTCCTGTAAGCAGCTGCATATAAACTGCATTTATATTAATAATACCTAATTTAAAAGCATCAATAACTTCATTCTACATCACAAGGGAGTGTAAATCACCATCCCTTATCTTCTAGGCATAAGTAGGTTTTCCACACTTGATGAAAAAGTGTGCTTGAAAACCATCCCTCATTTCTCAACCTCACCAATTTTATATTCAGCTGCAAAAAAAAAAAAAAAAAAGGGCAGATGAAATGCAAAAGTGATGTAAGACAGAAAACTGAATGACATGATGTACAACCATGCAAAGGTGATAAAGTTATTCTACGAGTTCCTTGGCAACATTCATAACCTCTGTAGCTCCTACAACCTGGAACAGAAAAAGCCTCCAAACACAAGTTTTCTTGTCACGGCACACATTACCTTGCCACATTTACATCAGTCTTCAAAACCTTTGCTTGTTTGTTGTTTCTGCAGATAGTCTATAAGTATAGGACCCTGGCTTTTTTTTAGTGGTTTAGCAGTATGCACCATCCTCCTGGGTTCAAGTGAGAATCTTGCAAGAACCATTCATCTCCATAGCAATGAAATCTGTTGTCATACAGGCCGAGATGCCAGCAGTTCCACAGACCAAAAAAGACCACATTTATGCTACTCTACTTAAACAACTTACTGCAACCATAAAAAAGGAGCCAGATTTTTTTTTTTAACCTACTTCAGTTCACCAGGTTAGTAAAAGTATCACTAAGATTTATGATCTAATTCCACTCATTATTGCTTTAAAAAAAACCAAAACAACCCAACACAGGAAAATATTTGGTACAATTTACATCTAAAAATTGTTGGACAGGCTACTTGGACAGGCTGAATGCTTTTAACACTGCTGCAGAGTGCAGGAGCACCTACCTCAACATGGGTGGGTTCTGCGGGTGGCTGCGGCGCTTCAGTGGGTTTATCTGCTGGTGGCTCTTTCCCAGAGCTCTGTAGTTGGGAATCCACGTATTCCTTTAAGGAATCAAAGTCCCTCTTCCCTTTGTACTGGTCACCCTACAATTATCAAATAGTTTGTGCAAGTGTGTACATGAGTTATTCTAGCAAATAAATAATTAGCAAATAAATAATTATCAGCAAAACCTAAGATTGCCAAGTGTAAGCATATTCATAATAAATAAGATTATCTAGTTGTTAAACCTCTCCATGGCATTCCGTTCACGTCTTCAGGATTTGCCATAGATGCTGGCAACAGCTGCTTGAGCGGTAACAAGGCCGTGTATTTCCTGTAGGAATCAGGCTGGGATTTGAAAATCCAGGTGCTGTTTCATTTAAATCCCCTGGAGTGTTTGGTCTTATAGGGGTGCTTATACCAAACCTCACAGGCACTGGTATGTACTTACAGCCGCTTTCTCTTCAGAGTGGCGGAAAACTGCCAGAAGCAACAAACACTGAAATGGACTGAGTAGCAAAATTTATTTCTCTGGTACTGTAGATGTTCCAAAAGGAATGCAAGATGAATGGGGCACAAGAACAAAAAACTTCTGCAAGTTAGTGGGTAAGAGCTGAAAGAGGAATGCTGGGTTCTCTGCTTGCAGAACTATTTTAAATATCCATTTAATCCATAGACTTTATCTTGAAAGTGTGAAACAAATGGTAAGTAACACTACTATTTATGTTTATTGGCTGCTGTTCATGTACATGGTATTTATAAATATTGTACTTCCCCTTCACTTCAGATTATTATAATTCTTTCACTTGCTACAAGGAAAAGTGTCAGCTGAGCCCACAGGACCCTCACTCACAGTGTCATACAAAGTGTTCAGATTTATAAGATGGAAAATTTGCAGACAAGCACCACTTGCAGATGAGAAACTTTCTGATACGCATTGTGAAAATTACATAGTTGTTTATTATTCCTATTTCACCTATGTTTTTGCATCCCATAGGAGGTAAGGCATTAAGAGAAGGTAAATCCAGAATTCTCTCACACAGTAGCATAACTGGAGTTACTACTTACAGACTTATGAACATCATACCAGTTATTTGCAGAGCACAAAGAGCAAAAAGCTCTAACTTTCATCTGTGGATGAAGGATAACTCTTCCAGTACCAGACAAAATCTCCATCATCTTTTGTCACGCAAGCAGACTTTGCTACATGCCCATTTGATCTTTTTTTTTCCCCAGTATGCAAGCATAGTCCAAGTATTATTCGGAAAAAGAAATGGCCTGATCTTTTGCTGAGCTTGCAGACTCACCTTTTCACCATTTCTAAACCAGAGGAGTGTGGGATAGCCACGAACTTGAGTTTCAGAGCAGACTTCGTAATGCTGGGTACAGTCAACCTACATTTTGAAAAGAAATACAAAGCATTCAGTGCATACGATAAATACACAACAAGCATCATAGCCTCCCTTACGTTTAAAATCTCAGAAAAATACAGGGACAAGCAATACATGGCTTGGCAAAACTCACTACCAAGTACTGTATTGAGAATGATTGTGTCTGCTTTCCAAACAGTGGTTTGGTTGTATAATTGGGAGGCTGTGTGTGTGTGACTTCTGTTTTAAGAAGGGATTGGGGAGGGAGGTACAGATAGAATGAAGTAGTAACAGCTACAAAGAACAATGAAGACATAATTAAATATTCCAATAAAAACAAGTACTTGGTATTCTCAGTGAATAAAATCACTGCATGGACAATAAGACACAAATCGCTAATGGGTGAGAGCTTTAAAGTGAAGATATATTGGCTCATCCATTTTTGAAAAGACTACTCTTTTAGTAGTAGTCAACATGTAACAATAAACAACAATAAACAGCTAGCAAGTTAACTTTGCGCCAAGGGAAGTTCCAAGTGCATAGCAACATTTAATTCTAATATGTCATAAACCATTCTGTAAAGTTACCAGTTCATAATCTTTTCTGAAGCAGAGGGAAAAAAAAAAGATAAATTGAGCACTGGAGCCTTTGCTCAACACAGCACTTGGATTTTGAGTTTTACATTAGAAACACTTTGCTCCAGATCACTGAAGATCAATTCTAAAGATTAAACAGCATCCTGCCAGTAGGTATCACTGCTGTCAAGACACTATTCCCCCAGATTACACTAAGGCCACAATTCAATCTTCTTAGAAACAGTTGTGTTTCCTATTTACTTACAGACTTGCAATCTTAGCCAAGACATGTTTCAAATAGTTTCGTAATGTATACACTTACATAAAATTGTCTAGGCATCGAGACAAATCTTAGTGGCTGCATTAAATAGCAAATATCAATAACAGTAACGGTGAACACAACAGACAATGGAATAAAACAGGAATTTTGGATTTTTTTTTTTTATTTTTCTCTGGATAACAGAGAACTGTAACTCCAAGAAGATACTTAAATTAAGCAATGATTTTATCAGACAGCAAGCATTCCAGGTGCTCAAAAAGTATATCAGCAGATGCAACATTTGGTATAGATGCTAGCAAAGGAACAATAGCCTCTGATACTTTATTTCACAGAGGGAATCTGATTTTATATCCACCACGTCTCAAAATTATATGTATGTCTTCTCTGAAGTTTAACTATGCTGACCTGCTCAGTACATCTACAGTGTATCTGAATTAGCGGATTTTCAAAAGCATTAAAAATAAAAATAATTAAAAAGGAAAAAAAAGAAGTCAAGCTCATCACCCCTAGTAACAGCTGAAAGCTCTACGAGGGCAGAGGCAGGGGAGAGAGCCAGGTTTTTGTCCCTCTGCAGGACTGACTGCTAACGTTACGCAGTCTTTCAGATCAGTGGAACCACTCTGAAAGCTTAAGGACATGGAAGTTGAGCCCAGTCAGTTTTCCACCACTGGCAAATACAGAGGAATTCATATCATGAGCCACCTGGACTCAGGTATGGGTCAGCAAATAAAGCCAGTAACTGCAATTGCCAGACCACCTCCATACCTCTGCACAGAAGTCACTCCACGTACAAGTAACAAGCTTGCATGGTAAATACACCACAGAACCTGGTTATCAACCCTAAGAGAAATAGTAAAGCAGGACAAAATATCAGTTTTTAACGTGGAAGACCCCCTGAAACCTTTAGAAAGTTCTATGGGGGTAAAGAGGGGGAAAAAAAAAAAGAAGAAAAGAAATAATTAATCATAAGGAGCCCTCTGGGTCTAAAGCTTGCTAAGGAATGCAATGCTGTAAAGAGCAAATTAGAAGTCACTTTCCCACTCAAAATAAATATGGAAGTCTTATCAAGTTCTGACAAAGGAGAAGCATAAGAAAAAACAAATCTCAAAATATTTTCCTGCATCTGAAGTAGTAGACTTACTCCCATCTCTCTCTGAAACACAGGGAGCTAGCTGTGTTTCTAAGAAGTCCTTGCTTAAAATAAGGGAGTCCTGTCAACTGTGGATGTGCAAGAAAAAAAAAAAAACATCTCAAAATTAAAATAGAAACTATGACTATAAAAGGATTTCAGAGGTGACAAACAAAACAACCGTTATTTGCAAATCACAGCATGAAATGCATGATACTTGGCTGAAACATTCATTTGCACAAAACACATTTTCAGACTAAGAGCGCTTCACCTACCTTGCCAATCTTGACAGTTTCCAAATGCTCAAAGGCTTGAGCCAGCTGTTCCCAGGTTGGGGCCAAAGCCTTGCAGTGACCACACCAAGGGGCAAAGAATTTGATAAAGTGATTACCTTTTAAGGCAAAGGAGAAAAAAAAAAAGATTTAACTCATCTGGAATGGATTTGGCTGCAATTAAAGACTAGGTACTAATCTCAGACTGCAAATTTATCATGGTATTTCCTGAGGTAAAGATAGGAAACACTGTGAATCAAAGGCCAGGCCAGAATACTTCAGCAGTTAGGTTTTCAATACTGTATGCAGTCCCACAGTGCTGGCAATTTCCCTGAAAATCCAAACAGCTTCACAACCTGAAGCCAACAAATGATATTAAAACATAACCATTTGCTACAATGTCTAATTCTACCACGTCAATCACTCGCCCTATTACAGAGTAGAAAGAACCACCAAGGAAGATGTATTTAGAACAGCATAAATGAAAGCAAGTATTAGACTTAAACGTTCCTTAGGAAACACCACTGCTTTAAGTTCATGAACTACCTAAATAATATTGTTCAGCTTTCCATTCTCCTTTTTCTGACCTTTGTATTTTCATGTCAACTATTCAGAAATCGCTGCCTCTAGTGGATTTTTGCGGTGTTTTATAGAGAGGAGAGTCTCTGTACTATCTCCTACTAATGTTTAGCTTAAGTATAATCTTAATTGCAGAGTACCAGAATACGTAATTTCCTTCAATTAAGATTACTATTAATTCAAGATGCTGCATGCTTTTGCACACATCAAGGCAAGGCTCTGATAATGCAAAATAAAAATGAACTTAACTAAAACAACAAAAAAAATCAAATTAATTTGAAGGAAACACCAGCAACTGGAGAAAAGCTCTTTTTAACAGAATTATTCATAATCCTTTGAAGACTGCTTTGGGGCTGATATTACTAGAATTTATTTCTAGTTTGAGGGCTTGTTGGCAAAAGGAGGTAAGAGGAAAGATGTCACAAAATAACTAGGAAATGTAAACTGCAATAGTAGTGTACTCTAACTTGCCTGTTCTGCACCAAGAATACTTTCAAACTAATTGACTTGCTTTGCTTTGGTCAAGTAAACTGCAAACTGAAATTTCTTGTGAATGACTAAGAACATCTAGTCAAAATCAGCTATTCTACAGCACATACTCTGTGATATACTCTCCTCCCCAGCAGAACACCAAAAAGGTAAAGGGACACTTTTCAAGACCAAAAGCCAACCTTCCAGCTGGAACTACTAAGCCTCCTGCTAAATTTAAGCACTGAACTTCTTGTAACTGAAGTCAAGAGAGGACAACAGCTTTACAGATCATAAACCTGCTCAACCGTCACATATGACCATGAGAATGTCTCCTCTATGAATGCCAGTGGACGGAAAATAAGAATACTGAAACATTTACACATACACTAAACCTAACCAAACCTAACTATCTTCTCAGACTGTAAATTTGTTTAATACTTAGCATCTCCCTGATGGCTTATAGAAGAATCCATGAAGAATTTTGATGTAATTCTGTGTTAAGCCACACAGGTTGGGAAATTTTAAGTTAGCTGCAAAAAATGCTCTTTTACCCTTGAAAATATTTCTAATTAGTTAATGGTTACTTTAAGAAGCTCTAGTATCTCCCTCACTGGTGGTATCACACAGGCACAGAGCTAATTTAATCTGGCCTTTGTTTTTAGGAAAACAGAGAGAGATGGTAGGATCGTCTGTTGTTACGGCAGCCCAAAGTTTGTGTTGTAAGATCTTGCTCATTCTCTAAAAACCCCACCATGCGGGGGGTGAAATTTCCCATGTTAGGTATCACTTCTGACATTAAAAGCTTCCAGACAAAGTATTTTTTAAAATGACCAAACTGAGGCGAAGTGTTTTGCCCACATTAAATTCTGGAGGAAGGAAGCTAAACAATAATAATAAGGGGCCAGACTGGAGTGGGACGGGGGCAGTAAGGAGGAAGAAGGTGGATTATATTCATCTAGAAGAGCAGCCTGGGAGTAAGAACAAGCCAGCACCTAGGGAAAGAGGAAATGGGGCTGGCAAAAACAGAGCGCGTGGCAAGACTGTGACTGAGCAAGGAACCTGGAGAAAGAAACAGTTTAGTCGAGCAAGCTCCACTAGCTTCTTCCACGTGATTAGGGGCCTTAACTTCACTGCTTTGAGTGGACTGCCATGCTTAAACTTTCTCATGGTGTGCAGTATGTAATTAAACTACCGCACTTTTACACAGTGTGTAGTTTCATCCTCTTTCACTAGGTATTACTGGAAAATAAAAGTGGAAAGGAGGTGCCTTGAAAACTAACATTTCTGATGCAGACTTCTCACTACTGATGTCTCCGTAAACAAATACCTGTTGTTTATGAAAAAATAGTTACCTTCTGCTATGTGCATCTTGAAATTGTCTGCTGAGAGTTCATACATTCCCTGCTTAGGTTCAGGGGCTTTTGGTGGTTCCACATCAGCTTCTGGATCCTATTAACAAGAAAAATTAACTTTTATTTGTCTTGTACAGTAAATATACAATATTTGATTCCTGTATCACACCATTCTGTGGTAGCGTTGTAAGCCCTGTACTCTGAAATTTCAAATTCCTAAATCAACGTCCTTATTTAGCTTGATTTAGGTATTTGATGTTCCCTAACAAACAACTACGTCACAGCAAAATGTGAAAAAGACTACCACATAGGAAAGAGCTATCACAGTCATTGGAAAAACAGAGTTTTTCACTGTGCTGTAGTATAGTCACAGAGCACAGTAATTGCTATGGCATTCATCACATCACCATATATTAATACGCTTAGATTACGTAACAGTTCCTCCGTAGCATCATACATCACCCACATCTGCCATAGCACCAGTTTCAGCAGTCTTTGGGCTATTTAAAAATAGCTAGTGAAAAAGCTATTTTCTGCTCCCCTAATGCAGAGAAGAGGTACCTAATGGCTCCATGAAGGCAACAACAAGAAGAAAAGAGCAAACGCTTTATAGGCAACTTGCTTTTGCTGAAGTGCCAATGGATTTGCTGCAGGTGAACTATTTTCTAGATATTAGGGTCAGAGCTGGAAAGATTTTTTTTTTTAAGAACTTCAAAGTACATTTCTTAAAATAGTTTAGCATTTAATTATTAAAAACACCAGATTTGTTTAAATATAATCATGTTCTCATTGTGGTTCAGCAATCACTAAAGCTTTACCTTGATTAAAACCAGGAATAATAAATTTAATTTTAGGCAAGGCTTGGCTACTATATGTAAGTGCTATCTCTAAACTCAAGGGTTTTCCTAGTGATATTAGCTTAACTTACCTAACTGATTATTTTAAACCCTTTCTTTAGGCTACAACATTATCAGATAAGAACTGAGCTAAGGATGGCATCCATGTTTTAAGAGGTCAATTAAGGCCAACACAAATGCAGTTTATCATGTATTACAGTTAAATTGCTTTTCTTATTCTAGAGACATTATGGCCTACAGCTGTCAACTGAATTGACACTAAATTGTATCTTAAAATGTCAACATGCTAAACATGAAAAACTGCATGATGTACTGTAGTTTTAGGTACAGGAAGCAAAGGGCAGTCACAGGATGACAGTTTCAACTGCTATTCTGACTTAGTGGAAGCTGTTCCATTTTGTTGTTGCCACCTCACTTTTATTCTTGGGAGCAGATTTCCTCTGGGAAAATGAAACCTAACCAATAGAAATGATAGATAAGCAAGTCTGCAGAAGGGAATATTTCCTTTTACTATTTCCTTTTCACTTACAGATGGTTCCTCATTTAGTTTCTCCAACATCCAGTTTTCCAGTGCCTGGAAGTCCCTAGGGCCTTGGTATTTCAGAGGTTCTTGTCCTGGTTTAAGCAGCTTTAGCCTAAAGGATCAAAATGTAGAAAAGAGTAAGGCAAAAAGTTTCACACAGGGACGTTCTCTGAAAGCTAACATGCTTTGCTAATCCACAGCAATGCAGCTCAGGCTGCAGTAACAGCTCTCTTAACTATTAACAACAGCATCAGGCACCTCCCTCAACTTAAAAGGGTCATGGCTAGAACTTAGGAGACTTTTTCATTTCCATGTAAGCTTTTAAAAGAGATTTTAAAAATAGCAAAAAAGAAATACCATGTTAAAAATCAACATAGTCTAATATTACTTTGATCAATAAGCAAGAGCAAATAAACCACTGCAGCATTCAGTTCTTATTCATTCATTATGCCTATGAATCCTATTTCAGTTTGTCAAAAGCATCCATTTTGTTTTGTTCACCCCTCACCACTGCCAAAGGAGAAATATCCAATGCTTAGGTTCCCAGGAATTTCTTTCTCATGTTTTGTTCCCTGACTGCTCGTCAGATGTAGGACTTTTCATGTGGTATCAAACTGATTAAAAACACGCTGAAACAAGTCAATAGGACAAGGAGATAAGTGGCTGCTTGTAGGTATTAAAGACTTCATGATTCTAACATTTAATAATTCCTATCAAAACTTTTCCATAAACTACATAAAGCTTCTACTACTAAATATTTAAGTTTTAACTTAAATACTTAATAGTAGAAGCTTTACGTAGTTTATATTTGGTAAAGGGGCAATACCGACTTCTGGCCTAGTCTTATTTTTTAAATCAAATCATAGTTTCAATTACTACTGTCACCTAGCCCTCAGTTCCCCTTGCCAAGCTGCCATTTTGTACTGCCTTTTTTTTTTTTTCTTGAAATGTTTTTCTCTCTCTTCTTGTTCCACAGTTGGAAAAAATGAACATATGAAAGTGTTGAAAAACCCCGAAATGCAAATACATTCAAAAGAGACAGGAACTCCCACTGCCTTTTCTATTTAAGGTATTCATGAATATTCCTTGTGATAGTAAAAGGTCAAAATGGTTTTTTTTGGGGGGGAGGGGGGAAAGAGCAACTTCATAATAAGAAGGAAACAACAAAAATTAAACAGAACACCTAAAATACACCTCATGGTAATATTTTTGAAGAGTAACAAGAAAAAAAAGCTATCAGCTTAAAGAGCCAGCAGCACTTTCATTTTCCTCAAATGAGGGTAAATTTTCTGTAGTTCAGTTGAGAAGAGTATTTTGCAGCACCAAATACTCCTGAGACAACTGTACTAATGAGTGCTGGGACCTGCTCAGCCAGTTTCACTCTCAGGGGATGGAAAGGGCATGCAACCTTTCCTTTGACGGATGTTTGGAAAAGCAGTGCAGGGACCCGCACATCCTGGACTTGCGACAATCCCTCTGTGCCTGAGGAAGCTGTGGAGTTTCCCTCGCTGGAGGTTTTTAAAAACAGGCTAGTTAAAACTGACTCAGGAAGAGAATCGGTATCATGAATTCCCCTTCATCTCTGTATTTCTGTAACTAGCAGATGACTGCCTTATCATTTGTACTTTTCAAGTAGATGAAAGCAAGGGCTAACTATTCCTAGATATTAAATAACCTTAGAGGAGAGGGAAACAATGATACATTTGTTCATTTTTTTTCTTATCCAAAATCTCTGCCACTTTTTCTATTTTACAAGGAACAGCACCACAATAATCTATTCAAATATGCAAAAATGACCAATGCTCACTTTTGGGGACATCAAAGTAGAGTTGTAATATTCATTGTTTCTTGGTATTTCTAGTGGAACTAAGTCACAAACTGCTCTTAAGTACAATTCCTATTTCAACAAGGACTTCGCTATTTATAACTCTCAACACACACTCATCTGTGTCCAAGTGGGTGCAGCCAGGAGTGTATGTCAAGTTCAGGTTGTTGCTGGAGTCAGCAGCAGCACCAGACAAAGTGAGCAAAGGGAAGGAAACTGAAAAATACAGGCTGTGGAAGGGCTACAGAAGACGACATTCTCCACCCACCTCCAACTACGATGAGTAATTAGTAAAGCAGTTTAAATGATCCCATCCATTTTTGCAAGTGGCTTTAAAGAAGACACAAGTGAAAAATTTTGGCAGCTAAAATGGGAACACACGTATCTAACCCAAAAGCACTGTCCAGGCTGACCTCTCATAGATACTCTAGATCATGTTCTGCCTACCAAAGCTGAGGCAGTAAGGCATATATCCTTTAAAACAGGATAAATTTAACAACCTTAAACTCCATATGAATTTCTCCTAGATCAATATAAGCAAAATTACCTAAAAAAAAGTCTGTACAATATCACCACTGCTCTGCTAAGTGATACTATTAATTTGAGCATCAAGTTCACTCAAAAATGTAAGAGACCATCTATACATTAATTATGAATGTATATTCACAATATGAATTCATCAGTGTGCTGATGAGCTTGTGACAGGTTATTTTGAAAAGTACCGTTACCAAAGACCAGCTCTATCATGCATATCATGGCTGTATAATGTACTGTTGCTTGAGAAAGAGGCACTTTCAGAAAAAAGGACAATTCTGGACTTCATTTAAACACAGCCATCTTCCAAGACATAAAACAGTTTCTTTAAAAAAAAAAAAAAGAGAGTAGGAGTAGTATGTATCATATGATACTTGGCAACATGGTAAAAAGGCTTAAAATGAACACATGAGTTCCAAAGGGCTACAAAGAAACCCATGAAAAAATATAGCTTAGAAGTTAGCTTCAACAAATTGGCAGAGCATCATGGAAAACCAAAAAAGAAAGAAATAGAAGCAGACATCCTTTTATACTTACGTAGGGTATCCTCGGACGCCAAATTCAGAGCACAGTGGAGTATCTGTAGTACAATCCACTTTAACAACATAGACCTGTGGATTTTCCATGTTGTTGTATTTATCTCCCAAATCATTCCAAGTTGGCTGGAGACGCTGACAATGTCCACACCTGTGACAGATGGAACAAAGTATTTGCTTAATAGTTGCTCACTTTTAGAGGGGAATGAATCTATGGAAAAGTCATATGCAGAATGGTCAGAGATTTTGAGAAATTTAAAAATAGTGCAGTCAGAAATTTTCCATACTTGAGCACTGTTACGCTAAGCAACAATGACTACTATTAAGTATTGTAGGATGCTGCAAATGCATCTCATGTAAAAATCATCAAGCAATGAGAACTTCTTGCTATTATCCTTTTACATTACAAAGCCTACTGAACGCCCCCTGAATTTAGTGAGGCTATTATGAAAAGCACTCTCGCTCTTCCAGCTTTCTAGAAAAGTCCTGCAAGGCTGTGTAGCTTGCTTTCCACTCTAACATTTAAAAATACCGTATATTTTAGCAACAGGGAAGGAGATAATGGTTTCTAGCCTCTTGCATGCATCACAGGAATTGTAACTCGCGAGATACGAAAATGCATTAGGACTGATTTCTGAACAGGGTTCCTCAAAACCCTCCTGTACTGTGCTTTGCCCCAGCAGCACACCATCAACTAATTACATCTACATATACTCAGAAAACTGACCTCATACAGTTGCTACAATAGCAGCTCCCCAGAAGCAGAAAATGGCTATTATTCTTCTCATTGTTTTCCTAGTCTTTCAAGTCATTACAGCAATTCCCTATTCCTATAGCTACAATGAAAAATTTTAAGAAATGGATTTTCCTCTCTCTTCAGCGGCTGCTTTTGCCAAGCCTCCAAGACATCTAAAAATACATAATTGGATTAACAGAAAACATTCTCAACCTGACAGTATGAAAGCTGTTACTGCCCTTGGCATGACCTAGACAGTCTGCTTTGTAAGTAACAATTAAAACACCATTAGGACTTTGGAGGAAGTCGCTCCCGTTTAAAACAGTTTCACTTATACAACTGGTTTTGAGTCCACTTGTAGAAAAGCTGCATGGATTCATACCTTTCCAGGTATCCTGATATCATAAAGAAAAAAAAAAACCCTCAGGATTTACTTCAACATAAAGAACGTCTTCCAACCTTAATAAGGTCCTATTACAGTCAGCTGCAGTGGGTCACACATACTCCCACTACGTGGGGGAATACAACCTCCCTTATGATCTTACTCTGAATTGTCATGGCAAAGGGATACAATGTGTTATTACTAAAATTAAATATTCCTTAAATATAACTTCAGACTTAAGTCCATCCATAGTCAACTCTTTCATGGAGCTTGAATTAAAGGAGGATTTTGGATTCCCTGGTCCCTTTCCCTAGCAGTTGCAGGGATTTTAAACACCAAATGAATACTGACTGGTTTTAAGAACAGAGCATGGAAAACTAGGCAAGGCAATCTCAAGAAATTAATCAGCTGTTTTTGAAGCGCAGAACAGCGCTGCCTTGTCCATATATAACACTGTGATCTCTGCTATACACAAAGTTCCCCTTTCCCTTCCTTCTTCAGATTGAGCTGAAATTGAAAATAAAGCAGGAAAAAGGCTCATATCTGAATCAGTAATCAACTAGTTAGTCATTCCTGGTTTTCAAAAAAATTCAGTATTACATAGAAGGAAACACAAGACAAGACAGTCCCCAAAATACTTTTTCCGGAATTCGTAATGTATAGCTGCAGAATATATAAAACCAGAGAAGTCAAAAATAAAAAGAGCAAGACCATGCAACATCACACGCCTCCCTTGGCCCCATGTACCTACACAGTCTTTCATTGCTACCACTCTACAGGACATGGGGGGGCTGGAGGAGCAGCCAGTTCTACCACTGGGGACAGTGAAGACCTTGGCATGAATGAGGAGTCCTGCTCTTCCTTCCCTACATGGGCTAGGCAACTGCAAGCATTCATAACCCCTGTTCACAAACATAAATGAAGATCCAGCAGAGACTAACAAGGCTGTAGGAAAGATCCACATTTCTAAAAAACTAAAAAAGAAAACAAACCCCTGCTTCTTGTACACCACTAGCATCAGGAGGTAAGGGTGAAAGGACGTTATTCGTAAGAGTTTGCAGACAGGCTGCCCATTTTAAATCTGAGGAACTGTGTGCCACGAGGGCGTGTGCCTGAAGATTATTTTGCTGTGGCAGTATCTATAGAGTGCCAGGCTGCTCTACCTCATGCTGCCAAGTCAGAGCTTCTCCTACAGTATCAGCACTTCTCATCTAGAAAACTGCATGGTGGACTTCCTGGGCCATTACAAGGAGGGAGGTAAAGGTACGTAAGGACCATATATGTCAAAACTGCCGTTACTCATAAGCCCTCTGCAGTCAGCGGTGAACACAGACATTTATGGAGGCCACCAGTAGAGTTCAAGCTCTGCAGCTAGCAAGGGCAGTTCCACAGCAAGATATAGCACAAATCATTATCCAATTAAAAATGTTGGTAGACCCTGGGATAGACAAGTATAACGGTACAAGCAGCACAGGACCAGTCTCACTCTGGGCAAAAGAATCCAACCAAGGTAAAATCCAGTCAATAGAGTTCAATTCAACAGCAACAAACTCTGGTGATCAAGTCTGCTTCAGCTCAGTGGACTTCCAGAGATTTACCAAGAGACCATGTATGTTGAAAAGATCAGTAATGGTCAAAATAATGCAATGAAACTACTCATTTGATATTATAAGAAACCAGGGGAACCTCATTCCTCTGTAGACATACAACTGGCATGGCCAACATCTTAAGAATATCTAGTGCCACCGAGAGAGTAACCTGCTCATGGTTCTGTCTCTTGTCAAGTATAGCTACCAAGGGGGACAGCCTGATGATTGAAAACCTTAGACATCCGATGGCAATTACTTGGAATGCTCTCTTTCTGGAGTAGCCCACAATATTTGAAACAAATGAAGAACCTCATGGGAGTGAGGCCCTCAGCAACATTTGTTTTAAGAATCCAGAAGAGAAGAGCTATGTCGGCTCTGTCTAGCCCAACTCTTACTGGTAGCATTGATGATGCAACATTAGCAGTGTCCACAGCAATCTGAAAGACGATCCTAGCTGAATGTTGGGTTTTTTGCTAGGCTTCTCCCTTGTAACTACAGGGAGCAGTGCCAAAACGCATTCCTCTGTGAGAAGCATTAGGAGATTAGCACATTAACATCACCTAGGAATAGGGCAAGAGGCTCTGATATAGACTCCAGGGCTGTCAGGTTGCCGCCTGATCCCACTGACTACAAAACCACTGGTAAGTCTAAGCACTCCTCTCAAGCATTTGGATGTTCCCTCTTTCCTTCTCTTCCCCTTGGACCCAAAACCTGGCCCTGTTGCTCCCTGTCAGGAGCCAGGAGTTCAGAGCAAGGACCCTCAAGCTGAGACCAGAGGTCTGGAGGAGGCTTACTAAGGGTGAGAAGAACGTCCAGGGAAGCCACAACAAGTCTGGGAATCGACACAGCTCCCTCACACTCGAGTTGGGCAGAGATCCCCAGCGCTCTCAAGGGCACAGCACAGTCCAAGTTTGCAAGGCCAGCGCTCTCTTTGATGCACGCTGAGGATGTGCAGCACGCGCTGGACTCTGCAACAGCCCATTTGGCACGGGGTCTCCTATGAAGACTGTGCCAAGATAAAAGCTCATCTGGTTTCAGGGATGCCTGTGAAACAGTCAAAGCTTGGATAGACACAGGTATTATCATCTCAAAATAGAAGAGAGCAGAAGCACTCCTGCTCTGCACAGGCATTTCTTAGGCCTTACAGCACGCTCAGGCAAAGGTCCCTCACCAGCAAGTCAGGTGCCCTCCACTTTTGTGATCTTCAGAGAACATAGGAAGGCATCTGCTCTTTCAAGCTTTTGCTTAGCATTTTCGTATGGCATAAACAAGTCGATGTTAATAACAAAAAAAGTAGTAGTTCTCAGTTTTGAAAGGAAATCCTTTTCTGCTGTTGATTTCAAAGAGTGTCACAACTCACGTATCCTAAACGACACCATGTACCAACAGATAACTTTGGATCAACATGTAACTTTTGCACATTATTCCCTTAACTCTATTTTATCTAAATTTAAGAAAATTTGGCAACAACAAAAAAAAACCCAACAACCAACCAAGCCTAACAACAACACTCCCAATAACCTCTACTGGATATCAGCAAATTAGATAAAAAAGGGTAGGGGAAGAGACGAAGAAAAAAGAATAGGAACAACCACTGGGAAGGCCTGGAAAGTACTGTGCTCTTGACAGCCGTAACATCCAGCAAAGCCCTGTTCTCCCACTCTTACCAACTATTCTTCTGTCAAATGTACCAGTCCAGGACAAAAGCCCAGTAGGTCCCTTGCAAATCTGAGAACTCTCCAGCTGTGCTACAGCTACCTGCATCCTCAGGGGACAGAGCACTATCGTTAACACTAATTTAGCTGCAAACATATCCTTAAATTTCCTGATTGCAGAGAGAACACTATCTTCTGCGACTAAAGTATTTGTGAGACCGGGGGGGGCCACAGGGTAAGCGACCGTCACCAAATTGCGACTACTCCCACAGAGAGAGGCCACACGCTCTTGGTCTCTGTGGGGAACGACGTGAAACAGTCTCGGGGGGACAGGGAGAGCTGCCAGGGACGGCTCCAGCCCAGCGCAGCCCCGGCAGAGCCGGCGCTGCCTCAGCTTGCCTCCTCACAGCCCACGGCAGGCCCCATGCGGGGGACACCGCCGGGCGCTCAAGCCCGCGGGCCCGCTCCGGGTGCCGATGCGCCCCGCTCGTGAAGGGGAAGGGGGCGGCCACGGCCGGCCCAGCCGAAGCCGCCGATAGGGAGGGCCAGCACGGCGGCGCAAGCCCGGGCCAGGCACACGCGAGAGTTCAGCCCCGCCTTCCCCGCCCCGGCGCCCGCAGCCCCCAGTTGCCCTTCAACGCGTGTCCCCCTCCGCCGCCCTCGGGGAAGGCGCCCGGCCCGCGCCCGGCGGCTGGGACTCGCGGCGGCGCGACCCCGAGGCCTCCCCCAGCCGCCGGCCCGGCCGCCTCCCGCCGCCACGTCAACGGAGGAAAGAGGCGGGCAGGAGGGCGCCGGGCCGGGCCAGGCCGGGCCGGGCCGTGCTCCGCCGCTCCGGATACCCACCACGGGGCGAAGAACATGACGAAGTGGGGGGCAGCAGCGGCGCCGTGCCGCAGCATCTCCGCGCTGTAGAGGTGCCGCCCGTGCGGGTCCGCCTCCGCCGCCGACCCCACGTCCGGGTCCGGGCCCGGCTCCGGCTCGGCCCGCCCCGGCCGGCCGCAGAAGACGGGGCCGAGCACGGCCAAGGAGAGGAGGCGCCACCAGGCCGGGCCGGAGCGGAGCGGAGCCATCGCAGCGCCGAGAGAGCCAGCGGCCAAAGCTCCCGGCCGCTGCTGCCGCCTCCCGCCCCGCCCGCCGCGCCCGGGCCGGCCCCGGCCCCCGCCCCCTGCTGCCGCCCGCCTCCCCCCCGCACCTGCCTTCTGGAAATAAAAAATCTAAAAATAATGTTTTATATATCGTATACATTATCTTATTCATATGTGATATATAGTGTTTAATTTTATGTTTATATATTAAATTACATTAATGTGTAGGCTTGTATTTAAATTTTTAAAATAATAACTATGATATTTTAAACAATAATATTATTTTAATAATTATTTTATTTAAAAATAATAACAATATATTTTTACACGCACACACATGCTGTGGTGAAGCGTTTCTTAAAGTCAACCAGTGACCAAAAGGCCGGCGGGGTGGTACCAGCCTGGTTAATAAGGGTGCTGTGCCTCTGGGAGAAAGCCCTGGCACCCAGGTCCTCCTGCCCAGCACCGTGCCCAGCTCAGAGGAGGTCTCTGTCCCTTGGCTCTCCCATCCCCACCCTTCCCACCCGCTTCTGAGGGAGGCGGATGGGTGCTAGCACTATGGGGGACGCTCGAGCTGCAGCAGTGTAACAACAGACAGTAAATCATAATAGTAGTAGTAGCAAATAATAATAAAAGATAATCAGTATGAGATAGCTGCAAGCTGACACAATGCGGGAGAGGGGTTTGTATTTCTACAATTGCTCCGATCTTAATTGATTTCAGTTTAGATTTTAACTGCAAGTGCTTGATTTTGGGAGAGCGAAGCGGGTAAAAAAAAAAAATCAGTGGCTCACCTCGCTTAACGAGAAAGCACATTTTGATGGAAACGTCAGGTGAGTAAATAAACGGGCACGCACACGCAGGCAGAGGCGGCCGGCCTTTGCGCCTCGCATGTCCATCTCGGCAGAGATCCGTGCTCGTGTGACGCCAGGGCTGACGCCCAGCAAGACAGGCTCAGCCTGGCACCGTCCCTCCCTCTGCCAAGCTGCTGCCTGCAGTTGGGCGCGCTGACATGTCCAGACAGGTAGGCTGCACTTCGTACCATGTCTTCCCGACTCCTCGCTCCCCGCATCATCCCGTCTCCGAAGGCTTCCCGCTGAGATCACCTCCTCCACAGGACCAACGCCGGGAAGGAGCGTGCTGCACTGCCCGTGTACACTGCGCACGACACCCATCTTTGCTGCCGGGGCGGGTTTCCACTTGTATGCTACAGCTCACTTTTGCACTGCAGCATCTTTGCAAGGATCATCACTAGAGCCAACAAGAATTGCTCATAAAAAAAAATAAATAAAAGAAAATCTGAGATCTCTTTTCTTTCAAAAAATTAAATTACTTTTGAAAGCTATTACCTGCCTCAAAACCAGGCTTCCAAAAATCCTTACCATGTTTAGGTGAAACAATTACAAAATTCTCCAACTACATTTATCACCAAGCTAGAAAAAAGGCAAACCTAGATCATCCAGAAGCAGAATTTAGGTATAAATCTATCCTTTGACAGCAGTAACCTTTTCTTTAAAGAAGGCTTATTTCTGTGCTCTTCAAATTAAGTGATTGACTAATCATGAATTCCAAAAGAAAAAAGAATAAAATAGACAAGTGTGGATTATCTCTCCCCTTCAGCATATCTAAAAATACCAACAGACCCCCTTTTTTTTGGCAGGATCAGAGAGGGTGAGAATGACTAATTCTCAGATCTTGAAGAACAGTGTCCCGATACAACCAGGTGAGATGTCTGACCATAGAAAGTACCTCCTCTTGTTAAGCAAGCTGGTTTCTTTTCCATACATGTGTATTTTTGGTCTGCTTTTTCTCTGTACATCTAGCACATTTAAAAATAAACTTTTTAATTAAATTAGAATCTTAAAGGATCCTCTTACCTTAATTAAAAATAGATTAATAAAAGCTATTTTGAAATAATATTTAATAAATGTGTCAATTTCATGTTTCCGTCTAAGATACAGTTCACACAAAACTGATAGAAATACGTCATCATTTTCAGTAGAAACACGAATATAATGGTTCCCAAGATGAACAGGTACAGATTGCAGTTAAGCTCTCATCAACTAGCAAAAAGAACTGCTAAGTCACAACTGCCGGTAAGAATAAATCTTTCTCTGAGAACACCTCTTTCCTCTCCATAAAATGCTAATAAGATTAATATCGCTTATGTAAATGAGTGTTTCCTGCTTGCTGATGTGGACCTGGATTAAAATTCAATTACCCTGTCCATCACCTGACTTCCAGCTCCCTGCTCCCCCTGCCTTTGGAGCCGATGAACTTTCTTTTTAGCTCTCGTCCTCCTATTTCTATTAACTGCCTTGGGAACACAGCAAGGGTGGGGAGAAGAACAGGCGAAGGAGCTTTGCAGGTAGCCTGGCGGCAGCTGCTGTCTTCCTCTGTCGAACACCCACGCAGGTTTCACACGCCCCAAGCCGCGCTCGTGTCTCACCACACAAGGTGAAGGCACATCAGGTAAGGGGGTGATACGCAGAAGATTTCAGCCGGTCACCGACGTCCCTGTTCCCTCGCTCTCGCTATCGTTTTCCACCTTGCAAGCCTCTCACCCTTCTTCTGCACCCGTACTGTCCCCCAGTGCAGCACACCAACATCACCCGGCCTCCATCACCCGGCCTCCTGCTTCTCCAGCTGCCCAGCCGCTACCTGCTGTGCCCCAGATGTTTTCCCAAGGATAATCAGCCCCTGCTCATCAGCAGGAATTTCCTCAGAGCCGCAAGTGACTGGCACCCAGGAGCTGAACTTCCCGGATGCCTGTCGCAGGGTAAGCACCTGGGCACCAGCACGGAGCAGCTGAGCAGGCAGGACCAGGGGCAAAGGGCTCCAAGGAGAAAGGGTGACTGGCAGCCGCAGCTACTGCCCAGGGACGGAGCAGCAGCCACGGCTCACGCCTGCTGCGCTCGCTCCTCAGCAGTTCGCAGCAGCTCGTGCGAGGCGACAACATACACCTGTGAGAAAAAAAAGCATCAAAGCCTCTCAAGCTACAGGTGGTAGCTGATGTTTGCAGCAGCTGATCTAAATTAACCACCCAATCAAGAGAAAAATGCCAATGCACAGCAATTAACCTGCATTGTTCATCGGCAACATCCTTGGGTGTCGACAGTCACTGCTGGTTATGACCCCCAGTGACTCCTACAGCCCCGGTACATGTACACCGTCTCCCAGGCTCCTCCATACTCTTGACCTCACTTCTGGAAGCACAACTAATCTCAAAATCTTTGCGGAGGAGTAATCCCGACACCCCAAACCCAGCCCACCGCCTCTTGACTCCCCAGGCAACCAGCTCCCGCTGGCTAAGAGGCACCGGCTCATTCCTGGTGGACGCTTCGGCCTGAGGAGGCGAGATGGTACAAACACGGTATTTATCCACATGTTGGGCTAGGCCCGAGAAGGCCCTTGGTGGGCAGCGTGTGGTCAGGGAGGCTGTGCGTCGCACAGGACCGAGGCAGCCTGGGACTGGAAGACCTCAGAGGTCAGAAAGTTTAGTCCTTGTTCTGCCAGACAGCAGCTTCGTACAGTCCCGTCTGCAAACTGCCTTAGCTCTAGTTTAAAACAAGTGAGATTTTTTTTGCCTACGCTACTTTGAAAGTTAGTTCCTTGCCTAGGATTATGAACTTTTTTCATAGTCAGCCTATATTTATTTATAGCTCATTCATACCAGGGCCTTCCTGTGCCAGCATTGTCCTTTAGATGAAATACTCTCTTCCTCTCTGACAGTATTTAGAGGTAGCGGTGGCATCCTTTCTCGGCTCTTGTTCTGCTAGACTAAACAATCCGACAGCTCCCTTTCGTTCTGAGAGTACTGTCCCACAAATCTTCTGCACAAACCAGGCTGGCAAATAAAAAAAACCAATCATCCTCTCATCCATTCACACACAGCTGAGCAGCAAATGGGTTTTAATGCCTGTACGTGGTAGTCACCTTATCCCTGACATTAAATGCATCCCTAAAATAGGCTTAGCACCTTACCTCAGAGTTTGACTATTTTGCAGATGTTTCCCTTTCCATTCATGTTGCAGACAACTACTTCCCTTTTGTGGCCCTGACATGAAAAGATGATATTATGTTTGCACTTAGTTTGTCTGAGGTCTTTAAATGGGATTTGCTTACTGGCAACCAAAGCAATCTACAGCAAGTGACTGCCCTGCTTGATAGAGTCTAGAAAGAGGTACTCTGCAAACCGAAGTTTGACCACACGCCGCTGTGACACACTTTTTTCTCTTCTATACTACTCAAGTAATCCAGGACTATCTGCAGGTGAGGAAAACGACCCTCAGAAGCAGCTTTGTTGCTCTATTTTTCTCAGCTTCCCGTTCCATGCTTATATTTTCACCCATTTCAGGGACTTCACTAGAGCCAGGCTTGTTTTCTGAAGAGCTTCCTGTTTCTGATACGTATTTTAGAACAGCAGCTGAAGTCGTGGCAGCAGAGGATGCTAATATCTGGAAGCAGTGAGGGAAAACAAGAAGCTGCCCGAGACTCTCAGGGAAGAAATCCCAGTCTAGATAAACGCAGTCATTTGAGCAGGAAAAGCTGAGCCTCCAGGTCTACTGTTTTAGGACCTGCATTGGCCATGTTGAGCTTCTCTGCCTTCTGTCATTTCGACATGCTTTAATTAAATCTTTTTCATCTTGTGAAAACAGCATGTACAGCCTTCTTTGCAACGCTTGGTTTTAGACAGAATAAAAACAATGTTTCTGGAGTCGCTGTGGCCCTCATAAAATTATCGCCTTCCGTTCCATTCCTTCAAACAGAAACATGGCTACATAATTGACTTACTGTACTGCTTTTGGCTGAGATGGAGTTAATTTTCTTCATAGTAGCTCCTATGGTGCCATGTTTTGGATTTGTGACCGAAACGGTGTTGATAGCACAGGGATGTTTTAGCTATTGCTGAGCAGCGCTTGCACAGCGTCAAGGCCTTTCCTGTTTCCCACACTGCCCTGCCAGCGAGCAGCCACGACAGCAGACCCCAACTGACCCAAGGGGAAAGAAGGAGAAGAGGGGACATTCGGAGTGATGGTGTGTCTTCCCAAGTAACCGTTACGTGCGATGGAGCCCTGCTCCATGATGGTTGAACATCTTCCTGCCCATGGGAAGTGGTGAATGAATTCCTTGTTTTGCTTTGCTTACGCACACATCTTTTGCTTTACCTATTAAACTGTCTTTATCTCAACGCACAAGTTTTCTCACTTTTACTTTTCTGATTTTCTCCCCCATCCCACTGCCGGGGGAGAGGGTAAGCGGCCGTGTGGGGCTCAGCTGCCTACCAGGGCTAAACCATGACACTTATCCAAACCAAGATAATTTTTCCAACCTTTATCCTCTTTTTCCAACCTTTATCCTCTTTTTTTGCTTGGAGAAATCTAGAACTACATGAATTTTTCCCTTACAATCACGTTCAAAGACTGCACTGAGACTCATTGATTTAATGCTTGTTCATAATAATTGGCAGGTGCTCGGAGCCAGTGTACAGCAGTGGAAGGTACTATAGCACAGCTGATGCCGAGACATCAGACAAAACCTGGAAAATCAGAGCAGCTTTTACTGCCCATTGTGTGGTGTGATAGTATACAAAACAAAGGAAAAAAAAAGAGTTTTACTGTAGGTTACCACACTCCACTGAGTCAGTGTAGTGCTGCCATTTGTGTTAGCCCTCATTTTGGCTGCCGTGATTTACCACAAACACTAGTCATTTTAGCATCATTTATCTCTCAGGTGTGCCACTTAACTTGCCATGTAAATGTAGTTTTCTCATTTACATTCCAATGTTAACTCTATCTATAATCCACACACACAGAAAAAGACAAACTCATATGTACAAGCCCCTAAGAGACTTCCAAAGCTCAGAACAGAGCAAGTTGTATTTTGACAGCTGTCCTTTGAATCCCGAACTACAACACCTCAGGGGACATAGCATTATGTAATTTTAGTGACAGCACAATTGTCATTCAGCTAGAAAGAAGGATATTGTGATCTCAACGGGAAAGAAAAGCGATATTGCCATCTGTAAGCTTATAGCCCTTTTTCTTTGGTAATTTGTACCTCTCATGAAGGGTTGGGAGTGGAAATTACTACAAGCTGTTGAATAAAATGACATCATTTTGCCACCCACAAAATGTTACGAGTTTGACAGCCTAGAAAATGGCACAGCAGTAAGGAAAGAGCAATCTCATGGCAAGTGAGAGCTCTTCTTTCTGGAGGAAACGTACGCTCATTGTGTCGGCTGACCACTGTCTCTGTGGGACTCTGACCACTGTGGCCACAAACCCCGGTTTCAATAGTTGCTCTCTCCACTGGCTGCAGGAAAGGAGTGTATAATTGCTGGAAATGCTGCTCGCTCCATGGTCCTCCGATTCTTAGGGTTCAGTCAAATGAAACAGAATTTTGCTTTCAGGCAATTTACTCTCAATTGTAAGTCACTATGCTGCAAAATTAATAAACAGGGAAATTCAGTTTTGCAATTAGAAGTTGTTAGGAAGAATAGGATAATATAGATTGAAGATTTCATGGATCATAAAGAAAGAATTTCCTGTGTATTAATTCTGCAGCTGCTTTAATGTGTTCCTCTTAATGATGGAATACTGGAGGCTATTTTTTTCCATGGTTGAATTCTCTTCCATTACACTGCACACACCCTCTTAAGTAACCTGCAGCTGCTTTTATCTGCCAGTACTAATGCTGGTCCATTGTGATATCTGACACATTACAGAGCCCCTGTGATTTCTCCGCATACCCTAAAAAACCCCAACCTGAAACGCAAGAAACAGGGGCTGCAGACATGAGCAGAATTTTAAAATGTCCTGAGACATCCAGAAGGTGAATGAAGATCGGGAAAAAAGAAACCAAAAAACACTTGTGTAGACAGAGTTACTCACTCACAGTTTCTGGCCAACTACACATGCTGTATAGCTAGAAAACTGTTTTTAATTATTTTTTAATCAGCACTTTCTCCCTGATTTGCCCTGTACCCTTCTGGTGGCTCATAACCAGCGTACTCCAACATCCACCCAAAGAAAAGTTGGACTCTGATGTTGCTCTTTCGAAGCCAGCTGCAGTTTAGGGGACAAACAGGAGCAATTTTTTTTCCCTTCGTTTTTCTGTTCTGAACTGTGACACCACCTCTCCTTAGAAAAGAAGACCCAAAACTATGGAGGACTGTAATTCTAACTGACAGTGCTGCCATTACTTAATGTTTGTTTTACACTTTCGGTATGTCACATAATCTAATTTGGATGGTTTGGAGCAGTAATGAACTTCTTTTCCCTGAAACAGCTGATGTCAAAGGCAGTATTTATGGTTTCACAGAAGCAAAGAGGAATGGCCAGAGATTCAAGAATAAAACAAATAGCCACCCTTTTAAATGGGAGTTAACTGATTAGGATTTAAACACAAATGCCTTCCTTATGCACTTCATTCCCTTCAAACTTGGCTCTTCTGTCCCTGCAATCTACAGTTTTGCACTTCTGCTACAAGGACTTTTTTCTTTCTAGCTCCCACCAAGACAACAGCTTCTTTCTTTATTTTTAGTTCTTCATCTTACTGCTTTGTCTTACTTCTCTATGCCCATACTTCTCAGTATTTCCCTTCTTCTACTACAGAAGTTAATTGACAAATTGCTGTATTACACTATTTATTCTATGGATTTTAAAATTAATCCTCTAAATATCATGTGATAAATGAAAGAAATAAAAAAAACAAAACATGTTAAATACTCATTGTGTTTCTTTCTAAATCGGCTAACATTCAACGCCCTTTCTATTTCACGTACGTGACAAACCCATCCGAGACACCCAGAAAAATAACCTACTGGTCACGGTTCCCTCGCGTTCACAAAAGGAATCAGTCTATAGAAAGGTCTTGACTACACACCACCAGAGGAACAGCACAGCACTGGTAGGAAGGAAGGTTGGAGACAGTTAAGGAAAATAATTTGTAAGATAGAGAAAGTGGGAGCAGCAGGGTAAGACAAGAAGAAAGGTAACCAGGCATGGTCTGCAGTAGAGCACAAGAATTTGTGAGAGGAAGAGAAGAAACATCCAAGGTAGAAAGGCATGAAGACATGCACATGGTGCGGGGGAGCCAGGGTGTCTCTCCGTACAAAGGGAGAGGCAATCTGAAAGAAGGCACGTTGAGTCCAGCGACCTGCGTGTGCCTGCTGCAGAACCGAGGGTATATTGCAGGAGAGAAGGTGCCTGGCCATGTCTCTTGTTCTTAATCTGCCAACAGACTGAAGGCCAAGAGGTCACGGTAACTTAAGAGCATGAGAGTAGTTGTAAATCACCCTGGCTGGGAGACCCCACCTGGGGCTGCTGCATGAATTGGGGACCGTGGGGCACCCCATGCTCCGCACCACAAGATATTACTCGCCAGGGAACAAATGGTCTGCAGTGAGAGAGCTCTCAGAAGGGGCTGTCAGTACTTACACCTTTTTGTTGACAATAATACTCGTGAATAAGGCAAAGGTCGTCAGAGCGGCAAGTATTTTCGAGGCTGCTAACTCCCTGGTAAGCTGCACGTTTTAGCAAAGTCAAATATAAAGTCACGCACTTTAAAACAAGGGATCACAACATAACCTAGAAAGTAAAGGGTGGTGTTCAGGAGGCAAGAGCTTCACAAAGTGCTCAGGAAGGATTTGGCTATATGGTGAGATGGCCAAAGACAGGACATTTCCCTAGAAACCAAGGAGAGGGAAAGGAGAGCACTCATGGAGAAAGAGGGCAGGAAAAGAAAGAGGAAACAGGAAAGAATGTCACAAAGCCCAGGAAAAGACAAATCTTCAAAGACGATGAAGTCACCAAGGAGGCCAAAGCTAGCAGAGAAGCATGCCATCATTCCCCTGAACACAGAGAGTTGTCTAGGAACTCTTTGGAGATGGCTATAACTGTATTTCTGAAGAGAGACAAAAAATGAGAGGACTGCAGATAACAGTGATTAAATGTAACAAATTTGTCTAGACAATGATTTAGCAAAATTAGCTTTTTCTAGCTCACTCCGAGTGATCTGTTTAAGTCCTGTTTGGTGGAGAAAGATGTCAAAACATCATGCATGTTAAGCACTGTGTTGAACAAATTTACTACCACTACCCTTTCACGAGATAGGAAGAGGGGCTGTGGTAGGATCTTTGGAGTTTGTTTTGGATGCCTGTTGCCAGCAGTTTCATCAGCTTTTCTGTTGTTCTCCTTATGTGTCCATACGGTTCTCAAACAGAGGCTTCTGTTTTAGGAGCAGTAACTGTGTCCTTGCCATTTCAGTTTGCTCTAAATTGCATTAGCTATTAGACATTTTGGAATCATCATTCTCAATGAGAAAAGTTGCTCTTTTTGTAGACAGAATTTAATCTCATCTAGTGAAACGTGTTTCTAGCACATTTGGTGTGCTAGAAAAGTATTAGGTACTTATTTTTCTGACCTAACCCTTGGGTAAATACAACCAAATCAGTGACTGTAGTTTTAGGCATTCAGCCAGGGAGAAATTAATTTTCCATGCTGATGTTCTCAATGAAAAACTCAGGTACCTCAGTTTAACAAAACCAAACATGCTAGTTTTTCTGTGAAGGCTTCGTCTATGTGATAAAAAACAAACCGCCTTTTCTTGATTGCCATCTTGCCAAGATATATAGACTGCATGTGTGCCTACTACTAAAAAGTATTAAATAAAATATTTTGATTATGAGTGTTGTGGTTTAACCCGGCAGGCAGCTAAACACCACACAGCCATTCACGCACTCCCCCCACAGTGGGATGGGGGAGAGAATTGGAAAAGAGGTAAAACTCCTGGGTTGAGATGAAGACAGTTCAATAGGACAGAAAAGGAAGGGGAAGAAAATAAAAAGCAATGCACAATGCAATTGCTCACCACCCGCTGACCGATGCAGAGGCAGTCCCTGGGCAGTGACGGCCACCCCTCTGCCAACTCCCCCCAGTTTTTACGTTCAGCATGATGTCATATGGTATGGAATACCCCTTTGACCAGTTTGGGTCAGCTGTCCTGGCTTCATCCCCTCCCAGCTTCTTGTGCCCCCCCAGCCTCCTCGCTGGCAGGGCAGTACGAGAAGCTGAAAAGTCCTTGACTCGGTGTAAGCACTGCTCAGCAACAACTAAAACATCAGTGTGTTATCAATGTCATTCTCATCCCAAATCCAAATCACAGTGCTATACCAGCTACTAGAAAGAAAATTAACTCTATCCCAGTTGAAAACAGGACAATGAACTTGAACACAATTTGATAAAGCTCTGCATGTAGAAAACAATTAAAAATCTTATAATTCAGTAGTTATAGTTCAATACATTTTGAACAACTTAGGTTTTATAGAAACCCTAAGTAGCCAACCACACATGGGCAGCTCCTCTAGAGTTGTGTATTTGTCTTCTTGTCCTCTTCCCAGATGGATCTATGGCAATGAATTCTTCCTCAAGAGAGATGAGAAATGTTCTGAAAACAAAGGAGAGACAATCAGTTATCTGGGCATAATACTGGAGCTGTCATTGAAGTATACAGACTCCAGCGTGGCACCCTGCAGGAAAACAGCAGTAGCCTGCGAAGAGGCTGGAGAAGAAGTGGTCACTGATGGCTCAGAACAGTGTACCACCAACATTCGAACAGTTCAATCTATTTTCTTCCTCCATCTCATGCAGAAGAACATGCTATTGGGCCCATCACTATGGAACAGGGAGGTACCAAGGGTAGGAAGGGAGCGTGCAGCTAGTAGCATAACCCACCACAAGTCCTGTTTCTGTCAAGCCCCGTCCTAATTGAAAATCCTTCGCAAGGGGCTACTGTCAGTTCCTAACACTTTGTTCGGGGCCATAAGATTCCTCTTAAAGACAGTCAGTCACCAGCAAGCACCTCTCTGAGGCTTCATTCTCTACAAAACTTGAGGTAAATAAGGTGCCTTTTCTTCCACGTATTCTGCCACTCATCTTCCTGCTTGAGAAGGGGAGGCCGGAGAACCTTAATTTGTTTTTACAATATTAAAATTTTATTTATCCTCACATATTGCTTACTGAACTTGTATTACTTATATTGATCGATGATTTCATGTACTCAAAACTGGCAATGGGCTCAGGGTCTGACTTTCTTTTACACTAAAGTGCTCTCAAACTCCGCAAACAACAGAAGCTGAGCCGTAACTACTCGCGTTTCATGTGTACAAAGCAGTATGTGGAGTCTGCACTGGCAAGCAGGTCATATCGCTAAATCAATAATACAACGTAGGCATTTAACAGTCATTCCCACTGGCACAGGGCACACGAGGCAGAGTAAACCAGGCACATGTCTCACCCTCTAGAAAAAGAGGAAAGCACCTTTTCTCTCACACCAGCAAAACGACCTGCAAAGTGGATGTATTTTTTATCCAAATTACAATGTTATCTTCAAGAAACATGGAATTCTTTGGGAAGACTGACTCAACTTTGAAACGGTATCTTGGTGTTTTACACTGCCCTCCACAAACATTAGGACGATAATGGCCAAAGGCTAAGCATGTTTTGGATGATGGGAGCAGGAGAGGAAATCCAGGGTTAAAATGCAGCACTTGTTCATGTGACATTTAGTCAGTGTGACAATTAACTCAGCTATAACTAATCCACTCTGCATATATTTTATTCCAAGTCTAGTGTAAATTTGAAACAACACAAGGAAAGAACAGAACGGGGACTCCTGCCTACAGAGTATCCATGCTTTAAAGTATTGCAGGGAAAACAGCTGCCAAGAAGTGATAAACATTCACCATTCAGGTTTATGTGTCAAGGAATATTTCTACTTAAAGACTCATGTGACAGCCTTTTTTTGCTTGGAAATATACACCTGGTTCTAGGACCTGCAGAAGCTTTCAGCAAAAAAGTAATCTCAGACTTTGAACTAAACACATTAAAATGAACGGACATAAAACAAGCAATGAAACCACCTTATTCCTCTACGTGAGAGTCAAAACGCCTGTTTTGACCATAATATCATCAGGCTGGTGTAAGTACCAGAAGAATGGAAAGACATTTCGGCTGTACCCCAGGGAACACAAAGGCCACCCATTCTGCATTTTTACAGGCTTTAGATCCTGTTTCATGCACGACAGGTCCTCCTTGAGTGGGCAGCACCTGTGACCAGGTGCTGCTTTCATCTGCTGAGATGTGGTCCTGGCCACGGTTCGTTTCTCTGTTATCTCTAAGCAGAAGCAATAGGGGGTTCTCTAGATAAGGCTATGTACACAGATCTTGTTCAGAAATGGAAGTTATTTTTTAATGGAAGATCCTGCTTTTCAAGTAGATCTTTTATTGTCAGCATATGACTGACAGGCAGCTGACTTGAGCCTCCTGTACTCTCGGTGGACAGGAACTGCCTGCGCGAGCCTACCTCAGTGGTCATCGGCCGAAATATCCAAACTGACGGCTCTAGTGCTACCAGGTTTCCAGGTTTGGAGAGACACAATAAACACAAAACCTTTCTGATGAATCAATAGAGATCAGTCTGTACTTTTCCTTCACTGAAGAAAAATTTATACTTCATCCACATGAGTGATGTGAAGATTAATTTTTGAATACTTGCAAATTACTTTGGAAAAAGATAATCATAAATAGTAAATGTGTTCTACTCAGCACTCCAGCTAGCAAATATAGGAAAAAATTCTAGCATATGATTAACTCTTGCTTTGTTCTTTCTTTAAGTTTTTTGTTTCCTGTTCATTATAACATATTCACTCAAACTACGGTGAGGTTAGAGCTGTCACACAACTCTGCTTGGGCATCCCTACTGTGCAGGGAAAAATTAAAACATGGATGAAAAAAAATATAACTACGAGGAATCATGCTGAAAAATAAGCTTTTTAATACCTCTTATTGCTATTTGTAATATAATTGTAATAATTATAAAGGTAATATATTAGTAATAATAGCAATTTATTACTGTTGTGACAACACCTTTTGTCACAATGACATCTGGCTTGGGACCTCTGTTTGCTGGTATAGTTCAGATACCAGAAGACGGAAGTGTAGTTCCTTGACGCAATTCCGTAAGTCAACACACATCATTGGCTTTATTACAGTGAGTCACTCCTCCAAGCCTTTGCATGCTCAATATCTGATGGTGAAAGGAGACTTAGCATTTCGGTTACTCTAACGTAACAATTACTACTGTTGGACTACAATTACTACAATTACTACTGATTGGAACCCAAGTCATAAATTCGAGATGCGTATTCAAACTTCTACAAAGTTGGAGGACACACCAAAATCAAGGGCTTTGTGTCATTTCCATCTTTAGAGGTACCGCCCCGCCCCTAGATGCTTACATCTTCAGCAGTTGTCCTAAAAGGAGGAGGTGGGGATTTATATACTGCATTTCTCATACTGACATGCCTGGAGTCCCACTGGAGCAAATGGACCCAGTCTTAAGGTGTAAACTTACTATTTTATATGGCAATACTGTGCACTATTGCATGTTTATAAACATTCTTACAAGGCACCTCTCTGATACAGGAGGTACCTGAAGACACTGCTTTTCCAGTCGCTGACTCTCACTAAAATAGTAGTTAGAAAAGTCAGATGGTGGAACAATTTTCTAACTTTGTCAAAGAAAACAAGGAGGAAAAGGAGAAAGGAATTAGTTCATAAAATGTACTTGGATTCTGAAAAAGGCTTTGACAGAAAGCACTCTCGGTGATCAATGGAAGACACCAGCCCCTGACGGAGGTGGAATAAAAATGTTGTTGTCTTGAATCAGACACCAACAGAGAGATGGAAAAGAACTCAAAGCCACAACAGTCTGCAGAAGGGAGTGGTCAATGGACAGAGGCGTCCTCCTGCCCTTCTACCTATGTTCCACTCGTGGCACAGACACGACATGCTCAATGGCCGGAGCCCTACACGCTATTACAAACCGCAGTGTAAAGCAACAAATAATACAAACTACGTGTAAAACGTGGATAGCTGGCATGAGTTAAGATTGCAAAGCCTCCAGACCAGACTTTTAAATTAATGGCCTAGACTTCTAAGGTGGCAAAATCTGCAAATGACACAAAAGCCCTTAAACTAGTGAAGAGTAGAGAAGGTCACATGGAACTTCAATCTGCTGAAGTTATAACTTACTTAATTTTATTCAGATAAGTGTATGTATTTATCTTATTTAATGACTTCAGCAGAATACTTCTTCAGGTATATTGATATATACATATATCTCAATATTTTTCTACCTATATAGATAGTTATATGGAGATAGATGTCAATATACCACAATTGTGTTACATATATATATTATTATACCACAGAAGTGTTAGTACTCAAGAGAACAAAGCACAGACCACAACAGTTTATTTCCATAAAGGATAAAACTAAATATTAACCAAAAAGCTTTCCTGAAATTATTTTTAATCTTCAATACACTTTTGAAGGTTAACTAATGCAAGCTGCTTCAACAGGTAGAAAAATCATTCTCTACCTTTATGCCCTGGGACAGGGAGGTGAGGAATAAGGCTGGTGTGTTGAGTCTCAGGCTGACCTAGGAAAAGCTCTATCAGATGCTAACTCTGCGTCCAGAAGAACAGCTGCAGTCAAAGCAAAGTAGGGTCTTCTCCCTCACCCTTTGCAGCCTTCTTCCCTTCCACACCGCAAGGCAGCCGGGACGGAGCACACAGCCCTGACCTACCCACAGCAGGCGTTTTCAAGAGTACCCTGTAAACACAGTCCTGACACTGGGGACCTCATCTCCTCAGAGGCGAGGGAAACATTTCAGGTTTGTATCCCTCCTCCCTGCGTGCTCACGTACTATGGAACCACAGCAGCTGCTTATGGCCAGTATCAGAAATGCGACCGTGACACTGGCCTCCCCACCAGTTTATCAGGGCACTAGATTACGCTGTTTCTTGGAACATTACAACAACGTAGACAGGTTATACTTGTGCTGAGCCCTGCACAGTCAACAGCAACAACTAAACATCTTTTAGCACTCTAAAACAGCATCCTTCCAAAGCTGGACCACTCACAGTTTATGAACAGGAGTGCTCTCTGAACTAAAGGCAAAGCTCTGTGAGAAGCAGCCACATTCAAGATGATGTTTCAGCAGCTTTCAGCCACCACCTTCCGAACTTGGTCCCTTAAAACCAGGCTGCCATCCCACGGATGGCTTGCTTTTGCTGGGGGCTCTCCTGGTGCTGTGCATGCACCATGTCTGAAACTCTGGGAAACCTCCAGTGTCCTCTGCATCAAGAAAGAAAACTGCTTTTTCACAAGTGTATTTAATTATTAATACACTTTGGGAGGAAGGCGTTGTCCACGGACAGCTCAGAATAGCAGTATTTGTTGAAAAGTTAAAAGATCTCGTAGATCTCTAGGTCTCCAATCTGTTTACATACGTTAGGGGACGGATTCCACTAAAACCTACAAAGTTGGCTTAAATTACAGGTAGATCTCCACTTGACTTGTAGTTGGGGGAAGGGTTATTTGCCTTTGGTGCTTTCAAATGCTATTTTGAAGTAAGACCAGGTGCCACTCTTCAAGCGGCAAGCGTGTTCAGTGCTGTTTGCTCCTCAGTCTCAGAAACACCTACCAGGTGCATTTGCCAAGTGTTAGCAGAGTGACTCACCATGGGAAGAAAAACCACAAACAGCTGCATCTGCCCGCATAGAAAGGAAGTGAGAAGACAGCTGTAAGTGCTACCCAACTTATAGAGTCCTTGGCATAGCTACCAGATACACATTTTGGGTGTGGTCTTAACCCATTTGCAGTGAGGAAGGGCTTGGAGAAAGACAAGCTGACTGCCTAGAGTCCTCTTTGAGCCAATGCTACTGCTGTATGTGAAGAAGCTCTAAAAGAAGCAGCTGAGGGTCCAAGTGGATGATTCACTGATGGTATCCACCAAAATTGAAATACCAGGGTGCTGCCAATGCCAGTCGTGGTAAGTGGAGTCCCTTGAGCTCTTTGAGATAGCTCTGGTGTGAATATAGCACAGCAATCTGTGAGAGGATAAAAAGTGCTGTCAGCTGCCAAAGGTATCCTCCCCAGTAGGATATTACACTCCAGTATGTCTGGTCATCATGACCGCAGTGGAAAAAACTGACAGTCTTGGCACTGCACTTCCGAATCTCCTCCATGCCGAAACATAACTTCTCTTGTGGGCTCCATCTTACTGTAACTTGGGACTTAGCAGCGTTTCTTGGCCGTTCCAGGTCAGAAGGTTATCAAAAGCATTCTGGAGCTCCAAGCACGCTCCTACACAGAGTCAAGCTGCACCTGAAGTGGCCGTACATCTTGATCTCTTTTTAGAAAGATGTTTATGACAATGTTCCCTTCTGATCTCTTAGAAGGTGTTTAACTTCCTCACCCCTTACATTTCTCTTGGGAATCCAATGCAGCTCATGTTCCTTATCTATATTTAGTTGCTGATAAGACAAGAAATCTACAACACTTTAAAGAATTCGATAACATCCATCCAGGATGGAGAACCGTGTCCCAGCTTCCTCAAATTCTTGTAAAAAAAAAAAAAATCAAAATCTGAATGAAAAAGAAAATTAATCTTGGGCAAGGTTAAAACGACACCGCAAAAAGGAGGCTTAAGGAGGTATTAGGCTGGAAGGAAAAAGGCAGAGTGAACACTCAACAGGCAAATCAATCCGATAGCACATCATTAGTATGAAAATAGTTCATTTACATCAAATGCCAAACAAGTTGCAGCACTGCTAATGCTTACGTGGCTTGAACGCTTAGAGACACGTGAGGTGAGACGGGGTGCTGAAGACCCCAATACCTTAAGAGAAATGAATACTAATGGGTTTTTAAAGCCATACTCCTGACATGCTGACTCTAGGCTAACACTGGGGACAAACACACAGTCACCACTTACCACGTTGACGTAAGTCGAAAGTCGCGGCGATGCGAGCAGCTCCCGGCCCCACCGCCCCTTCTCACCCCTGCGCTGCCCTTGCGCCTCCTCTTGCCAGCGCAGCCGTGCGCTCCCGTGCCTGGCAGAGCCCGCCGGGGCTCTAATGCTGCTGGCGGACACCCAGCGCAAGGGAAGGGCACTGCAGCAGCAAGCAGCTGGAGGTGGGGGTCGCTGCCAGTCCCCACCTGGGGTTTTGGCAGCCCGCGGAGCGTCTCTAGCCTTGGCCCTGCAGCCACTGCCTGCCGGCGGCTCGCGAGGCGATGGGGAGCCAACAGCCCGTAGCGCTGCTCTCCCTCATCGTTTGGTGCCACAAATGTCTTTGCACGTCATGGCAGTCGCTTTAGTCAGGAACAGGGGTGCTACAGCAAAGAGATGAATTTCATTCACAGAACAGCAAACGTGTTGATTTCTCCCAAGAGTGGTTGCATTTTGTAAGAAAAATATTTATTTTTAAGTTTGTCGCTTTCTTATTTTGCCTAGTGATCTGATGTAGCTTTTTCCTTTCCTTCCCTGGCACCACACTGGCTATTAGTTATTTATAGAGCAAGCAAAAATGGGCTAAGTTCTTAAAAAAAAAAAAAAGAGCAGATGATATGGGAAAGGTGTGGTCTCTTCCTCCAGTGCTAACAGCCTAACTTTAGATGTGATGGGATAAAGTGGGAGTGAGAAGACAGGAGGTTGAGATGGGCTCATGGACAAAGATTACAGTGTAAGTACATTTTGGATGTTCAAATTTTATAATAATATTGTTGATTCACAGGAAATCAGTACTTTGCCACCCTGAACTCAGATGTACCTCGTAAATCAGTAACTTTCTCATCTTTTGGTCTAGTGGGTCTAAAAAATTTTATTGCAAGTCATCTCTGTGTTGTTTTTTACCCCTCTCCTTTCTGTTGCAAAACAAAAATAATGTTAATGGCTCAGTAAAGCCTAACTTTAGAATTCAAAATACCAGGAAATTTAAAGTTTAAAAAGCAACAGTAATTTCGTGTCCTTGCGTCGAGGGAACCAGAGTCTTAAATTGGATATGATGCTACCTGGAAGCCAGCTCTGAGATCTGAAGTGAGAAGTAGCATGATCAAACAAATAAAAGCAGAATTTGAATTTATCACCTGTTTTGGGGGGAAAAGCACGTGCCTCTCCGACACTTGCAAAGAGCCTGTTGTAAGAGCTGAATAGCAACACATGGTACAATAAAAGCTCAAACGAGAGATTTGGCTGAAGTTATGGAAAAGACCAATCCACAGAAAAATAAGTGGAAGGATCTCAATATGATCTAGCTGTATAGATGGGGGACAGGAAAGAATAACAAAAAATTATCTCTACCAAGCCAGACTGGAAAGATGGTTCCTGACATTGAGTCAGGTCATGAAGAAAATTTGGGTAAAGCATATAAAGAAATGCAGACCAAATTAACAGGCTCCTGCTCCAATTTCTCCTCAATCTGAAGGGGGTTAACAGTACGAAGGCCAGCTGCAGCAGACAATCCACAACGTAAAATTTCATGCTGCTCTAAAACCCCCAAATTACCATACTCGTTTGATAAACGAAACATATTGAGTCACGTTTCATTAATCACAACAAGTTTTGTGTCACACAGAATTCTATTTTCATGGCTGTTTTAATTATATTCAAAATGCTAGTTAATAAGATGTCTGCTTTGTCCAGAAAGGCATGCAGATAACAGCTCTACAGCTGTAACTGTCTGAAAGTCCATCACATTTGTGAAGTACGAATTTGCCCAGCTTCCAGGGGGATCTTCTCTCAGAGAGAACCACAGTGCAGTGTAACATCAAACTTTGATACCATTTTTGTAACAGAATTTGCCTCACGTGTTCTTATTTTTTTTTTCTTGAGCAAAAGGGCCATCAAAAATCAAACGCAGCTAACTTGGTATGAACAAGTTATTCTGCACTACTTTGCAGAATAAGACTCAAGAGAAGCAGGTCGCAAGTAGCGAATACAAATTGCCGTGAGCAGATTTCACGTCAGCCGTAACGCAGGGTGATGACGACTCAACCGTGTTGGAAAAATGCAGCGCCGCGTCCGAGAAGAATAGCTTGACCAGTTCAAGGATGCGTTTGCAGTCGTGAACAAAACATACCTCAGGACCAAACTATCTCCACGGTTTTTGTCAGCGTGGATTTGGCGCTTGAGAAGAGCCCGCTGCATGGCAGGCTACTTAAAATAACTGGCTGGTTATCACAGAGCGTTAGGTTGGCTGATGGGTGCCCGTCTCCTCCTCCGCCAGGTAAAGCCTGCAGCGGGAGCTTGGCGCTCGGTCGCATCCTGCCGTTTATCTGCCGCAGGCACGCAGCAGCCCCTGTGCTTCCAGAGCTCCAGCCTCTCCCGTCGCTGGCGATAAGTTACTCCCCGGGTCCTTTCTGCCAATTGTTCTTGGCAGACGGAGCGGGGAAGACTATTGTTGTTGCTGGCTGTTATCTCTGCCTCTGACTCCCCTTGGCAGGGGTGCAAATCCACCTCTCTGGTGTGGAAACAAGCTGCTGGACTCTGGATGAGTCAACTCATTAATAAACAAAGAGCTACAGAGGAAATGGGAATCAGTCTTAGCAAAATAAATGCATAAAAAGTTTATTGGATGCTAGGGTGTTTGTCCTCCCCAGCATGACACTGCTTTATCTCGGGTCCCAGCCTTCCTATCAGAGAACGGGGAAGTCAGTAGTTTATCAAATTTTAATCAGCTTAAATGTTGATGTATTACTTACATAGCATGGAAAGTATTTTCTGTGTTGTTTCTGGTGAAGGTGGGTTATTTTTAATTATTCATTCATGTCTGTTTCTCCATTTCTATACCTTCTCTGCTTTGTGGAGCGTGCCAGTGCTAACTGGAAAACCTTCCATCACCTACTGCTTACCCTGTCTCCGTGAAGGAGCCCAAGCCAGCCGCTCTGCGGGAAGCTCAAGACTGAAGTATTAAATTCTCATGAAATATTCTTCTGTGTTGAAGCAGAAGTATGTGATCAGATTCAAGAACACTGGGCTTGAGACTTGGGGTGGGGGGGAGCGTGGCAGCTTTTTGGTGAGGGAGGTTGGTGTGGGGCTTTTTTGTTTGGTTTGTTTTGTTTCAAAAAAGGAGAGGATTTTTGTATTTTCTCCTTACCACAGCAGCCTTGTGCTGAGCTCACTGTAGGCCTGGGCAGATTTCATTTTGGCTTGGGCCTTAGTGTCTGGCCAGCAATACCATCACAGTGGTAAAAAGAAAGCCTGGCTCTTCTCAGGTTGCTTGACGTTCCTTATACCCGTAAGGACAGTCCTACCACTTTTCCTACTGCAGCAGCACTGGGAAAGCCTCACAGTTTCCTCAGCTACAAGACGCCCACAGCCATATCCCCTTCTCTCATGATCAGAAGCCAATTTTCATCCCCAAAAGACACTTCAACCATCAGTCCCCACACAATCACACAACTATTCCAGTGATGTTAAAATAAAGCAAGGTAGATACATTACACTTTAGAAGAAAAGCTAGAAACAAAACCAGCTGTAGGCAAAGATGCACATTCCACATAAAGCAAAGCTAGCTAGCTAGCAAGCTTATGTACAGTGAACTGTTATTAAGCAAGAGCAGAAAGTATTACAAGTTTGGCACAGACAGCAGCCACCGTGCCTTTCACTACCTTTGCAAGGTAAATCTACTCCAAGGCCCCAGAAAGTCTGTCTAATGGCATGGATCTATTGCTTTACAGGAAAAAAAAATGCACATATATCATATATCATGGTATTACATTATTTTATTTTTAGTATTGTTCTCTACTTTTCTTTTAATCCTACCTAATTTCTCATATATCTATTTGCTTTTCAGCCAACGTGGCACAATGAAGAGCTGTTTTCACTCAGTTCTCTGCAGCAACATGTATATATCTTTTTACCAGCTGGTTTCAGTACATTAAATCTAGTATATATCAATAGTCAAAATTGTTCTCTAAATCACATTACACTGCAATCACAGCTCCACCATCATGTGAGACTGCCTGCTCTTTCTTAGATCCCACTACATTTCCTTCTCATCCTTTCTGAATGTGAGTAATTTCTTTGGTCATGTGTTGATTTTACCACCTCACTGCTTGTGCCTTACTCCAAATCAAATATTAGATAGTGCCAGCACCAGTGCAAACCTTGGGGGAACTCTGCTTAACCTTGCTTAAACTCTATGAAAACAACTTGCATCCACCTTTTCCATCAAAGTCTTAGACCTTTTACCATAAAGTAAACCAAACTGACCTTTTCACGATGAAGAAAGAAAAAAAAAATCCGAACACAGCCGAGCAACCCCTGACTTAGTGTTGTTGAGGAAAGGCACAGTCAGGGACAGGGTGGGTAAAAGAGGAATGTTAGAGCTCAGAGGGCATCATTGTTCACTAGGAAGACAAGCACAGAACAGAAATGAGAAGAGGGAAATGACCAAAGTGAACGTGCCCCTTGGGAAACAGGTCTTGAGGGCAAGTCCCACACCACGCAAGGAGGTCCTACACGCAACGTCCACTTTCTCGGTCGCGCCTCTGACGACACGCTGCAAGGTGAACTTGGTGGACTGGTCATTGCTGGAAGCATACGTGTCCTAGAGGATCTCGTCTCCTGTGAAGGCACAGGCAGCTGTTGCACCCATTGCCAAGAGTTTATGAAATGCAAAAAACAAGTCATAAAAAAGAAAAAAAAAAGTGAGGAAAAAAAAGGCACTCCAATCCTCCCAGGTATAATTACAGAAAATAACAACAAAAATAAGGTGGCTTCTGGCACTTTTGGTGTTCCGAGGTGTTTACTGTTCTGAGTCTGGACTGCGGTAATGTGTAGGACGCATAAACAGTGAGGCTGGCCAACCAGATGGGGCACGCAGCCCGCTAATTGGGGAAAGTCTGTCCTAGCATCCGGCCACGGTTGACAATACAACTGCCCCCAGAAAGTAATTTTTTAATTGTTTTTATTATTTTAAATGCTGGCTCCACCACTGATCTAAAAATTAAATGAATATGCATTTGGTGGGCAAAAGTATTTTTTTCTGAATATGTATTAGCTTTCATCACTGTTTATAGCATGTAATAGCAAGAAGCAGAGGAAGAGAATCTAACTGCAAATTGCCTTATCTATGTATGTTGTACCACTATCCCTGCAGCTTTGGTTTTATCCTCGTCCTTACTTACACAGAAGTTATACTGATCCCAGGAGCAAGATATTATACTTATCACAAAACGCAGCTACTCCAGTAAGATATTCAGGGGAAAAAAAAAACCACCCAACCAAAAACCCCCAAAATCCCCCAAAACCCTATTACACTTGGATGCACAGTACAGTTACCTGTTGGAAAGAAGTATGGTTTGAGACCTTTTCTTGCCCTTTCGATTTTATAGAAAATAAATTTTGAGCCTTCATGAGTCAATTATTTGCACTGTAAGAAAAGGTGATGATTCCATTTTCTACGGACATTAAAATAACAGATAATAAATTCCACTCGTCTCTAATAAATTCCATATTTGTTTTTTTTAAATAGATTGCGTAAAGGGTCCAGACCATATGTCCTACAATATACTTTGCTTTCAAGCAAGCTGACACTTGAGTCTTCTAATCTAGTCTTTAGTTGTTTACCACTCAGTTCAATTTCTTCTGATCAAAGGGCTTAGCAAAATACCAATATAGATGTTATAGAATACCAAGACATAATAATGGCTCTTAGTTTCCTTTAGTTGACTTTCTGGGTCTGTTTTTTTTCTCTTTCTTCTTTATGGTCCTAACATGGAATGAGGGTCTGATTCTCATCCCAGGTTTTAGCTAGTAATCCTTCATGCACGCCTAATTGCACTGGGGCCACGAACACTTGGACTATTATGTAGGTAAACCACATACTTGTAATTGTGAAAGGTGGCAACTGAAATAATGTTCCACATTGTAAATTATCTGACCTTTCAGTTAAACATCTGTTACCGGCTTCACGGCCACTAAAAGTGTTCTAGTAATAGAAACAGTTTACTACCTTTTACCCCTTTAAGATTACATTGCCAACTCGGCAACGAGCCAAAATGAAGCCGCAGGGTCAGTACCGGAGAAGAGCAGAGCAGCAAGTCCTGCGGCAGGCTTGAATCCTATCGTCAGTCGCAAGTGTAACGCCATTTGAAAAGGATGAGGGTGAAGCCTGATGGGCTCCACCAGAACAACTGTAGAAGCTATTCAGTGTGTCACCTCTTTACCATGAACAAGAGCACAGAAAGCAAAACAAAAGTAAGAAATTCATCTTCATGTATCCCTGCTTGTGCATCCAGGGCTGGCAAGTAGGAAAAGAAAGACCTATTTAACGATAAAGTAAATTTAGACTTTATTATTTTTTGATTCATATAAGTCACTGTGACATTTTGGTAGTCTTACTATCTAACACGTTACAGGTAGTACCAACCAGTCTGCTGTTCACAAAGCATGTCATGAGCCATGAAACATGCTAAAGGTGTTTGACCTTATTATTGACAAGATGCCTAGCAACTTTAGATGCTTAGAAAAAGTTAGTGTTGAGTTGTAATGAACTAATCAAAGCTTGATACAACCAACAGGATTACACTTTTCATTATTTCATAGAACAGAAATACGTAGATAAATTGCAAACCTGCAATAATAGATTCAATTTGAAAAAGATCTAAATAGCATGGGGATCAAAGTTAGGTGGTATGAGAATAGTGATTACATTGATCACATTTCTTTACCATAGTTCAGTGCTGTTATTTAAAAAAGGGACTACTTGCTTTCATCCTTGAAGAGTCATGTCTGATTCCAAAAACGCTAGCTAAATTCTAGCTGCAGTGAAGTTAGTGTGAATTTTGCTAAAGATTTCAACAGGAGCAGGATTTTGCCCTTCTGTTTTCCCTGGCACAAATAGAACACACTGTGGATACATGCAAACCTGTCTGCTGAGTCTAGGTCTTCCTGGCCAAGTGATCCCTTGTAAATGCTGAATCTGCTTCAAGATATGAAGTACAGAGCTCGACTCTGCAACCTCTGCTGACAGGTGGCAAGCACATACACATATCATACAGCTTTTCAAAGAGATGTTTTTTCTTTTGTTACTTCTCTGAGCAAATTTGACTGAATAGTCCTACCAGCTTCAAGGGGCGACTGTGTATCTTCTCATGAAATCAGAACTATCCCTTTTCTAAATCAGTTACATAGAATTTATATATTTCCCCTTTACGACTATTTTCTTCAAACTTCATCCAGAATGAAAGCAAGTTCAATTAAGAGCTTCTGGTTTAGTAGTATTTGATTTTTGATGTGCATTGATCAGCTGTTTTCTTGCTATGACTTTGCAAAATAGTGCAAGGTTCCCTGTGCTACCTTGCTAAAATGCTTCACCTTGGATCAAAAGATGCATTTCTTCAGAACTATTTTCCATCTGCTTGATTATTAAATCCAAGGAGTGAGCTCTACAAAGATCAAGAGCATCAACTCTTTTCCCAGGAGCAGGATTTCACTTTTCTGTATGCCTGTATAATGCCTATCATACAATCCGAATTTACAATCCCATCTAGGAACTATTCAAACAGGAATGGAATAATCTGAAAATCACATTTGACAGAGAACCTGCAAAAGAAGTATCTGAATTCTCTCCAGCATATTTACTCTTCTTTCCTTTGCACTAACAAAAAAAAAGAAAAAAGAAAAAAAGGGCTTAAAATTAATACAGGGTGAAGATGTAGCGAGTCATTTCAGAGTGACAGGAATGGGACCAGGGTAACACTGTTACAAAACTGCTTTCCTTGAGATGCAAGAGAAAGAGGTAAAGATGCTTTTTCACTACTCATTTTTCCCCCCATTCATTTTCCTGTTACAGTGCAGTTCTCAGACCACATTACTGGCTTTATTTCATAGAGGTAAAATGGACAAAAAAAAAGTAGTCTTTATTATATTTCCCTATCTCTAACCAAATTTGGTTCAAGGTACTTTGCTGTGAGGTTCCTGTTTCTTCTACGTGTAATTCATGCGATTGCTGCTGAAAGCCCATCACGAAAGAAGCCATGCCTGTCACCGGACAAAGGAGGACATAAAAGCACTTCATTGTTCCTGCTGCGAAGAAAAACAATTTGCCACAGCCAGACCCCCCCTCCCAGCAGTGCCAAGTGCCCCGTAATTTATTACCTCTGGATGTCTGATTCCAAGTGAAGGAAACTGGAATGTCATACCTTCATTCATAACACCGTCTCATGGAATTATTTTTTCCGGATTCCTGGGAAGTTGAAATATTTGAGAAGAATATCAGGAACTGTTGTTTTAGCCTGTTTGGTGAGTAGATAATTGCCTTCCAACTCTATTCTTTCAGGAAATGATGTGAGTGTTGCATTGTTCCTAGACGGGGGCAGCAATGTTTTTTAACAAGACACATACATATGTATTTTTAAAAGAAACAAAACACAACAAAAACATGCAGTCTAAACCACTGTACTGAACCAGACTTTTTGAATCTGGTGTAGATAAGAGGTTGGCGCAGACAACGTGTCCACATTTCACATAACTAAAAGCATTCTTTAGAAGGGATGTAAGCAACGCTTTTTGTTGAAGGAAAAAAAAAAAAGACATCTAAAACAAAACCCTTTATGATGTAGGACTAAAAAGCTCATTATGTTAAGTGATATCAAACATGACCAGAAAAGACCCTAGGGAGAAATTACACTTTTTTTTATTGGATTCTGTGGGAGAAACTAGCCTGGGAACTTGAAAGCACAGGGAAGGTGCACGTGGAAATCACATCATATATGAAGAATAATTTCTTACCGTGTGAAAATTATTTGGAAATAGTTTTCAGCTAAAGTTTCTCTTTATGGCAGCCGTTTCAAAGGGAGCGTACTGAGGCAATGACCTACAGTAGCACTAATACAATAGCTGCTGGATAACCTCCTTGCAGAGGTATGTGGTTGTAGTCCAGTTCTGTGTTGACAGGCAAAATATAATCAGCACTGAAACTCGTAACAGCAGAGGCTCAGTTTGAGCCTCTTACTTTATTTTGGCTGCAGATAATGGCAAAAAATTCAACTCAGTTTTTGAATTTCAATTTAATTTTTGATAAAAGTAAAATTGAGCCTGGAAAGAGTGTAAAGAGGGAACTACTCCGCTGTGACTTTTCATGCTCCAGTTTGACCACCACACTTCTCTAGGACTTGCATCCTCTAAAACCAAACTGAATAAAGATTTTGCATTTTGTGATCCTGTGGTGATGGTGACTGCCACCTCAGTGACAAATTCCAACTACCATCATACAGCAACCCGATGTAGTGGGCTGCATCATCCATTTCCTCCCTACTTCAACATCTGGTTAAGAAACAAAAAGTCAGTAATTAAACAGATTTATTGCATAAAATTCTCTCTCTTCATGGATGTTTTAAAGGAAATCACATTTGCTGTACCACCTGCAAGTCACAGCTGCAAGAACATTTCAAAACACAATACATCATGGTCACCCCACTTTTTACCTCTCCCCCTCTATTTTGGCAGCCTGTTTGGGCCCATCTCTCCTGGATACATGCAAAAAACCTTACACAAAATGAAAGGTACTGTCCAACACTAGGTATCTGTGAAGCAATTGTATTCTGCACTCCAGGCGTCCCAAACAATGAATTCAGCACGTTTGCCTAATACAACGAGCGCCTCTAAACTTGCTCAGGACACAAATATCAAAGTCCTGCTACCTCCGATTGCTTCTTGATTCCAGAATTTTTTTCCACTGTTCCCATGTATTGCAGGCTGCTCATTCTGAACAAAATTGTGAACCACTTAGATTTTGACAGTTTAAAGGATAATTCCTCCTTAGGATTCCAAAGGCTAATTAGTTGTTTGAAACCAAACTGCTAACTAGGTGCACTACCGTAATTCTCCTTTACAATTTCTATCATGGTTTAGTAAATATTTTTAAAGTTATGCCCAGTTTTCTTTCAAATCAGTACATTGGAGGGATGCACAGCATTTCCTATTTATGTAATTCAGCTTAGAAGCTTTCTAGGTGACATAGTAAACATTGGAACAGATTTAGAGCCATCTGGAGAGGGGATTTTCAGGAACCGGAATTTATTTAATGAGGGCTAAAAACATCTGGAAAGGACAAACTTGGGTCCACTCATAAAGGACTTCCTATGACCTCAAGCAATCTGGAATTGAAGCTAAAGCTACTGGAAAGTGCTGTGCCTATTCTAGAACATGTTACAGCAAGAGGCATTTTTGCACATCCTAGTTTGGCAAAGCACTAGCCAGGTACCACCCCACAAGCTCCGCAAAGGAAGCTTGCAAATTTATTTTACAATTAACTCAAAGACAACTAAAAATGCTTATCCAGGTCCCGTGGTGTTTACTGCGGCAAGAACAAAGGTTATTTTCCCCTGGGTTACAGAATATAAGAACCGTATGTCATGAAATACTGGATACTTTTATAGATTATGTCCATCTCAAAACATTGGTAATGAGTAACAAGCGAAGGCCATAAATAGTGCTTTGGTTCTCACCAGATTCCATTACACAGAGTTAAATACATCATCTGTTAAAAAAAAAAAAAAGACACTCAGTTGCAGGTCTCATTGTATCCACCCAGTGAGTCATTAGTAGAGAAGACTGAGGAAATATAAGGTTTTATTTTAAATTACAGTTTTAAAATACAGTATTATCCACCCTGCAGTGCAATTGTCTTGAAAGCTCATATTGAAAGGGTCATCTATAAAATGAGGTTTAATAAAAACCTGAATCATCCAGGTTCCTATCTGGCCCAGATAAAGCACTTAAGGCAGCAATCTGAAGCCTAGGTGGATAGCTCTACTAGACTCCTAGTTAGGAAACACAAATCTGAGCCCCGGATTTTCAAAGCTACAGCGAGCTTAAGCCCTAGCATGAGTTCTGCAAGCCTTTCTTCTTTCTAATGCTCACCACTGTCTTGAGTAAATTTGTTCCTACTTTGCTCATTATCATATATAAAAACCGCAAAGGTAACGCACACAGCACTATATGCTCTTCAGAACTGGAAGGTACACATATGTGGAGTAATGTATTTCTAAAAGATTTCTTTCAACTTGTATAAAACTCCCTTAATTGCCCCAAAATAGATTTAAGCATTTTTGACTTCTCCCTTCTCTTTTAAATGTCTATGTTATTTGGAATTTCTGAATAATCTTATGACTAAACCACTTATGAAAGTTGTGTTATTCATTAAAATCCTACTACAGCAGCTGCAACCCCATCTTTCTGCAGATCCTGCTGTATCTTGACACACAGACCATAAGCGAGACCAACAGCACTGAGCATACTGCATCTGTAGTACTTTGAGAAGTTCATTTAATTATAAACAACAATACAGTATTAATTATTATATATTAAATGATATATTTATAAGTATACAATTATTATACTTATATAATTATAATCAATAATATTTAGAAGTGCGTGGTATGATAATTTTATTCACTTTTTTTTGGCGTTAAGTCCCCATTTCTTTATTATGGCACAAACTCTATCAGTAAGCACAAACTTCTGCTTCAAACCTCCAGAAAACCTGATTCACTAAACTGAACAGCAGTGAAAGAATGCAGCTGTTGAAGGTTTTAATCTCTAACATTGAGTCTAACTTCAGATTATAATAAATCTTAATTAGAACACATAAGGATTGCGGACAACATTATCGAGACACATTACATAAGGAAGAGTGACCTGTTGCAAGCTTTTTTGAGGACTAATGGGGCAAAATGCGGCTGGTAAGTTGTGTCATTTCTCATTTTAAAGCATGTGATTTCATCCACAAAATGTCTTGTACTTATACAAAATACTGCATTACGACTGAACATAAGCATTTACATTCTATACCTCATATAAAAACAGGCTTTCTAACTTTCCTTCTCAGGCTTGCACTGACACCTACTGGGGAATATTTGTAAATCTGAAATCCATAGCCTTGAGACATAGGAAGCTTGACAACTCAGGAGTGAACTATATATGATTCAATTAATTGGCTGATTATGCCATGTATTTGCTATTTAATTTGACTACTGCAAAAACTCCCATTTTTGAAGAAAGATTTAACAAGCCATAAATTAAAATATCAAAGATGCAATGTTCCAGCTGTAATTACGGAGTTTTTCTATAAAAAGTATTACCTACTGTTAGCATAGAAAGCAGCAAATAAATCAGCTTTCTCCATCCTTCTTAAGATTAAAAAATGTGATAGGCCTTAGATATAAAACATTCCAAGGAGAACAGCACATAGATTCACCTTTAAAACAAGGCAGTTAAAAACGAAACAAACCTGTATTTCTTCAGTTCCTCAGTTTGTTATTACTCCTAAACACAGCAGCAGATTTCATATAGCAGTTCCAAGGAAGATACCAGTTTCCTGCTATGTATTCATCAGAATAGAAAGACTAAGAAAATATTCCAGTGACTACACAACATCCACGCCCCCTTCCAGTTCCTAAGAAGTTGTTAAACCTACAGTTCAGATAAAATAAACAGCACTAATAAGTAAGCAAAAAGCTATATGCATAGCTGGGTACAAAGACAGATCGTGCAACTCCCTTGCCAAACTAGAAGTTAACTTAAGTGCTGAGGACCATTTCCAGCTCCTATTGGAATCCGATGCAAGTTTCCATAGAGCTTAACAGGGATTAAATAAATTCCTAAGATTTTTAAAACTATGAAATTCAGTCATGTAAATATTACAAGTAGAAGGCAAAACACTTCCTTTATGCACCAATGACATAAAACAATTTTTAAACTATTTGTTTTTTTATTTCTCCCAAATGGTAGAGACTATTACATAAGAATTTAAATCTTACAAAGAAAGTCCCACTGCAGAGTACTAGTGTGTCCAGACAGACCATAGTCCCACCTTGCTAAAAAACTGCTGAAGATAGGAATCTTTTTTTATCTGTCAGATGTATTCTGTTTTGAGATAATGTTAAGACACATCAGGTTTGGGGTTTTTTTTTTTTAAGCATTTGGACAAAAAGAATAGGTTTTCCTGTAAATGTCGGCAAGTTGCTCCAAAGACAATTAAGCATTTCCAAGTACCTCAAAACCTACAGCATATCATATAAAAAAAGTGGAAATTACTGAATAAAATAATTCAGTAATGGATAGTTTTCAGGTAGTCCCCACAATGAATAAGAGTGGGCCAAAAGGCAGATATAGATGATGAAGAAAAGTGTTTTCAAATAACCTTCTGCATAAAAATACCTGTATAATTCTGAAAGAGGAACACATTTTGAGTCTTAGTATTTAGAAGCCTTCCAAAGAATCAGGAGCAAACATCCCAGAAGATTTTGGAAATACCGCTTTATTTTCCAGTGAATATCCAACTTGCAACAATTCTATCATTGCTTAAGAGCCCTCAAATTGACGAAATACTAAAATCTACAGCTCCAGTGCACAGTTAATTAGGTATCTAAATCTTAATAAAAATTATCAGTGCAAAAATAAAAATTAATTCATTATGCAGTTAAATGAATTTTGCTATAAAGACATTTGGTGTTTGAGCACATATACATCAAAAAATCTGGTAAGAGTGAAGCCATTTTCAGTCTGTGCTCAAAACAATCAGAACTGTTCCACACCCAATTCTAAAGACAGGCAAGAACTAATTTTTTCTCTCTAAATGAAAGTCTGAGCTTACTTACAACATTCATCATGGGTACATAAGCTGAAAAATATTAGAGGTCACTTGCTATTCAAATAGGGGTTGTTCTAAAAGAGGCTTTCCTATCTTTCATGTGTGGGATACTTTTGAGACATCTACGTTTTTTCCATCCACAACAGAGAATTAACAACATTCCAGCGTGCCCCAGTGTCGGCAAGTCCTCTTTTCAGTCCAGATACACGATGATGATTGATGGAGCTGTTGGGCCTACAGTAGCAGGCAGAGCAGCTTGGCAGGAATTCAGTGTTATTGAAAGAAATCTCAAATACTTATTCCATCTCCTCTACTAACTTTAATCACACTATCAACATGCTGCCAGGAATGGAGCCTTGACACCAAGCCATAAACTTACACAAGCAACCATTGTTGGGATATTACTGTTGCAGTACAGGTAAAGGGTAAATTCTGTTTATTTTTACCTGTTTCCATTCTATATTGGACACCAGCTAAATTATGGAAAGATATTTCCTGTACTAACGGTTAGCTTGCAGCAAATTGCATTAAGGTACTATGTCTCATTTCGCTTGGTTAATGAACTGATTAAGTTAACTTCTTTGGTTACACTGCTGTTAACTGCAAGTTTTAAATAAAAACAAGCAATGCAGGAGCTTCACATACCCCGTAAGAGTAACAGTCAGTAAGAAAGCAGATCAGTACTACAGGCATTTTACCACTAATCTGCTCATTTGTTATGCTGATAAAGAAACAAAAATCTTTCCTCAATTGCTTTATAAAATTCTGACAAGCTTATCCTAAGTAAACCAACAGCATGTCAAATACTTCAGGTAAATACTGTACTAGCCACAGAGCTCATACAAAGATTGATATGCTTCTCATGATTACTTCTGAGCTGGTTTTGGCTTTGCTTGGAACAGTAAAGCTTAAAAAGAGAGGCCTGAGACATTTACAGGGAGAGGAAAAAACCCAATTGTTGTCCAAGCTCACTTAGCCATTTTTATGTTAGCAAAACCCATCTAAATCTCAGATATACTTCTTAATACTGATCATACAACCCAAAAGTTGGAATTACAACTGGATTTAAAATTCTGTTGAGATCTTTCATTGCTAAGACTTCAAAGTAAAGTATTCCATAAAACAGGTTTTCCTGAAATCTATGAACGGGATTTATGGTTTTCCCAGTGAATTCTCAGCTAACTATGGCTAATGTAACCTATCACACCTACTTTTTGGGAAAGGGCTGTGGCTGCACACTGGGACAGTTAGTATTACATTAGTCTCCGTTTTCCCAAATGATATGATAGTCTCTGCAAATGGCAAAGAATTCCAGTTTGCAACTCCTGCTGATGTTGTCACACAATGTAATTTCCGGTTCGACCTTCCAACAAACGAAGAAATACTGGCATTCTAGCTGCCCTGAACAAAACAAGCAGAGATAGGCACTTAAGTTGAAAGTATGCAAACCTTTTCTTCCCATACCAAATCTGTAGAGGAAATTCTCCTTTCTCCTTACGCGTTTCAGCTCTCCAAAAGAATCTCAATTTAAGCCACTGAACATTGGCACAAACCCAGCACTATCAAAAAAGAAAGCTCTTAAAAAGAAACGTATTTGGCCAGTTCCTTCTCCGTCTCAGAATACTGCTCTTTGAGGCGCTCCATAGCTTTTCTGTGCTCTTCATCCACCTCTGCTCGTTTATTTTGTTGTTCTTTAATGAACTCCTCCCAGTGGGCTATGCGCTTCTCTTCATGAGCCGTCAATTTGTCTGCCTGAAGCTGAGAGGGGGAAAGTGAGAAGTTTCAACAATCATTTCCAGATTAAAACAGAGGGTTTAATGAGATCTACATTATGTAAGAGTATCAGAGACACTGGGCTTTTACTTCAGTAAAGTGAAACTAGCAAGAAAACATATGAAAAGGTGAAACTAGAAAGAAAACGTATTTTTATAAAGTATAGACAATCCAAAACAAATGGTAAAGTGTCTATGATACTATGAAAGTGATAGCATTACCAACAATAGCTTGTCTATGCTACAGTCTGGTGAAAGTTAAATAAATAAATGGAAAGATACTTTAGAGTTACCAGTTTGCCTAGAGCACTTCTGTTAGTTTCTAAAGATCATACTTGTTGCATTATTTGCTCCTCTGATTACTGACAATGTTAGAAGTACTGTAAGCAGCTGATATAAATCTGTATCATCTCACAATGATTTTCTTTTAAAATGAACTTGTGATTTTGGGAACATGGTATTCAGTGCTTTTAGCCCCTTAGTTACTTAAAAAAAATAGGCAGGAAATGGACACTGCTGCCTTCTTTTTGTTTCTCCTCTTCTTGTGTGTTCACACAGAAAGAAGTAGCCTACTGACACAGACAGACTCAGGGAGTCCGCTGTTCTGAAAATGACCAAAAGAAAAATAATTTAAATAAAATGCATCTGGTTTTTGATTAAGTGATCTTAAAGAACCAAGAATCTGTATCTAGTACAGCAAGCAGAAGCAGGTCTGTGTTATATAGGATACAGATTTAAATGCACTGGAAGCATTACCACAGCTGATTTATGAGGCAAATACCAGGCCCATTATATTTCATATTTACGAGTGCTAGACAAAATAAAATTTTTAGGGAGTTATCTATGTCCATTATTTAGGCGTACACGCATTACTAGAGCTTAAAGGATCCACTTCAACAGTCAAGACAACATTTGAGGTTTTATGTCAAATACATGTAAGTAGAATGCTTCTATGTTTCACAACAAATTCTGATGGTTAATAAAACATGTATAAATTGTGTCAGCCAACCCTTCAGCATGTTGCTCCTCTTTTTTTGACATTTGCTATTTTTGTCTCATTTGTTGAAACAGAAGTATTTTTTACATTCGTGAATACATTTTTTAAAACTAGAAACAAAGCACATTTCTATTTTACTACAGGGCTTATGTTCAGCATAGTGATCAGATATTAGTCTTGATGAAAAGCTTCTAACACAAAAAGGAAGGAGTGAAATAGAATATAACAACATCGATATTCAATGTTTTTAAACTGACAGCTTGTGTTTCTGCTTTAGCCAGCTAGCTCTCACTGTGATTAATGTCTTCCTTTCCAAATAAGTTATTTTTCCCCTTATACTTTCATACAGCCTGGCTCCTGTTAAGTCTGATTCCTTTCACTCTCTTATCTTGAAAAAAACAAATACAACCACCCCAAACCCCATAAATCTAGCTATCTAGAAAGAGAGATCAAATATGCATGTCAAGATGAGACGTACTTCTGTTGATTCCTTGCATGCAGTATTAACAGCCTGGCCTTATATTATAAATGCTGAAGTCACAATAAATCTAGGCAGTTGTTCTTATATTTGCTCCATCTCTCAGCAAAAGAGAGTATTCACCCTTCTTTTATTTTCTTTTTCTCCTTTTTTATATATTAGCAACGATTATTTTTTACGTACAGTACTTCTGTGTAGGAATAAATACTATGGTACATGCCATGCAGCATTTTACACACTTTGTAACAACATTACGCCCAGACCCATTTTGTTTGCAACGGATACAACATCAGCTACTAACAAAATACACTAGTATACGCTACTAGTTTGATCCGCACACTACTTCATATTCAACCAGTTTTGAAACTGTCAGTGCATCACACGCTTAATGGCAGGATTACACAGCACCTACCCAAACCACACTTCAGCTAGAGTAACCCATGCTCCTCACAACATGAATAGTTTGCAAGGTACACAAAACTCATGTTGCTACTTGTTATTTTCATTTTCACTGCACCATTTCTACCCAAGGATATAAAATTATTTACCTGGTAAAATGACTGAAGACATTTATACAACATGAGATAGCTAAGTTTAGTTTATAAAAAAATCTGTGGTCTAACTCCTTTCTTCTCCCAAGAAACCTCTTGCCTTCCCCTGCTCAATCAATCTTTAGCTTGTTCCGGCACAAGAGAAGTGACATTGTGAAATAAAGGGATATTAGCAGCCAGAATTATACATTGCCTAATCTATGCCTAAATAAAAAATTTAAACAGTTGAGTACTGAGAAGCAATTGCTTTAAGTACTTATTCTTTAAATATATACAGGCAAGCAGCATTCTACTGACATAGTAACTAATTTTATAGAGTAAGATTTATGTTGGAAATAAAGTAACTCCGTATAATTGCAATGTACAACTTAAAGTAAAAAGTTGCAGATATGAATAAACACTTCAGAAAACAGAAAGATAAAATCAAGATATGCTAGGTCAAGCAAGTAAGAATGACAAGAAATACCAACTAAAAGACACCAAGAACTTGAATACTCTCTTCACTCTCCACCCTGGTAACGATTTGGAAAACCCCACTGCAGAAGCCCAGTGCACACCTTGGGCACTGCAGCTCTCCTTCTTAGAAAACAAACTCAAACCCAGCTGTGCTTAGCAGCACTTCCAGATCACTAACACTAGTGGCTGCTGAGTGGATATGTTTGTGTGTGCGAGACAGTCATAAGCATGAAACCAACATTCCCCTTACTACCAGATGAACAGCTGTGCGAACAACAAAAGTAACAAAGTGTGATTCTTAATGGATGCGTGCCTGAGGATACTCTTTCAGCCAACGCATATGCTGCAGTGTAACCTTGCTTCTTATTAGAAGTTAAAGAATCCATGCAGGAGAGACCTATGAATGCTACAGCTGTGGGATAAGCTTCAGTGGGCACTTCAGTCTTGTAAAGCATCACAGAACAATATGGGAGAGAAATCCTGACCAAAGACAGGTTCCTCCTGTGCTCACATCCAACTGTGAGACGCAAGCTGCAACAGACACCATCCCTGGAGCGAAGGTACTAAAAGGCTTCCCTCATCCAAGCCTTCTCCGCTGTCTCCTAACAGCTGCTACCATGGTACAGCCTTTTGCTTAGCGGAACATCACTAACAGTCTCTTGAGGATCCAGGCTCCTGCACACAGGAGACACTGACACCCAGGAGACATTGACACCTAGTGCTCCGGTCACCAAAAGATTGAATTTCTCAGCACAGAAAGATGACTTTGCAAGTCAGGTTTGCCCTAGATTGTGCTTTTTTACCACAATGCTCTCCACTCCCACCACATCCTCTTCCTCAAGTTGCGCCAGGGGAGGTTTAGATTGGATATTAGGAAAAATTTCTTCACTGAGAGGGTGGTCAGGCATTGGAACAGGCTGCCCAGGGAGGTGGTGGAGTCGCCATCTCTGGAAGTGTTCAAAAAACGTGTGGATGTGGCGCTTCAGGACATGGTTTAGGGGACATGGTGGCGCTGGATTAATGGTTGGACTTGATGATCTTAAAGGTCCTTTCCAACCTAGTGATTCTGTGATTCTGTGATCTCCAGTGCTATTAACTTCACTGCTTTATTCAACTGACCGTAACACATGGGAGGAAAAAATAATGAAATCAAGACACTATGCAAAAAAAATGTTGTGCCCTAACTGTAGTTTTAGCTGTAGCACAGCTAGAAAGCATAGAGGTCCATATAAGTAGATGAAATAATCTCTGTTGTTAAATATGCCATTGGCAGTCATGAAAAATCTTTAAAATACTAAGTTTTTCAATATGTATAGACATCTTGGCAGAGATTAGTATTGGTTAAGTCAAAAGTCACTCTCAAAAAGCAGTTTCCAGAAATCAACATAATTACATTACATTAGTGATCTGTAGAGACAATACTGAGTATATTTTATACTATAATTTCCAAATTTATACATTTGCAAGAAGAATTTGTTTTCCAGAAAACAATACACATAGAATTTGATACTGTGCCTGGCAAATTAATTTCCAGGGTGATTTCGTAAAGGTGAGGAAAACATCATCTTCATTTTAAGTTAACAGAACTTCAGGTTATTTTCCATCAGTTTGTTACTTAGGAAGCTTTCCAATGTTGTAGTACATTTCTCACTCCTCAAAGTCTGACTACATGAAACTGAAGAAATAACCTCAATCAATTTAGATATTAATACAAATTGGGGTTGCGATCTTAAGCGTCAGGATCCTTAGTTATGAAGCATTAATTCACTGCACATTTAAACTCATGCTGAGTAGAAAAGAGCACATGAACATCATTTAAGAGGAGCAATCTCTGAAATACATACCTGTAGCTGTACCTCCTACAGCTTGCTGACACAAGTATGACAACAGTAAGAAGAATGATCAATCTCTAGAGATCTGTATCACCTCAGTGATGCTGAGATACACAAAACTCCAGTAACTCTTTTATAACTTAAAAACAAGTTGTCATGAATATAATAATTGTTAGCAATTCACATTCCAGCTTTTGCATGTTCTCAGAAATTTTGCATTCAGGAAAGATTTAACAGCATTCTGAGCAACCTCAAACATGTTACCATGTCTCTGTAGTTTAAAAAAAACAGTTCCTCAAAAAGTATATTAGAGGGAATTATTGGTCCTCCAAAAAAGCCGTCCATACATGGAGTATTCCATGTTTTCGGATGTTAGAAATATATGTAATTTTTTTTACTTAAAAAAAATCTAATTCACATATCCCAGCTCACATGACAGTCTTGGTATTACAGAGCTACAGAATATTCCAGAATTAATCTCTAGAGTTTCCCTAACCTGATGTATTCCCTGGGCAAGTGAAAAGAAAGAACTGAAAACCTTTTGCTTATGGCATTTACCCTGACAATGGAGACTTATTTCCAATTACTTATACATTGAATAATTAAGTTCGAGATAAATGATGCCAATAACTATCCTGAATATTAAAACATTATTCTTACATGCTTTTTTAGTCAGTTGTTTCAAAGGAATAGACACCCTTTATCTGCTTGGTTATTGTGTAGACTGAAAAGAATAACACCTTCATTTTTATATATACATACATATATTTATAAATTTGAATTCATCAAGTCAATGACTCATGTCAAATATCTTAACTTCCAAGTCAAACAATAATCCAGAGACTTTCAGTAACTGGGCCCCCATAGGTGACATATGACATATTAAGACTAAGAAATTGAAACTGCCTGTACATACTGATGCTCAGTTAGGAAGCACTTCCATCTTACCACAGAACAGAAAAATATAATATGCATTCTCAATAAATACATATTCATATTTCAGGAAGGTAGAAGAATGGGTTTTTCTGAAGTCCAGAAAGCACTTGCAGTAGTAATAAGTAACTTCTGATCTGTTAAAATTATTATTTTTTACTGTCATAAAGAAGGAAGTAACGTCTACATTTTGAACATGCAGGTACAGTTGCATGAGAAAGTAATCCCTTTCTCTCCTTAAAAAAAAAAAAAAAAAAAAAATCTATATTTGGAAGAATTCAGTGTTAATTTTCATTACTTTTAAACTTGTAACTTTGCAAGACCTACCCAACCATGTAAAAGATAAATTGAAATAAATTCTGGCCTGTGCATGGTCAGCAAAACACTTCAAATTAAATAAAGATTTACAGAACTCCCAGACTGCTGAAAACTTCTAATTACAAATTTTGGATTGCTGGTAGTGATTCAAAACTCAGAAACAGATACCTTCATTTTTAGATTTCATTCTTTTGTTTCCAGGACTGCCAATTGGAGAAACTGTAACATGTAAACTAAAAAAAAAAAATCACAAAGAACAGCATATACAAACTGAAAATCAGCATAAATTCATAGAACAGCTTTTCAGAGTATAGCCTAATTTTAATTCCTACCTCTTGTCATTTAAAAATGACTGCTAAAACAAACAAACAAAAATCTTTACAATAACTGTAGTCTAAACTTACAAGTAAAAAACCAACCACATCTTATTCTTAGGTAAAACCTCACGACCTTTGTAACATGGGAAAACTGCCATATGAAGGAAAGCATACAGATGTACCTGAGCCAAGATGAAGCCATAGGTAATTCATGATATTGTATGGTATCGGTACAATATTTAGCCAGCAACCAAAAAAGACAGTCTCAATAATTAGCTATGAATTGTAATGTTTTAAGCATTAGGCAATCCAACATTTCCTGCCATGATGTAGATTTATATTTGAACCAAAAGACTGTTGTACTGTTAGCAACAGTACGCTATGCTTTCAGTTTTTACTGTCGGTGTAACTGACTGGTGCTTACTATCATCTGCTGCACAGAAAAAAACATTTTTACCCCTACAAGGTAAAAGATCTACAAGGTACTATAAATGGTATTTCTCCATGGCTGTTTGGCAAAATTTGGATAGACTTTGTTTGTTTGATAATCAGAGAATCATATTCTCACTGCCAAATACTCTTAGAACTCCAGCTCTGTCCTCCTCTAAGTTTCCAGCTCCAGACCACACTGATACAGCTTTGTCCTGTTTTTGATTGCTGGTTATCCATTCTTTCAGCAATTCATCTTCTCCAAACAGTATTTCAACTCTTCTGCTAAAAGTTCTTTCAGTCACCCAACAGAACATAAACCATAGCAAGCTGTTAAACTTAACTTCTCACATGTAATGTGAATACTTGTCCTCAATTTCTGCATTTATAAAGTTATACTGAAAGACAAGGGCTTGGGAAGCTCAAATTAAGCTTCAAATTTGTTCTATGTAACAATGCCTACTACTTTTATGAGTAACTTTTTTTTTTTATAATATATTTAGACATCACTAAATTCAGAAGATTTTCAGCTTTCACATTCATATAAGAAGTTGAAAATAGTTTTGTGTTATGAAACTTGGTTTCATAATTTGGTTTAGATATAAACCAAAGCTTGTCTAAATTAGAAACATAGTTGTTGCCTTATTGATGCCTGTTCTGGGAACTCCCTTTCATATGTTAACAAATTTACATATTTTGGCAGTGACAACTTTCATATTTCTTTTACATCAACACCTAAGTTCAGACATTAGTTATTTGGAAAAAATCTAATCTGATTATGAAACCATTTTTTTCCACTCACTAGTGCATTGTGCTTGAACTTGAAAAATACTAAAGCCTTTGTGTATACAGTACCGACTCACATCAGTTGGTTGCATTTATTTCTATCCTTGTTTTACTGTCATTGGTTATGCAAAAAATTAACATTTATAAAAACGTAATTTTTTCCAGTAAACTTTGTTTTTAGTATTATTTACTTGGGTTAGTTTTGCTGGAATTAAAACACACAAACTATACGCAAAAACATATCAAAGAAACCCAAACCAAAAACCCCACCATTTCAGGGACAGACAGGCTTTGCGAAATGTTACCATACTAGTTCATGATACAAGCAATTAAAGGTAAGACCATAATGGGAAGTGACTGGTAGCTTCCAGTATAAGCCTGTACCCTTCTACATAAAAATATTTAAAATAAAAAGAAAAGCAAATAATCTTAAAATTCATTCTATTCAGCAGAAATTAATTTCAGAGGGCTGCTAACACTAACCACTTGACACTAGATCTTACCAAAACCCCATCATTTTTTCAGAACACATGATTTCAGAAAGAAAAGTAAGGAAAAAGAATTTCTCCTCAAATAGCTGACACCTTTTATAATAATTTTAAAAAGTTACCTACTTGCTACTACTCACATTTGGAAAGTTTCAAGCCAAAAAGTGTTACTGTACAAGCTTAAAGAAACGCTACAAATCCTGAATAGCTCTTAGTATGGCTCCAATGCACATTAAAAAAATTGAGTGGAAATACACAGCTAATATTTTAAAAAGAATAGTTACCATTCTTATTAAGTGACTGCTCATTTTATAAGTTACAAATTTTTTATTTAAGTTTTACTTCAAACAAACAGTAGCAGAACTATAAGCATTTCCTACTCAAGCTCTCCACCAATATCTACAGTAGTGTTAGACACAGGCAAACTCTGTCAGGGTTCAGCTGTGTGCTATTTGCACAGTACCAGTATTCAACTGCAACTGGACTGCCCATCTTCACTGCTTACAAAGAGGAAAGAAAAACACAACTATCGGCTTACATAAATCAATGCACAGCCTGTTTTGCATGATGGCCACAAAAAAGTCTTCAGTTTTTCTGAACTAAATTACAAATAACATTTTGCAAGTAAAAAGATAACACAGGAACACAATCATGAAGGAGTAATGGGAAAACATGAAACTAATTTCTTGTATAATTTTCCAAATTTTAGGTTTACAGCACATGTATTTCAAATGAGCAGTGTAGCCAACTGAAAAGATTCCAATAATTCGCATGTTCCTATAATATAGCCCTTCATTAAATAACCTATCCACAAGTGAAAAACACACTTCCTTTTCAACAAGCAATATATATAATATGGTCAATGTTCTCAGCTAACTAGGAAAGATTTACATTTCCATTCTGGTAGGTTAGTAGGTGTTTTTTGTTCCACAGAAAATAATTTTTTTTTAATATTTAAGCTTTCCCTGTACGTGACAAATATTATAGTCTGAACTAGGAGGGAAAATAAAGCAAAGGAAATAAAAAAAGACGGTTTCCATACATCAGGAGATGGTAGGAAGAGCTAGTGATCCATTAACTCTGCAGTCCTAGAACAAACATGCTGCTGCAGTTTGCATTTTATAAGTGCAGAAATCACCCGAAAAGAAGTTTTACTGCAAGTATATAAAGTATAGAAAAATATGTGTTATACTGAAGGCATGTAGACTTGCTGTAGAAGCACAAGACTCTTACTTAGGTCACATTATAAAAATCTATTCAACCATCCTTTACCTTCCTCTCTTCATGCTCCCTCTCTTGGAGTCTATGGATCATATCGTTGGCAGCTTGCACTGAAACAACAAATTGCAGTAGATCAGTCTGCTGCTCTAAATCAAAGAGAAACTCGCCTGAAAAGGATTTAAGAGACATGGGGCTGTTGCAAGTCAAAGATTATGTTCCACTGTGTCCCTTAACTCTGCAGGAAAAAGATTTGTCAGTACTTGCAGAGAACACTTTACACTGATAACTGTATGTAGTCATACCACTGAGTTCAACCCTGGTGTGTTCTAGAAGCCAAAAAGAGAAAGGCAGCTAGGTTCGCTTATGCCCATATTCCTTAGTCTTGCTGACAAGAAGACATGAAAAACCTCTCAAGTCAGTAAGTAGAAACAGGTGACAAAGCTCTATGTTTTAGTTGTGGTTTTTTTTTTGTTTTTTTTTTTTGTTTTTTTTCCTTATTTTTCCCCATCAAATGTAAAAAGTGATTTATTATAAACAATCTACCTAGAGAACATATTTATGCTGGAGCCAGCATCTTCTCTCACAAGACTAAGCTTAGAAAAACTTGTCAATGGAAACAGGATCTGTATTCCTACACAGGTTTCTTTCCTAACTTATTTAACACTTAATTAATGCAGAATTAAATAAACTAATTTCCCCAAAGCAGTCATTTCTCCTACTAACACATCCTAGTATTGAGAAATACCTTACTTGTTTATCATCATCTTAAAGTCAGTGACTTCCCACACTGGGAGGCAGGCTCCTGCCCCCCTGAGAATTTCCAGTTACAGAACAGGTTCACAGCCCTTGTAGCTGATAAGGAGCTGGGAGCACCATGAACTGGAGCATCTAGTGGCTGAGCCTGAGCCATTCAGGACCTGAATGAAGAAGACAGTGGCAACTGACAGTTGTAGCAGACCCCCTACGGCAGGACACGGAGGCTCCCCACCTGTCAATACAATTTGTCATGTAGGGAGGTTTACCACTTGCCAGGAGCTCACATTCGGGATGTTGTAGAGAGGCTACCGAGGCTCAGACCCTGCTGCGCTTCAATGTAGACACCAGCAGTACTGCAAGGGTGACCTAAGAATTATCAGGAATGACTACAGGGATCTGGGGACAGTGATTAAAAGCATGGGGGTCCAGTTAATGTTCTCCTCAACCTTCCTGGTGAGGGGGACTCCTTGGATCTCTGGGGTTAACAGATGGTTGCACAGTTGGTGTTGGCAGCAAGGTTTGGGTTTCTACAACCATGAGACCCATTCTGAGCATCAACAGCTGCTTGGAAGAGATGGGATCCACTTGACCAAAAGGGGCAAAAGTACCTTTGCCAACAGGCTGACCAACCTGGTAGGGAGAGCTTTAAACTAGAAATGACAAGTGAGGGAGTGATTCCTCAAAAAAGTTGGGGATAGGTTAGGCAAACCAAGGGTCTGGGATTAACAAATAGGACATAGCACCCTTTTCAAGGATCACCTCCAAGCTCAAGAAAGGTCCATCCCAAAAAGTAGGAAATGAAGCAAAGGTGGCAGGAGGCCTGCATGGATGAGCAAGGAGCTCCTAACTGAACTCAGACTTAAAAAGGAAGTGTGTGAAGAGGTGGAAGCAGGGGCAGGTGACCTGGGAGGAATATAGAATTGCCATCTGATCGTGCAGGGACAGGGTTAGGAGAGCCAAGGTGGATCTGGAATTGAATTTCGTGAGGGATGTGAAGGGCAATGAGTGAGAATTCTATGAGTACATAAACAGCAAAAGAACAAATAGGAAAAACGCAGGTCCTCTGCTGAATGGGGCAGGGAGCTGGTGACAAAGAGCCTGGAAAAGGCCAAGGTACTCAGTGCCGCCTTTGCCTTAGTCTTTACTATAAAGACCAGACTTCAAGAATCTCAGGCCCCTGAGGAAAGTCTGGAGCAAAGATGACTTATCCTTGGTGGCAGAGGACCAGCTTATGGAGCACTTGAACAAACTGGAAATGTATGAGTCCACAAGGCCTGACAGGTTGCATCCATAAGTGCTGAGAGAGCTGGCTGATGTCACTGCTAGGCCACTCTCTTTTTGAAAAATCACTGCAACTGGGAAAGGCTCCTGAAGACTGGACTCCTATCTTCAAAAAGGGCAAGAAGGAAGATCTGGAAAACTACTGGCGAATCAGCTCACCTCAATCATGGGAATGGTGAAGGAAAAAGTCCTCCTGGAAGTATTTTCAAACACATGAAGAAAATGTGCCGTCAGCATGAATTTACAAACAGGAAATCATCCCTGACTGACCTGACAGTCTTCTACAATGCAGCGACTAGTTTGGCAGATAAGAGGAAAGCAGGCAATGTTGTTTATCTCAGCTTCGGTAAGGCTTTTGATGCTGTCTCCCACAACATCCTCATAAACAAGCTAAGAAAGTATGGGTTATGGAAGTGAACAGAGAGGTGGGTTGAAACTGGCTGAACAGCCAAGTCTAGAGTCTAGCACAAAGTCAAGTTGGAGGCAAGTCATTAGTGGTTTACACCAGGGGTCAGCACTGCAGCCAATACTGTTTAACATCTTCATCAGTGACCCAGCTGCTAGAGCAGAGCACGCCCTTGGCAAGTTTGCAGATGATACAAAACCAGGAGAAGTGGCTGACATTATATGATTGTGCTGTCATTCAGAGGGATCTTGAGCAACTGGAGAATTGGGCTGAGAGGAATCTCATGAAGTATCTCATGAAGTTGAATGCAGAGAAATGACAAGTCCTGCATCTGGGGAGGAATAACCCCAGCCAGCAATACACAATGAGGACCAACAACGCAGCCTTGCAGCACAACATCCAGAGGGTAGTAGTCAATGGCTCAATGTCCAGATGGAGATCAGTGACAAGTGGTATCCCTCAGGGATCTGTACTGGGACCAGTACTCTTTAATATCTTCATCAATGACACAGACAGGGGGATCGAGTGCACCCTCAGCAAGTTTGCAGACACCAAGCTGAGTGCTGTGGTTGACAAGCCCGAGGGACGAAATGCCATCCAGAGGGACGTGGACAAGCTCAAGGACCTCATGAGATTCAACAAGGCCAAGGGCAGGGTCCTGCACCTGGGTCAGGGCAACCCCCAGTATCAATACAGGCTGGGGGAATGAAGGGATTGAGAGCAGCCCTGCCGAGAAGGGCTTGGAGGTACTGGTGGATGAAAAGCTGGACATGAGCCAGCAATGTGTGCTCACAGCCCAGAAGGCCAACTGTATCCTGGGCTGCATCCAAAGCAGCGTGGCCAGTAGGTTGAGGGAGGGGATTCTGCACCTCTGCCCTGCTCTGGGGAGACAACACCTGGAGTCCTGCATCCAGAGCTGGAGCCCTCAGCACAGGAAAGACATGGACCTGTTGGATCAGGTCCAGAGGAGGGCCACAAAAATGATCAGAGGAGTGGAACACCTCTGCTATGAGGACAGGCTGAGAGAGCTGGGGTTGTTCAGCCTGGAGACGAGGCGGGTCCGGCGAGATATTATTGCAGCCTTCCAGAGGGGGCCTATAAGAAAGATGAGGACAGACTTTTTAGCAGGACCTGTTGCGACAGGACAAGGGATAATGGTTTTAAACTAAAAGAGGGCAGACTTAGACTAGACATAAGGAAGAAATTTTTCACAATGAGGGTGGTAAGACACTGGCACAGGTTGCCCAGAGAGGTGGTAGATGCCCCATCCCTGGAAACATTCCAGGTCAGGTTGGATGGGGCTCCGAGCAACCTGGTCTAGTTCAAGACGCTCATGGCAGGGGGGGTTGGACTAGATGAGCTTTAAAGGTCCCTTCCAACCCAAACTATCCTATGATTCTATGACTGTATGAAAAAACTAAGGCTGCATTAGGAAGAGCACTGCCAACAGGTCAAGGGAGATGATCCTTCCCCACTGCTCAGCACTCGTGAGGCCACACACCTGTGGTAGTGTGTCCACTTCTGGGCTCCCCAGTAAACAAAAGAGATGGACTGAAGTCTAGCACACAGCCACAAAGACGATTAAAGGATTGCAGCATCTTTCATATGAGGAAAGGCTGAGACAGCTGGGACTGTTCAACCTGGAGATTAGAAGGCCTGGGGGATCTCATCAATGTGAATAAATATCTGATTGAAGGGAATGAAGATGAGGGAGCCAGACTCTTCACTATAGCGCTCACTGTCAGGAGAAGAGGCAGTAGCCACAAACTGAAACACATGAATTTCCATCTGACCACAAGAAACCTCTTTTTTCTTGTGAGGGTGGTCAAACATTGACACAGGTTTCCCAGAGCGGTTGTAAAGTCTCCATCTGTAGAGGTACTCAAAACCAAACTGGACACAGCCCTGGGCAATTGGCTCTAGCTGCCCCTGCTTCAGTAGGGAGGTTGCACAAAATGACCTCCAGAGGTCCCTTCCTACAACCATTCTGTGATTCTATTACTAATGATGTAGTGCACAGCTGACCATTAGAAAGTCAGGGAATAGTATCAAAGGTTCACTTGATTTAGGTGGTGTTAGAACATAAGCCTGATTTCCGCAACTAATTTAAGTTTCAAGTATTATCCTGCCATCATTTTGTGTGTATAACATCATCTACTATTTGTTATTATTTATATGGTATCTAACATATAAAAACATTATATAAAATTAAATGTTTATACAATATACTATACAGAAAATATAACAAAACTCATGCTGGCATGTTTCAACTGCATAAATTTGGCAGCTAAAGCTATATAGCCACTCTCCCCCGAAATATCTCTTTGAGAAGCAATTAGTGCAACAAATTTTAAATTTTTTAAAATCTGAGCAATAAAAAATGTGAAACTAGGATTAGAATACAAGAATTACTACTAATACTACCCTATTTGTGATTAAAGACAGTAATAATAGCAGCACATTTCATAGCTATACACCAACAAGTTTTGTTTTAAATCATAGGGGACAGTATTATACTCTCCTGTGGGAAAATTAAGAAACTTGAAGGTCACACCACAGCATGCTTGCAACAAACCAGAAAAGCAAAATTTTGTCCATGGCTTTAGCCAACATGGAGCACTACTCTGTTTCTAAGTGAGTTGTAAAAGCTTGAGCTGAAATAACTTCTACTTAAGTCAACAAAAAGCTTTAATGTAACCCTTAGCAAGAGCTGTGTTGGCTGGACCAATAAATAACAAAAAATGTCCCTGTTGTCTCCCTTTCAAAATTTCACAGAAATGAGAACAAGGCAACTAAATGGTCAAAAATTTACCCAAGGATGGTAATTTTTCCACAAATGATATTCTGAACCCAAACTATATATATTATTTCTCAAAATGATACAACAAGGAAAGTAAGAAGCAACTCGCTTACATCTCTTGAATGCTTCATTGAGATTGTCATGCATTGCCTGCTCACACTTAGGAAGAACGTGTTCATTTGTTTCAAAGATTGTGTTCTTTAGATTTTCAAGTACTCGTAGTTCTCGGAGGCCACGTTTTTCCTGACAGAAGAATTGAAAGAAAATGAGTGGCTAACAAGGAACTCCACTTTCCAAAATAAGACAGTCTCCCAGTAGATATACTAATAGCTTTATCTCAAAGACTATACCACAGTCCATTAAAGTGTTACTCTACTTATTCAGCACAACTGATAAAATAAGTTTTGTGAAAAGGGAAAGTTAATGCTCCATTCTTCACACTAAAATACAGGAATACTTTGAATGACGCTTCTGGACCTTGTGAGAAAAGTTTGTATTTACTAATAAAAACATTGTACGGAAAAAGGTGTTGTTCTGTATAGGTAATTTAGAACAAATGAAAAACAACAGAGAGAAACAGAGCTTGAAAGCACTGCATTTTTATAACTCAGTTGTTACAGAGAAATAACATAGCATTGATTTTGCTTGCTTGATGTCTGACCTTTCAGATTTAATATGGTATAGGGTTAAAACAATGCAAGTAAAATTGTTTTTACTGAAGCAAAGCAATGAAGTCACAACTAAAAGATAACAAAAAACAGCTGACTAAAGAGGCAGTCCTTCTTCTGACTCACTGCTGATCATTATTAATTACAAGAAGAACAAGCTCTTGCTTTATTGTTTACATTAAAAAAAAATAATTTCTCAAGCCACAGCACCATTTCCACTCTGAATTTCACCTGTACTTTCTTTTAGACAATGAAAAATATTCTAGAATCTGCTCCAGCCTGCCACCTGCCTCCTTATCCCTTCTTCCCCTCTTCAGAGTTATTGAGTTGAATGGCACACAAGCATTCCTGCACTGAAAGCTGTTAATCATAAAGCAATTCTAAGTAATAAAAAAATACTGCATCACATGGAGTGGGCAGCTCCATCACATTCATTTTAAACTTTCAGAAACTGAGGCACAGACAAGACAAGCCACTTAATTAAACAGACTCCTGAATGCAAATCTACATTCTTTACATGCTTGATGCTGATCATTGAAAGAAAAGGCATATGTCCTATTACTAAAAAAAAAAAAAATCTGACATCTCAAAGTTAGAATTTCTTCCAAAAATTACACTTGTTTCTCAGTTGCAAAAATGTAAATAATCCTCTGCTTTGCTATTTCCACCCTAAAAGTATAAACTGGAAATTAAATTTCAAGCAAAGATCTAAGAATATCTGAAATTTGTTCTAAGAAATAGAACAAGACTTTGAGTACAATGAGAGAAACATATTAAATTCATTATAATCTTGTAATTGAGTTTAAAATTTTCCTTCCTATGAAAAGCCACGTAAAATTATTTACTGTATCCTATAACTTATTTAGGGAAGGCAAAGAAAAGAAATTATTCCTTATGACTCTCAAGCCCATATGATACAGATCCGATGAAAGTGTAGTTCATGTACGTATTTTGCTAGACCAGCATGGAAACAAATTAGACCTGGTTGAAATATTAGGTACAACTGGGGTGGGGGAAGACATTTTAATGTAATTTTTTTTATTTTTAAACCAGCTCTGCACATTATAATTTTGAGGTATAATTATATTTTCAGGACTAATTTTAGGACTTTAAATCCCACATTCTTTAAGAATGAAAAACTACTCTTAGAAATAGCCTTTTGTTGATGCATAATTCTACTTTTCTAAATTTTTGCTGCCATCTTGTGGAAACCGTATTACACTTTCCAAGCAAAGCTGTATACTTATACATCTTCAATACTTTAGCCTTAGTTGCAGCCAATCAGATAACAATCATTCAATTTTTAATGATTTTCTTACTTTGCATAATGCGTTGCTCTTCTCTTCCAGTAATACTATTTTCTTTCACAGAACAAAAATTAAAGCAAAATTAAATTACAATTGTGCCAGCTGAATCCACCTGAAGCACAAACTGGTCTCTTACTCGGATGTAATCCTGTACTGGCCGACAATATTTCCCTTGAACTAACTGAACTTCTCTAAGATGTTAGGACTACATCATTCTCCTACATCAATATTCCTGCCAGTCTTCTGCAGGAAAAATATTTATGCCCTTTTCCAAACCTCTTAAATAAAAATACCTAAATTACTGCCTTTTTTAATAAAGATGCAGACATATGCTATAGGTATGTTAGTAATTTTGGGCAAGAAATACATGTCAAATCTTTCTGATGCAAATGACATACATGTTATCATCTCTAAAAAGATGCTAAGATTGTTTAAAGTCTCAGATTGTGAAGGTTACAGTGCCCAGTAAGATACAGATACTTACTTCAAATTCTTTAACAAAGTAACGTATTTCTCCCTGAATTACTGGCCTGTGATCCAGTAGTCTTGAATAGATTTCTCCAACATCTAGAAGATTAATGAGTCAGATTTTTAGTTTTTTTCTCACACTCCATACTACAACACAAGGTAGCACACCATACTTCAAGAGGCATGACTGCTCACCAAATGCACATAAAATCAAAAAAGCACCAGAATAATATTTATTTGCTATCCTATCTATTCAGCAAACCACCAGCTTAGATAAAAATGCAATGAATCAATAGTCCAGGGGCCACAGACACCTTTCTGTAAAGGTGAACGTTCTCCTCTGCCTCTCAGCACCCTCTGTGTCAATCCTCCTCCTCAGTACAGCTTCCATATCTGGCTGTTAACGGTGGTAAAAATTTACTGCAGGACAGAACTAAAGGCTGCAGCTCAACAGAGATTCACAGCTTAAGATGGGGGTATTTTCTGTAAACCAAGCACAGGCTAGACCGCTTCCAAGTTCAAACGCTTTTGCGCACCGATTAACCTGGACAACGTGCGAGCGCTTGGGGGAAGAGGACAAAAAGTAAAAGCTTCCCACGACGCTCAGTGCCGACAGTGGCACGGGCTCCGTGGCAGATTCGGCTTCCCAAAAGACAGCCAGACAGCCACCCGGGAGAGGAAAGCCAGTTAAGCCCTCCAGGCACCCGACTCCAAACCTGGAACCTCTCCGTGGAAGCGCAGAGGGCTGAGAAGCGCCTGAGGAGGCCGCTAACGCCCGTCTTCACAGTGACTCTCCGCCCCGCTCAAGGGACGCCCTTCCGGGCAGGGCGGCGCGCGCCCCCCTAACGGCCCGCAGACCCCCAACGGCCGAGGCGCGTGTGTGTTGTTTCCGCCGTCCCCAGCTGTACACAGCCGGCTCAGCCACGCCAACGACCCCGTACCGAGCTGGGCCGGTCCCGCTCCTTACCCTTTATGATGGGCTGAATCGGGGACCCGGCCGCCAGCGCCTCCCGCTTCCTGTCGCTGGGCAGCGGGGCCGCCCCGCTCCGGCTGGGGGCCGCGGGGCCGCTCATGACGCTCGGCGCCCCGCTTCGGCGGCGGCGGCCGGCGGGCAGCCCGGCCCTTCCCGGCCCGCCCGCCGCTGAACTTCCGCCTCGCCCGGGTGCCTCGCTTTGAGGTCATCGCCGCGCGCCGGCCGCCTCGGCGCCCCAACGGCGTGGGCTACCGTTGCTGCGGCAACCACGGCGGGCGGGGCGGGGCGGGCCTCCTGCCGCCCCCAGGCCAGCCCGGCGGCTCCCGCCGATCCCCCCGCGGCTGCGCGGCGAAGGGAAGGTTTTCACATGGAACGATACTGCTGCCGCCGCCGCCGCCGCTTCGGGGGCCCGGTGCGGCCCAGGCTCCGGGCACGGGTAGCAGGGCCGTCTGCAGCGCGGAACCCAGCGCAGGGCTTTCCCGGGGCCCAGCCCCCTGCGCTTCTGAAAAAACAACCACCCCAAACCCGAATCAAATCAACCAACCAAAAAAGCCCACCAAAAAACCCCCAAACCCAGGGCTTGTTTGTTTGTTGGTTTTTGTTTAAAGAGAAGAGAGACGCGCATGCAGATAAATCGGTTTGCTTCTCGGTGTAGCAAATGGCTGGACTTGTGGCCTACAAAAGTTAAGAGCAATAATCTATTTTGTAACTATTAAGAGGCAAAAAAGACTCAAAAATCCCTATCCATTTCTTTTAAAACCATTTGAGAGTCTTAGAATGTTGTCAGTATACTTCCCCCCCCTCCCCCCTTATAAATTGCAGTATATTCTGAGGGTTTTTTTTTCATGCTACATACACTCAATAACTTTTAGAACAGCTTGATCCTTGTTTAGGTCACTGCATCTACAGTTTGGATTTTTACACATCCTTTCTACTTGCAATACATACCACACTGCTCGGCATCTTCGTATAGTCAATGAAGGAAGAACTGCACCACAAACTGGTCTGCTGCCAACCTACAGTGTCCTCACCTGGAATACCTGAAAGGAGTCAGTTTAGCTGCAACAATTACTATTTTATTAGTAGATAACAGCAGTAGTATATATTTCTTTGTTAGAAATTAGTTCTGCCCCATATTCTACTCTGCATAGATTTTATAAGCAGGAGCAGTTGCCTGGCTGAGGGGGGGGAAAAAAAAAAAGAATTTTTTTCTTTTTTTCTTTTTTATCTTTTTTTTTCTTTTTTTCTTTTTTATCTTTTTTTTTCTTTTTTCTTTTTTTTTCTTTTCTTTTCTTTTTTCTTTTTTTTCTTTTCTTTTCTTTTTTCTTTTTTTTCTTTCTGTCTGAACCTATTACAACAGACACAAAAAATGATCCTATTATTAAATTCTGTCTCATCAAAGCTCAGAAATTGCTCACTGAAACCACTAATTTTTTTGACAAAAGTCTTCTAAACACAGCCTTGAAAATGAGTGAACTGGTTTGGTTGAAACAATCTCCCCCAAAATCAGTCAAAATACTGTTGAAATCTGTTTAAATAATAAAATGAATCTTACGCTGGCAAGTGTTTAATACTTCAACAAAAGTTATTACTAAATTCAGCATAAATATCTAATCTCATTCACTGTTATGTAGTCTGTAGGTATTACATTAAATAGGCAACAATTAGCACAGATAAGAATCATAATTAAAAAAACTACTGTTCCCTTTCACGTTTCTCCCCCCCCCCCCAAAGTAACCATCTCTGGCAACCTATAGATTAGTATTTCTATTTTTCCATTTGGATCCAAAGCATGCAAGCACTTGACAATCACCAGTAAATTACATTAGTGCTCACATACTAATAATACCTTGAGGATATTCCAGCTGGCTTGATGAACACTAATAATTAGGGGTAGAACTGTTGAAACGTTAATTTTATCCCCTTCCAGTCTAGCTGCCATCCTTTCCTAGTCTCTCTCTTAGACAAGTTATTTCCCCCTCTAAGCCCTGTGCTCCAGATATCTTTTTATTTGCTAAGGAGGAAATCCTGTAGGGAAGGGGGCTTATAACTAGTGCATTTCTAGGAAAGAGCTTTTACATCATAATGTCAGGTTCAGAATTATGGGACTGCAACAAGGGTGAATCCTGTGCAGATAAGCGCATCGGTTTCTAGGACTACTGTCCTGAAACCGTTTCTCCTCTTTGTTTGAATACTCTTGTTCTTGTGAAGAATATGCTTTATTTACTGCATTTATGCCTGGTTTTTTTTTCCCCTGCTTACTCTCGCTGCCCCGTCAAGCTTATTCTCAAAACATATTTAAAAAAATTAAGGAGGACTTAAAGAGGTGATGGCTACAAAAAGACAGCACTTGTGGAACACCTAACCTGTCAGTTTGTAGGAAGTAGTCATCAAGTCACAAAAATATGGAAATAGCTATGGCTTGGAGCATGAAAATCAACATATGTAGTCATCATGTATTTTTTTTAGAAGATAGGCTAAACAACCTCTGTCACTATTGCCGTGCCACAGAACCCGCTTTCTCTTTTAGGGATCACCCTGCCACTTCCCATTAGCGTTAGCAGGACTCCGAATTGCAGCATCTTCAGATGAACATGCCGAGTGCTGTCATTTCCCCCACAGGCTGTCTAGCGATGATAATCCACTAAAGGATGGTTTCATCCAAGTGGCGGTGTACGAGTCAAATGCTGGCAACAGGCAGGGAAGCCCAAACCTGTTGAGGCAGACATCTGCCGAGACGGGAGGAATCGGAGCGACGGCCCTTAAGAGGGCGAGGCGGGGCGACATACTTTGCGCCAGCAGAATAAGTCCATGGGCTGCACCCATGATGGGAGACTGAGACCACGATCGTGATGGCTGGAAGTTTGCGGGCCGCGATGCCGATGCTGGCCAAAGCAGGCCCGGGGCTGCGCTGTTTGGAGGGGTGCCTTGTCAGATTAGCCGTGTGGCTACTGTATTTGATGCTCAACCTGGATGGACAGGCCTGCCAGGCAGAAACTGCTCAGGCAGATGATGCTAGGGAGGACAAAAATTATCCACCGCAAGACTAAGAAGACAGATGACACCCAGCAGGAACAGCAAGCCAAATCTGCAGAATCCACAATGCAGCTGGCTAGCCCGAGGCTACCTGCCTCTTTGAAGTGGAACAGACATCACCAACGAGCTGTCAAATTAGATCACCAGCTTGGAAACGCTGAAAGAGATTTAGTTCTTCCAATGGAGAAAGGGAAGTTTAATAGATGAAAATCTTCCTAAAGAGGCCCAGGTAGCGTGGGAGGGGAAAGGGGAATCCTTCAGATGCAGCAACAACAAAAAATTACTCACCTCCCGCCTGCCTGCAGAGAGAGATGGGGTGTGCGGCGTCCTGCAGCTGCCGCAGCAGCTGCAGTCACTACCAGCACGGAAAATAAAGGCCACGCCTGCAGGAACAGGCACAGAGCAGCAACAAGTAACCCTTGCTACAAAATCAATTCCCCCCCTCTGCTCCAAGCCTGTGATATTGTTATATGTCGCCCTGGAGCTAGGCGCTGAAGTACTATAAATCTAATACTCGAGACATGCAGCGGTGGGCTACAAAGACCCGGCCCGAATCCGAAAGCTCGGTGCAGCAGAGGCGCATGACGGCATCTCCCCTCACACGCCTCTTGCGGTAAAATCCAAGCACAAAAAATGTGCGAAATACAATTCAGTTTTGATAAATCTGGAACAAAAATTAAGATTACCAAGTGAGTAAGCACGTGCTCAGGTGTATGGTGAAGACGAAACCTGGCGTTTCCATTAGGGACAGCAGCAGCACGATCCAATTATAGATGCAAAGAAGAAATACTGCTCTTGGGGGGAAAATATTAAATGTGTTAATCCATAAAGGAGTTGCATCGCTGCAATTACACTTTGAAGTTAGAGACCACGAAACACACGAAAGATTAAAAGAAGTGATAAAACTGAAAACCAAAAGAAAAAAACCAAATCAAATAGGCCTACAGATCCCTCTTCCTAGCAAAAATTAAAAACAAAGGTAAAAAAATTACATATGAGGCTCTGTATACACATAGAATTTTAAAACCAATTTATGGCCATACTAAGGCACATTTACTTGGAGAAAAACCATGATAATGTCTCTATTCACAACTGCAAGTCATGTAGCAGACAAACCGTAAACCACCTACAAAAATGCAAACAGGAGATGCTAGCAGATCAGAAAGAATATGAACCAGACCTCTGAATAGCTTACACTGTATTTCTTGATAATGATTTTACAGGTCTGTCTATGCCTTTATTTTAATCTCTCTCAGCTAATCTCTTTTTAAGTAATTTGTTCTCATGTCTTCCAAATCCACAGCACTGACGAACAGAGTTTGAATCACCTATTGCTTTTTAACCCAGAGGAGAATAAAGATGCCCAAGTTCTAGAGCTCTCATCTGTAATGTTACTTGGGTGTATTTTATTTCACAGACAAAACCATGTTAACACTTCTAAGTCACATTTTCATCTATAATAGTTAATACACGAGTGCCTTTCTTGAACTGCAAAGTAGTCATGTCCATCTTAAACCTTAGTTAGTCTCAGCTCCCTGCTAACAGCCCAGGATCCACAACCATGCTGAAGAGTCTAGATACTCTTCCATCAGCTATAGTTGAAATAAATGCGTGTGTGTGCGTGAAAGACAGAGAAATGGAAGAATTACTTTATCAGGATACTTCAGTGAGCTATAACAGCTAGTGAGAAGTTTAAGATTTGCCTTATAAAAACTAAGTTCCCCATTTCTAGGCCTATGTTCTTCCAGAGATTCAGATGGTAGTAAGAAATTCCTGGGAGAAGGGCTACTTCAGTTTAAAAATATTTTGAAGAGGGTAGGGTAGGCTATAGAGAAGGTTTGTAAGAAAAAAAAAAATTAAAAGGATGTGAAAATATCACCTCTTACAGGTAAGATGCTAGCTAGGAGACTTCACTGTCCAAATGTTAGGCATTCTACCCAAAGAATCTCTGCCAATTCAATAGGTGCAAACCTCTTGAAAGCAAGTACTTACTGTGGGTGGGCAGTGAAGACAGGTAATAGAACTTGCTTGATTGGACTGTTTCAGTTGCTAACCAGAAGCAGTATCTCCTAACTTGGTTTCTGAGTGGAAAACCAGGATGCCAACCTGGTAGATAAATCATTGATGACACAAAAGGAATTTGACAAAAAGCATGTTCTATGTTTAAGCTATCATAAAAAAATTCTTTAGAATTTTGCTGCTGAAAAGCCTACACTTCAGTTCTATCACAATGGTCAGGTTTTCTCAGTACCTGGAACTAGTTTTTTTTTTTCAGTGTAACACAGATCTTCTCAAATTCCTCATTCCTACTCACTCTTTTCTAATCCCATATTAAATGTGGATTTTTTTTATAAATCCCTGTTGCCCAGTTATAAGTCTCAGGGCAAGAACTGCCCGTTAGAGACACCTGAAGTCAAACTGAACTCCAACAGCTCACTTGGAAATGAAGTTACATATACAAGGACTAAAAATCATCAGCACATTTCTAACATACCTGATGCAATACTTCAACATCTGTTTCAACCTGGCTTGTCTGCAAGCAGTGGGCATCTTGGCATCATGGGGGAAAAAGACAAGTCAAAGTGGCAAGTGTAAGATTTCACTGAACACTTACAATTATCGTATTTATTTCACTGTTGAATTCTTCAGTTGCTGAAAGGTTGTCATGCAGCACTATCTCACCATATGGCAACAACCTCAAGTCCTAGAGGCACATACTTAAAAGACCATAACATGTCAGGCCCCTTGAATAAATTAGATAGAACAATTATGCAAAATAATAATACTGCAATGATGAGATACATTAACAAATGAGTGTCACTGTTTATGAAATGCCGTGAAAATAAATTCCACACATCACTGTGGTCATCATCATCATCAAACTGCGAAGCAACAAAAGTAAAACAACATCACAGTATTTACTGTGCCCTTCAGCAACTGAAATTTTAAGAAAGGAGAGGTTGCAAGGGAGGAAAGCCACTTCTACTAATGTTCTGTGAAAATATAATAAAATGTTACAGAAATAGAAAGACAAGTGGTAGTAGCTTTAAAAATAGCAGAACATTTACCCATGCACACTGTACAGACCATCAATATTAATTTGAGAGCTCATGTACACTACACCTCACCTGTACATAATATGAAGCATCACCTTAAAAAATGTACCCAATAGTGTCTCAGATAGGTCAAGCTACATTTTTAGTATTTTTCAGAAGCTTTTTTTACAGATTCGGTTGTCCTTGATGCTCAAAAGGCACTAGACTGAAAGGGGGAGAGGGAAGGAAATCAATTCCATCTGGTTTCCCAGTCATTTCTCTAAAGGAAAAGTCTCAATTCATCCTTCTTTGCTTTTAACCCTCTACCCCGTTACATTTCTCCATGCAGGGGAGAGAAAACTGAAATGCTCAAGTTATCACTGGACAATGACCAAATGCCTTGCAGACAGTATAGAGTTAAACTTCACTAATCCGCTTCTACACATTCCATCTTTCTGTTAGCTGACTTTTTTTAACATTTCAGCAGCAAGTAACACTGCTGTTCTACACCAGAGAAAATAAAACTGGCACAAGAAGCTAGGGGATACTGCAGTGGTAGCATGTAGCCACCTTGAGAAATCCTGACACTTGGAAACAGCAGCTGTTTGGGAATTAAAAAAAAAAAGAGGAAAAAAGATACTTTGCAGCATCATCCCAACAAAAATTGTCTAAAAAGAGGACAGTATTGTTTTCTGCACTATTTTTAGCTCTGGTTCCATTTCAGTGTTCTTAGCTGTAACATAAACTGCTTTTTCCATGGATGAAGGCTTGCACGTACACTTTACAAAACTGAAATCATTCTCATTTGCAATAGCATATATAAAACCAAACAATCTCTAAGATGAATGTGAAACTTCCCCAAACCTTGCCCAAAGGCATTTATGGTTCCCACTTATGGTCCCCTTCAGGAAGGGAAAATGGTTTGTTATAGAAAAACACCTACACTTCTACTAAAGTCTCATCATCGCTTGCTCCCAGCCATGGCGGGGGGGGTGGGTGGAAAAAGCAAACTCATATATATATAATACTAGGTAACAAATGTTCAAATAAATTGGGAATTAAGAATACAGGTACTGACAGTCAAATCTGGAACCCTCAAGTAGTTAAATACGAAAAGTTTGGAGCATGAAGTTTCTAATATACACTTACACTAAATTCTTGAACAGATCTCAAGATTTCAGGGAGATCTTTATAATTGAGTACAGAAAGTCTGCTTCTAAATAGCAAGGAAGAAGAGCAACTAAGACGACAAATGGTAAAAGCTGACAATAAAGTCCCCTGGGAAACAATAAGAACTTTTTCAAACTGAACAAGAGTATTTTCATTTTTAACAATATAAGACATCCCTAAAAGTAACACTGTGTGCCTGTAAACCCTCCAAAGAAATTATGTATATACAGAAAACACCTATTAGCCTGCAAACGTCCAAGTTAAGCTTATTTGTGCAATTTTCTTCTATCCTTTTATGTGTTAGGATATATTTTAATTTCCTAATCTCATTATCTACCTACTTTTTTCTTAAGGCCTTATAACATTCAAAACACTCAAACAGCTATTCAGTATATCTTTATACCTACCTTACTGGGTAGGATGGTCCTAAAGTAGCACACAAGGTGAGACAAAAGAAAGTACAACTGAGAAGTTGTTTGCTGAACACTGTTGTAGAAATCAACATATAAGTTTATCAACTAAAAAATAAAAATATTTTTGTATTTCTTTGTTTTAAAAGAAATTTTAACTGAATTGTGCAGAAGGTAACTACCCAATCATATATATCCTTAGGACATTATGCAGCACTTTTGAATTTGTTAAAAATAAAAATGGAGGGACCACATTCTACAGTGAAATGACTGACCTGGCCAGCTGTCTGATTCAACAATACTGTCTTTGGCTTTAAAACAAGCTTTAAAACATTGAGAGTGAACTTGACAGACTAGCTCATTATTATCTTAAATGGGGGGGTGGTGTGTGGCTTTTGGGCTTTTTTTTGTTTGGGTCTTTTTTTTTTTTGGATGTCAAAACTTGCATTTGCACTTGCGTGAAAAATATGCAGTGAAACATATGCAAAAATCTTGAAAAACACTACCTGTGCTACCCAGTTTGGAAGAAAATGCTTGTAGAATCTAAATAAGAGTCCATATATCACAAAATGCAGGAGCAAGTCAGCTAACCTTTTAAAATCTTCATTTCTTTACTGAAGAAAAACTAAAAAGTTTCACAGCCAAATTAAGACTACAGTTTTAAAATAATTTATTCAGTCACATAAATATTTTGTAACATTTGCATGTTCCCTTTTTCACATCCTTGGCACACAATATAGCTCTTAACTGTTACAAAACTAGCATAAACATCCATGGAAAATAAAATGAAAAGAAAGCGGGGCATACGTAAAAATTCAATAAATAGCAAAAGGAGTGAATAATTGAAGGAAAATAAGTAATTCTTTCCTACAAAGACCATGTAATTATACTTGAATGTTTAATTGAAAGAACTTTTTTTTTTTAAAATAGTGAATTAAAACTCAATTTCCATCTTTCTACCATTGTTGCATTTAATCAGATACATCATGCAATTCTTTAACTACTCCAAATTCTTGAACGAACAATAGCAATTTAATGCAATTGTATTATTTGAGGCATCAACAGTTTTGGTTCACGTACAGAAGGTTACAAACCAGTATTTGCAAGTTAGTGGTTTTGGACAGCATAACTTCTAAGCTCCCAAACACCTTTCCAACATGACATTAGGATTTTCCTTAATGAGCATTAGTGTATAATCTGTTCTTGATAAAGATGACATTAGACAGATGTTGTCGGACACCTGGATAATGTTGAATGTGGTTGAACCAACGAGACACATTAAGGTATTCCTCCTTTTCTTGCACTGTGAGGTCCACCTGTGGGGGGAAGAAATACAAAGCACCACTAACACAAGGCACTGCATCATTAGTGTCATTAACATGTCAACTCACATAAGAAGTTGTGACAGTCCAGCAATATTTAATCTTAATTTCACATACTAAAATTCACAGCCCAAAAGATGTTTTTACTTTTAATTTACTCAAACAGACCTGTAGGGTGTTAATAATATAATTGTATCATAGAGAGGGAAAAAGCATGGATTATTCATAGGGTTAGCATACAATATTGGCAGGGGCAAGGAAGAGTTCCACAACACACACAAGTCTTTCATATTGCTCCCACGTGGCAGGCAGTCTTGCCTCACAGGCAAAGCAACTACTTTGTATTTCAAAGTGTATTATAAGTACAGGAATAAAGCTTTTTTTTCAGGCAATTTCAGGCTGGATAGAAAAATTGAAAGTTGTTTTCTATTTTGAGCAATAGTCACACAATAGTTATAAGAAACAGCACAGCATAAGACTTCACTGTTCAGGTGTACTAGCTCACATTGAGAGCAATGGCATGATTCAAATTACTACAGTAAAACAAACTGACTTGTCCATACTTCATAAATGTATTTAAAATACTATCACTTACTCCTACAGTTTGATGTCCTGTTGCTCACCAGAGTTCTCAAGTCTACAGCACAGTCACTTGCTTATTTTAACCCAGACCTAAACAGCTGCAAGATCAGTTAGGAAGAAGCCTCCAACTATCATACAGCTATTGCAACAGCTCCTTGCCACAGCAATTGTGGCCAAGATTAATGAAGAGCTTCAAGCCTATCTTTACTTTCATCAGAGGACTGGCTCAGATAAAGTCACCTACAATTACAGATGTTACCTATAGCTTTCAAAGTCTCCTAAGTTGAAGTCAGCAACATCCTCAATGCTTTGCTATAAAGTCTTTTATTACTTCAGTCTTTCAAGCCAGCAGTAGAACTATTCCCATCCTGTAAGTATCACCTGTATTACCATTCCTTGATTAGCAATTCTAGGTCTCATTCCTTTGGAATGAAGTTAGTTTCACAGTTTAGACAATAATCTCTTTCCTCACAATTTGAGTTATTACAATTGAATTACTAATGGACTAAGCCTCAAAACAGACTACAAAAACTGTATCAGGAACAAAATGTGATCTTCACTTGAACTACCCTATCTTATCTCACCAATACTTAACCCATTCAGTGTGGGATTCACCTCACTTCACTCTCAGTTAGCCAAGTTTGCCATTGTGCTTAACTTAGTCATCTTGACAACACCTGCAGTCAACAAAAAAGGGTACACCTGAGAAGGTAGTTTTAACAGATAAATCACTAGCTAGACATGCCTAATATTTTTCATGTTCAGACTTCTAAAGCTAATCAAGGTTAATCCCCCTCCTCAAAAGCTAACCACATGGCGTATTCCTTATGCCTTGTTCTACAAACACCAGATTTCATGGGTAATGCAGGTTCATTGCAAATTTGATCCTGGGCACAGGACAGCTGGAAGCAAATATGTTCCAACAGACTTTAAATCACATACTCATTTACTCAGCTGTACGAGTGAAAAGCTGGTGTTCAAAACTAAGTCTCATGCTGAATTTCACCTCGTGACACACTAGCCCTTTCAATGTCAAGAGCTGGCTGTAACATTTGCTGCTTCTCCTTACTGTTCTCTCACACAGCCCAGCACTTGGCTTAGAATTGAAAAGCTTTAAACACGTAGAGGTAAAAAGAATAGAAGGATATATACTAGAAGATGAACCACTGGAAAAGTACCAAGGAAGAAGAATTTCAAGGATTTGCAGGAAGGAATTCTAAGCCAATGCCACATAGCATTAAAGCTCTATTAACGGTGAAGTTTAAGAGCACAGTAGCTGCAGCAACAACCAAAAAGCAGGTATCTTGCAGCTGCTCCTAAATCCAAGTATCTCTTCTTCCTACAGGACTCACCTGCCAGAATACAAGCATAGAACTGCTCATGTATTTCCACAACAACTTCTGCAATTTTCAACTGTTATGAACCCCCAGTTCAGGCAGTATGAGAAAATCTGTCTTTCTTGCTGCTGGCATGGAAATGTAAACACTATTCCTACAGCTATATAGTCTGATAGAAGTGCACAGACAAATCCATTAAAGCACAGCCACATATTATTTTTGCTGAGCTAGAAACACAAGAGAATTAATCAGCATTAGCCAGGTGGGAAAGAATAACACTGATAAGGGGAAAGACTCCAGAATTTTTATAGGCTTTACAAACAAGAAGTGGAAGCTATTAAAGTGTAACACTGAGTGCTTCACAAATTGCCTCAGCTTCTACAAGTACAGTATATTCAGGACAAAAAAACCCCATGCAGTATCCATTTAGGGGAAGATGCTTTTGATCACCTGCAGTTTGTTATAATTAATGCAGTTGGAAGCTGGTCCTTGGTATGAAGCTGTAGAACCATTTACAAAGCAACAGAGCATGAAAAGAGCAACATGTATCCCCTAAGGCCATCTAAAATTACTCAAAGTGGAGAAAAGTATTTAAGTATGAGCAGGTACTAAAAATACACTAAGTTCCCCGAGTGTTGTACACTTAAAGTTATTGTTTCAATACCCTTTTTCAAAGTCTTTAATGGGTAATTTCATAATTAGTTATGAAAATGTTGAACTAAACTTCAGATTTTGCAGCAGATACAGTATTTCCTCCCCATAATTTGATACTGATAATTCTCGATCTTCCTATTTCTCTCATGTAAATCAAAAATAAAGTCTGGAAAACTAGTCCTCCTCCATTCTGTTAGCATAGTGAAAAAACATCTGAAGGGCAAAACAGACAGCTACTCTAACAGCAACCCCCCTTTTTGTACTCTAGGCACAACAAGCAGGATATTTTTACTTATTTACATAATGTACTCTATCAGTGAAATATATTAAAAAGCACTTTGTGGCATGCTCTACTTTTTACTTAGAACGTAACTCTTAGGTTAATTGTTTAGAGATCACTTCCATGGCATTTTTTTTACAACATTTTGTTAGATGGGTATTTTCTGTTCTTCCTCATTAAATTAGATAATTCCCCCAAGTTAAGAAAGGCTGCTGTTCTGCTGTTAAAATAATTATTTGCTATTAAAGCAATTATTTTAATAGCAAAGAAGCAGACACTCAATTTGACAGGCTTTTTTTGTGTCATGGAAAAAAAAAAAGTCTTATTCTTCCACTACAAAGCTCACAAAGGGTAACCAAGGTGGTCAACATACAATGCAACTAGAATAGTTTCTAGAAGGGCTATAAATACACAAGCTTTAATTATATTTGCCTTCAGTAACATTAGGGATGCAGGCATAAATTCCCACACCCTGCACATGCATGGGAAGTCTAAAAAATACCTGCCTACATCTGAAGTTCTTCAGCATCAAGAAAAGGATAAGATACTACCCCACTTTTTAAAATTTAGCCTTTAGATTTGGAGGAAAGAAAAAAAACAGAAACAGTTGAATGGTGTATTTCATAAAATACATGTACTTTCACATAGTTTTGGCTAATTTTCTACTGTTAAAGGAACATGCTCAAAATTAAATCTTTTTTTCAAAGTAAAATTGTTTTTTGTGATTTAATTTAAGTACCATTTCTAGCACCATTCTTCAGAAGGAAAGCCTGTTATCCCAGTACTAAGACAAGCAGCATATCAGTGAATATTAATAAAAATTCATGGCAATCTGTTTATTACAGGAAGAGTTCATTACGGAAAATAAACTACTGTTGCAGTCTCATTATATAGTTCAGTATTAGTAGATCTGACCCGAGGAGAACAACTTTGTTTTGTACTTGATTTGACCCCAAAATTTTGACTGAATTTGCAGTTCAAATTCAAATCCCATTTGCAGATATAAATTTCACCCATAAGTTATTTTCTAGACCTTATTAAAGAAATTTCCAAGTCAGACATACAGATATGAGACTACTACTTTTGTTCTGACAAGATTTTTGAAGTATAAGAACAGATCAACCTTCATCTTGATTATTTCTCTTAAGTATTTTCAAACAGCACAAGTCCAGTTTTATTTAAGAATAAAAATAGGCAAACTTTTTTTTATTTTACACTAAAAAAAAAAATGAAAATGAGTTCATTACCACAGGGGGGAATGTCAAGCTTACTGAGTGCCTGAGCTATCCTGCAGCAATGCTTCCAAATTCATGTTTTCTCTGCAATCCATGCTTTAACCTAGTAGAACTTCATTGTTTATCATATTTACTTAGATACATGTGGATAATCAAATTATCTAAAGACAACAATATCTATATTAGATACATGGAGACACGTAATCACATATGACAATGTAAGTCACACTGACTTGAAAAAGCTCACTTAGATAGCTAGTATCAAGCATTACACTTTTGGGGTGTTTATGACCTACATCATGATGCAGAACAATATATACAATTTAGTTCCTGCCTCATTATTACAAATGAATATTTGTAATTAATAGACACAGTGTGCAAGAAGCCTGAAACACCACCTGTGAATCTGACTCTCACTTATTAAAATACTAATTGCTTTCCCACAATATAATTTTTAAACACATTGTACTATTGTGCTTATTAAGATAACTAGAAGGGAGAGGAGGAATGAAAGGCAGGCATATAATTGCAAAATTAAGAGTTGCTGCAGTTCAGCAAACTGATTAGTAAGTTCAAATGGACAAGTCTGGACAGTGAAGAATCAGGTTCCAGAACCACACACAGATAGCAGTAAGAGGAAAATGAAGGTGGGAGGAGGCAAGGAATACAAAGACGTGTGATCTGTATCAGAAACACTAAGAAAGGAAAATGAAACCACAGGTGAAGAAGTGAGCAAAAGGATCGGGTGATCTTAAAAACCTTTCCACTGAAATGTGCATGAGAAGATTTTAAAAAAGTTTTAGTAATACTTGGCTCACTCAGGATGATCATGGCATGTCACTAATATTTACAGTATTCTATTACTAATGTTTGTGCTAGCATGTAGCTATTAATTTATGAAAAGCAGAGATATTAATCCTAAAGGTCATTATCAGTATCGTTTTCAGATCAATCTTCTAGACTGCTTGATGGACATCAAGAACTCCTGGTCTCTCCTCCATGCCTCGCATTTCTACCTCCTCTTGAAGGATTATAGGAAATATTTATTGCTATTTTGCAAAAGGCTTAGCTGAAACAGTGGTGGATATGACAAACTGCTTCCCTGGACACATCACATTAAGAGATACAGCAACTTTCCCTGCCTCTCCCCACCCCTTTAAAACTCAGGGCAGAGAAGCAGCTCTGGACATAATCTCTTCTCATTACAGGAAAAATAAAAATAATTAAAAAAATAAATCACAGGATTCTACAGTTCACAATCTTACCTCTATAGTTAAGTACTAATATTAATCAATTCTGAAACCTTAAAGATACATGTAATTCCTAGCTAGTAGCTTCTAGATTTTCCTCTTTATTTAGGATAGCCACCCCATTATTTGCCCTTTATACCTTTCCGATTCAGAAAATTATCTTCCATGAAATCAAATATTTCAGAAACAGATGTTGTACTATAAACTTGTCCCAAGTAGTGTCTGGATTGTTGCAGGCACCCAGGAGCACCAAGTCATTTGTTTTTACCATCTGTTCTATTTCCCAAAGCAATAGCTCGTATCTTTTCTTCTTGATTAGGTGGTCTACTCTAGAGCAAACTCTAAGTTTAAAACATGCTTGATTTTCCCCTGCCAAAGTTTTTTTAAAAAACGTCTCATTTGAACTCATACTCTCATACAGCATATACAGTCGTATTTTAAAAAGTACTCACATTTTTTTTTTTATGTCTACATATCAGATGTGAAAGGTAATCCATTCTGACACTCTGGTCAACACATCTATCCCACTAAAGGTATTTTACAAGGCAAATATGATTTAACAGAATTAATTCTAAGTGACTTAGTCTAACATATTTCAAAAACCTTCTTAAATGAAGCTTCCTTTCCCTCTCCTCTGCTTGACACACTCTCATTTGAACTTTTACTCTTGGACAGTCAAGACAGTTCTCCCTCACTTTTGGTAGTATTTTATTATTTGATTCCCCCCCCCGCCCCATTGAAATGTAGCATTCTTGTCCTCTTCTCCCAGAGCCCTGCTTTTAATTGTATTAGGCAACCATTCACCAGATTGAATTAAACCAGACACATATGCATTTGTTTCTGAATATCCCCTCTCCCCCAATTTTAAAATCAGTCATGTTCTCCAAAAATTTAGCAGCACTTTTTGTATAACTCTTTTGGTTTGCTTAGTAGTACTAACTCCAGAGAAGGACAGCTCATTTACAATCAAATTCTAGCCATCAAAATACAAATAACTTCTATTGTTTCATCTTTAAAATACCACTTGGGGTTCAGAACTGAGGTGCAGTGATTTATAAGCACTTCATAGTAAATCCTGGCCTGACCATGAAGAATCTAAACACCTTCTCCACTCAGTACAAGCTTTTTTAACTTTTTTTGTTTTGTTTTCCTCCTAAGCACTAGCTTCTCATATTACTTTCATATTCTGTATGTTATCAAGTCTTATCATAGAAGTCTTGAAATACGAATGACATTTTGTTATGGCTGACACTTTTATGCGCATTCGTCCTTCAGGAACTTAATTTCTGTGCATCTTTCATAGAACCAGCAACATTTCTCCAATACTAACAAGGTTAGTACTTTCAGTTCTGACATGTCCTTTCAGTTTCATTTATCTATTTCCCCATGTAGTTCTGTAAGCAGTCTGAAACATGACTTGAACAGATAGAGTCCTCATACTTTGAAACAGAGGGAAAGGTATTGTCCTTGTTACTTTGCATAGAGGAAACTAAAGCATTCTGGATACTACAGATAATACACTTCTTTTGACAGATCTATGGCTAAATATTAAAAAAAGTAAAGAAATTAACAACTTAAACAAGTGTTATTTGAAGTTCTTGTAAGCAATCTCTCCATTTTTGTTCTGTAGTTGTCATTGATCAATTCAGTAGGTCAACTTCTACAAGAATAAATTGCCCTTTAGATAGATAAACATTTATGATAGTTGTACATGTAAAAATAAAGCAAATAACACTTACCATGACATGATGCAATCCATAGTACATCAAAATGTCTGCTAAGGTAAAAATGTTTCCTGCAAGGTAGACTTTATCTTCAAGGTGTATGTTAAGATCCTAAAAAGGAAAAAGTCATTATACTGCTGAAGTATTAACTTTGTAAAACAAAATATTAAGGCAATTGTTAAAAATAATACAAAACTTCCTCTGGAGACCGTGCATATAAAATAAATGCCAGCTTTAATTTATCCCAACTCAACAAAGGAGAAACATTAAAAGAAGAAAAAATTCTAAAATGTGTCAAGATAATAAACTAAAATATCACCATTCTTGGACAGCAAGAATTCAGTAAAATTTAAATGTTGGTCTCTAAATGAAGTGCTAGCCAGCTTGCTACTGGCACATAATTCCCCCACTTACATCCACTCAAATTTCTGTACATACAAGTGTGATTTATTTTACGTATTAGGCTGACTCCACAGAAATACTTTCAAATCTGTCTTTTCCTGGCTTCAAATCACTGGAATCCAAAATTATAAAATTAAAAAATGCAAGAGTTATGTTGGTTTTGTTTTATTTTATTAGCACATATGACTCAGAAGCACCACTGTTATATGTTTAACATTTGGTAAGTGGAAAATGCAGTCCTATCATCAAAGGAGAGCATATTGCTCTTCCAGCAGCAGCTTCTCCTGTCTTCCAGGACTCAATGCAGCTGGTCAGCAAGGTTCTGGAACTGCAAATGTGTAAGAACCAGGGAAACACAAAGGGATAGTGGGCTGGGAGACAAATAATGTGTTTCAAGCTCAATGCTAGTAATTTGATACCCATCAAATTAGCTGGTATCATTTGACGCCTGCTTTTATTAACTTTGAAATCATTGCTAGCAATTCTTAATGACCAATACTGTCAATTCAGTTGCTATCTGAGTCCATAGGAAGAGAGCACTGCTTCAGCATTTTAAGATCACCTCTCTCTCTCTCTCAACAATCCCAGATCAGGACCTATAAGGGTGGGTAATAGAAGGATTCCATTTAGGTTCAGTGAGTAAATATTTCAAATCTGTATTACTGAAAGACCCTTTTTCATGGCTTTTTGTATGCAGTCATTCTCTGCCGGAAAACAGGAGGCTGACAGACTTGTCATTTCTCAGGTGTACCACTCCTGAGAACACAGGCATCACACATCAGCTCTATCTCTTTACCTGTCCTTCCTTTTCTCCGCATCCTACCTACTTCTCACCTAATTCATGCACCTTACTGCCTCCTACTTCTCTCTGAAGAGGGAAATGTAACAGCATCTACTTTAACCCTGATCCCAGCATAAGCAAGCTTTAGTTTTTATAATATTCTTTTCAGAAATGTAGGAAAAGAATTTCCCAGCTTTTCCTTGGAGTTGGAAACTCTCCCTGTTAGTATTCCATTGCTGGTTGAAAAAAGGCTTGTAGTAAATGCACTTTTTTCCCCTCAGAGATCTCCTGCCAGCTTTCTTAAGCCCCCTCCCCCAGAAACAGAGGTAAGCAGCTTAAACATAACTAGCATTTTTCAAAATGCCCCTAAAATAATTTTTCAGTCTCAATTACAGCATGTTCCATTTTAAGGGAACCTTTTATTTAAAAAGGAAGTCTCGGGCAAAGAAAAGGGGTTAATAATTAGTGAACAATTTAAAAATTACATTTAGCCTTAAGCATATTGCAGTTTTTGTGGTTCCATAATTTTACTGATACGCAGATATCCTACAGTGCATACATAAAAAAACACCCTCAAAACACTAAACTAAAATGCTGAGACTTTAAAATATCTGACCTTGCATTTGAATTTGACAAGTTTGACTCCATTATGCCACCTTACTGTTTCTTTGATAACCTTTTAATGACAGGACTCCTGCAATTCTGTAATATTTAAACGTCCTTATGTCTGCTTTGATTTCTTTTCTTAGAGCAAATCAGGGAAAGATATTAACCCCTGCATAGTTAAAATTCTGTAAGGTCATCTGCCCCTGGCTATATAGCTTCTTTTCTTTAGACTGGTTTGCTGCTTTGTTGATGTTAGTTAGCTCTCAAGTTACTTTAAACATGTAACTACAGTTCTGTGGAATTTCATACACACAATACAAAGGCAAATGCAATGTTATGAAGAAAAAGCTTGCAGGAAGAAAAGAAATATCTAGAGATCTGTTTACTAGGGGAAAAAAAAAAAATCATAGACGACTATTCTGACACAGATTCTCTGACAGCATTTTTCATTTTCATTAACCAGAAGTTCAACATGTATTATAATAAGATGTAATGCCCCTGAAGTCCTGAAATTATATTCCCCCCCCCGCCCCGCTTCCTTCTTAGTTTAGGGTATGGAATCATGATTTCCTAAAGTAAAAAGATCATCACCTCTGAAGGTACAATCACCAGAGTTATCTCCCTGCTCAAAATTTTGGATTTCTGCATCAAGGAAGTTATGGCATACTAATTCTTAGTTTTATATATCTTCAAGAGGTAACCTAGTTTCTATGCAGAAATATTGTTTGCCCAGTTGTTCAGGATGGGTTAATATCATACAAAGTAGAAATCTGTTCTTTGAATATACTGTGCATATATACTCAAAATATTCATCAATAAAAGCATTCTAAAACACTAAAGGCAAGGTAAGCCATTACAGTGTGAAGAATTATTTATTCTGGTTCACCAAATTTTATGAAGTCAGTCAACTGAGCAAATGGAACTTGACAGAAATTGTTTAGTCTTGGATAAATTAGCATTAGTTTACAATTCTGTTCTTGAACATGTACTTTCCTCCCATAAAATACAGACAGATACTCCAATTTCATTCTGTAAGTAAGCTAATTCAGAAACACCACGGTACAATTTTTTTTTTCATGTGTACTACTAGGCACATTTAGTTAATCTTGCCTCACGGGTTATGCTTCCCATAGATGATTATATTATTGGCTAATAGCCAACTGTGTTAAGAAAGCTTGACTTTCAGGAATTTTAAGTGACCACGGTATTAAACCAAGATAGTGTTTCTGTCCTGCAGAGATTAATGAAAATACAAATGTAAGACTGTATTTGAATTTCTATTACATCCAGGAAATTCAGATCTTTTAGCTGTCATTTGTATCATTGCCTTTCATGTACAGAACATCACTGCTTAAATTGATTATGTATATACAATTCCAGTATGAAATGACTGAAAATAGTCTCGTAAATTGCTTGTACCTATATGAACTTATTGTTGTCCCTCAGGAAACCCTTTCTCAAACTTCAGACAGGTATTTAAGACATAACTGCAGTTTGACGCACTAATATTCACTGAACAACTGTAGCAATTCAAATTTCATTTTTGGGTATGAGGGGGGAAAAAGCAATGGAAAGACGACATGTTGCATTATTTATGGACTAACTGATGGACTTCCATTTGCTTGTTCTATGGAAAAAAAAATCCAATTTACAGCCTGTATCTAGAGTGACAGCTCAACACATCCCATCCATGGCATACTTCTGGCTACCCCACAGTGTCGCTTACTATTTTTTAAGTATGCAAGCTAATTGTCTGTAATCCAATTCACCCATTAAGGTGACTGAATCCCTTCCAGTCACCCACCCCAAGATGAGACTGCAGCTCAGAGTGACAGTTGCTTCTTACAATGACTCAATAGCTTACAATGGATCTAATCATACTCCAACTTTGTTTTGGATACTTTGTTCACACCACCAGACTGATGGTGTATGTATTTCCCTCACATACAGAAGCACATCCTTTCAGTCAGCAATATTCTCGAGCTCATTTATGCCCTAAATACCTTTATATCACACCATGCAAAGACAAGGAGCTGAGCACTCTCAAATGCCCCAGGCAAACCTCTGACAATGCAGAACCCTACAAAAGGATTCTGCAGCCATATCCAAGAAAAGTAGAATTTCACTGTTGAGACATAGCCATATTTTTAATTTTCATGTAAGACTTTTCTAACTGATAAACAGTCAACTAACCCTGGTCTGGAAGAATATTATAGTCAACATTCTGAGCTTCCTGTAAAAGACAGACACAAGAAAAGTCGTCAACAAATGTTGCTCAAATAACCAAAATTCAATCTTTTACACCTGTAAGGGCACAGAAATATCCTGGTGCTAACAGAACAGGAGAGAAGTCAACACAGAAAGTCAAAGTTTATAAAAATGCTCGCTGAACAAGCTTGCCAAAGTAGGTAGGCATCATATTTAGAAGTCTGTCAAAGAACAGTGTACAAGAACTATGGATTAACAGCATGGACAGAGCATGGATTACCCTGCTTACATATTTGTGAAAACAGTGATTTTTTTTCAAACAAGCACATTAAATAAGAATTGAAGCTGTCTTATTCATATTTCTAATTGGATTTCATCATTACAGCCAGACAGTGAAGGAAATTAGAACAAAACTAGCTGAAATCATGGAGTATTTTTTGAATGAGACACTGAAAGTAGTACACAAAAATTCTTGGTTATAATTATCCTTCAGAGACTAGAGATTTCTACATTTCTGTGGAAGCTTTTCTGTGAATTCAAGTACAAGCTCCCAGTTATTTACAACATGCCTCTGAAGATGGGAGGCGGGGGAACCCTCAAGTTTTGGGTATCTAAAATTGACGAAGCAGAGACTTTCAAATCTCCTGAATGGAATCAGTTAACATCAAAGTAGACATTTGGTGGCACAAAAGTTTCACAAAGGTTCTAGTCTTCTGGGAAGGAATTGAGAAAAACCACTAATTACCAAGCATAACTACTCAGTAATTTTTTAGATGTTTTTTCCTACGCAATTTAATTTCCACTACCAAACTTCAAAAAAGCAAATGAAAATCTCTCTCATCCTGTGGAAAAGAAAGTTAACATAATGCACTGGATATTACGTTATCACTGCTATTGACAATCATGATATGATCTATCTGCTGAAGAAGAGTCCAGAGGTATTGCTCCCGTTTATTTTCCTCAGTACAGGAGCTCAAATCAAAGTTAGCCAAAACTCAAAAAGCGCTTTCATTGACTGGTTCTGAGCCAGTGTGGCATTTGCTCTGAATTAATAGAAAAAACCAATACATTATGTTAACTTTCTTTTCCACAGGATGTGAGAGCCTTTGCTCTTTTGATGTTTGGTAGTGGTAAATTAAGTTCTGAGACTGACTACTTCATGATTGTTTTCACGACAAGTAACAGCTTTAGTGAATATATCAGTAGGAACAATTTAAGAACCTGCTTTCCTAAGGCCAACAGAAACCCCTTCCTGTTCAAATTAACAAACATTAAACCAATTATTTACTGATGTTTTTCAGAACCACATCACCTCAGTTAAGGGTTAAATAGAGGCAGCCTAAAGTTTATGGCAGAAGTCACTGAACTGTTTTTGGCACAGATTATTATAAATTGTGGCTCTAGGCTGCAACTGTCCCAAGACTGCCATTGTGTATTCCAGACACGTTGTAAAACTACAATCTCAGACTTGCCTCCCTATTTTAGTTTTTCTTTTTTTCACCCATACTCCCTTTTGGCATAGTATACTTTAATGCTAGGCTGCATCTTTTTCTGATTAATCATGGTGGCAAGAGAACAAATTAAAAAAAAAAAGAGTCTTAATTGCTATACTATGAAATTATTAGTGCTGGAACAATTCCAGAGCAGCCCTGTACCAGAATAAATTCTGGCCATTCAACATCTGCTGGGGGGTGGGGGGAGGAAGGAAGATTTTAAAGTGGCAATATCTATTAGAATATAGTTAAAGGCAAATATTCTCCCCGAAGTGACACTGACTGTCAGTCTTTGGAAACACTTGATTTACCTACATATTCGTATCTCGGTACATTGTCTTTTCTACACTGCCAGTGTTGCTAAGTCTAAAACTGAGGAGAAATACCAGCTTCAGCACGAAAACATCTCCGCATATAGTTTTAATACTCACATGCAGTTCTGCAAATGCCTGTTTTGTCAGCACACACATCCCTTAAGCCATCCAGAGCAGATGTATTTTGTTGTAACAAGACAGAAAACTCGCTTTTGGTTTTTTTGATAGACTAGATATTAGGAAAAATTTATTTACAGAGAGAGTGGTCAAGCATTGGAACAGTCTGCCCAGGGAGGTGGTGGAGTCACCATTACTGGAAGTGTTCAAAAAACATGTAGACGTGGCACTCCAGGATACGGTTTAGTGGGCACAGTGGTGTTGAGTTGATGGTTGGACTTGATCTTAAAGGTCTTTTCCAACCTTAATGATTCTGTGTGATTTTGTGTGTGAAGGGCAAGAGGGGTAAATAAAAGTTCATTCTTAATTCTCATATGTCCTTCTCACAGTTTGGGAGAGAACAAAAGGCATCACACATTTGTTTGAAAAACAACTGAAATTCTTTAGATAGTATCTGTCAAAAAGGTTTTAAAAAAAAAATTAATTAGACAAAAGGGATCTCTGAGGGCCACCTACTCATACCACCTGTTCAAAGTACAGCTAAACCTGAAGTTAAATCCTGATTAGTCAACGCCTCCTTCAATCAAGTTCTGAAAATCCCAAAGGGTAGACATTTTTCATGCTGTATCTGTAGAGTAACCATGACTATAAAGGTTTTGATAGCATTTGCATGTACAAAATAACACCAGAGATGTTACAAAAAGAGAAGCAATATAAACAAACTCATGCTTAACCAGTGGAAGATATTCCATAGATACAATGAGATCAAGATAATTTAAATTATCTGAGGTGTAAGTGAGAGAAATGGTTCTTTAAGGCTTTCACCAAGTTGATCCTTGTAAAGCAGGCATGATATTCCAGGTTCTCAAGATCAAGGAGGCCATCAGTTTGACAAGGACAACAGATTACTAACACGGTTTTGCTTTGCATCATCTTAAGATGAAAGATTTTCCTTGGTTTTGAGTAACACAATGCGTTAACTCCTGAATGCTGCTTCAGTTTATATTTGTTTTTTGCAATAGTTCTCGTTGACTCAGACTCACCACACTTAAACGCAAGAAGTATTAATTAAGACTCTGCTAGCCTTAAGTAAAGTCAACCTACCTTGCAGCTCACAAAGCTATTTCTAAACCCAGACTCACTAGTAGCACTGAGCATTGCGTACTTTCCATCTAAAACATACTTTTTAAAATTCAAAAAAATAAACACTTTAAAAACTGATTGAATTTCACTGCTCTTTCATACACACTAAGTAAACAGAGCCCTTAGCACTGAACAGTGTAAAGCAAATTTTCTCTTCAAGCTCCATTCCCACAAGACAGCAAAAATACTAATTACCAGTCACAAGGAGTAAAAAGGAAAATAGAGTAAGTTTTGCTATCTATTCCCTGCCATCTAGGGTTGCTCAAGTAACAGGGTGACCCTTGAGATACTCTTTTCTCCTTCCACCTGTTTAAGAGGAAGTAAGCTTCAGACTGCAAGAAAAGTTTAACACAGTAGACCAGAGCCATCACACAAAGTAGCTCGATGTGAAGGGCAGTTATGCAGATTCCTTTATGATTTCACTTTTCACACACAATTCTGTACAGTAACTCCTTTTGGTATCAATACCAAATACCACAACACGAAGTATGGCCTGTATTCCGTAATTACCAAATCAGTAAGAATAGCTCTTAAAAAGGTCAAAGAATCTTGAAATACAACGCAACTTGTTTATAACAGAGTTTATGAAAATAGTAAGAAACTGGTGTCTTGCCTAATAAGAGGCTGGACAACTGAATAATCTCTAAACTATCTGGAATGCTCTAGGTAGTGTACAGCATTAAACACTCCAAGAGCTCTGCATCATGTATTTTACAGTTTAAGCTGTTTCCCCTCCCATTTCACGTTGTTGGGGTACTTCTGTCAATAAAAGTGAAAAGCAACAAGGAGAATAAAAGCCAGTACTTAAAGATACTGTCAAGTCTTCAGTGTTTTCTCAGTTTTATTAATTGGTTGTTCATACGTACACACATTAGCACTGTAATCTTCTTCAAGGTCTAGTCAGTCCAAAATCCAGTAGTAAAGTAATTAAGTACTCCTTACCTTCAGAATTATTCTAGTATCTTCTTTACTAGAGCATCCATCTACTCGAGTCACTCTATATTCCAACCACTGCTGAACAACAGCTTTCTCTTCTGCACTACTTCCAAGCAGTTGGTCTTTCTTAGCCTTTTTAACTAGGTGGGCAGCTATGGTAATTAATCCTGTCAGACCAGAACCACTATTCGTTTGAAGAATAGGAACCTGCAAGAGAAAACAGAAGTGTAATACTCAACAACTCATTCAAAAATAATAGATTTTTTTATAGCCCCTCAAAAGCATCTTTAAAGCAATATATCAGAAATCAGAAGCACTCATCCTAAAAGTAGTAACATCAAAAAATCCCACATATGTTCTCTTTTTACTCTTTGGGGTGGTTTATTTTCAGTTTTTACAGAAGAAATTTACATGACCTACGCATGTGGACAAACCAAGACACTGTTAGCTCCAATTAATCAAATTCTACCAACATTAGCATGAAATAATATTGCTTGTTCTAACACTGGAAGAAATGTTATTAACTAACTTTTAACTCATTTTCAAATTCAGGACTCTGACTTAAGATTGTAAAGTCAGGAACATCGAGTTTCTCTCTGAACAGAGTACGGTAGCCAGACTTACTGAAATGCTTATTTATACTTACTGTTCTATTGCCAAATACTCTGACAGAAGTTAGTAGTTTACTGGTATGAGGGGAGGACAACACAACAGACCTCTAGTTTTAGCCATGTTTTTGTTAGTGACATTGCCAGGTGTTAAACTGTGGGAAAGAAAACTGAACCACTAAGAGTCAGAAATTAAATGAATGAATCAAAACTCACTGCAACAGACTAAAGCCCGTTCAGTCATTTATGACATCAGATAGAAGAGAAACTGATGAAAATGTAATTATTATTCTTTTTCTTAAGTATCTGACCACATAGAGGAGCCCATCTATGTTTAGATTAACATAAGATGCAAGTTAAAAGCACAATATTCATTTTGCAGTTGCACCAAGAGTCTTTGACTGCTATTCAATTTTTCCACTGAACAGACAGTTAGAAAAACTATAGACAGATCCAGTCACTTGATTTCTCAAACTTATGCTTTACAGTAGCGCATTAAAATACCAGTTGGGTTGTTAAATAATTAAGGAACCAAAGAATGCATAAATTGTTATTCAGGACTCTAATCATAAACAGTAAATAAAGTCAAGAAAAGAAATATACAGAAGCATAAACCAACTGCACAGCTTCTCTTCCCTGTTGTCCTTCTCTGACAGAATCACACAAAGGCCCTCACACATTTGTGACATCCTCAGCCAGCCCCATGTTACATTTTTCATGCCTCAAGTGCCTCTTAAATCATGGAATTTAATGCTTCCTCACAAACTTCAAAATGTCAAGACATCCACTTTAAAAAGAAAAAATATTTAAGAGCAACAGTTCTTCACTACAGATGCATTTCTCATATTAACAACGTATCTTTTTCACATAATTTAGCCACACCAGCACAAATGTAATCGCACTGGCACCAGAAAAACGCAGGAAGGAGAATAGTGTAAGAACAAGTATTTTTTAAGCCGACATCCCTCCAACAACACACGATAACTCTTCCACAGGTAAAGGGAAGAGGTTTCCAGAATCTGCGAGTACGTAGAGAAACCCTACTGCCACAAGAAAAAGCGGGCGGTGAAGGAAAGGTCTGAGGGAGAAAAGGTGAAACCCCCGCTCAAAGGAAAGATGCGACCGTGCGGAGATGCCCAGCCGAGGCCGACACAGAGCCGGCCCAGCCCGGAGAAGGGGGCGTGGGGGGCCCCAGCCACCATCGTACCGGTGCTGGGGGGAATGGCCGCGCGGGGACGAGACGGGAAGGCGTGAGGAGATGCCGCGAGGTAAGGAGCCGTTGGGGATGGGGATCAGTGGACACTCGCGCACGCCGCTGCCCGCTCCCGGCCCCTCCTCGCTCCCTTCACCTTCCGCTCCCCCTGGACGCCGTACTTGTTCCCTTTCGGCAGGCCCAACAACTTCTCCAGCAAAGCCAGCTCCTCCACGCCCGACCACGGCCGCGCGGCAGCTGCCATCTTTGGCAGAGAACCACCTGGGAAAGGAAAGGCAGCCACAGCTGCCACCTGACAACAACCACCAATCCCATTGGAAGACGAGACCACCACACCGCCACAGGAACCGCCAGTGCTATTGGTCTGAAGGACCCGACCAGCCAATCAGACGCTCGACACAGCCAACGCATGCGCCGAGCTGGGCTTTGCGCTGAAACCCCGCGGGGGCGGGGGAAAGCGCTGCCGATCACTAAGAACGCATGCGCAGCCGCGGATACACACATTTCCCCGCCTACATGATTGGTTTGCGCATGGGCACGCTGGGGGCCAAACAGGAGCGCGCTAAGCCACGCCTTCAGGGTGTGGCCTCAGCCGGAGGGCGGGGCGAGATCTGAGGGGGTGCGGGACCGGGACCGCCTCCAAGGGAGTAACAGCAGCCGAGCCCCAGCGCAACGGGGATGGGCGGTATAAGTCGGCGCGGCCGCCGCTCCACGGCCGGGTCCTTCGGTGGCCGAGCAGCCCCGCGGCCTCCCAGAGCAAGGCCTTCCCCGGCCCTGCCAGAGTCAGTTCATAGCTCGAGGTGGAGACTGCCTCCCTTTCCCAACGGAAAGAACGGCTGCTTTCTTCCCGGAAAGGGGCACGAGCTGCTGCTGGGTTCGTCGCTCTGCCTCTGACAGAGACAAATAAAAGGACGAAAGCCGGTGGCTTTCCTGAGCCCGGTGCAAGCCCCACGCAGCCCTCGGTTCGCAGCGCTACTGCCCGGCCCCGCGGTTCCTCGGCTGCTGGAGGCATGTCGGGGCCCGCCGCCACCCAGGGGTGTCCCGCTCCGCTGTGCTGCCGTGCCCGGTCCGTCGCTGCCGCTTCGTGATTCGAGCGATCGCTTAATGCAGTTGCAAGGCGCTGTCTTGTGGCGCCTCCGGGCCGTACCGTCCGGTTACCCAGAGCCGCGTCTTTCCCTTCGCTCAGGCTTCTCGGGATCCAAGGCTAATGGGATTACACTGCTGCTCCATCCGTTTCCCAGGCCTGCCTTCCTCCACACCCTAAATTTTGAACTTGTTGGCCAAGTGTAGCCAAATTTAGCGGAGAAGCTGAAGTTTCAGAGAGCGCTACGTGACTAGAGGTCGTGTGAAATGGAGATTGCACAGAACCGAGCCATTCTGTGCGCCCGTCAAGGGCAGCAAAGGAAGAAGAGGGATAGAAGTAGGGTTAAGAAGAGCATGTTAATGAACCATGGTGAATGGAAGTAGGGAAGTTAAGCAATAAAAAACACAAACCTGAGCTGGCCATGAAATAGCCTGATTTAACTGCACGTTAGTGTATTTGAGATTTGTTAAAGACCTGATTTAATCACCTTTCTATCTAATTGAAGATGTTCTGCTGCAGATGTCGTACCTCTACATCTGATTATAAATGTTAGAAATTTTTAAAAAATTAGATTGGCAGGTCTATTTGTGCAGAATATCAAAGTGTAATTCTTCATAGAAAACTATTAAATACCACAGTAGCAATTTTTACTAAAAACAAAAAGCTAGTCTTGTCCCACTACTGACAATTTCAGCATACAGAGTCAGGGCTATCACTGCGTTAGTCATCTTAAACAAGATGATGCTGACAAATATCTTGGTTCTTCAGTGAAACGCTTTATCTTGATACAAAGTGACATTTAGATTTGTACCTTCTGTTGCAGAAAAAATCTGAAAGTGGCCATGGAGCCTTCCTCTGAGAGGGGAGCAATTCTGAAATCATGAGTGGATTTTTAAGCTTTTGCAGGAATTTGTCCGATCTTTTATATTATCATCTGCAAAGCACTTAATTAAAAAAAAAACTTGCTCTGCCTTGAAAATGGCATTGCTCTTTGCAAAGTTTTTTTAATTCTTCAGTCCCTTTCCTGCAGCAATATTTTGAAATGCTAGTGTTCCAGCTGTGTTCCAGTGTGATATCAATGAATGATCTAAAATTGTACAGCAAACCTTCATTTTCAGTGGATAGATTGATAGAAATGTTTTGCCAATTTTTTAAAAAGCTAGTTGATTGCTTCATTATTGAAAGATTTCACTTTCAATAATGAAACATCAGTAAGTATATATCTACATTTACAGGTTATTTTATATATTTATAATTTTTAAACACTTTGGAACCTAGAAGGTCAGACTTACCAATGTGAAATGTTAGTATCGATGGACTGAAATAGATTGGATACAAGAAAAAGGTTACAGTTTCAGTCAGATGAAAAGCTAAAGCTTTTTCTTTTGGGGGCGGGGGGCTTTCCTTCCACCTCAAAGTTTTTAAAGCCCTTGGCTGGGGAGACTTTACAAATTAGGTGGAGGAGACTAACTGCTTACGGTTGTGCAGCAGCAGCTTTCGCTTGACAACAGTGCTTAGCAGTGTCTCCCTCCCTTTCTTTTTCTGTGCACAGTTCTACCCTCATTCCATTAGGTGGAGCTTTGTGATTAAGACTGCAGAAGAAACTTGCTTCGAAGTGCAAAATAATTCACGGAATGGCTGGGGGAGGAGGCGAACGAAGCCTACTTTGCTTTGAGGTGTCAGTGTCCTGTATGCAAGCTCGATACACAAAAACCTGAATCAAGACACTCACACACAAGGAAAATAATTTGAAAAATCGATTCTGTCAAAAGGAGCACTGCTCTAATCTGCTGTTATCATAGTCAAGCTCCAAATCTAAAATACCTTAGGTTATAAATTAAATGTCAAATATAATTAATTTGGCACTTGAAACATGAAGTGGATGACTGTCCTTTAGAGAAAGCCTGACAGCTTTATGTATGTCACATTGGTATCTGTTAAAACGAGCTTTACATGCCAGACGATCTTTGTGTGAATCATATTGCTGTTAGCTGTACCAGTATTTTGTCAATGTAATAAGTCTCAGAACAGTTTTCTCCTTAATTGTCTGAAGCTTTTGCAAGACAATATAAATCAAGTGTCATCTGCCTCATCTGTGCAAAATATTGGTTTTATCGTACGTCAAATAAGCAATTTATTTCTTATTCATTACTAGAGAAGTTATTGTTGAATATTTACATACAAATCTGTATTTTATACAAATGGAGAATGTTTTCTGCCCTTTGTCTTGGACCCACTGCAGCTACAATTTGAATCCAGTTTTCCTCCCACTTTCTTAAACGCAGCAGCAGCGGCTGCAGTCGTGCAGTACCCTTCCACAGGGAGGTCCAGGTTATAGCTGCGTGCACTGCTTCTTTCTTTCGCAGCCCACCCACTAGCCCCAGCGCATGGAGACACCCTCTTGCACGCCCTCCTCCCCTTGCCCCAAACCAGAAGCAGAGGTCTTTCTTCACATTTTGCATTTTGTGTCCCTGCTTTGCACAATGAACTACACTAGTCTTAATGCTTATTTATTCACAAATACCCTTGGGGAAGTGGAGAAGGCAGGTTTGCCCAATGGACACTTTTACACAGTTGGTGAAATAAAAATATCAATAAACCACATTATTTCCCACTAATAGGACTGGTGGGACCTTCCTAATCCAAACCTCATAAAAATTCCCCAAGCAAAGATTTAATAGCAGAGTGCTGCAGCAAGGTTTCAGTGTTGTAATTTCACGATTAATTGTTAAATACATGTAACAAACTGACTAAATGTTTGTGACTGATACCCTCTATACTGCCTGATCTACAGCCTGGGTGAGCGGAGCTATTCTTTCAGCTTAAGAGTAAAAAAAAGAGGCTGAGACCTTGCTGCTGTTACTCCGCTTGTTGAAATGAGGGGAATGTGTGCAGTCAAACTAAAAGATCTATACTTGTTCCTGGTCCCTGTGGTGGCCGAATGAAGCAAAGATGAAATTGGCTTTTTTTTTCAAGTTCTCTTGGAAAATCGAACACACGAAAAGAATGATTCTTGTAACAGCCATCTCTCCTCTGCTTCAGCTTCCCTGTTCTTCTGCTCAACCCTGTGCTGTACAACAGAAACACGAGCCCCAGGTCTGTGTTAAAATTTAGCCATTCTTGTATGTGTCAGGCAGAAAACAATTTACCTCAAAAGCAATATTTTAAACCTAAGAGGTACGATAATTTTATCTTTTTCTTTCATTTCCACTAGGTTACACCGACAAAAGGACTTCTAGCTAGAAGCCTTTCTGCAGGCAATGACTCGGAGATGTTACTGTCCCAGAAGCCAGCAGCTGATTTTAGCCTAAGTGCGTGTTGAAGGAAACAGGGAAGGCAAAGTTGCCGTGTTATTGCTGCTGTGATAGTGCAGCACCAAAAGTAGGGCAAGAGAGTCTTGTCATACTCCTAAGAAGACGGATCTCATGCGCATGTATGTCTTAATTTAGCAAAATGCACATATGTTTATATTCATTGAAGTTGGAGCAACAAAAGGATTCATCACCGGCCATGACAAAATTGACTTAATTCTTTTCATCGTCTGTTCCATCGAAGATGACTGCAAGCCACGGTGCTGACCAGGCATTGCAGTGATTTCAGGTCATTATCTTAGTTGCAAAGCAGTGCCAGGTCCACAGGCAGGATAGCTGCATTACTGCACTGCTGCATAAAAGCTAATTAGCCCAGGTAGGAGGCAATTAGCTCTGCACTGCTGTGCCTGTTTTTAATGTGTTCCCAGAGCTGACTTGCTTATCCGTAGCTCAGAGTTCCCTGAACTTTGTCTGTTACAGGCGTGTCTGCATTTGGATCTCAAAAGCATCGTGACTCAGTTTTGAAATTAAACAACTGTTGAACATGTGTGTGAGTTTGGGTTTGATAATTCCAAAATAATATTGATTATTTTCCATGGATTTGGAGACCAGTCAACAAAAAGAGTGTATGTATTCATATCTATATCTATATGTATCTATAAAAAATGTCTCATTGATGTTCTTTGAAGTGTTTTTTGTCAGAAAGCCCAGGTAACTCTTGTTTGATAAGGAAAGACTCAACTCTTAGGCACTGATTGTCACTGATTTGGTTTCCCTGAGGCAAGAAAATACGGACCTGCATGGAAAATTCACCGGGAGATCTGTAGAGACATATTCTACTCTCAGTTCCATCCTTGCTTCTTAAGCCAAATTTATTACCCTTTATTACTCACTCGCCTTGCAAATTAGAAGATGTCATTGAAGAAAAACAATCTAAATTGATGGGTGTATGGAAATGAAAAATTATGGAAAACGGCTGATTGTTCGGCACAGAAGGGAACAAACGGGTGGTGGATATACTAACCTGAACGCTAGGGTTTGGTGTGGCGGAGGACCGCTGGTTTAATCAGCGGTTGTGCATATCTGGCACAAGCAGTTCTGTTCCTGAAAGACAGCTAAACAGATGAAGCAGATAACTAATTTTAAAAGTAGCATACCTAGAACACCACGCCTGGTTTATCATGTGTAAATGTGGTACATTTGGTTGTTGAAAATGTAATCTGCTGCTTCTTTTACAGCTAAGTAAGTGCTGAGTTTTGCCTGCTGTGTTTTTGAGAACAAACATGATTGTTATAACTGAATCGCTGCTGGCAAGCTGTTTTCGGGAGTATGCCCTGTTTGCAGAATGCGGAGTCCTGGGATGAAATAGCATACGCTATCAGTAACCTGCCACGTTAGTCCAGACTATTTCTGTTCTTTGTTCTCCAGCTACCGCTGTGCTGAGCTGGAAATATGTCCTGAACATACACTAGATGGCAGGCGGGTCAGGTGGCTGGAAACGAGCCTTGCCCATCCGTCATGCAGCCTTCTCTCCTGCCTCCAAAAGATCAATTGGTCTTCCTCGGGCCTGTACAACAGCACATTTGGCTCGCTGTACTGGATATGAGTATGCAGTCAGCGGACTAGAAGCTGATCTAGCCCTCTGCCCACAAGATGCTAGGCCATGTTGTTTCCGACAAATTTGCTTTTGCCTTTTGGCCGACAAGGAGAAGATGCCCGATCAGTAACAGCTTGATCAGTAGCAGCTGCTGTTGAGAATAAGGCTTGTGTTAGAGAAGTGGATGTGTTAAAGAAGTGCTGTCAGCACCTGAGGCAGGCTCTGATGGCTTGTCTTCAACAGTAGACTCCTGTATTTGCCCTGCAGGAGATGATGGCAGCTTGTCGCAAAATTTTTGTAGCAGAACATCTTTCCAATGCTCTACGTTTGCCCCAGGATGAAAGATGCCCTCAACGCTGCCCTTAAAGTGGAGACCTCATTGCGGTGCCAGCATGTACAGCCATGAATACGTCAGTGCTTACTGTAGGATCCTTTGGGAGCTGTCATGACACAAGGTCAAATTCAGCCCTCATGTAAACTGGTGTGGCGCTTGCTTGACCCACATCTCTGTCAGTGTAACAAAAATGCTGTCAGCTTTCACCTCTCCTGATGTCCTTGAGGAAAGGATGGATTTGAAAGGAGATGTCACATCACTATCAGTTTATGCTAATGTCATAGGTGAGTCTCACAGGGCTGTAAGAGCAAACCAGATTTTAAAAATAGTCTTTCCAACAGTATTTTTTTCCATTCATGACATTTGTAGGAATGCCGTGAGTGGTCATCAATTGCTTTTTTTTTTTTCCTGAAACAAAAAGTTTCCCCAGTGTTGAGTTGCTATCAATCAGAAGCATTTGGGATTCCTGCTATGGTATGTGGATTCCTGAACTGGTATACCTCTTTTGATTTTAATTACCGATTAATCTCCAGATTTTAAGGACACAGCTACTCTACAGTCAGACTCATGCTGATGTAGTTATTAGCACAAATAAGACAAGTCTGTACTGAGGATTTTAGGAAGTTTGCGTTATCTGTTGCAGGGCTAGAGCACCTCCATAGAAATAAGATAGTTTTTGTTGCCAATTCATCTAGACCTACTCAGCATATCTCTAGACAACGCGGTGCAAACAACAAATGGTGGAAAACCTGCTTTTTTTCTAGACCTTTCTCTAGAGTAAACTACTACTGCTTGTGGTTCTCTATCAGTTGAGAATTGTGGAGAAGTAGACACTCGTGTAGCTTGAATTGCTTTATTCACCGAGTCATCTAGTAAAATAGTTGGGACTCTTGAGAAGGGCAATGGCAAAAATCCCAGTTTGAATAAACAGGCATAATTAGAACCTAGGAAGTTTAAACTTCTGTTTATAAGCACCTCTAAATACAGTGGTCTTTTGAGTTCTAGACAGATTCGTACCAAGGTGGGTTAGAACCGCACCTGGATGCTGGACTATTGCGCCCTGTGCAGTTTTGAATAACTAATCGCCAATCCCTCTCCCTTATTCCATCCATCTGCACTGACTACATGGTTATGCGAAGTTGTTCAGAGAAACACCTTGTTTTGGAGGCATGTCTCATGAAATAGCAACCCTGACAGCTCTCCAGAGCGGATATTGCCTATATTGCTGTGTATAGGATGCATTGTGGTTATTAATTGTTGAGAGAGGATTTTGCCTCTACCTTTATGCTTCTCTCCCAGATGAAAAGCCTCTTTGGCATTCAGTATTGCATCTTGTAGCATTTAGATAATGCAGTAGTTAAATCAGTATCAAAAAAAGAGGAATCAGGCTTCAGTTGCTGCTAATCTAACCATCTGACACTTCCTAGAGTGTCTGTACATTTTCTCTAATAGGACAGGAATGATCAAATACTACACATAAGCACATTTTTCTTTCGATCTTTTTGAGTCAATGAGGAACCACTCAATAAAACTAGGAAATGTTGCAGAACAGAAAAATGAGAAAAAAGTAATACAGACTTGACACAGTAAATAGGCAGGTGTATTTATAGAGGCATGAACACCGAGAGGCTCCTTCACTGCGCGGCAGCCAGCCTCAAAGGAAAGCTTACAAACCCTTTCGCCTGCAAATGTGGGTTGAGGCAGGTTGCATGAAGACAACAGGAGCAAACATCAGGACACAACCAGACAAATGAAGAGATGGACCAAATGACTCACCATAGTTTGAATTCTCTTCCGTATACATGCGATCACAAGGTTTATCTGCAGCAAAGCCCCTTGAAGCCAGTACTGCTGGTGAAAATAAATGTTAAATTCCTTCATTTGTTCCTTGCTTCTCTTTACTCAGTCTCTTTCAACCTTTAATTGCTGGAGACATACATCTACAAAGTAAGCAAACATATTCAGAATATAAAATTGTAATTAAAACAGTACATTGTATAACTTTTAAAATGCATTTTTTTCCATTAAAGCAACTTTCTTAAAGATAAAATTTATTTAGAAAGCTTATGAGTTTAAGAACTTCACGTTATATTGCACTATAACACATGAGTTTGATAATGGATCTGCCGGAAGAAAACAGGGCCACAAACAGATTATCCTGTCTTCCAGCATGTGTGCAAAATCACACAGTTCCTCCTTTGCCTAGGTGTTTTTTGGTTTGTCTTTTTTTAATTTAGGTTTTTGTAATGAACTCCCCTCTTCCCCTTTTCCCTGTTGCTCCCTGCAGTGATCTTCAGTCTTGCTGCCTGTCTCCATACAAAACTTGTCAAAACCATACCCAGTGATGCAGCCTTTTTTTATAGGCTTTAAAATAACCCCCAACAAAACAGCCTCATATTTAATAATAATAATGATAACAACAACAACAATAATAATAAACAGCCTCAACTCTTTATTTGCTGCTGTGTTTTGGAAAGCATTTCCTGGAGGTGAGGAGCGAGACTTATGTGATGGTGAGTATTTGAATTGGTTACAGCAAGGAAATATAATGCAAAAGAAGAAGGTTATGATTATAAGCTGCTGGGTGTTGTTCAACACATCAGTGACATTGTGAAAAATCTGGTTTAGAATTATTTGAGCCCACAGTCTGGGGGACTGTAATTTGGTTTTACTTTGCAGGAGCTCACAGAGGTTCAGACAATAGTTTATAAAATATACACAGAGATCAAAGTGGTTTGAAATTCAGACTGATTTTCTGTCTTTTTTTTTAGTGTGGGAGAAATGAATAAAACCTCAAAACACTTTCATTTAAGGCCAGTTCCTGCTAGCAAGGGAAATTTAATCCACTCAAGCCACCAAATCATTGAGTACATTTATTCATTAAAGTAATCAATCAGTGGAAATAGGTTTTTCTTTTTATATATTAAATGGCAAAAATGATGAGTTCATAAAAATGTCAAGAAATTTTCATCTCCGCTATCTCTTTTCCTAGGTCAGCTGTCTTCAAATGTATTATCCCATTTGTGGGAATCTTACTTTTTCTGTCTTTCTTGTAGAAGGCTGAGTATTGAGTATTACACAGAGATCAAAATTGAGTATAAACTATAGAAAATGTCAAACATAGCAGAAATCATGACACTTGCTCTTTTGACTAGTCACAAAAGCATCAACAGTTGTTAATTTTTGAAGGTAGTGCTCTGGCAGTGTTAAATTAATACATCAGTCACAGCAACTTTCTGTTTACATTTTTGCTAGTATCTACAAGTTTGTCAAGATCTATTGTCTCTTTCCCTTACGCAGTTGGCTTCTTTTATTTTGACAAATGGATCCTTGCTAAGAAGTTATGTATGTGCCTTGCACATCATCATTTGGGAGCAGGAGACAACATTGCGATTATCATTTTTCTCTACTATTTATAATGCAGGCTGCTTCTTCAAGATCTTTTAGTGGAAAAGATCTGGTGAAGAAAAACATCAACTGTCCATTTGCCACGGTAAATAAAATTACATGCATTGTTTATCTGACATACTCTAAACCTAGAACTTAAGCTCCTTTTAGTTTGGGAAAGATGAAGTGCCTCCCAAGTCCTTCTTTGAGCTGATGCCCATTTAGGAAAGTAGGAACGTAAAGGGACCAACTGCGTCATGAAACTCAGTGTCTCACATCTGCAGGCAGTCCTGTAATATAGACTAACCAAAATTTATAAAACACCCCTTAAGACAGAATGACAGACCTTACAATTGTTATAAAGATTCTAAACCTCAAAAACGGCATCACAGGTAAAGAAGAGATGAAATAAAGGGCATTGCCAATATTTTGGATGAAGCAGGAGTTTCTTAGGTGATGTTTCCAGAGCTTCCCAGGAAGTCATGGGAACATGGACCATTCATCAAGTTCCAGAGGAGGAAGGATATTCCAAGCTAATTTCCTGAAGTAAAATTCCATCCTTGATGTTATCAAACCATCAATTTGTTACTATTGAGTCTGGTGACAAGTTTAACCCTGAGAGCGTGAAACAGTCATGCTAACGAAATACCTGATCTTCCTCAATAGTGCCAGGAACATCCACCACCTCCCCCAGCACTGCAGCTGCATCTGTAGCCTATCTTCAGAGGAAATTGATTGACAGCAGCCCTGAAGTATGGACTAATTAAATATATTGTAAGTAGGTTGCGTTGAACACAAATCAGCTTGACCCAAAAATTTTGGTTCCCAGATGTCAGCAAGATTTTTCTGTTTAGTTTTTTAATATGGTCAGGGTCCAGAAGCAGCCTCTGTAAATAACAGAGGCGTCTTTGATGCCAATTCTTACTCTTCCCCGTTTTAAGGTTGACTAACAAATGTCTTTGGAGCAAGCAGACTCTAAAGGGCAGCCAAAGGCCTGTTTATATGGGGAAATCAGCATGTGGTAAGGTAAGATGAAAACTGATGGTACAGTAGCTGTCTGCACTCGTTCTTTGTAGGGAGAGTGGTGAGCCCTCAGGGCGTGCTCAGATGGCCTCTGCCAGCGCTCACTTGAGGTAGTTTAAGGGGTCACTGTCCCTGGATATCTACCTTGTCCTTTTGCTGGAGATTATGGCCCCTACTCCAACAGAGATGGAAAGGAGCATGTGGCCACACTGCTGTGTTCACTGAAATTACCAGTGAAGGCTGATTTGTGTTAATGAGCCGAGCTGCTGCTGATGGAGGCTGAAGAACTGAACCACATTCAGGTTTGCTGCCCCAGCTAGGGGAAGAAAATCGCTGTCAGAAGAGTGGGGCAGGTGCCATAATGACATAGAAGTCTTAATAACATCTCTTTGTGAATAGAGTGGAATAAGATATTGTGTATTTAATGATTAAAAGCATCTACACAGGGAATCAGGGCAGAGTAGCTAGTGGCTTGCATATTTGCAGTTTATATAGCTGTGTATGTATGCTCTTGCACTAACTTCTTGGGTACATCAGCAGAAAAAACTCTGCAAGTTTCAGTTATTCAAAAGCATAGTAAAACTGTTCTTTTTTGGGCAGAGAGACACCATGTTGTTTAATTGTTTCATCAGAACTCAGCAGTCCTTGTATTCTTGATGACATTAAACAGAGCAGAACTTTGCCTGAATAAGGATGTGCTGCTACAGTACAGCTATCATTGACTTATCTCCCTAAACAGGCTGACAAACCCCTTTCAGATCCTGTGAGTGTTTCTTTACATGCCTACTGTATGCGATGCAAACCCCTTTTTTCGTAAGATTTTGATGCGGATCTACGAGTTTTAATGCACACCTTTTTGAGGCCTTAGGATTGCGCTGCATCATCTTTCCACAAAGATGCCGAGTTTAGTTAAAGAGAGCAAAGAGGATGAGCCGATCTCAAAGACTATCTGGGCAACTCGGGGATCGTATTGTCAGTGTGTAATAATTTGTTGAACACTCAGAGAGCTAACAGAATATCTTCAATTGCTTGAATCAGGTACCTTAAAAGCATCCAGAAAACACAGTTAAGTTTCAAGCTACTGTAGGTTGGGCTCACAGCCTTAGCACCTTAGCTCACAGGCTCAAAATGACTAGCCTTTACTACTCATCAGGAATCTCTACAGATAAATGACAATTAACAATATTTTGAATATCACTTCATACTTCCAAATTAAGGTTATCTTCTGGTCATTGGCAAAACCAATTTTGGAATAAATGGGATATACACAGACAAGACTGCTATATATCTGTTATAAGTTCATCTCTCTCCTCTGTATCCAAAACTCCAACTATGTGTAAATGAATATACTCACCAGCAGGAACAATTCGTGACATTGAATCCAATAACATGCCATGCAATGAATACTAAGGTTGTCTGCTCTAGCAACCTCACCAGCGCTGAAACTTCCCTGACAAAGTTTCATCTGCCCTTGGCTAGGTCTAGTCAAGGTGGAAGGTTTCAGGAGCTCCAGGCAGATCTTTTGCAACCAGTTTCCTTATGTCCAAAAAATACCTTGCCCTAATACAAATTGTTTTATGGACATCATGAATTCCTACCTTGAAAGGCAGCTAGATCAATATTAATAACAGAGAGGAGAAACCTAAAGACCTGCAGCTTCCCTCAGGTTCTTTCGTGCACCATTGCTGATACTGAAGAGCAGCTGCTCGCCATTTAGCACCTACCAGGACTTTGCTGTAAATGGAAGCACCCAGCTCTCCTGGCCTTGGCAGAGTTGTTTTACATCCTCTGCTGATATTGATGCCAAAAGCTCCATTCCAGCACATCAGATTGGTGTTTGTTTGATGTGCAAATACATGAAAAAATCCTTGAGGAAGAAAATAACTCTGGATTTTCAGAATGTTTTGTCTATTTCTATTCCGCAGCTCGCCTTGCTTCTGCATTTTGTAACATCTGGATTCTGTACAGGCAACGGAGCGGATATTGGTTCTGTCCTATGCTCACCAGTGCTGCTCAAAAACATTCCTTTCCTATTCCAATACTTGGACTTGAGTTTTCTTCTTAAAATTACCATATCAACTGGAAATGCTTAGCGATTCACACAGGATCTCAGGGGACAGGAAATCCTGTGAAAACGCACCATTCCAGACCGGGACCTACTTCCACTCTCGACAAGGAGAGTTTTGCCAACAGTTCAAATAAGAGATCTTGGAGTATGATTCAAAGCCTTCTGCAATCAATGATTCTTCTTCTCTTCTAGTGTTTGTTCATATATGATAGCAAAACCACACTAAAACAGAAGTAATACTTAGAGCTGTTTGAGGAAACACAGGGCAGGTCCTCAGGTAATTAAATTAGCACAGTTCCACTGTAGGCAATGAGAGACACTGTATTCGCTAAAGTTATGCCAGTTTTTCTCAGCCAAGGCTCAGGCTGACCGTGTTTGAACACATCACTCTTTCATAGGCTGCTGCGCTCTCTGTACATCTGGGTGCAATAGAAATCAGAGGCCAAACGCAGTCCCCAGGTAATGCTTCAGAAGCGTTACAGAAGATTGCATTGTGTTTTGTATAAAAAAAAGTAAATTATTTTCAGAGCGAACTTAGTTTATTTTTCATCACTTAGTTTTATAGAGATGTGCAACTGCAGCTGGGGACTGCTTGTACACGCTAAGCTATACTGCCATGGTGAGGGTCCAGTCACTTGGAGGGCTTGTAAATTCAGCTGATAGGTCCCTGTGGCCAGACCGAAGACATACTGGCTTTCGTCTACCTACTTAACCTCACAGATTAAACAGAATTTTTTCATCTGGTCTGTTATCTCCCATACGTACAAATACGCACATGCATTTATGGGCTGCAAATCACTTACATCTTTAAAAACAAACAAAATGAAATCCAACACAAAATTGGGACGCATGATGTGAAGCATATAAGCAGTTTTCAGAGGCTGCTGACAATTGCCTCATGCCATAGGGAGAGGGGCTACTTTCCATAATGCATGGAGCCAATTATACCAGTGCCTTGATGGGGACGGGGAGGGGGGGAGAAATCTTTTTGCTGAGCCTGACAGGCAGCAAACTGGCACCCTGAAGCCTGATGTCTGATTAGTTCTTCGGGTTTTTTACATTGCATGGCTGTTGAGTAATAAACCAGTTTCTTCCTAAGACCAATAGCATTTCATTTACCAATATACTATTTGGTGCCTCTTAGTTTGATTCCAACATCAACTTAAAGATCTGTACCTCCCCTCCCGAAGATGTGGAATTGCGAACTGACAAGCCCAGTTAGTGGGAGCTGAGTCAGTAATACCTCCAGGGATAAAGGGGACAGAATATTTATAGGTTTATAGGCAGTCTAACGTTTTAGAGTACTTTTCATTTAAAAAAATAATCTAGCAATTAGGTACTAATATAAAAAGCACTAAATATTAAATCACTAAAAGGTCATGTTTACATAATATGTTTTGCCCACTAGCCACACAGAAAAAAAGTTAAGCATTTGATTTCACTCTGAACTTTATGCCTTTGATAAATTTAAGATTATTGTTGTATTAAAACCATTTTATGTCCTCAGTGGGAGTTAAGGCACTCGGCACTTGCAGGATTGAGTCTGAAGTAAGGATGGGAGCAGTAATGTGACCACTCTTGAATCGTACTGCCTAACATCTGAGAAGGATCAGGAAGACAATCCTTAGCCCTGAGCGTTATATACAAATGAAATAGGGGTTATCTGGGGGCAGCATAATTCATTAAATGTTCCTTCTAAATGTAAAACACCAAATTCCCTCGACACAGTCAGCCTTTCGATCTGCAGTCTAGTTGTGACAAAAAACGATTATTACAGTAAGAGTAAACTTAAATTCAGAAAAGCTCAGAAGTTCACTGTTAAAGCTCATTCTATTTTCTCACCACATCAACAAACAGCCAGGAAAAACATTATAGATAGCATAGTCCTTTAAAAAAGTGTCTGATTTTAGAAGACAAGACTAGATTCTCAGCTGGTGTCAGTCAGGAGATTTACATTAACTGTAATCCAATTACCCTGTAGCGCTCTCAGCTGAGAAGCTGATCCAGGAGCTGTAACAGTCAGTTAGAAATGCATCTACATATAGCCTCATCTTCCCCTTGTATATCTTTCTGTTTTACTTCAGACCGGTGCTGGGAAAAATTTCAAACAAATGCTGTGATCAGATTTTTATGAAGACTGGATAAAATTACATTGCAAATGAATGTGACAGTTTATTTCAAGGGAGGGCGTAAGGTGATCAGACCACGCAAAGTTCAAAAAACCCTCGCAGCTGTAATAGTGCTGTAAGACATGTACATCACCCCTGGTACGCAGACGGTGTGCTCTTCTCATCTTTGATATATTTGTCCTTACATCAAACTCTCTCATGAAACAAGGAAGGATTGTTTGTCCAGTTTAGACAAACAGGACACAACAGGATAAGCAATTTGCTTAAGGCTACGCAGGAAATATATATCAGAAGAGTGTGAGTCTTTTTCTCATGCTGGGCTAATGCCCCAATCCCTGGACCACTTCTGCCAGCCTAGTTCACCTTCTGTTATTTAATTAATACAGGCTCTATCGATAATCTTTGGGAAGTCAGTTATTTATACGCCAGCTTAACCAACACAGGAAAGTTGAAAAGTCTGCCTTGTGAGCTGACAAATGGAGGGTGCTGTATAAAGGTGATGGTTATTGATTTCAAATAGACTATCTGTTACCGTGCCATTAGCAGGAGACCGTCCCATGACGAGGATGATTCAGAGATGCTCCCCTTGGCTCCGCCAGCACTGCCCGATGCCCTGCTCCTGTTCTGTGTCTTGCGAGACAGAGGCGGTCAAGTGGCAACGCGGCTCCCCCTCCGTCGCGCAGCCCCGTCTGTCCTCGCAAAGCTGGGACCGAGTCTTGGGGTCTGAATGAAGGCTACTGCTGACCCCGGTGGATATTCAGTTATACTGAATGACACTCACTTGCGTTATAAATTGCCAACAAAATGTGAAGGAAAATTTAAGAAGTTAATGCTAAGGTCTTGGATAAAAGCTTTGTAGGTATCATCCCAAATGAGAATATAAAAATACTTGTGGAGAAAAGGGAGAGGAAAAACCTTAGAGAGACATTTATGTTTCTCTTTTTTTCATAATTGTGTTTGAAAAATTTCCTCATGGAAACACTGTCAATTCAAGTATTTGAAAAAAATACTCTTTCTGCCTGTTTAGTCTCTATCCAAATAGGTCAACCCTGATTCACTGTCCACTGAAGCAGAGAGCTGTACTTCCGTGTGTTTGCATTGAACTTAACCTAGAGATTTTGAAACTATAATGGAAGTACACATCTCGGGTCCCTCCAAAACTCAAGATTACATTTTAACTACAGATATTGTTTAAGTCCTTTAAGATACAGTGTTTACTAACGATGATGTTACAAGTGCTTACTAGAAAGATTTGGTTCCTTTTCAACCTGTGTGTGACCATGCAGCAATGTAAAGGGGCCAGTGGAAGAAATACGTGCATCTGGCCACTTACTGGCTTTTTATTACCTTAATATAGTGAGATAAGGAACAGAAAAAGTATGCCTTTTTCTGAGTGACTTCTTTTTTAGTCAAAGTCTATAAGGGCTTACCTTAAAAATATACAATGCTGTGGAGTTCAGCAAGCTGCCAAAGATATATTCCATTCCGTTTGACATCATACTCCATATATAAAGCTGGGGAAAGAAGGAGGAAGGGGCACGTTCAGAGCGATGGCATCTGTCTTCCCAAGTAACTGTTATGCATGATGGAGCCCTGCTTCCCTGGAGATGGCTGAACACCTGCCTGCCCGTGGGAACAGTGAATGAATTCCTTGTTTTGCTTTGCTTGTGTGCGCAGCTTTTGCTTTACCTGTTAAACTGTCTTTATCTCAAACCATGAGTTTCCTCACTTTTACTCTTCCAGTTCTCTCCCCCGTCCCACCGTGGGGGAGTGAGTAAGTGGCTGCGTGGGGCTTGGTTGCTGGCTGGGGCTAAACCACAACACGCAGGTATCAGGGCACGATACCCAAGAATGGACTTTCAGCTAGCCAGTATAATAAATGTTTCAGGCCACATTATCAATTGATAGAAATTCTTGTATCCTCTTGCTTCCAATTTACCTTAGCCCTGAGAATCTGCCCTATTATCAGTGACCTTGTACCTGATCATTTTTGGTGCAGTTTCGGTCTGGCATGGTGTTGTGATGCTGAGACATTTTCCCAGAAAAATACAAAATGTTATACACCATCTCTTGTCAGGTATTCTGTACCTCAAATTGGTGGAACAAAGCATGTTATTTCCACTTAGTGAGAAGAAACCAACATTGTTATTTCTACTGCTCTAGTGTCAGGGCTTTTTATTTCCACTGCAATGATTGTACAGGCTCTTGTAACCAATAAGCCAACATCCACCCTGCCAAAAAAACCAACAAAAACCCTTGGCTGGTCTAAAGCAGGTTACAGCACACAAAAGAAAACTGACTCCAGGCTGCAAGTAGAATGCAAATATCTATTCTCCTGATAGCAGTGGTGGGATTTGACTAAAACTGACATTTTTCTGACACATCAGCAACCTCTGGATTGTTTCTGGTTCCCCAGATCATGCAAGCAGAAAAAAACCCCCAAAACCACAAACCAAGGGTGTGTATAGATTCCATGCTAACTTCAAAGGCAGGGAGGAACACAAACATGTACTGCTTGTTTATGGTTGTGTAAAATAAATGCAGTTCAGGTTTAAAGCTTCTGGACACAAGTGGTCGGATATAAAGGACACAGATACATCGTATCAGATGAAAAAAAGAAAGTTTTATCTCTCTACATTAGTGTAAGTTTTAAGAGAATTTTCTCTGAATAAGGGACACAGCATCACTTCTTCTCAAAATTTCCTGCAACGAGAAGCAGCTCGAGGCTGAAATTGGGACTCCCTCGAAACGTCTCCGTCGTGGAGCTGACGTGAACCAGCGCACTGTGAACACCGGCGGTGCCCCATTCCCAGCCTGCTCTTCCCACGTGTTAACCCAAACTGCCCCCAGTCCCCAGCCCTCTGACCTTCTCCTACAGCACAGCTTGGTGCTGTGACCTCCACCGCCTCCCAACAACGGGCTTTCTGTTTCATGGCATGTGAACCTGGGCCAGGAAAAGGTGGGTTAGATTTTACGAGGATTGTGGACTATGGAGTTGCTGCCCCTGAACACACAGAAAGTTGGACTCCGGGTTCAGTGCAAATCTACATCACCTCATGGATGCAAATGGAACACAACACATGTGTTTTAGCTGAATGTACAATCTGTAGATTCCAGGGTTACACAGGATTTATTTGCTGTGGTGAGAAAGAAAAGATCTTGGTTTTATTGCCTATCAGTGGCAAAAATAGGTCTCTCATCCATGAAATTAAGACTCATTTATGTTTATATGATGTATTTTAAAATTAAGCAAACTTCAAGAGGGAAACTGAAAGATGCTGTTTTCTGGTGAAAATGACAATTCCATTATTTGTAAGCATAATAATCTTCACAGTTTGATAAATTAGCAAAAAATCTGGACAGAAAATATGAAAATGAGCTCTTTCACAGAGATTATCACCTTTCACCTTGGTAGATGTATGTAAACGCTCTTTAGAGCACTGTTTTGTCATGAATCTGTGCTTACTCTGGACTGTGACTTGAGAAGTCACAATATGATTATGATACATGAATGTGCTATAGAAAATTTTGTATAGCATAACAATTCTTATAAAATTAATTTCCTTCATAGAGGATTTTACTGACAATTATTTATTTCAGGTCACCACAGCCCTTAAATTTGAAGCTGACATCACTACAAGATGTATGCTGCTTATATTACTAAGTGTTAGGGACACTGTTCCAAAACGTCTCCTACAAGCGCCTGCAAAAAAAGTCTAAAATTAATTTTAACTCATAGTAAACCCTTCTCACCAGTACCAGCAAATGTCTGCCTAGTTGCTGTCACACATCCTTACTCAGTGGCAATGGGGATAAGGCCATCCTGGACCTCCTTTCTCAGAGGGGACGAGAACAAGGTGTTGGAGAAGATCTCAGTCCAGTACGGGCTACAGAATCTGGATTTGTAACGGCAAGCAGCAGCAGCACCACAGGGCAGGAAAATGCTCAGCACCCTCAAGCTGGAAGCACGGCAAGGCGGAGCTGTGGACGCGGTCCCCGCCGGGGCGCTGGCGCCGCACGGTCTCTCCGGCACCGGCTGAGGTCACTGTGGCTCTGTGCCTCCCGCTGCCTTTGGAGCGGCTCTTTGCTGCTGGAAGAAAGGAAACAGCAACAGATTTTTCTATTTTTTTTTTCCCCCCGCACATATAGTTTATAAAAATGGGGACTAACTGATGGCTGTAATTTTGATGGAGATTTACCTGTAGGCAAGACGGCAATCAAACCCACACTATTAACAGAAGAGTGATTGAGTTAATGAATATAATTGTCAACTCTACAAACTGATTCAGTCTGTCTAACAATCTATCAGTTTGTCTTTCCTCTTGCACTTTTTCCCCATTTATATCTTGCTCTATGGTGACTGTAGGTGAATACCTAAATTCCTCATAAATATAAAATTGTTTGAGGGAGGACTGATGGATGCTTGGGAAAGAAGAGGGGATCTGCTGTACAGGGTAACTGAATTTATCACTGTTCAATTAAACACAGTAAATTTGGGCTAGGCAGCTGAACTAGTAGGTAATGTTACCCTTTGTCTTTATCATACAGCTGGTCTGGACCAAATTCAGGTCTCTTACTCATTGGACTAAGTCTGCAAGTGACACATCCTTAACTTCAATGGCTTATAAACTGATGGATGAGGTAGTGTACAGGAAGCGTTACTTACAGATACTGGTGCTCTAAAGTAACAATAACATCTTCTGGGGAGTGGCGAAGAGAGAAGGAGATGGGAGGAAACATCATAAATGCCTTCTGTAGGTCAGAACTTCAGGCTTGGTAAGCCTGCCCGCCTAAACTGACACTGCAAAGCCCACCACCTGGTCTGCAGAAGGTTTCCTTCCCTACAGGGGACCCCAGGAGCCTGCCAGGAAAGACTTTCCATCCTCCCCATCAGTCAGGCTCAAAGTTCAGAGAGAAGGGAGTGAGGTGTTAGAAGATGGGGACTAAACTACTGAATAGTCAGAAAAGCATAATTCACAGCTCAGTCCAGGGTCAAATCCACTTCGGAAGAGCCCTATCCAGAAGAGGCAGCCCTTCTCAGAGCATCTACTATAAGTAACCCTTTCAGATGTATCAGAAAAAGTTTACATTCAACTTTTGAAAGAGGCATGCGTATTCTGCCTTCCTGCCAGCGCTTGACACCAGTGCGCAGAGCTGCCATCACTGAAGAGGTGAGGGACTGCATACAGCCAGACCGTTACCTGCCTTTCCCCTGGGGTCGCACACAAACAGGAAAACAAAAATTAGAGCACAGTACATGGCTGTAAATAACATTGTAGAGAAGTGTGATGTTGAAATAATAATACATACCTTTTAGAGTGGAAAGAACCCCCCTGTTTGCTGGGAAGTCACTTCTGAACATTACCAGTGAAAGTAAGGAGCAAGAAGCCACAGAGAGAGATCAGAATTACAGTCTTAAGCCAGGAGCTGCTATTTTTGAAGCCAAATAACAGATGTCCCTCACCTGCTCCCAGAGAAAGATCAGGTGGAATCAGATTTGCCACAGCTGTATTTGTCTCTCTGCAAGTGAGGCTCTTCGGCCACTAATGGTGGGGACACAGGCAAGCGTGGGTATCCACAGCTGCGTTTTAATGGAGGACACGAGGCTGTGTATGGGCCTCCTCCAGCTGAGCTCATGGAAGAGACACAGATATAGGTGTGGTATGATTAGCCTTATGGATGCCCCGTGAGTGATGTTTTGCCTTGCTGGGGGCAAAGGTGTACATCCCTGCATAATTTAAAGAAAGAGTTCTAAGTGAGGAGACATGTAAAGTCTCCTAATAAAGAGGTGACCAATTCTTCTGAAATCCAAGCTCATATAGCTGTATGCAGGTAATGCTATGCTTTGCCATCTTCCCTTCATCTACAAGTCTTTTTCAACACATGCGTGATAACACGATATCTATCTGTGTTCTGACATGAATCTGCATTCTTAAGGCCCTGCACATAGCAGACGCAGAAAGATTTATAACCCATTCGCTCATATTTCAGCTACTCCTTAACTAGCTCTTGCATATTATTAATTTTATTTCGTAGAAGAGTATTTTGCATGTCCTGTCATGCAACATTGCAAGCCTCTCCCCAGCATAAAGAATCCTCCCGAATTTTCTTACGCTGCATCACCGTGTATGTGTCACAGCTAATAGCTGATTAATACACACTGTCTGTGCAACTGCGACTTTATCCTCAAGTTAGTTGGATTAGACAAGGGGTTCCAGAGGCTACATTGCTACTGAATACACTTGCTTCAAATTTAACATGAAGTTTAATCAATAAAAATAACAGCAATGAATTTGTCTCATTCTGGTTTTTTTTATGCTGTAGAAATGCTTGAGTATAAATGGCTTTCAGTTGTTCCTCAAGAGATACCTTTGTCATTTATCGAGCACTTTGCACTTCACAAGAATTCCTATTACAATGTCACAACTTAAATTTGCCTTGCCCCAATGCTCTTGAAATGCCTAGCCATCTGATGGAAAAGGAGGTATCATTTGGTGCTTGCATGTAGATATTCTCTAAATCAACAGTGTCTATAATCTATTTGCGCATTCTAACATTCAAAACCCCTGAAAATAGGAAAAAATACAAATTTTTAAAAAGTGAAAAACCTCTACTCCAAACAATAGAGTGGAACTGCTTGTTAGTAGCTTCAGTGAATGAGTCAATATCTCTTGCTTAAAAATGAATCATTAGCTAAAATGAATTGAAGTCTCAATCATGACCTATAAAAATAATAGCATTGTTTGCTTTTTTTATTTTTTATGTATATAAAGACTGTCTGATAGGCATTTTTTAAAGGAAGTGAGAGGAAAGCAGGGATTTTATGTTCACTGTTCAAGTCTGGTCTTGCCTGCCAGCCTGTGAGAACTAAAAAACTATTTAAATTATAACATTGGAAGAGTCAAGAACAAAAATGTCAAGTGTTTAGGAGAGAAAGGGTTTTTAGGCTTAACTGTTTTGATTTTTTCAGTTTGTTTAATTTTAGTGACTAACGAGCATGGTAAAGAGGATGTTTTTATTTAAAATTCAACATCCATAATACTTACATTATGGTGTGAAAGCTGCACTAGATGAGTGATATCTTGGCAGATCTCCCACGGGCTTAAGTGGGGCAGGATTTTACCTTTTATTTTTAAAACAAACAAGTATAGGGAAAAAAACAAACAGAAGAAAAAGATTCACATTTTTCATTGTAATAAAGAAAAAAAAGAGCAGCAACTTAACTTAAAAAAAATATATATTTGGCAGATTAGTCTTCCACAGAAGGGGTTTTGACAGACCACTGGGTCAGGTCTGTTGTCTGAAAATATGTGCCCTAAATATAATTCAGAAATAAAAGAGTTTTGAGGTGGTGGTAATTGTTTTTTTTACTTACTAATTTGACGGAGACTCAGCCTTTCGTTCTACCTGAAGTATTTACCAAAATTCACCATCTGAAATAGAAGCTCAAATTCAGACACGTGTACTACCATGGCAGACTGTTTCTCATTGGAAATGGCAAGAACCTTTCCTCTTACTTTTAATACTTATTTACTCATTTTTATGCAACACCAGTAACACCATTATCTCAGCACTGACAGAATGAATATAAACTGTAAATTCTCTTCTTTGAGATATTTAAACCTTCGCTGGATAAAATGCTCGCAAATGTGATACTGATTAAGAAATAATCCTGCATAATAGTAAAAGACGTTAGATCTTTATGAGTAAAAGGAGTTTCTCAATTTTTAATATTTTTAAATCTGTGGTAGGCATAGGATAATGTTCTTAATTCGTTACTTTTTAGTAGAAGATCAAAGCACATTATAAATTAACCTTGATTTGAACAATACTTCTTCTTCACATTCTCTAGGCCTGGGTTTTTTTGAGATCATCAGTAACCTTTGGGTGGTGTGTAAAGCAATATGCACTCCCTCTATGGCCAAAAAGTAATATAAGTAAATTTCCATGGTCGTTAACTTCAGTGTAAACATTTTTAATCTGAAAACCTGGTGTAGAATTATTGACTTAACTTCCCAAATGTGCTCAGGTACTATGATGATGGGCAAAGCATGACATCCAAAGTCAGGAAGTCATGTTAGAGAGAAGATGGTCCAGCACATGCGTGGCTGCTGTAATTTGTAGTTCCTCACTCTCAGCAGCTTTGGGAACAGCTTTGTGCAGAAGAGTTCCCCCTTCTCAACCATGCCAAGGCATGTATTCAGGGACCTGTGTATTCACGTGCTTATTTCATGTCCCTGGAGTTGAGCTTATTGATTACTCACATACTTAAACACATGCTTAACTGTAACAGCTTTGTTAAACTGGGGACTAATTCACTTACAGTCAGTCTCAGGTTTGTGCAATAGGGAAGTACATTTAAGAAAAAGAGAATGAGAGGACAAACCAGAAAGGTTGTATGAGCTTAAAACAGGCTTTAGGCAGATTTGAGATATTCAAGTCCACTATTGAGTCTAGCCCATAACGTTTCTGCCCAGTTTCTTCTATGGCTTCCAGTTAAAACTGCTTTTCTTCCAAAACATGGGCAAAACCATTAATCACTAAGGGCAGTAGTAACCGCACTGTATATGACAGACATTGGTAGTGAGAGAAAAATAGGCTATGTAAATGCAATACTTTATTCAACATTACACACTGCTTTAGCACAACTGTTGTTTTGGAAGGTTAAAAGGTGTATTTTTGGAACAGCTAGTAAGTAGGGTATAGAATGACTCCTGATCCATATTATGCCATTGTCTCTCTTTTTTTTTTTTAAATAATTTGTCTGAACAAAGGTAAATTTCATCATGGTATTCCCACACAGCTATTTTGTAACTGTGTGATGGTTCATGGGTTGACACCATGTTAAATCACCCAGTACTGTTCACAGAAGGATTTCAGTCCAGTAATAAAGAGGAGAAAAGTACCCATTAGAAAACAGAAAAATGAGCAGATGGACAAAGCTGCAAATATTATTACAATTTCATTTAGTTAATTACAGAAGCCAAAAGATTCTCTCAGTACCAGCATTTGCAAATGCCAATGCTGATCTCTGTGCCCCAAGTACAGTCCTCAGAAAGGGCTCCTTTGGACTAATTGCATCTACAAGATGAACAGAGAACCCGTTTATTTCTCTAAAAGTGATTTTCTGAATAAAAATATAGCTCTTTACTTTTGGAAACGCTTAGCCTCCAACCAAACTTCAAAACACAGCTGTTCTCCATTCTCACAGCTTTCGTATTTTTTTAAATAATATTATTTCTTTTTGTTTGCAAACACTCATTCTATCCTAGCAGGATTTACTTATGTCCTGCAGTGGGACAGTAAACCCCCAAGAGGTATGGGTTTCCAGGAACCTGTTATGTCCCATTTTCCAGCTGTGGGAAAGTGATTCTCAGGGAAGGGAAAATGACTTGTCTAAAATCACACAGTGAGACTAATGATAGAGCCACGCATTGAACATTTAGGCTGTGGTCAGATGATCACTAAGACTGGATTTATACATTACTGGATCACCTGGCAATACAAATTTGGTGCAGACAGGCATGCATTCCTCTTGAATTATTCACAGCACATCAGATAGTGCTTATGTCAGCTGGTGCCAAGAGATAGCCCAGAGTACAACAAATCCTATGTGCCATTCATTCTCGTCTCTCAAGTGTAGTTTGGGATGATGGCCTGTTGCACTGTGGTAGGAAAGTTAGCTCCCGCCTATGAGGCTGTTATTACCACAGGAATAATCCTAGAAAATCACCGTGTCACAAGACAGGAGCTGTTTGCATGTCACCACGCGCCACGACATCATCACAGGTTCCAGGATGCAGTAGGTGGAAACATAGATCTGTTGCTGACTATGCCCCTGAAAGTGTCCCTTTCCTGCTAGAGGCTGGTGATAGAGACGTGCAAATGTGATGTCCAGGAAATGGTGTATCACGTTGGGCTGCACGAGCAGGGAAGGGGACAGAACTGGTTGTTTTGCCAAACCTTTTCTCATTGCTGATAAAACTGAGTACAGTAAGGCCAAGGAATTGCAGGTTCTTGGTTACCTGAAACATCTGAGTCTGTGAGTAGAGCTATGACAACCAGCAGAAGGTTATACTTCAAATATGGGGAGAATCAGCAACATGGGGAGAACTTGTGAAAGGAGATATTCCCAAATATCTGCTTGCAGCTGTTTCTCAGGAAGGTGCCCACCCAACTAGTGATGTTCACTGAACACTTAGGAGAAAGGGACTTTTGCTATGTGGGAGGTGGCAGCTCTTGACTCCTAACATTGGGGTCCCAATCAATTTGGGGCTCAAAAGCCAGTAAGACAGTGAAGAAGTCCAGAATGCTCTTTGGAAGGGCCCCAGCTCATGATGTGAGTGTGACATGCAGGAATTTACAGTGAGCGTTGCTCAGCTGAGCATGTATTTTCTCCCTCTGTCCTGTGACCTGTCACGGTTGTTTATCAACATCTTGGATCACTGCAACATTGTGCTCACGTCATCTTCAGCTGGTCTCAGAGACCTCATGAAGCCTGTGTTCTCTGTATTCCTCAACTGATGCCCTGGAGACAGGACAGATTGCTGTCATGGTCAGCCACTCATGTAACTGGGTGCTTCCAAAAATATCCCATGCCACACTTACTTTTCCTGAGAATCTTAGTGCACTGTGCTTACATCTAGTTGGGTTTGTCCGTCCACTGCAATCTTTAAGCACACAATGCCTTGCTGATCTGGGCTAGGCTCTGGCTTGGAGTCACTTCAGGTGAGAGGCAGGAAGCTACAGCTGTCAGCATTGATGTGTCCAACTGCTTGACCTTGAGACAAAACCAAGGTGATGGGACTCAACAAAAATGAGATCCTTATCTGTGGGTTGTCCTAGCTGAGCATGTGTGAGGTCATAGGTTGGGGGAGTGAGGTCTTGGTGATGACTGGTGTGATGGTCGAAAAAATGGCACTGGTAAGGAAAGTATCAATCATCAGTAAACTTCCAAACATATGGAACAAGATATGGGTTCAGTCTGCTTATCACACCAAGAGACTGTCTCTTCAAAGTGCTGGGAACAAGGTGTAAGGAAAAAGGGGCTGGTGAACGCTCTAGAGACCACAGAGGGATCTGCTAATGAAGTAAGGTGGTCAGTTAAATCATACATTTGGGTAAGTTAAGTTCCACAGTTTTTTTTTAAATAAATGCCAATGATTTACACTTTTGGTCATATTGTTTCTGATTTGGGCTTAAGTGCTCTAAAACTGAAAAAAACATAGTGTCTAAACTTCTCCTTGGCTTCTGTAGGTCATATGTACTCTCTGAGATTTAGCCAAACTGAGATCATTGCAACACAAAGATGGAATGATGCAACTGTACCAGATGTCGTTCCTCATGATATCCTGAGTGGTTGAGTAGACAGGCAAAACTTAAGTTATCTGTCTTGATCTATAAAAACATTATTTACTAAGCAAAGCATTAGTAACCATGTTTATCAGTGTGTACATACAGTTCATTTCTAGGATGCAATTGTGACTTAAATATTAGAATAGATTGCAGCCAGAGATGTAGAAGAGTATGGTCTCCAAGAATCAGTAATTCATCACACGGCATGCACTGTTGGTTAGGAAATAAGGGTGTATTCAGATTTACTACTGCAAATGCACCTAGAGAAGTTTGAGAAGTTACCTCTCCCAGCTCTTTGTGACCACTTCTTAATTTAATGACAGAGCTGCCAGCATGATCCTCTTTCACTTCATTCACCTCAACCTAAACCAGAGATAGAATCATAGAATCATAGAATAGTTGGAAGGGATCTTTAGTTGGAACCCCAGTAGGGTTGGAAGGGACTTTTAAAGATCATCTAGTCCACCCCAACAGCCATGAGCAGGGACATCTTCAACTAGAGCAGGTTGCTCAGAGCCCCATTCAACCTGACCTTCAATATTTCCAGCAATGGGGCATCTACCATCTCTCTGGGCAATCTGTGCCAGTGTCTCACCACCCTCATCGTAAAAGATTTCTTCCTTATATCTAGCCTGAATCTACCCTCTTTTAGTTTAAAACCATTACCCCTTGTCCTGTCACAACAGGGCTGGCGGGGGGGAGCTACTATTTTGTAATGAAAAGCCTGTCCCCATCTTTCTTATAAGCCCCCCTTAGGTATTGAAAGGCCAGAGTAAGGTCTTCCCAGAGCCTTCTTTTCTACGGGCTGAACAACCCCAACTCTCTCAGCCTGTCCTTATAGGAGATGAAGGTGACTTGAGAAGACCTGGCTGATTAGGCATTAAATGTATTAGGATTTACATAATCTGCTCTGGTGGCTCAGTTGTGGGTTGGTAACCACCAGCTGAAAGATGATAAATGACAACTGGGGACAGTAATGAATAGTTAGAGATTGTAATATCTTGAAGGCTCCAGTTACTGCCATTGCAACTCTGTGACCATGCCTGAAGATAAGAGTGTGGGAGTTACGTGATTGTGCAAGTGACTAAGCAATTAGCCCCAAAGGCAACATGGAACATTTCTCTGTGCCTCCATTTCCCATCTGCAGAAGCAGAACAGTGCTGCGTGTTCACTTTCACTTACCACGTTCTGTTTTGACAGTAAGTGTGAGGATTCAACATTAAACAGGAATTTCTCAAATGCATCATAAGGGAACTAGGCATCTACTGAAATATAACTAAAACGATACTTAGAAATTACTGGAGATGAGCCCACGTCCTTGCAGTAACAACGGTTACACTTCATCTCCTTCATATTCTCTTTTTCATATAAAGAGATCAGAAAGACGTTATTTCCCCATATTAAGATCACATGGCAAGCCTTTTCTTGGAGCAAAATGCCTGCTAAAACATTTTGGTTTATGTAAAGGCACAAAGTGGTATTACCTATGGGGCTTCGGGCTGCAGGGGCCTCCAGGCAAAATACTCTACATGCTGAAGAGGAAATGCAGTTACTGAAGTCAAGTTTATGTTTTTTAACCTATTTTTCTTGAGATAACTTTGTCAGATTGTCAAACAAACTCTCCAAAGGGATTTGAGTCACAACCACATTAAACTGGAATCCAATCTTGTTATGCTGGCCTCAGCGAGTGGATATTCCCTCTGAGCAAGCATGCACTGTATTAAGCTGCCTTCTGTTTCTTCAACCTAAGCTGTGAATGTATAATCATATTTCCTTTTGAAAATGACTTGTTTTTCTTCATTACAGAAACAGGATTGATTTTCCTACAGAGTGTTATACTTGTCGAAGCAGCTATAATCAAATTTCAGTGTAATGTCCCTACACAAGTAATTCCCACAATTAAAACTGTAACCATTCTGGATACCTGTTGGGTTGTATTCTAATCTTCAGATGCATCTGGAATAGGTCCACTGAGAACATGGGCCAAATCCACAGCTTGTGCAAAACGAAGTCATTTGAGCCATCTCTGGATACCAACTGTGGATATAACTACCTACTTTCAATGAAATACACAGAGTCACTCATTAATACTGGAATGACAAAAGGAAAAAATTGGACAAAGAAGTAAAAATAAATTCCCTTCCACATTGGAGAATGACAGCAGCTACATAATTTTTAAAATTTTCCAGTATTCCAAACATTCCCTCATCTAATCCTAAATAAAATTAAGTGGAGGTGGATACAAGGATAGCAATTTTTCAGTAGTTAGCTCAGGAGAGGCTTCAGTGGCCCAAGAGCTCCCATGCCAAACTACAGTAAGAACGCACTAGCTCAACAGGCTCTATTTTGCGTGAACGGCCTTGCAATTTAATGAAGATATTTAGGTCAGTCTTGAAGAAAGCATGGGCTAACACTGCATTCTTTTATATGTGTGACTTTCAAGTGCTGCCTTTGCTGCCTCCTCAGCAAGTCCATGATTTCTTTCTGAAATCCTGTGATTAAGCTGGCATGTCTACTTATACGGGATATGAAGCACAAGATCTAGGCAAAGTTCATTTTAAAACCAAAACCAAAACCAAAACCGAAAAACAAAACCTAAATCATTTAAAAATATCTTTTCTAGGGCTTTACTTTCCCGCAGGTTTCTTCCCCTATGTTGTGATCTGTACCTTTGGAGGCTTTTCTTCTTCCTTTGTCTTCCTCCATCAGAAAAGTCCCAACTGAATGGACTTCAGTTCAAAGAGATACTTCAGGATTGCTGAAGAAGTCCCCCTTAACTGACCAGTGCTTGAATATCTGCAAAACAGAAATTAAAATCAAACCCGGCAAAGAGGTGCAAACCATTCTGTGATATTACTAAAATGATCCTACAGGTAATTCTCCAGACTTCCAGTAATCATTTATAGCCCTAGTAAGGGTTTGCCAATTTGTTCAAATTCACCTTTCCTGGATAAAACTTCAGAGAGAAGGCAAATATGGCTGCCTTCCAAGCACATCATGCTTTTCTGTGCAGCGGTCACTGACAAGGAAACCACAACCCATCTTCAGTCGACTGATGCTCATTCACATGCTCTGAGTCTCCCTCTTTTCTCTCATACACACACACACACACACACTAATACATGCACACATCCACACACTCTTGCAAGATGCTAAGAAACTAAGTTAATAGCAAAAAATTAAGAGAAAACGCATTTTAAATATAAAGTGCATCACAGCTCCCACTGCGTGGCAGCAGTTAGGTGATATAAAACTAACTATAAACTTGCCCTAAAGGGCAGCTCTGGATTTCCTCCATTACAGGGGGATGAATGTTTAAAGCAGTGCAAACAACAGTGCTGCTGAATTTGCAGCTCCACCTATTTTCTGAAGGTCAAGCAGCCTGACCTCCTTACAGGCATGCACTGCTGCACGTGCGAGCGCGTACGCACACACACGCGCGGAGTGAAGTGAGTAAAAACGAAGTATTTGCCGGCATGCCTTTCACTTATATCCACTTAGCATTATCTATTGTAGTCATTCCATTGGAGAACATCGTGTTATTAAGGGAGGCCAGCTCTGCCAAGTGTTAGTCCCCCAGAGGGGACTCACCCATGTGTTAAACATTTTAGCTCTCATAATAGAAAGCTATGCTCTATATTTCAATGACAATTCACTTAGTGTTTACAGATGAGATGCTTGGGAGTGCACCCCAGCAAGAAGTGTTTGCTTTTGATGCTGAGAGAGTGGGCAATAAAATCATGTAGTGCATACTGTTTGAGAGACAGATGAGTCTTGTAGCAGCCAGCAAACCAGATCCTCAAGTTCATCTCGGGCCCTTACTGTGTGCATCAGCCTTGCCCAGTTATGGAGAGCCCTGAACACACTTGACTTCCAGAGGCAGCAAGTTGTTAGGGGAGTGGAGTGGCTGGAGACTTTCAGAAATGTAGCATCCCTTTGCAATTAGACAAACAAACTGCTCCTTTCTACACAGCAGTCGTTCTGGAGGCATCCTGTTACAGAAAAGATGGAAATATTTCAGGCTGCTTCATCTGCTTTAGAAGGGAGAGCAGACTTCACACAACCTTGTTGCTATAAGCAGAGAGCGTGTAAACATGAAGGAAGAAAAAAGCAGGGAATTACGGGAGGGAATTACAGATTCCTCATGGAGCCTTTCACCCAATACTCTTCTAAAACAGTCTGACATTCTGAAACAGCATGAACTTTGGAAGAATGTTCCAGTTTTGGTTTCCTTTAAGTAGATTTGACTTTGTCTCATTTAAAGCGAATGTGTTGCTTTGTTGATGTGAAAGTTTTGATGACACACCACTCTAATTGTTCGCTGCTCTCGAGAAGCACAAACCTGCACACGATGCTCTATGACATGTTTTTGTGCTTCTCGTTGTTATAGTTTTCCACCACTGATCATCACAGCAAGTCAACCTGCAAATAAGTACTCCTGAGCACTTTAATGAGGCCCTTATCTCTGGCCAACTTAGGAACACTCATTGGGCTCTCCCCTGTTGAACAGCAGCAACTCCAAATAACTGTCCCATTAAAATGAATGCGCTGCTGTCAGAGATGTCAGGTTGCAGGGGCGGCAAGCTTCTGAAGCTGCTATTGCATCATTCTTTTACTGGGCCAAGGTACAATGCCTACCGGAGTGATTAGAGCAATTACTCAGCACTGTTTGTCACAGTCAATCAGATGTGACCAGCATGAACACAGCCGTGACCTAGACCTGCCTCTCTAGCACGCATTATTATTGGTTGTCATCTTCGTCTTCTGTAGCTCTATGCATGTGCCTAAGTTGGAAACGCACTAAGAAAACTTCCTAGCAATTATTTCTCTTTTGTTTCTCTCCTTCATGGGCCTCTCCAATCATCTGGTGCATGCTTTCTTCTTTTGTCTTTCTGCCTGTGCTCCTGCTGTGCAACGAGTTAACTGGCAAAAGCCACTTGGGAGTCACTAATGTCACCCCTTCTCTGTTGTTAGTTTAGCATGGACCAGAGAATGCTGCTCTTTGGGAGCTAATGGAAGATATGAGAGAAACCCTGGTCCTCGTAAGTCCAGATCTCTGTACATCTCCTTTATAGCATTTTAAATGGCAAATGCAATCTAGCGTGAGTATTTCATAGTAGACTGCTTATTAAGATTAAAAAAATGCAGATAAAAATGTGTTGCTCAAGTTCATGTAAAGAAAGTTCTGTGATTTGTTTTTGTATGGCAGGGATTAGGGTATTTGAGAGGAATTATGCTTGAACCACCGACTCAAGTTGCCTGGCCCCTGTACATGGCTACTGGTTCTCACTCTTGCTCTTCATTTCATCTTAAGCTTTGCTTGAGATCTGCAGGAAAGCAAGGACAAGCACATCTCTGCTCTCTAGTCTTCAGCTTTCCCTGCATGGACAAAAGTATCCAGCTGTGGTGCACCTCTGAACTGTCACCTTCTCTCATCTTTTTTTTCTTTTTTTCCTATGCACATACATGAAAGATACTTCATCAGTATTATCAAAGAAAGAGCCGAAAGGCATGGAGACATATGTTTCAGGAGGCTGAGATGCCACAGTGATATAACTTCAGTCAGATGAATGGGTGAGGAAACTTGAGACTGCCTAGTACTATTCAACAGCACAACGATACAAATATCCTGCATGCAGATGTGTGATGGAGACTATAGGACATTATTTCATGCAGGTCATATCAGCAGAGGTTCTTACACTGATGCCGTCAGCTGTTAGTGGGGAAAATAAGAAGCTCGTGACAAGAATGTGTGTGTGAACAAGACTTCAAGTCTCAGTAAGGGCAAGATCTTAAATGTGCATTATTGTGATTATTGCTACCAAGAAAAATGCCTGCATTGTTAAATGCAGCTATGACTAGTAACGAAGGAATAAAGGGCTCTCTGATCACAAAAAATCCCAGCGCTTTGTCACATTAGTACAGTAATTTCAGTATTGCTTTTAAAACAGTTGTTCAAAGCAATCAGTTAGCAATACAGTATTAAACACAAAATGCTTTGTAATTATTTTTCCACGAAGTAGATACATACTACACAGTTTATAATATATACTATGCTCTATGATGGTCTAAGGACCCTGAAGTTTAAACAGTTTCTCAAATACTTTGCTAGAATCAGGAAACATAGCTACCTTACACAGGCCACTGGTGATGACTCTTTCACATGCCCCTTAACTATCTTTTCTCAGCCTGGCTGAATCAGAAGTTCAGCAGTCTGCTACTCTTTGGATACCATGGAAAAAGGTATTGGGATGCGGGGCACAACAGAGTATTTCAGCTCTCTGTCTTCAGGGGTAAAAAATTGTGATGCTTTGTAGTTTTCCAGATCCTTAAATCCTTTGAAAAGGTTTTAAGGATAAAAACCTAAAGTTAGCTAGAAAATAACACACATTTGCAATAATAGATTAAAATTACAAATACATGAAGTAAGAAAATTTATTGCTAAGATTATACTTAATAATAGTAAGTATCTGTAGCTGATTTAGCATCTCGGCTGCCTGACAGACTGGCTGATTAGCCTTTACAATGTACCCCAGGGCTGGCATACCCTGGCAAAATCTTAAAAGTATATCTTTTTTTCTCACTTCTCACTAGTAAAGGTGATTGCCAGAGCCATCCAGTGCAACTGCTCTGCACAATCTCTTTTTTCCATAGCTCAGAAAAGAGCAATTGTCTCTTCCCATTTACTCTCCTTTATTGACAGTAAGGAGGTAATGCAAGGGATCAATTCTTTTACCTTTTCTTTAAGGTTACCAATTGCTTATGTTAATTAGCAAATTCCTGGCTTCAGCTTTAATCTGTCTATTCTTGTAATCTAGGACACAATAACAAAGCTTTATAAGTCTTACAGCAATTGTCAGTAGATGCATCTTATTAAATGTAACTGTAATCAGGCTTTTAACACCAACCTATGGCTTCTAACTTAAAATGAAGGATGAAACCCCGGTTTTGATTTGGTAACATCCACATACTTGCTGTTAGTTAAGGGAGTTCACTAGGGCCCTTTCACACTTAGAAGGATGTTCTGAGGGCAGCCAGAACCACAGCAAAACTCTGTCATCTGACTCAATCTCCTGTTGACCATTTGCACCAACTGTTGTGACATTTCTTTAGTCTGAGGCAGGAAAGAAGAGAATCTTGGTACAGACTAACTTAAATGTTCTTATAATTAATTACTAGCAAATGGATGGTCATGAAGGCAGTATGGCATATAAAATAACTGAATAAATTAAAAGGTTCAAAGGGTTGAATATATGTATTCGTGAATCTAAGAACCGAGTTTAATTACATGACTGCAAAACGGGGGTTAATCAGTTAACTTGTTTTCTGCTGTGCAGCCAACAGGTTGCTATAGAGGCGTTGCTACTTCTGCTGCAACTTCTCCCCTTGTAAGAAGCGGTTTGAGAGCACATGCTGATATCCTTAGAGAAGCCACTGAATGTGGTGATTCTCCATGTGGGTGAATGCACTGCAGGACCAGAGCCTTGATGGGGTGTAAACTGGCAAATGCTCTTTCTCACTTTTGCACTACATGAAGTTTGGAGATTCTACAGGTGGGCATTCTTCTGTTGTTGTTGTTGAAAGACGTCGTAGTATAGACCCTACTTGTGAAACTCAAGGAAACGGTGGAGACTAGTGAAGTCAGTGGAAGTGTTAAGTATACATGGAGGACATAGCCAAGCCATCAACTTGGTAGATTTTTCCAAATCTTGAACTCCAGAAGATTCACCTATCCATATAAAACAGTAACTAAACAGTAATCATGTTCGTGTCCTAATATTTTCCTAAAATGTTCTGAGGTCCTATGTTAATTTCTGTCTTACACTGGCAGTTCTCCCACTGTGAGATGGCTGTTAAGTTCAGTCAAGGATGGGTTTTTATATAAATAAAAATCCCTAAGAAAACAAGGTTAATACCTCTGAAAAGAAACAATTTTCCTAGTGCAATAAGTTCACTGTTTGACTGAACTAATGGTATAGTGCTGCTTTCAAATTAATTGTTAGTAAAACTATGATGGATTGAAACTTTGCCAAGATTGTTTTAGGGGAAGAATGGCAGATCTTAGTGATTCTGAAAAGTTTTGCAAATGCTGAGGAGAAGGCAAAGAAAAATAAAAGTCAGGTTGTTGGATCTGATTCTGCTGCAGCTGATTGCATCTGGCAGTCTGTCTCCATCTGAGTTGGTAGCTGTGTGAGTACAGTACAAGACTGCATTTTTTTGCTTCCATTAAATCTGAATGGGTTTAATAAATTCAAATATCAGCTTTCTTTTTCCAACTTTACTGACTTTTCTCTGGTAGGAACTGACTTCTCTCCACATAGCTGAATCATCGTTATTGTTATTACCTGCTATTTTAATCACAGACAATATAGCCAGTGTTGTACAAGACTAAAATAGTCTCTTTTACCAATGAATTTATGATCAAAAATATAGAAGTTCTGACTACGTCACAACCACTCTTGATATAGTGACTGTACTTAGCCATCTGGAAGAAAGATTTACCAAAAATGATAACTAGCAAATAGCTAAACAACTTTTCCCAAGCCTCATAGAAAATTTACGCTTCTCTACTCATGCTTTTGAAACACCTTGGGGAACATTGGTGCTATGGACAAGCATGTGGGCTTACCCAGGTTAGTTTCAAATGGTCTAAGGGGTTAGCTGGGGCAGCCTGGAGCCCGACCTGAGTTAGTTACTCTACTGAGAGGCAGAAGATTAAAGCTTTTATGGGAATGGATTGCACTTGTACAAAGCAATGCTCAAGCTTAACAGCACAAAATAATTATTTTATTTTATTATTACATGTCAAACTTCTCCTCCTCTTTAGACATTAGCAGGAATATCAGAAGCACCTGAGATTCAGCAAACCCCCATGATAAGCCAGGACAGCTGAAAGGGTCCTCTCAAAACTCCACGAAAATCACTGGTTTCCTTAGAGTAGACACTTCAATGTGCGTAGATGTGCTGGGGTGGTGGTCACCTACACTGAGCCAGCAGCACAGAGGAGAAAAGCTATTAGCTGAATACATTTGTGGCCACAGTAAATCTAACAATAGGGCACGAATTTCAGATCAAAAACTTTTTGGCTATAAGATATAAAGCACTGAGCCAGGATAACCTCACTCCACCAATTTAAATGTGGTAAAAGTATTTTGGATGTATTAATTTTGTACTACTGGGGTTTCTGCCAAATTGCATACTGTCTGCAATTTTCTGCCTGCTTCATTCAAACTTTTGCTTTAAACTAGCACCTGATCTCTCAGCCTACTACATCATCTACAAAAAATTAAGCTGCATAAACTCTGTATTATGTACACAGGTGACTGCAACAGAAAAAGTCATATATGTGTGCTTACCTAGATGGGACCTCTACCACTCTGTGCTCCAGTAGGGAGTAGGTCTGATGAGATGGGTGCAGAACATCGGCCTTATGTTCAGCGTGGGAAGTAAATGTGAGGAAATGTTTCCCCTCGGCCTGAAACTGGCCTCAGGAATTCTTGCCCCAGTCTAACATACAATATTAATTACATATTAATAGTCTGTGCCCATGGTTATGGGAAGTGGGTTCCTTTGTATCTGCTGTTGCTGGGTTCTGATTCCCCAATTCCCCCGTGTAGCCGTAGCCAATCCAGGTCTATGAAGTCTGCTCCTGTTATTCCCCTTGCTGTTACATATTAAGTGCAGATTATCTGTGTAGGAAGCCTAAAACAAAACTAGGAGAATTATAAAACTTTGGTCTGGTAGTTAAACCAAGGAAATAATTTTGGTTTCTTCTGAAATAATTTTTTTCTTCAGTTTTTGTTAGAGGGAAAAGATTTTCTCTCTTTGCTTTGCTTATGCAGCTTTGGATAGAGCAAGACACAGTAAAAGAAAAGAACAGTATAACCCAACACAGTATAGAACTAGATCAAGGTGAGTTGCAATATGCAAATTCAGATTTCTACAGCAAGCATTTATTTCTTCTTATGTAACTTTTCTCTTTAAATGTTATTGATTGAGGATTTATACTTTTCTCATACAGGCAAAGCCTGTCAAAATTGTAGCTAGATAAGTGAATACTGTTGTTTTAGCCTTCATGTTTTAGGCTGGGTTATTATTGTTGTAAAGATTCCCTTCACATCATATTTCCAGCACATAGTTCTGCTATTCCTTACCACAAAAATTGAGACCTTGGCTCTGACTGCTTCAGGTCTTCCAGACAGGTGCTATTTCCCCAGTAGCTTAATTACAGTCTTCCCTGGAGTGTGTACACAGCAGGCACTCTGCATTTATAATTTAACCCTTCAAAGACATGCAATAGTAAATGACATGACCCATGCAGACACTTTGCATAAGAACTTAAAACAAATTATTCTGTTCCTATATAGCATGAAGAATTCAGATCTGGATACAGCAATAAAGTCTATGCACATTTCGTGCCTCAACTTTTGCGTTACGCCCAAAAGATCTTTTGATTCAAGCCAATCCTGAACCCCTTTTTCAACATAGCTTTCTGTTGGGACCATTGAGTCTCTGTCTTTATCTCTCCATTATAAGTAAGCTTGCTCTGCACCTAGTTGCTGCCTGATTTAAAAAGTGTTTCCCTACAACAAGGATATATTCCTTTTATCCTCTCACTTGTCATGTGCTTCCAGCCTTGTTATGTGAGTTTCACACCCAATAGTGTTGTTTCCTACAAGAGGTTATGTATTCTATAATTCCTCCTCTCACAGAAAAATTGGATGCTTTCCTCACTTGAACCAGTTATTGTTACGCAGGGTTTTCCTTTCAGTAGGAGACCGCCGATGTTAAAGGAGTCATATTTTCTCAAGCCTGGTTGATATATGATACAGCACAGATAGCATATGGTAGATCCTACTTACTCTGATACATCTGGTGACAGTGTGTTTCACAGTAAAATTAGAATTCATAAGCTGCAGATAGATAGATTCCCCAACATGTCACAAATTTGTTTTACAGAGCAAAGATTTACTTGAGAGGCAGTGCTTGTGGGTTCTAATGCATTTAACATTGCCTCAGTAATGAAGCTAAACATCAATTTGAATTAATAGTTTGAAGATGGTTAAAAAGAGGGAAAAGGGCTTATGTAGCTTGCCTGAAGTCACCGAGCCAGAGTGCAGAAACACCGGGGTAGAATTGTCTTCTGAGCCCTATTCTTCCATTTTAGCTACCACAGCTTACTTACCTGCTACTGCACTGGCAGTTTAGCAAATTTAGGTCAGACTGTTGCTTCAGAAAAACATAGCTACCCATTAGTGGAATTAATGTATAGTTCCAGCTTGCATTTTGACAAGATTTCTGTGAGGAACATGCAGCTGGATGAACACAGTAAATCTACAGCAGCAGTGGATGAGACTGGGTGATTTTTTTTTAACAATACTTTACATACTGTTTTTTTTATTTCAAGAAAGTCATATTAAAAAAACCTGCACGGGTCTTATGCAAGAGCAGGATATATGCAGAAAGTATTTGCTTTTATCACTGTATAAATAAAAGACTGAAAACCTCTAATGATGAGTAATAGGCTTTTCAAAAAATGACAAGGAGAAAATTGTGCCAAAGTAAATACAGAAAAAAGTGTCCCTTAAAAATGACTCTGTCATTACAATTTACCTGTTCACTTGATATGCGGGACCTGAAGGGCACTTGCTACAGGAAGTTAAATAGGTTTTAAAGTATCTTCTTTGTTGTTTTACCAGAGGCTGTTCACAAAAGTAAGGTGGTTTTGCTCGGAATTGTATTTCAGGTCCTTCTAAAATAAGGAAGGGAACACAAGACCACTGAATGTTTAAATCTTTGATGATGTTTTAAAACTTTCACTTTAGCTGGTGATTACTTGCTTTTCAGCCCAGCTGGTTCTGCGGCAAAGTACAACAGCCATTTTTCCAGGCGGAATGGATTGCATTCTAATATATTTATATTTACGTCTGGGGTGATCCAGCACTCCTTGCTAATGCAAAACCTACAGTTGTGGTTAGAATCAAGGTTTCTTCATGAAATTATTGATACCATTTTTACCAGAGTTCAAACTCCCCTTGCTTTATGATCTTACAAGTCACATCTACAGCATTTTTATCATCCATGTAGGATGATGACTTGTGGGCAGGCAGTATGTTCAAATTCTGATAGAGTCTGTCCTCTCCTACCTGCCTGGGTTCCCCAAAGCTTGGGTATGAACTGGTATGTGTGCAGTGCTGGCAGTCAGGGGACAAGGACCTTGGTGAGAAACACAGTGCCACCAACTTGACAGTACAATGTCTTTATAGATACTTTTGGCTTTAACTGCATGGTAACTTGGATGGTTGGGGACAGAGAATTGTTCAGTTCCACTTAAAGCATAGTTAATTAAAACGCTGGCATTTTTTTGGCTGGTATTGTTGCCTATGAGCTATGCACATGGACTCCCTGGCAAGCAAGTCCTTCCTCTTCTGACCATCTTGTTGCTGTTATCATTATTACCATCATCATTAGGCTTCTGCTTTTGTAATGATGCCACATAGATTAACAGATCATTTACAACTAAATTATGCAAGCCATATCTGTGTGACAGTGCGTTCTGTAACTGAAAAAATGCAATGGAGTAAAATTCTCTGAGGTTGACAGTATTTTGTCATGTCAGTGCAGAGTAAGCTAAACTATCTCTGATATTGTTACCATGCTGTTATTGCTAGTATAACTGCAACCGTTATTAAGGGCCAGTGCAAGTGTCGTCATACACATGGCCACCGAATTGAAAATCAGCACTGTCTCTAAAAAAACTTTGCTTGACATAAATTTATATCAGACTTCAACAGGAGCTTCACTGGTGCATTGTTAAATGTCAAGGGACTTTAAAAATACCAGTGCATGGAGCCTCACAGCGTCCTAATCAGCTAGCTTCTCCAGGATGGGTGGCAGAAAATACCTACATCTGCAAATGGCAATATTCCTGTTTTACAGAAGGACAAATCTGCATTCAAACAGTGATTGAGTCAAATATGGTGACATAGGAAATCTGCAGCAGAGGTACTAACAGAACTCAGATCTCCTGCATTCAGTCCTGTATGTTATATGTCCAAAGATTTCTTCACTCTGTACAGCCAGCATTCTGGAAATTCTCATGATTGTTATTGTTCTGTTTTGATCATGTAAAATACCATGACACTTCCTGTGAGTAGCTCCATAATAGGTTTCTTTAAGTATTTTCTACCAAGTAGAGGAGAACAGACTTCCTAGAGGAGACTATCTTTACTTTGGACAAAGAGAGTGAAAGTACTTGGCCTTGATTAATTTGGTGCGTTCTGCTCATTTCCCAGTCCTGTTATTAGTGGGGCTCTTCTTTGTCAATTTGTTGCAAATATGTAGTCACAGAGTAAGAACAGTGGCATTAATTGTAGATGGGATATACAGTTAGCACTGCCCTCAGTAAGAGAGTATGTGGTGACAACTTATTGTAGAAGATGACTGAGCACTGGGAGTAACATATGCACTGCTTTCATGCTGTGGTTGGTGATGAGAATATTCAGAACATACATGACATACTTGAAACAAACGTAATTAGATGACCTTTATCTCATTCATATATGCTTGCATGATGCACATCCATAAAACAAGCCACAGCATTTTAGGGGACACATCCTCATGGGAAAGCTATAGATAGTTGTTTATTTTAAAATAAATAAATAAGGTCTCCTGCATGTTAGTGTGGCTTATTTAGCTCAGAACTTCAACTGGTTGTTTGCCATGTCACCCTGATGTAGGACTGTTCTCTTATCAATTCTAAAGCTTTTGACATCCTGCATTCAAGTTCACTTTGGATTAGTAGGGATTCTGGACCCTAAACTTTTGATTACTTGTGACACCTTTGTTCATTTGGTCCACAAGCATGTACCAATGGATCATTTTATTTAAATTAAAAATTTCACTGCTTCTCCATCATCTTGAGATTTATTTTTCATCCTCCATCCCCATGCTAGAAGTACACACATAAGCCCACGTGTAGCCAGTAGGACTTACAGACACACATCCACAGTAACATGATTCGATATCACTAACTGTAACAGGAGCAGAACAGTAACACTCGGGTCCCTAAGTGGATGTGGCATTGTTTAAGCCTCAGGCATACAAATTAAAGCACCTACTAGCTGGCATAATTTGCTTGGTCAAATATCAAGACAATTCTTCCACTAGCTCCATCCTAAGAAAAAAACCCCAAACTTTAAAACCAGCCTCTGCTTTCTTCTATTCCATGTATCCTGGAACAGATTTGAAGACTGCAGAATACATGCTGGTATTGGAAATAAACTGGCACTGGAAAATAAAGAAAGTGTAATACTAGCAAATTGCAGAGGCCATGACAAAATTCAGGCATGAGGACTTCTCCTTCACTGCTCAGAAAAGACCATCCTTGGGGAAAAAAAAAGAAAAAAAAATTGCCCAAGTAAAAAAGTTACTGGTCAAAAGTCACTGATGCAAAAAAAAAATGCCGCAGGCCCTTTACAAAGCAGATTCCTTATTGTAGTACAATTAGATAACTAACACAGCAGTTGAAATTCAGTGAGATTTGGTACCTAACTTCCTTAACTTGGCTTTTCTTCAAGCATCCGCTATTCCTACAACTTAGGAATTGCAGTCTTTCTAATCACAAACCCAATTTATCACAGCATCATCATTCAGGTTTCCCCTTATTCCATTAATTTTTTGCAAAACATGAGCCCGTTGCCATCCAGAACCATCCACCGGTGTAATACAAGCATTTACTTATGTTGGTACTTGGCTACCTTGCTTGTTCTCTCAGCTACACACGGAAGTGGTGACTCTGGCAAGTATCCCCTGGAAGAGTTGGATCAGTTAAAACACAAGCATCCTGTCTTCATTAACTATTACCTCTAATCCCTGTCAATATTATTGGTATTTGACCTCCCAGACAAGAGCAATGCAATGCTGTGCAACTGTGTTTCTTGTTCCAACTGATATGTACACTCAGGTACAGTCAATGAGATGCGGTTCTACATGGTAGGTCCCTTCAAGCATCTCTTTATAACCTTGGATATACCACCTATTTTCCGTCATCAGGTAAAGGTTGGGACTCCAGCAAGACATCAGTTTTATGATTGATTGTTTCTCAGAGAAGAAATGTAGTAAAATAAAGTTGGACTGAATCCTAAGTTGCTTACTAAGTTTCTCTCTGTGTTTTTCCAGTTGTGAACAAGACAACAGGAATTTGCTTTGTAAACACCAAAGGCCAGACTTTTAAATGTGTTTGAAGAGCCAAAGTAGAATTCAGATGGGCTACAGATGCACAGGGTATAAAATAATCTACAAAAACTAAGGAAAAACTGCTGAAAGAAATCAGCAATTGTGCTGTTACTGACATTGCCTTTTTTCATTGTTTTCCTCCTTTCTGCATACTAGGGTCTTCCGATAGCTTTGTTTTCACAGAATCACAGAATCACTAGGTTGGAAAGGACCTTCAAGATCATCAAGTCCAACCATTAATCCAGAACCACCATGTCCCCTAAACCATGTCCTGAAGCGCCACATCCACACGTTTTTTGAACACTTCCAGGGATGGCGACTCCACCACCTCCCTGGGCAGCCTGTTCCAATGCCTGACCACCCTCTCAGTGAAGAAATTTTTCCTAATATCCAATCTAAACCGCCCCTGGCGCAACTTGAGGCCATTTCCTCTTGTCCTATCACTAGTTACTTGGGAGAAGAGACCAACACCCTCGTCGCCACAACCCCCTTTCAGGTAGTTGTAGAGAGCGATAAGGTCTCCTCTCAGCCTCCTCTTCTCCAGACTAAACAACCCCAGTTCCCTCAGCCGCTCCTCATAAGACTTGTGCTCCAGAACCCTCACCAGCTTCGTTGCCCTTCTCTGGACACGCTCCAGCACCTCAACATCCTTCTTGTAGTGAGGGGCCCAAAACTGAACGCAGTATTCAAGGTGCGGCCTCACCAGTGCCGAGTACAGGGGCACAATCACCTCCCTACTCCTGCTGGCCACACTATTCCTGATACAGGCCAGGACGCTGTTGGCCTTCTTGGCCACCTGGGCACACTGCCGGCTCATATTCAGCTGGCTGTCAACCAGCACCCCCAGGTCCCTTTCCGCCGGGCTGCTCTCCAGCCACTCCTCCCCAAGCCTGTAGCATTGCATGGGGTTGTTGTGGCCAAAGTGCGGGACCCTGCACTTGGCCTTATTAAACCTCATACAGTTGGCCTCTGCCCATCGATCCAGCCTGTCCAGATCCCTCTGCAGAGCCCTCCTACCCTCCAGCAGATCAACACTCCCACTCAGCTTGGTGTCATCTGCAAACTTACTGAGGGAGCACTCAATTCCCTCATCCAGATCATTGATAAAGATATTGAACAAGACTGGTCCCAGAACCGAGCCCTGGGGAACACCACTCGTGACCGGCCGCCAGCCGGATTTAACGCCATTCACCACAACTCTCTGGGCTCGGCCATCCAGCCAGTTCCTCACCCAGCGAAGAGTAAACCCGTCTAAGCCACGAGCCGCCAGTTTCTCCAGGAGAATGCTGTGGGAGACGCTGTCAAAGGCTTTACTAAAGTCCAGGTAGACAACATCCACTGCCTTTCCCTCATCCACTAGGCGGGTCACCTGGTCATAGAAGGAGATCAGGTTGGTCAAGCAGGACCTGCCTTTCATGAACCCATGCTGGCTGGGCCTGATCCTTTGGCTGTTCTGCAGATGCCCTGTGAGCACTCTCAAAACCAACCGCTCCATAATCTTCCCTGGAACAGAGGTCAGGCTGACAGGCCTGTAGTTCCCAGGATCCTCCTTCTGGCCTTTCTTGTAGACGGGCGTCACATTGGCAAGCCTCCAGTCTTCTGGGACCTCCCCTGTTAACCAGGACTGCTGATAAACAATGGAGAGTGGCTTGGAAAGCTCCTCTGCCAGCCCTCTCAGTACTCTCGGGTGGATCCCATCAGGCCCCATAGACTTGTGGGTGTCCAGGTGGCTTAGCATGTCCTTGACTGCTTCCTCCTGGATTATGAGGAGTACATTGTGCTCTCCATCCCCGTCTTCCAGCTCAGGGGGCTGAATATCCTGTGGATACCTGGAGTGGCTATTAAAGACTGAGGCGAAGAAGGCATTAAGTACCTCAGCCTTGTCCTCATCCTTGGAGACAATGTTCCCCGCCATATCCAGTAAGGGATGGAGATTCTCCTTGCCTCTCTTTTTGTTGTTAATATATTTGTAAAAACATTTTTTATTATCCTTTACGACTGTGGCCAGACTGAGCTCTAGCTGGGCTTTTGCCTTTCTAATTTTGTCCCTGCTTGACCTAACGAGATCCTTGTACTCTTCATGAGTTGCCTTCCCCTTCTTCCAGAGGTGATAAACTCTCCTCTTTTCCCTGAGTCCCAGCAAAATCTCCCTGTTCAGCCAGGCCGGTCGCCTTCCCCGCCAGCTCTTCTTACGGCACATGGGGACCGCCTGCTCCTGTGCCTTTAAGATTTCCTTCTTGAAGACTGTCCAGCCTTCCTGGACCCCTTTGTCCTTCAGGACTGTCTCCCAAGGGACTCTCTCAACCAGTGACCTGAACAGGCCAAAGTCTGCCCTCCGGAAGTCCATGATAGCAGTTTTGCTGACCTCTCTCCTTACTTCACTCACAACTGAGAATTCTATCATGTCATGGTCGCTAAGCCCAAGACGGCCTCCGACCACCACATCTCTCACCAGTCCTTCTCTGTTTGTAAACAGCAGGTCCAGTAAGGCACCTCCCCTGGTGGGCTCACTCACGAGCTGTGTCAGGTAGTTATCCTCCACACACTCCAGGAACCTCCTAGACTGTTTCCTCTCTGCCGTGTTATACTTCCAGCAGATGTCCGGTAGGTTGAAGTCCCCCACAAGAACAAGGGCCAGCGAATGCGAGACCTCCGCCAGTCGCTTATAGAATGTCTCATCCGTCTCTTCATCCTGGTTGGGTGGCCTGTAACAGACTCCCAGCAGGATGTCTGCCTCATTGGCCTTCCCCCTCATCCTTACCCACAAGCACTCTACTTGGTCTTCACAATCTTCGATTTCTATGCAATCAAAACACTCCCTAACATACAGAGCCACCCCACCGCCTCTCCTTCCCATTCTATCCCTTCGGAAGAGCTTATAGCCATCCATTGCAGCACTCCAGTCATGAGAAGCATCCCACCATGTTTCTGTGATGGCAACTACGTCATAGCTGTCGCGCTGCACAATGGCTTCCAGCTCCTCCTGTTTGGTGCCCATGCTGCGTGCATTGGTGTAGATGCACCTGAGCCGGGCTATAGATTTCAACTCTGGCACGTTGAACCTACCCCTAGGTTCAACTCTAGTGAGCCCTAGACTTATCTAGGCATCTTAGACATGAACTCAGACATGTTTCTTCCAATGTGACCACAGCTGAGCAGTTGAGGTACTTTGGAAAGCTTCCTTGTAGTTTTATTGCAATGTTTTCGTCATCAGAAGATGAGGATACTGTTTCAAGAGGCTGTTTTGTTGCATTTAAAATGATAAATTTTATTCTAGTCCATATAGTAAACAACACTACGATGCAAGAGCTGATAACACAGTCTGCTAAACAGAATTGGTAACTTTTAGAAAAATCCCTGCATCATGGCAAGCGAAGAAACTATATATCCTGCATGATCTTCAGTTTCAGAATTGTTGTTATCCCTTACCCTCCACATGTCACACTGTTGTGCTGGTATAAATACTGTGTCTTTTGCTAGAAAGAGCTGACAGCCGAGCGGACAAGACAGAAACACTGGCAGAAGAGGTGAAGGAATTTGCTCAGGCTCACCCAGCAGATCAGGAGCAGAGGTAGGAGTTGTACTCCTGCTCTCTGGCCACACACGAGGCAAGCCCAGCATCCCATCCCATCCCCTCCACCAACATGCAGGGCTGGAAGAAGGAGAAGAAGGTTTCACGAGGGACCTGAGTGACATGAGATCAGGCGTTTAGAAGTGGAAACCCTTTCCAAGTTGCTGGCTCTCAACATCCAAGGACCCTGTATCTCTCATGCAGCTCCCCAGCATCCTGAGAGAAGGTCTGTTTTCCAGTTCTGCGAGTTTTCCTCAGCACTGAAGTGATGTCGCCTCTCAGCTGCTCTAATCTTTGGGGTGTCCCACACAGAAGTTAGTGAAGTGCCCTGCTGAGGGACACTTATAAATGTCCACTGGGAAACCATGAAGAACTGAACAAATTAATTTCAAATATGCTAAACCGGATTGACATGAATTCAGACCAGTTTTCACCTCCAGACTCCTCATAAACTGAGGAGTGAAACATAAACTCCTCATACACCACAATAAAATAGTGTGTAGCATCCTAAACTCAATTCATTGTGATCTGGCTACAGGCATATTACTTTTGTCTGCTTACAATAAGAATTTTACAGGTTAATTGCAGAACATTTTTCTCTTTTGGCAGTATTTCTCAGTTTCTCTCTCCCTCATTATTTTACTTGATACAGTGGAACAATTTGGCATATTGTTTATATGAGCAACATTATACAAAGGGGAACAGTGTTCTCTTGTTTCTGCAATTTTTTGTCAGTAATTTTTGAAAGCAAGAAGAGTTATTTAAGTGCCTAAATGTGAATATGTCAGACAGCCTGGCTTCGGGTTCCTGATCTTAAACTAATATTTCAAAATTAATTTCAGAGACACCTGTCACACACAGTTGTGAGCCAAGCAGAGCAGCTTTTCACTGAAAGAACAGCCGTTAGTTTGTGAAGAAGATATCTGTAAGCTTTGAGTCATGGAGGGAGCACCACCCTGCAATTCAATATTATGTTTCAAGTTTCGAAAAAACACTGGAAACGGTTGTGTTGTAAAGTTGCTTTTTGTGAAAGTAGGGAAATTATGTTCAAAGTACTAATAAATTTCTAATACACATACAGCAAAAAAAAAAAAAAAGAAAAAGGCAATTCATGGGATACTATTAAGAAAATAATACATTTCATGGAAGCAGAACGTAATAAAATACATTTTCCCTACTTCAGCAACAACCCATTTCCCCCCCCATTTCAACGTATGATTGTTCCTCTGTTGCGTTATTGTTACTATTTCTCTCCTATATAAACATAGGAATCATAATCCAATGCTCCCTATACTGTGCAAAAACAGAGCATAATGATGGCCCAAGATACAAGTAATTTTGCAGCCATGACATCAAGGCCAGGAAAGACTGAAATGCATCTTTAAAATTTCACTGCACCACTTTGAAGTGTTAAGTGAACTGGTGCTGTTGAACCTGTCCATTAGTTTCATAAGTTGTTTACCTTCTAAAAGGTAAATTGTGATCTATAGAAGCAGAGACTGACATCTTTTTCCTCTTCTTTATAAGCACAGTATACCCTCTACAGTCCCTTCCAAACTGGATGTTCAGAAGTTTTGCTAATATAAAAACATGCTTCTAATATTAAAACACAAAATATACTGATAGTAGTTGTTTTACTTTTGTTTCAACTAAACAACAGTATTTAGTCCTGAAACAGTAAAAAACCCCAAGCAACACAACCCAAAACAGTTCACTTCTAGCTTTTCATAAAATTAAAAAATATCTGAAAGACATATTGGGATCTGAGTCATCTCTCTTGTGACCAACTTGGGGTTAATTTTTTATATTTTTCCCTATTTTTTGACTTTGATGGTTTATAAACATATGTTTTAGAAAACATTATGGATAGAAGATGCATTGGATAAATTAATCAATATTTAATTTATTCATATTCTTTTGGGCTTATCTTCATTAAAGTAATATCTTTTTTTATGTGTGGTCTGGGAACTCTTTGCTTGAGAGCCCGTTTGATAAGTCAAGCTTTTCCAAACAAACCCCAGCTGAATTCACCTTTCTTCCCGAAACCAGAGTTTGCTCCTTGGCATGAAATCCACGACTGAAATGCTGATAAAGATTCCCAGTGAAATCTTCCAAACATTCTTCATAATATCATGTGTGATATAGTGACAAGCTATATGTTTCCCTGGCACTGAGATTGAAAATGGAAATGTTAAGTATAAATCTTTGTGGAAGTTTCAGTAATTTTTAATAATTTGTTCTTTTGTGGCATTCATATGTGAATGATATATTTGTCCTACAGCAATGCGAATTCATTTCCCCACATCTATAATATCTGCAGTAAGCTAAATTAAAAATACATTTGTACTTGTACAGTTAAATGATCATATTTAATGAAATGTCGGAGATGAATCTTAGCAAATAGTCAGGAAATTATTTCAGAAAGAGCAGCATTTCATTACTGGCAGTCAGGGAAAAGCAAAGAGATTAAACAAATGGTTTACTACTCCAAGATATCTGAGGAGGCGGGGGCAGTTCTGTGGTGGGGTGGCTGCGAATATCAGACCTCAGCGGGGATTTTTACCTGCGAGCACTGAAGCATTTGTACTGCGTGAGGTTGGCATGGCTAATCCTTGATGATGAGAAAGAGCTGTTGATACCTGGGCCTGAAGAGGCTGCGGGTGTTGCATGGGCACTGCTTTCGGATGCTGGGAAGCACGAAGGCTGCGTGCTGCTCAGCGCTTCCTGCTGGCTGCTGCCGTGGGTGCCGGTCCCAGGGAGCCCATGGGATGTCTGCCTGGTCCTCGAGCAGCTCTGGAGCTGCACCTCCAGGCTGCCTGTACAGGGCAGGGTAGATATGAAAGCAATGGCATTAAAGTGGGTCTGACAAGGTCAAGGGGAATGGGGATTGGGACAGGAATTGCTCAGGGGCAAAAGAAGACCTGGCAAATTGTTTTTGCTGTAAACATCATGGCAATATGAAATAGTTGAAAGGTGAAGCGTGGGACCTGATTTTTAAAGCCATCTAGCTACTTTATTTCCACGAGAATTAGGACTCTGTTGAACCCTCCCCTGAGGAGCTATCGGCATCTTTTACCAATCATGTAACTTTAAAGAAATCCATCCTCCGGCCCCTCAGGAAAACCTCTTTGGCTGGGAGCACAGTTGCCCTTGGCTCCCTGCTTAATCGTTGGGGAGACACTCGTAGAAGAGACTCAGATCTCAGGTGTGCTGACCCAGCCTCTGGAGGGCTTCATTTCTGCCCGTTTCTGTGTAAGGAGCAGACAGCAGCGAGGCACCCGCCTTAGCTGTGCTTCAGCTGGTTGTGCCGCGGACCCAGCCCTCCGTCCCTCTTCCTGTGTTTGTAAACTGGGAACACTTCCCGTGCTTCTCTCCCACCCTCCATCTCTTAATTATTTAAATTACAAGGTCTTCAGGCTATGGACCATCACAGTACAAATCCGGTCTGCATGGAGGATCTGGCCTAACAAATATCTATGCTACTGTGAAACGACGGCTACTAATGCAGGAAACAAAATAAATCAACATCTATCAATAGGATCAACATTTTAACTAACTAATTTTCTCAAGTTCTGTAGGAAATCCTGTGGGAGGACTGAACTCATCTGAATATCAGAATTAAATTCCAAACTAAAGATACAAATATAATGAGAGATTATAGAAACAACAGAAAACATGCTGATTTTCTGGATTCCACAGACAGTAAAGGTGAAAGAAGATGTAGGTATGAAAACTCTTTCTTGGCAAAAATTCTACATTGCAAGAAAAATTTTCAGGGATGTGAAATAAACGAAATACCTGAACTCTAGCATTTAATTATTAACAGAGAGTAATATGTGCACATACACACATATACACATATATGTACATAGAGCAGACAGTCAAAGGTGACAAGGCTCTGAAGAAACGAGGAGTTTCGAGTCTCACCCATCCAAGCATGCATATAGGCTGCCATTTTTTCCTTTCTGATTTCTACCCTGTCTCTGGTCTTCAACCACAATGTTTTTATGAAAGAGAACCTGAGCGGCTTGCACCCCATTCTCCCTTTGTTTTTCTTTTGCTTGCTTTTATAGCAATAGCAATTTAAGAAAGCAGACAATGTAAGTTACAGTTTAGTTTGTACAACATCTGCACCCATGTTATGTTTAAAATAAACATGTGAATGCAGCAACTTGAATAGAGGAATTTACTTGAGATTCTGATTTGCAAAGTGGAAAGAAAAGCCTGCTGGATTAGTTAAACAATTAATCAGGTGTGCAAAGCCATCTGAATTGTCTGAACAACACATTGTAGAAGAACTCAGATCATGCATACAAAATTGCATCATGGAAAAATGGTTGAGGCACATCAGGTTTGAATGAGGAGAATGTCAATCACCTCTGTTTGTCAAGGTCCTTTGTGATGCGAGTCACCAACCTTAAGGAGAGACAAAAGATCTGTGTAGGGATCAGCATAATTCTCATGTCTGCTCTGATTACCTTCAGGGATATACATATAGACTTGACACATATTTCTAAAAAAGGCTCTTATTTTTGGAATCACCTCTTTTCTCATTTGGATTTCTTTTTGGTGTTTTTGTTGTTGCTGCTGCTCTTCAGGGAACTGTTCTAGGCAGGCAAATGCTGTCTTTAGTGGCGAGTCTTGTGAAGTGCCCCAGTGCCGCTGGGAAGGCTGAGAAAGTGGGAGAGAAGGACTGGAAATAGGTTCAAAACACAGATGCAAAATTTGGTCTACCATAACTTGTCACCATTCTTTGTTACAGAGCCTGAGGTCTGAGAGGTTTTTGTGGCAGGAGACAAGAGAGGGCTTTCTACGCAGGAAAGCTGTTAATACTCTTTTGCTCTTTATGATTTGGGGCTGGGAACTTACAGAGTAGATTCTTCAACAAGATTTTTTTCTCCTAATTGCTGCAAAATAGATATTCACATACTAATCACTGCAACACAGAATGATACTACTAAAACAGATACTATCAAACTGTCACCTTTTAATTCCATTGAATTCTGTTTGGATAAAGATGTGCTTCAAATCTATTTTACACTTGCAATTTAAACAGGGCAGAACATGCCACGGATAATTTTACACAACAACACAATTTGGGATTTTTTGGTACCACATTATAAAAGGAGATTATGCAAAATAAAACCAAAGTACAAACTAAATGCCTAAATTCATAGCAATCCTGAATCCTTTTATAGAGTCTAAATATCCCATGTGAAAACAAAAGTAGACATTGAAGAAAAAAACATTTTGTTAAGTAACAGATTTGCCGGTTACTTCTGATTTTAATAATGATCAGTGAAACAGCTGAGGTGTGCAATGAAGTTTTAAGCTTCAAGTTCTGATTCAGCAAATTGCTTAATCATCTCCATACATTTAATCATATATTTGTAAATGTGTTACTGAACTGACTCCTTAATGGTGCTTATATTTGCCTCTTTCCCATCTTACTGCCCAATTCCTACTAATCCTCTACTGGTGTATTCATTTTCCCTTATCTTTTGTTTCTTTAGACTTCTTAATCACAAAAGCAAGACCTCTTAATTGCAAAAATACAGAGACACCTGAAGCACCGGGAGCAGCACAGCATGCTACATCTTAAGCAGCAGTTGCTGTGAAAAACTGTAACAGGAACAAACTTTTCTCAAAGTGTGTTACATTAGGAGCACTGCAAAAAGTGATGAAGAATAACTACTCAGGAGAAGCAAGTTCAAATTTGAAGACAGCAGCAACAGCAGCAGAGTTGTGCTTCCCTAGGAGAAAAATGAGCTTGTGCATTGGATAAACCACAACAACATCTTAAGATTTCATCCCAGCTGCAGTAGAACAGTGGGAATCAAAATACTTATTAATGTTGTAATATGTTTGCTTTCAATCAGACAACAGAAGAATTCATTCTATTTGCTCAGTATTTTGCCCTCCTGAACCCCATCCCCACAACAGCTTTGCAAGCACATCAGAGCAATTCCACGGTGGGTTTTACATCCATGGTAAGTCATATCTGCTGTGCCTATATGCAGGACTTGTGTTTTACAGAGACTGCAATGAATGATTCTTCCCCAAATTTGATTCTGTAAAAAGCTACTTGACTGCTCCAAGTAATCTTTTTTATTCTTCATCTTCATTTACTCTTAAGGGCTCTTCGTTTCATCTTTTTCTGCTGTACTAATGTACACAAATCACTTTTAGAGATAGTGTCATGCGTATGAAGGTAGCAATTTATCAATACGGACACCTCTTTGATGAAGGATGGTTTGTCTTTACAAGGCTGGACAGCCCCAACTGAATTTCAATTTGCTATGGCATGCAAGGGATTTAAGGGATTAAGGTTGGTGAGAGGCTTTAAGCATAAACCAGCTTATTATTGCTGAAGGAATATATGATTTGAAAACCTTGCTTGTCTTGATTTTTTTTTTAGTATGTGGGAGTGAGATGGAGAGGCATGAGTGAGAAAAACAATAACCTGCTTGATGATTCATCAGTGATTACTTTTCTTCAGCTTTTCAGTCACACACTGCCTATTTTTTAATAGGACAAGTAGAGCTTATAGGGCCAGATCCAGTTGACACCAACTAAATATCTGGTTAGGAGTATTTTACTACTAATAATAGATACAAAAACTTGTAATAAAAATAAAGCTATAGGGGGGGAGAGAATGGAGAATGCAAGAAATATGTCATAAGTATTTATGTAAATGAAGCGGTGGTGAACCGCTACGAATAAATATTGTTCTGAACATAGTGTATTATCTGCTCCTTAATACAAGCAAATTGCTAAGGAGTAATATTTCCTGATGAAAAAATATATTAAATATCTCATTCACCTATTCTTTGTTGGAATGGCAGAGTGGGAGGAAACCCAAAGGAATCTACTGGCTTAAAGCTGTGTTAGCTACTTTGTGCGCCATGATATTAATTAATTACTGATATTTTGATTTTTGGTTCACAGCAATATTGTGAATCAAAAACCATGAAGTCTAACGTTAAAGCAAGCACTACTATTTTTTGTTGAATTCAGATTCTTTTAAGTAACTAAACCACTACAGGACTCATTTATGTGTTATGCTAACAAAGGGCCATTGTGGTTCGTGTTATACCGCTGTGAAGCTGAGTGCAGGGGAGAATTACAGCCAGTTGCTTCCCAGGGCAAAATTCCCAATTCTGCCAAGTATTCACTTGGGTCTGATCTAGCTCCCACCAAAAATATTATCTCTTTTCTTCAGAAGGATTTCAAATAGATCCATACATGGAAGGACAGGAGAAGAAATTTGTGTGAAGTAGCTTTTCTCTTCCCCTTCCCTTCTTCTCTCAGATCCTGTGCTTCCAAGTCCTGCCTGCATCCTTGGAGCAGAACAGCACAGCAGGCAGGAGATGGCTTCTATCTATCTGTCTATCTATCTGTCTATCTATCTATCTATCTATTGCAATCGATTCCATTTCTTGGGAGGGTTTCCTGTTGAGCAGCTATCAGGTCATTCTCACACTCTCCTTGATGTGTTTTAATAAGCATTTAAGTGTTCCATATGAAGTGGAAGTAGATGAAGCCTTCTGTGAATACTCAGAGGAACAGTCAGAACCCTTCCCAGGAGAGCTGAGATTTGGACTGGGATCTTTTCCAATCCAGGCACTCTACACATTGCCAGAATAAAATATTCAAGTTGAAATAAGATGCTTCCCTTCCCCTCCCAACACTTTAAGCTATATTAAAAATACGTATATTTTTTTTCCTTTTAGCATTGATTAAATCACTGTGTATCCATATATCCATACAATGCTGAATATAGCTTCTCCATGTCCTTTTCTTGCCATGCTTCTTCCCTCTACGGCATGGACCATAACAAAGGAGGATAAAACTCCTGGTGTATTATCTCTTTGCTAAGGTGTGCCAACTAACTATCCTTAATCTGGTATCTTCTGAGCTGTGCATAGTTGTTGTCTCTGTGCTTTGCTAAGGATTTTGAGTCTGATTTTGTTTGCTGTAGACCTCAGGTTTTTGTTGTGTGTTTTATTTTTTATACAACCTCTTCAAGGCTTGGCATAGCTTGGGTATGGAATTGGACACCTCCCAGAAATCCCAGCACATTACTTACATGCACTGCATTACAAAGAGAAGTGGTCTGAAATGAGGATGCAGGGCTGTGAGGAGAGGTTAGACAACTCATGGCAGCTTGGGCCATGAAAGATAGGTTCTTCTGGATACAGACAAAAAAAAAAATCTTTATGACAACAGGGAAATTTCAGAGGCATCCAAGAACCAGATTTTCTTCCATCATGAATGAAATGCCCTTCTGCTTCCCTGTGCTATAGTGTCCATCCCTACCAGACAGCCATGCTACTTACTCCAGAGGCAGGGAGGGTGCAGGTGTCAGACTTCTTTCCTCCACCATTTGGCTCATGCACATGCACCAGGTCTGATGCTTTCGGGAGGTGCACGGGGAAGGTATTACTCTGCTCCTACACAGCCCCAAGAAAGAAAGATGGCAGTGGAAGCTCAGTCACAACCTGGGCAGAGTGTGGGGTGGAGGCACCCAGTGAGGCTTGGTCAAGGCTGTTAGTACTTGAGGACACTAGCACCAATAACTGTTCCTGCACAATGACCTGTTCCAGGAGTTATGTGAGCAATCAAGGGTTTGTAAACACTTCACTCTTGCTTCTCATCTCAGAAAAAGGTTTGAAGCCTTTCCTTCTACTCAGGTTTGGAAATGACCTACTAGGGTTTTTGAAATAGTGATGATCTGAGGATGTAAGTTAATTTGATGAGACAATTCAAAGCCTGAAAGCTTGTACTGGTTTTAACTTTATCAAGTGGTGTAATACAAAATACGACCTTTCCCCACAACGCTTGTTTCCCCTGCAGCGGAAAGGCTTTCTGTACCACACTGTTAATCCTCTGTTAAGCCATCCACAAGTGCCAGTCCTATTCACTGGAATGGTTTATTGCAATACATACACTGAATGTAGCCTCCACATGGTGGTATCCTTTAATATGCCACACTTTTACAGGGGTGATGATGCATGTTATGCTGTTTCATTCCCTTATCTTGACTCTCACATACACCTGCATGGGTAGTTCAGCACAGATATATTTTTCTAAAGATGTCACTTGGTAAATCATCACCATAACATCCTATGATCAATACAACAGCTTGGGGAAAATACATACACTTACATATCTAGCAGCGTAAATGAGATCTCTACCTTCTATTTTGGGCCAGGCAACAGGAGACAAATGGGAAAAAAAAAGACAACCAAGAAAAACCGGATTTTCTATAATTATATAAATTACAGCAAGAATGACTGTAATCACCTAAAATGCCTCTGGGGAGTTGGATTAGCAGAAGACAATTTCTCAGATCCACACTCCAGGGTTTAAACCTAGGGTTGATATTCAGAATTAGTCTACCCAGCTAAGATAATTAACCCTTGGAAAGCTAAAATACGTAACTCAGAGGTGTACTATCTGGCTAAAAGGGAGGAATATGTGATTGATGTTATTTTAAAATTCGTGTGGATCCTACTATTTGACCAGGTCAGTCAGACCTCACACTTCAGTCCAAACTGTGGGTGTTGTTAAATGAAAAAAACCTTCCCAGTTTCCCCCTTCTTGACAGCCAATAAAAAAGCAACAGTTACTCAAGCAAATGTCCCTTGAAACCAATAACAGACTTCCCTTCAGTAATGTATGTCTACTGGTAAATATACGACGAAAATTGCGATACAGATAAAAAAAGATAAAGAACTAAAGCTGATTTGTAAAAAGAAAGCTAAAATATTGTAAAGGAAATAAAAAATTGACTAGAAAAATAAGCAGAGTAGGTGGTTAGGATATGAAAGTAGCTATAAGGACAGATAAATAAATAGGAATGCCGTCTTTGGCTTTCTTTTCTTTATACAAGTGAGTCATAAAAGCCTCTTATCGGGTCTAAGGACAATGTCCATAACGTAAGACACAACGTAATGTAAACACTCCAAAAGTGTGGAGAGGCCCCCTCTACATGTTCGAGTTTTATGGTGTGGGCGAGTTGGAGCATGGATGGGGCAGTAGAGGAGGGCACGGTGAGAGGGTCAGAGGTGACTGTTCCTCTACGTGGATGTTTCCCTGAGTGTGGACAGTGTTTCTCAATACCTCAGCTTGGATTTTATACCAGCAGAACTGTGAAGGCATAAAGTTGTATTAACGCTATCTGAATCTCCTGCTTTTCTGTGTTGCAAGTTTCGTGCTTTGCCTGGAGTCTCATCCTGTGATTTGAATCCAAAATACCACCACAAATATCAAAAACTTGACACTACTGAATCTGCTACTATTTGTGAATCCTAGACAAAATGTTACTGTCTAACAATGAAAACATCAATAATTCTCTTAATCATGGTGAAATGTTTTTTCCATAAAGATATTGCTTTGAGAATAGAAGTTTGTATGAACAACATCAATCAGGGAGCTCACACAAATGAATAACTTACAGCCCCACTGGCAGTCAGTATTGAAGATTAATGTTGATAAACTCTACATTCAACATAAGATATGATTTCTGAAAATAAATCAATTTATTGGATTCCCAGACATATGTATTTTGTAGTCAACCATTGATTACTGACTCAGCTGATTCTACTGTTCATTCATCACATGTGCTTATATAAAAGCTGAACTATTCTTTTTCAGGACTTCATCTAATATATAGCACAATTACTTGTGAAGCAGTACTGTTCCGGTTAAAAGAAATTACATGAAGAGGCTCCATTTACGTAGCACTAACATGACAGACATACAGATGTATTTTGTGGAGATAGGTACCGTGACTAAAAGAGGCACTGTTGCACTGTGAACTGTACTGACTGTTTTAATGCTGTATACCAAGGATGACTCTTAACTGTTTGAAGAGAGTGTTGGTGTTTATGGCATTAATTTCTTATTTATCAAACAATGACAGCGTATCTGATGCTTGCTAGCAAACAAGAAGGGAAAGCTCCTGGCTTCAATCCCTTATCTTTTAATTACAACGTATTTCCATTCTATCTACTCTTACATATGCCTCAATAATTGAGAGGAGTTGGCAAAAACAACAGGTCTGTACGCAAATTAATACAAAAGGAAGGATGGTAAATGGGCAAAGTATTTTGATGAGATTAATTTGTAGGAATGGCAGGATAACAACTCTCTAAACTGTTGTCAAGTCTTTCTTCATTTGGGCTAAAAAGACAGACTTTCGTGTTCAAGTCCCGATTTTGCAAAAGTCCTTGAACAGGTGAGTGGCTCTATGAACTTGAATTAGATGAGTTTCACACTTCATGTTAGGTACACACTTAAGACACAGCTGAACTAAGCATCAATCCTGTTAAGTTAAAAAAATGTGGCCTAGGTACATACTTTTTTATTACATTAATCTTACCATTACTGATAGGCATTGGGGTCAATAATAAAATGCCTGGTGACACCTTCGTTGTACAAAGCACATTCCTGTACAAAGTACTATTTTATTGTAAGCTATACCTAGACTCACAGAAAACACTTTCATGGTCAGCACTTTTTTATTTCTAGGGAGAAGGTTGGTTGGTTATGCCATGTTTTTTATATAGCTGGTGAGAACATGATGACAGGCATAAAAGGAATGCAGGCAATGAAAGCTGGAAGCAGTGCTTTTTCAGGAGTTGGTACAGCTGAATAGGAGAGTTAGATGCATCTTCAGCAATTACAGTTTTACAGTCTTATCAGAGATGAAGGAAATTTTCTTTTCTTATATCTTACCTGGTAACTTGTTTATCATTGGGAAAATATTTTTTTGTTTTGATACATTTGTCACATCCTGGAGACTTCTTTATTCTGAAATTATCCTAGGTCTTTGTTAGGAGAAGTATTAATTCCAAAATGCTTTGGAAGCAGTGGGTAATCTAGCTGTGTGCACCAAGACTCATTTTCTTGTGCTTTCTCTAACCCCATTCTCTAATCAGGTTCTCACTCCAAGTTCCCTGCAGATAAATATCATTTGCTTGATGTCCATCACTGGAAGTTTCTCAGCAGATGTCCTTTTGGTCCATGAGGTTACTGTCAGCTGTGTTACCATCTTTACTGGTGGATGCAGAATTCCATGTCTGCTTTGTGTCTATTTTCAGACTCTCCAACGTTTGCTGATTATTGTATACACTTAACTGTATATACTTTAAATTCACTGTGCAAAGACTCCTTCTCTCAGCTGACCCCTTGCTGTATGCATAGGAAGTAAGATAGAGCTGTCATGAAATACTGGTTAGCAAAACCTGCTACTCTGCAGGGAGATATGTGCATCATACAATGCAAATTCAGTATAAGCATTATTGTTATTATTATTATTCACACCAGGTATCTCATAGCTGTTTATGAAAAAGCCAGTATGATCAGCATATTAGGGTCTACAGAGCAACTTCATTCCCACTGGCATTGTAAGAAGGAACAAGACCCTGAAAAAGAGCTTTCAGTTCTGCATTGGAACTAAATAAATGCAATGGGCTTTCTAATATTGTATGACTAAAAGAAAGATAATCCTGTGAGTGCAATGCAAAGGAAGTCAAAGCCTACAGCCAAGGAGTTTTGTTTTAACAAGGGACCAATTAAAGAGCCTTTGATCACCAGATCTGAATGCTCATGAAAGAGAATGTAAAATAAGTAGATTGAAGAACACAGCTGTAAATGGGTTTGTGATTTAGATAAATTTGTTTAAAAATCGTAAGTAAAATTTGAGCTCGATGGAAAATGATTGCTAGTCAGTCTAGAGGCATCATGATGAGAAGATATGCTGCTCTGAGAACACCTAGAAAAGAAATATATGCAATCTTTAGTCTGGAAATAGAAGGAAAGATTCTGCTTATGTTAAGAGCTGCAATACTGTTTTTCAGGAAGCAGGATGAAGCACAAATCAAGCAAGAGAGAAGTAAATACATGGACATTATGTAAAATAAATGGGATTTCATTCTGAAAAAATAGCTCTGGGAACAGTAGAATTAATGACAACCATTTCCACTATGGCTTTGTGTCCTGTGGTTGAGTTCATATCTGCGCTGCACACACAAACCAGCATATCTAGAACAACCTTTACATGCCAATTTACTACTTTCTGTGGCTATTGGCTCCTATTTACTAGTCTGACTAGTCTGACTAAAGTAGTCAAACTATCAGAAATGGAGAATGGGAAAATGATTTTGTTAAGAGTCTGCCAGAACACCCACAAGGACGGCAAGATCTTTGTCGGGATGGAGAGGAAGAAAGTCTGCACAAGCCATATTCCCTAAACATACAATCCAAATCTATTGTGAGTCCAGTTATGAAAACAGGACAGGCAGCACACTGGGGGCCAGCACTGTTTGCATGGACTTTTTGCTTTGCAAGGGAATGACCTTCTAATTAAATGACACTTGATTATGTATTACAACATAAATGTGTAATAAAGGATGACTCAAAGCCAGTAGGAATTGCCAGTATTGCACTTGGTCCCGCATGGCCAGTAGCGCCCTAAGACCAACTGTTGTTATTTTGGCAAAATCATAAGTAGTCATCTAAGTGCCCAATTTACTGTTTTCTTCCCATTTACAGCTGGTAATTCAATGCAGGGTGCAAGGAAAGAGGATGTAGATTCCTACAAAATGAGGATGGTGATATCTTCCATACAATTAACAGTAGTGTAATGGCTACATGTGAAGCAAATCATCATAAATTGAGCTGCAAATTTCTAATACTCAGATGGTCTAAAATAGTGCATTGGCTTCAGTGGTGCTGCTTTTCTGTTTACAACAGCAGAGAATCTGTACAATGACCTTTGTTTAAAAAAGTGGATTCTTCTTAGTGTATATGGCAAAATTATTCTGTTCTGTTCTATTCCATTCTTGGTAATTGTTTGCATAATATATAGTACACCTCATTATTTCTTTTAAAGTCTTTGCTTTTATTGGTATTATGAAAAATTCATAATTGCTGCACTGAACTGCCATCATACTGTAATGACAATAGCACAACTGCCATTGATAACTGACATTTATACATAGTCTAACTATTACTCTTCTGTGCAATCCAGGTTTCTTTTCTGTTGATTTAAACTAAGCCAATTGCAGAACTGAAATGGTTTTCAAAGACAACTCCATCAGTCTCCAACTGTAACAACAATAATGTCTTTAAATTAGACTGAAGTTTTGCTTTCAAAATGGCTTTTGCAGTGAAGGCATCTCTCCTCTCTGTACCGCGCTGCTTGCATGTTTATGACAACCTGACTGTAATTGCAGCAGAGAAATAATTTAGGTTTAAAAGCTATTAGTCCCAGGTGTACAGTTGAATTCTAGTCTTCATTAAAGAAAACACAGCAGGCTGAAGAAAAGCAGACAAGGTCGGAGCTGTCTAAGGAGCATCGAGAGGAAAAGGTGATTATCCTGGCAAAAGCCCACAGGTACATTGCCTTGTTGAGCCATCTTTGACTGGGGAAAAGCTGCATCTTTAAGGAATGCTGCTGTCCTTTTAGAGGTATTGTGTGGAGACAAATGCCAGGGAGATTTATGTGGTTCATTCTCTGACCTGTGATAATGCATCATTAGAGCACTCCATGTTTTCCACCTTTGTGAACAAAGACTCATAACGAGGACGATTATGGAAAAAAAAGGAGAAGCCGCAGCAGTGGCAGCAGGGGTTGCATGGCTCAGGCACAGAGAACTTCACACAGAAGTTGAACAGAGATATCTTTTTTTTTGCGTTGTACCTTCACGTCGCTTTATTCTAAGGACTCTATCGCTCCCTGCTTATCTGTCCAAAGCTCAGACTCGTTGACAGAATTAGAACATAACACAAAGCCAAAACACTCCCCCACCCCAAGTTATCCTCCTTGTTTAACCCTTCACTTTCTTAGTGAACATTATAATAAATTTAGAGGCATAAGGAACTTATAGGGAGAGCTGAGGTCACTCGTGATCCCTGGTGAGAGCTCTGTTGGGTCCTCTGAAGTGAAATGATAACGGCACAAACTATTTCATGGCCCTGCGTACCTTTGCTTTTATCCTGACCCCAGGCAATCTTTTTATTTAGCTCACTGAAATGCAGGGCTGCTGCTCTAGCTGACTGACTGGGGAATAAGTTTATATCTATTTAACCAAACCAGACTAGCATCCCCTCTTCTCTGGCCATGGATGGATATGGATTCAAGCAGTTGTAATGCTTTCTTGAGAACATTACCGAGACATTTTAATCACGGCTTACTGCACTGGTAGATTAGTACCCAAATGCAATGACCTTCTTTTTGCTGTGGACATGAACATGCCAGAAAACCAAACTGTACTATTCTTTGTTTTAAGCCAATAAATTAGGATTAAATAAACAAAAGAGACAAGTGCGATGTACTTTGAAAATCTGAATGCACCTGTTTTGTAGTGGAAAATTGGATGTTCTTTTTTTTTCCTCCCATAAAAATGCTCCTGCCTGTGTTTGTCTTTTAGGGGACAACACTATAACCAGAATGTATGCGTGGCTTCCTACATATTTTGCTCTTGGAGTTTATTAAAAAACAAAACAACAAAGAAAAATTGGTGTGTGTTAAGAGGTATTAGGATACATTAGTCTGACTATCTGTCTCCTCCACTGCACTGGAGTCTGATTCCACAAATGTGCACGAGCAAGTGTGTTGTGGGGAAGCAGAAGCATGGAGGAAAGAGGTAGTTGAAAGAGTTGTAACCGTATTTAAGAGCAACCATTATCCTGAAGTTGTGGGACCAAGTGCTCCATTCCTTTGGACTGGTGTTTTGGCACTTCCGTTGAGGAAAAGTAAGCATTGGATACTTCCACATTGAGATACCTGTGATCTGTACCCTCTTGGTATTAGTCTATGGGGATGCACAGAAAGAAAGCGGAACCTGATCCTGCAATGGTAAATTAGGTCCCTCAAGAATGTCCCAGAATACTCCAGCCCAGGGTTTTCTCGATTTTACTTCCTTGTGCATACAGATTGAGATATGTTTTATACCATGGTGGAGGTTATGGCAGCATGTATCAACAGATATAAAAAGGAACAGGCCCCGATGCAGCTCTGCCTTCTTTCATGTCTTGGAAATGGTCAGAGCAGCATCGTCCAACTTTCTGGAGAGGTGCAAGTGGATCTGTTGTCCTTCTCTGCAGGGTAAAGGTGGTGTGTTGGATATATTTTGTCATATTCTGCCTGTAAGTAGCTGCTGTACCATCAGCAGTACCTTACTCCAAACCCAAAATCCCTGTTCTTATTATCTAACATGTCAACTTCCAGACAGGAGGAGCAACGTAATGTTTACTTTCCATATTGTGTGTAGTCTATTCCCACATGTGCAAGAAACCAGCTAGCATCAGAGGCAGTGGCATGTGCCTCACATGTTCGCAACTAGATTTCAAATAAGGACCACTATGACCCAAAAAGAAATAGCTTTGCAGGGTAAGCAAACAAGGAAGCTTCCTATCTCTTTGAGCTTTTGGAGCTAGGCTGATCTCACCTTTTGATTACTCTTTGCATGCTTATGGTGGTATAGAAAATAAATAATTACAAACAAACAAGAAAAATAACCAAGCAACATAAAAAGGTGGCTATTTGATATCGGTGAGGCATAACAGATGTTTTGCTTAAGCACAGTTGTATAATACTTACATAAAAAAGAAAGTGTTTTATTGCTCTGTGTCCTGAAAGACGTGTAGTAAAAATAATTTTATTACTACCAGGTGTCTTCCTCAGGTGGTCAAGTAAGAAAGTGGAAATATTTTTATAATGGTTATAAACAATTTTACAATATCTTAATTACTCATGGTTAAGACTGAGATAGTACAGAAGTTTTTGATGCACAAGACTAATGCAAGGCAAAACAGATTGTATTTCACACAGCTTGATGCTATGTATTAAATTCCATAAAAGAAGCTCTGCAAGTAGAAAGCTGTAGTTGCCTTCAAAAGTATGTATTTTTATATGGTTCCTTTTATGAAATGGCAACTGTAATTCCAGTACTTCACTCATTACATTCTTGACTCAGTGAAGTGCTTAAGTGTCAGGCTAAGTTTAAGTCCCACTGAGACAACTTGCTTGTGTAAAGTTAGTCATAGTTAAATCTGTGGTTCAGTTGAGGTCTGCTCCAGTGAAATCTCTGATATTTCTGGCATGTGAATGTCTATTTATGTCATGCCTATGCAGTCAGGCATTCCTGTAGGCAAGGTGCCACTGGTCACTGAGGTTTTAGGCATCTTGCCATGCAGGACCCTACTTTAATAATGTTACATGCTGTGGTGCTAAGCATACCAGGGTTGCGTGAAACCAGTGTTCCCATTGCTTTTTATCTTCCAGTGATGGACCTGCAGTGCAGGTAGTGATGATGGAAAATATCCTAGCAGGGATGCTAGCCAAGGATGCAGAATTATGGGGAAAGCAGATGCTTTTCAATAAGCTGAAGAACCTGCTGTCCCATGTTATCAGTCAAGGCTCAAGATCATTCAAGCCTTAGATCAACCTTCCTAAGGTGTTAAATAATTTAGAGTCCATTCCCATTTCAGTTGAGGACTTTGGCTGTGATTCGAAAAAGTTTGATAGAAGGTAATTTCTTTTCTCTCCCAAAATGCCTGCCTTCAGATAGTAAGCAGTTTCAACAGAAGATGGAAAATAAATACAAAATACTGTGTGTCAATAGAAATTAGATGCTTAGTAATCTCTAATGCCCTTGAGATTCAGTTAGTAGTAGTGATAATAATCACTACATAATCAATAATATTAGTGATAATAAGGAAGTGATAATAATAATATGGGTATTATTAATAAAGAATATAAAAATTGCTGTCTTAAACAGCATTTCAGCTGTATCCCAGAAGCCCTTTGCAGGTGCAACATTCTCTCTTATTTTATAAAAGCCAAAGTGAGATTGCAGGCTTGCAATAACATTTACGGATATATTTATAAATAGAAGTACATTACAACAATGAAACCAAAGAAAGTGACTTATAACCAGATCTCTTATTGTAGGAAAAGAAAAAAAAATGCGAGCGATCTGCTCAAAAACAGAAGTGGAAGAGGTGTCTGTCCTGTGTTTTGCATTCAGTAGGTGCACCCTCTTGAAGCACTGACTTAATTCCCTGGAAGTATTGCTGTGGTGCAACCAGCCAGGAATGTGTGGTTTACCTGCTGTTGCTTCTACCAAAGCATTTGGATGACAGGGGCTTCTATGAAAAAATCTATTTTTCATAAGCACTGTTTGTACTTTCACTCCATTCCCTGGTTTTGATCACTGTTTCTTTAAGTATGAAGAGGAACTAAGCATTCTTGGGGCACCCACCTCTTTTTCTCATTTAACCTTCTTTTATTACTGCATTACTTCTTTATGCAGTGCAGCAACAAGATGCCAGAAACAAAAATAATACAGGCAAAAAATGTATGCAGCGTAATGTGCTAGTGATACAGGTGAAACATTGGAGGCAGAAATTAAGCTTTTTATTCACTAGCTTCATTGGTATGCAACTGTTTCAGGAAGAAGTTTCATGAAATATGCGGGAAAAGTATATGGGAACATTACCTCGAGAAGTAAATTTGAGGGTAACTAAGTCAAAGGAAGTGAATATATTATTTCTGAGGACAGATGGAGTAGATGGAGACAAGGCAGAGGACAGCAGATTAATGAGAATAATGGTCATTGTGTAGGGAGGACAAAAGAGTTCTAGATGCAGGAGGGCTTGCATCACACACCAATAACCAGTTGCTGTGCTCGTAGTTGTCAAACTAAAAATATTGTTAATTTATAGGAGTGGATGCTCAGGGTATCCTCTACTGATCAAGAATTACAAGCCTCTAGGTAAGGCAACTTTAACATGTACACTAATCTCAAACCACTCACCATTCAAACAACATCAAGCTCTTACTACACATCAGTGCCAAGCTGATCCTGCTCCCTCTCTCTTCACCATTGACACCCTCCAGAAAGCACATACCTTCTCCCTTCAGGGCAACTCACTTGCACAAGATAGGGTAGGGTGTCACTGGAAATATCAAGCGATGTAACAGCTGCAAGAAAAGGGGATTCATTCTAGGAGATCTTACAGAGCCGTGAGATTGTGAACCTGTTCAGCACAAAGGAGTGAGGTCTGCTTTTTGGGTAACATAAGCTGCCTTCGTCTGTTCTGCTTCACATTTCTCCTTTGTATTGCTCTGAGAGCTCCACCTAAAACTGAAGTACCCTCATTTAGAAATGACTGACTGAGCATCCGGTGAGCAGTAGAATCAGAGACAGATCCATTTCTCTGCCCTTATCTGCCCACACACCACTGCTATCTGACTGTCCATTATAGAAGCAATACAAAAGTATTGCTTTTGTATTACAGAGCATCAGCTCTAAGCAAGTCACACTCAGGGGTCCTATATACCTGACTGACCCTTTTGGAAACAACAGGAGGTATGGTACATAGTGTTAGGAGTAAATTACACTCACCCCCTAGAATGAATATATTTGTTCATCCTGTAGATATTGCATGCATGGGTGAACCCTGCTGCTCTTCCAAAACCTGGTGCTGATGTGTCCACACTTCAGAGCTTTTCAATGTGAAAAACAACTTAGAAAAAGAGGAAATGATCTTTACCCAGTTACTTCATTAAGTAACAATGAAGTGTAGAAAGTGTTTAAAAAAAATTGCAGTTATGTTGCAAGACATCCTTGCATCCTCTTAAGTCATAACTATCCAATTCTCATGCGCAGATCTCAAATGAGTTTTCTGATGTCCTACACTAGGATGATAGTTGATTCAGTAATCTGGATTCATTGCTCCAATGAAGGCAAAACTTCCTTCTTGTGCAGTGCTGGAAAACCTTGCAAAGGAGGAATATATATTTAAACTCCTGTAAATGATGTGAAATCCACCTCAGTGTTCACACACTTCTAGAATTAAAGAATCATATCTATGTGGTCAGAGTTTGGAAAATAATGCTCCAAAAATTCCTCTTGTAAATCTTGACATTAAACCAGTCTTACCCTTGTCTTGCCACTTGAATCATTTATTTAAGCGGTGATAATAAAAGGTGTCAGCAATTCAGTTGTAAGCTCTTGAAGATTTCTGTGCGCATTGACCTTTAAGTGTTTGCATCTTGACAGGTGAGCTGTTCCTAACGTCTCCTATGAGATATGGTGGGGGCAAGGGGTCAGGCACGCTAATGATAAAATTACCATTTACCTTTTACCTCAGCAGTCTCAGTGCCTGACATTATAAATGTAGGTAACCTTTCACCTGAAGGCTCTCTTTCTTCTGCATTTCTCTCTGCTAGAGATTATGGAGAAATGAATGTGCTTGCAGCTGCAGAAGAGGCATCAGTCATGGAAAAAAAAGGTGCTTTCAGTGATCCTTTCCCTTTAATTTTCATTTTTGTTATTTTAAACCAAAACCATATTTTTAGAAGAAGTATGAAGAGCTCTACCCTGTTTTATTTTAACAAAGAGATGGTTATCTGGCTATTTCTATTCTAGCATGCGATTTCTACTCAAGACTATGCTGTTCTTTCTTATTAAGATGAGAGCACTGTTTGTTAATTGATTAATGCAACTGATATTGCAGCAGTCAATAACGTTTCTTTCAGCGATAAGTGGTCACATTAATGAGACTGTATTGATGATCTTCATTATTTGCCATAACCCAGTAGAGTCAACTTGTTCACATTTGCATCCCGATCCAAATTCTCCTGAGCTTCAGCAATTTTTAGACTTGAGTCAAGATCCCTCTTCCAAAGGCAATATCATTCGATCAGTATCAATACGAGTCTCAAGACTATCTAAGGATTGCTGATCTCCCACCTGCTTACGATGTGCGTGATTGCTCAGAAGTAAATGCTTACACAACCTGATACACTATGAAGCTTAAAGAAAAAGACTGGGGAGTATTTACTTTTCTGTGTAAAAACATTTAAGATTTCTAAAAGCCATGAGTATTGTCATGTCTAGGAGAAATGTTAAAGATGGTACTAGGCACAGAGCCTGTGTTTGGCTGATTCATGGGCAGGAGATTCATATCCTCATTTGAAATATGTATTCTTCTCGCCAGAGTTAAAGCATATGAGGGTGGAAAACATATGAAGTCAGACACAGAAAATGAGATTCAGTTCATTTCGCTGATCAAGAGGCAAATGATCACAAGCTTTAGTAGAATTACCTCACAAGAAGAACAGCCCCTTTCTGATAAATGCAGTCATGCAACCGCTAGGGCATAAATCATGCAAATTGGAGATTATAGTTCAAATATAAATCTTTGCATTCAGTTTAGTGAAATTTGGTATTGTGTGAACATTATTCATATCTATGAATCTTCAGGCACAAATCTTGTTGCATTTTATTCATGTAATAAGGATATACATTTCACAAAAGTTTCATTCAATGGATATTGACCTTAATGAAATTGTACTCTGGGAAGTCTATAAAAATTGTTTCATCTTCTTCATATCAGAAAACTTGAGTAGACCTATTTCTAGTTTTATCTGTTCATATACAGATAAAGAGTACGCACACAGAATTCAAGCATCTAATAAATGAAAGGCACAACTTCATTACTGCATTAAGCTGGCAGAGTAAGGAAAAAGCTCGGTTTGTACCATGTTGAAAGGACAGCCAGATTACAATGCTGAAAAAGCAAAAAACCCAGAAGAAATATTGTCCCTTCAAGAAAAGTGTATAGCTCTCCTCTTGCATCAACCTGCACTGCTTCTACCATCAGGGAGTTTGTGAAGTAGTGAAGCAGGACAAGAAAGCACAGGAAAAGCCTTCCTCTGGGAAGGTTGTGCTCAAATCAAACGTGTTGAAAGGACACAGACAGGGATGTCATTCAGGCTAGATAGCCTGGCAGAGTAATTTCCAGGCTTATCAGATCATGTTCCACTTGTCTGAATACTCTTGTTTTACTTCTGTGCATCAACACAAACTCAGCCCCCAGCACCAAAACCAGATTCATTTCCACAGCACAAAGGACTTAACTGTGCTTTTCAGCAGGTTTTCCTCCTACCCCTCTGCCCATCTTTCTCTTGGAATGGATTGCTGCTCCTGCATTCAAATTCTGCTTTTACTGCGGTGTCACTATTTTCTAGTTATGGCTTAGAACACAGAGGCATGCACGGTCTCATACAGATATGTAACAACTTTCGGAACAGTACGAGAGGTTGCAGAGACAACACAAATGTCATGTAAGGTGCTGGCAACATTTATAAATGGATTTTACAGGTTATGACATACTCCCATCCACTGATCCATTTTACTGGGACCTGGACTAATATTCCATGCCTCTGCAAAGTTTCAAGCACACAGTATCAAATCTGTTAAGGAGAAAAAAAGAACCCTGCTAGCAAAATATTTCTTTCCCCTCCTCCAGACTGCAGCATGTTGAAGCATTAGTACAGGCTGGGCTCATTCAGTTTAGCAATCAGTTTCTGATTCTGAGTTAGGAAACAGGAGTACTGTGACCACTTAAAGGGCAGATTCCTACATTGACAGAGCACACACATTTAGCCTTCACAAATCCTGCAGTGTTTCTCAGCGTGGACTAACACGATCCTTGAAATATCATGCCAGTAAAATCCCTCAAATGCTGGATTACGCTCTGCCTCATCCCCTTTGTGTTCATTGAATATATATGATGCTAGCTGGCTTGAAGGAATCTTTCTTTTGATTTCCCAAGGGATATCCACTGAAGGTTTGATCCTGAAATACACTGAACACACTGAACATTTAAGGAAGCCAGAGGAATTTGAGAGCGTAAAGCTATCTCCTGCCTAAAGACATGGAGATGAGATGTGTTGCACTGGCTATGTCTTGTGCAATGTCATGAAAAATATTTCCAGGATGGCTAGATGAAACAGTGGTACTTAAAAAAAAAAAAAATCTATTAAGAAACACGCTTCCTGGAGTCCTGGAGGGAACTTCTACCAGATACACCACATTCCTGGATCTGCAAGGAGGATCTGGTTTCATGGCAAGGACCCAGTCAGATTAGAAGACCTTCATGTTTACCTCTTGCCACACAGCTCACACTTATTCAGTCCAACGGGAAACATATTTTGCAGATTGACTAGAAAACTAAGATAATAGGACACATTTAAAATACAGATGTATCCACTTGAGAGTGTGTTTATTGATTCTTGAAGCTTTCAAAACAACATTAATCACGCAAGAAGGCAAAAATGTGACATGCCAGTTCAGGAATGGAAGAGAAGGGAACTGACTGTTTCACAGAAAGGTTTGTGTCAACACATTTCTGAAAATTAATCAATAGTCAAATAACTCTAGTGACAGATTGAGCATTCCATCAGGGACGACAAGATGTAATATATTTTTACTTTTTTTTACGGTTTATTGAGGATATAGTTTGCTAATATAAAGTGTAAGTGGATATGTCTTTTTATCTTTCAAAAAGGCATTATTTTTTCTGGTAAAAATAAAAATGGTAGCAGTGCTGATGGAAAACTTACTTATAATTTAACAACACTTTGAAATATATTCAGTTTGGAAAAAAAAAAATCAAGTAGTTCATCCCCAGTATTCAAAGCTTGCTCTATTCTGGGGAAAGTTTGGAATTGGCTTCAGAGAAGGCCTTGAGTGGACTCTGGGTCTAGGCTTTATATGTGATGCTATTCTATGAAACTTTACCTCTTGCTGTGCTTTATACACCACCAAGGACATGGAAATTGCTTATAAGTCAGTAAGTAGATTTTATTTTTTATAAGTATCTGTAGCAGGAGGGATTTGTTTAAGTGAAAAAGGCATGCCTTGTGTTTGCTTTCCAGATTCCTCATAATGGGTAAGAATTAATGAGAAGATGGGTTAAATGTCTTACTTTTGGTATGGTATGCTGTATAAATGGTTCCCAAATGCAAAATTACTGAATGTGTACATGTGTGTATGTATACACATACATATATGTAAGTATGTATGCAGGTATAAATGCACATATATATAAGCATGTGGAAGTGCATATCCTTAGCAGCATGTCGTGGTTTAGCCCCAGCCGGCAACTAAGCACCACGCAGCCGCTCGCTCACTCTCCCTCCCACAGCGGGACGGGGGAGAGAATTAGGAAAAACCTCGTGGGTTGAGATAAACACGGTTTAATAGGACAGAAAGAAAGAAGGGAACAATAATGATAATACCAACAAAGGAATGTATAAGAACAAGTGATGCCCAATACAGAAATTGCTCACCACCCCGTGATCGACAGCCCGTCCCCGAGCAGCGACTTTCGCCCCCCCGGCCAACTCCAGTTTATGTACTGGGCATGACGTCGGATGGTAGGGAATATCTCTTTGGCCAGTCTGGGTCAGCTGTCCCGGCTGTGTCCCCTCCCAGCTCCCCGTGCACCCCCAGCCTGCTCGCTGGCAGGCCAGCACAAGAAGCTGGACTGTCCTTGACTGCTCAGCAACAACCCAAAACATCAGCACATTATCAACAGTTCCTCATCCCAAATCCAAAACACAGTTTCACACTAGCTTCTGTGAGGAAAACCAGCTCTATCCTGGCTGAAACCAGGACACAGCAACACAAAGAATCAATGCATATTACATGTAAATCCGTTATGTATTTTCCAAGTTAAGATCAAGACCTGGGAAACAAAGTCTGTGAGCAGGGCTGGCAATCCTCTGGGGAAAAAGCCAGGAGAGTTGGTACTCAGGAGGTTCATTCACTGCTTCTTCCTGCTCTGGAAATACTGAATGGGAAACTCAGGTGCAGCATCACCAAAGCCCTGCCCTGAGAGCACTCCAGCCTCTCAAGGAATGCAGTGGGAAAGGCCCTTCAACTCTCATGCAGACCCTTCACCTCCAACCAGTCTTCCTGCAACTGCTGGGAGAAAGATGTGGAGATCCTGGGGTGGCTGTGATGTCTGTGGGCAGAATCCTTTTTACTAGCTGCATGAAAAAATCTTCTTCTGATGGGAAAACCTGGAGAAGCGTCAAAATTCCAGAGGTTTTAAAATTACATGGTTATCTTCTCATATGTTTCCACTGAAGAATGTAGTGGGGGCCAGGGCTATCTGTGAGGACATCGTGCTGCTCCCTCTTATTAGACATTTTAATTTCTTCCAGCCTGCTTTCCCATACCTTATTAGATTTATTACTGTGTGTTTATAGTACTGTAGTTGTACGTTGATGATTTTAAGATGGCTGAGGCTGTAAGGGAATGGGATGACATTTCTAGTATAATTTGTTCTGCATAAAAACCTGTTCCCTTTAATATCCACGACCATTCTCTACTTGTGTAGCTACTGGACCAAGTCAGCTTGTGCCAACAGGCGTGCTCTGCTGACTGCTCATGAAGCTTTGCTGGTTGACAGCAGCTAAGAATCTGGCTCTGTAATTTCAGGGAGGGAGAGACAGAGATAAAAGAAGTGTAACAGTAAGCGTCAGACTGTATTTACAGTTATATCAGACCAAGTCTAGAATAAGTTCATTTAAAGCAAGGAATTTTTTAAAGATTTTCTTTGGTGTAACAGAAAAAAGTTTGTCCCTGAGCAAAATGTGTTTCAAAAATCTCAGTCAGGCAGAAAACACTTTTTAGTCAGTCTCTGAGATGCTAATGAAACCCAGAGTAACCCACTGATATGCAGAGTACCTCATTTAATGAATTTACACACACACATATATATGTGTGCATATATATATACACACACACACACACAGAGTGTAACTGAAAAAAATTCTAAGTGAAAGAAAAATCCTCAGAACTAGATACAGTACCCTTTAAGTACAGAGCTGTTTAAAATATCAATCTCCTTATTGTAATTTGATGTGTGAAATTCAGGCGTGCATTTACAATTCAGATCCCATTCCTAAGGGATTCCCATTTAGGGCCTGTTCATATGATTTATTTAGTGCCTTTCTTCAGTTACTTATGCTTGAGATCGTTAGGTATAATGCACATATATGCACAGGGATAAAATGTTTATCATCATTACTTCAATGAAGTCATTTGCCATCCTTGACACCCTCTAATGTCCCAAGTGCTTCAACCCACTGGCTCATTTGCTGGGCCTTGCTCTCTCTTCACTTTTTCATCTCAAATTCTCAATGTGTTCCCTTCATCAATCATGGAAGTTTAGCGGGTAGCAGGAGGGAAGGCAGCAGAATAATTATCCAAATATGACAAAAGAAGGTCCCCTTTATGTTGCAGGAAGGACAGGGATGGGGGAGGTGGAACAGAGGGAGCATAAGTGTATTTCACGCTCCTTTGAAAACATTAATGATGTTTCATGGAAGCCAAAGAGTCCACTGGAAGTCACTGTGGGCTCAAAACTATGTGCCACATCACTAGCCTGAGGACCTGGTTTCCCCCTTGTGTGTCCTCTTGCTGCTCTGCCTCTCATTGCCCCAGGTTGCCAGCATTTCACTACTACTGATGTTTGCAGTCAGGAACCACTTTGAATGTAGTCTTTTGGATCTACTTTTCAAAAAACAGGATCCAAATCACTGTGCTCTGACTACATTCAGCTAATTGGCCCTTGCTTTCGATGACATCCACGGAGTAGGGATGAACAAATCGAAGATGAAAGGGTGGGCTGGGGTGGGGGCAGGGGGAAGTTAGCATGGCCTGGGGCATAGTGTCATACACAAATGGGGAGAGGTGAGGAGGGTGCCAGGACCGAAGCAGCCCCAGGTGGCTGTGTGCAAGGCGACTTTTTCACTTTGAGTGAAAGAAGATTGGTCTTTTACATTTGTCTGCCTCCCCTGTACAGACACCAACTGCAACATGGTATTTCTCTATGACTTGAAAGCAGGAATATACAAAAAGCCTTGCAGGGTCTGATGCTGGGGAGAGAGATCCTATAGATGTTCACACTGAGGAGAACAAATGTTTTTAGGGGTGTGTCAGATCTTGGTGAAATGATGGTTGCTGATGTGTGCTAGATCTGGGAAGAAGCAAGTTGGTGCAGCATTCAGTCAAGTAGTAGACATATTACTGTGGCTTGCCCTAGTTAGGACTCTAAGAAAAAGAAGCTCGATAAAATGATAGCCAAGAGTTCAGACAAATTAAAAAAGAAAAGTCTTGTGTAGACCACAAAACCAACACACAGTAAAAAGCAATCATCTTGAAACAGAATCAAACAACATGAGATTGAAATGAACAATTCATTTACTACTTATTTTTCCTAGTGTGTCCATGCTGGGCTTTGATCATTTACTCAAACAGTAATATTCACCACAATCAAATTCAATCAGTAGTGACAAATGCCAGAAAGGAAACTCACAGGTTTCTGACACTTCAAAGCACACACACACAAAAAAAAAAGAAAATAGCCCCATGCAAAAGCTTTATTTTTCCTTCAGTGCACCCTTATCTCTTTCCCTAAATACGAAGAACTTTCTTTGCTGTGCACCCCGAGGATGTGTCTGGCATAATCAGGGAAACACATTATCTAGGGGATGAATGTGATCTCCATAGAAAACGCAATAGCAATAGTTGTCTCTGATTAAAACGTAGGAGATTCTGGCCTTGAATGCATCTACTGTGCCAGCTGATAGAGGCAGCTGTCCTGCCAGGAAGTTCTCATGCTATTTGTTTGTCCACAACTACAGGAAAAGAAAAGGAAGATGAACTACTGGTACTGGAATAATGGCTAAAATCTATGCCTCTACAGAAAACTAAATTTTCTTGATTTGCTTTTTTAGGGAAAAGTATGATCCTATATATAACTTGGGTTACTTGTAATCTGCTCCAATTTAAAGTATGTGATCTAGAGATCACATCTGGTCCACTAATGGACCTTTCCTGCATGGACTTCTCCAATCATTTTTGAATCCATCTAACCTGTTAGTCTCTACCAGCTTCTGATGGTAATAAGTTCCATAGTTTAAGGAGTCATTATGTAAAAGGAAAATAATGGACATCTTTAGTAGAGATTTGTCATTTCTACCCTCCTGGAATTGAGAAGTGTGCCATTTTTCTTAGCCATTTTTCATGCCATTTCTTAGCATGACAAAACCAAAGTAGAAGAGCCAGTCTTCCATGGCTGCCTTCTCAGAATTGTATGTTGTGACCTTTTTCCGCTTTTTGGAAATGGTCACTTCCAGCTTGACAAACATTCAACATTCAGTCAGTCATTTTTCCTGCTAAGTGGTTTGGCCTATTTTCTTCTCCTTTCTGAGCCTTCAGGAGGAGACGACTAGAAAGACTATGCTTGAAGATGATTATGAAAGAGGTAACATAGGCTGCTTCATCCCTTACAGTTGAAAGAGGGTTTGAGCCACAACCTTAGCAAGTGAAGGTTTTATTAATTTTTTTCTTTTTTTTTCTTTTTTTTTTTTTTCTGCTCTGAAATATAAAAATAGTGCACTGTAGCACAGAAATTAATTATAAAGCTATGGAGAAAATGCAGAAAGTAAATTCCTCCAAAGGGAGAAATTTTTTCCAGGGGAATGGATAAATATGTGAAGAAACACACAGGTACAGTACTCATTTATGGCATTTATTTTTTCTTAATACTCTTCTTTAAAGCGATACTTGGAGTGATTTAAGCACTTGTTTTTAGGTCCACCATGTAATTTGCTATCCTGTGTGTCAGGACACATAAGCACTACAAAAACATAGACATGTCACCAAAAAAACACTCAGAATGCTACTCATGCTCCGAAAATAATGAAAAGGAGTTTACATGGGTTGGTTTTCTTTTTTTTTTTAATCTGATGTAAAATGTCCTGGATCGGTGGACTATCAAATGTCCATCCTGAAGCATTACTTTATTTTCCAGCTGGAACTTACAGTTCATGGCATCTGATCTGTATCTTTTACTCTTCTGAATGCTTTTCCAAAAGTAAGTAGCATGTAGCTCAATGTATTGAAATTGTTCAAGACCACGACTCACGTTTTCTCCATGTCAGACCCAGCCCTTCTCAATGAAATGTGCTGTATAAATACGAGGTAGAGGAGCAATAACAGCTCAAAAAGTATTTCTTGTTTAAAAGCTAGGATGCTCCATTTACTTTCTCTGAGTGATTGACCTCACTCTATCCTATCAGTGTAAAACTGATGCAATGTCCCTGGAAACAGAGGTGTTCTGGATGGTAAACATAGTATTACCTTTTATTATTGGGCTTGCCAGCAACTTTGGCATCCATTTAAGCACCTAATTTATGTAACCAGGGACATCTTTAGACATAGGAAAAACAGATGTTTGCTGAGGATGGGAGAAAGTCAGGAGCAGGAGTTTCCCTCGGCAATGCTGCTTATTGGGCAAAGCCAGAGCCCTGGCAATCCTGCTGTCTTTGCCTCCAGCCGAACGCTGGGGTTGCTGGCAGAGCACAGAGAGAAGTGCTAATGGCAGTGGTGGCCGCTACATTGCTGGAGGGCAGCTGCATGTGGTCTCTCCCAACAGCAGCAGGCAAGGCTTCATCTGTGCTTGAGGTCCTGGCTGGGACAGCAGCAGCAACTCTGCCTAGCTCCCCAGCCCTTCCCTTCCCAGGGCAGGAATTACATGTCCCAGGCCCCTCTTTCTTGAAGAAACATCATTTATTTCTACCTGTGCTGCTGGGGGCATCCTGAGTCAGCTCTGCTAAGTCCATTTCATATGAGATGGTCCACACCTCAAAAACTTCACAGTCCGAGCACAGGAAATTAAATAGTCAGAAGCTCCAGACACGGCTCCATAGTCCCATTTTCTACACTCCTCATTATCATAGTATCTTTGACCTGTCTTAATACCATGTTTAGAAAGTGCCAGGATGGTTTTCTTTTCTGTCCCTCCCCTATGTTCAGTGAAACCTGTTCTCTGTGAAGCAGATTTTCCCTTTTCTTGGGATTCAGAAGTTACAGCGATTAAACCTCTTTACTGACATGCCAAAAGAATAAATGCAGCCTTGCAGGGCTCATGACTGAATCAGGACGTTAATGAGTAGGGAAACAGCAGTGAAGATGATGGCTAACCAATCAATAATGACTGAATTACAGTTTAAAAACTGGATGTGTTAGATAGTTATTAACAGTGTAATTATTCATAAATGTGCCTAATTATTCATAATTATTCAGAAACCTTATTACTTCCCTGATTGTCATAAGTGATCTCCGAGGCCAATTATTATTTGATTATGGCCACAGGACTCTATGTTGGTATTACTTCTTTTGTCCTAGAAAAAGAGAAAGCTGGTGAAGTGAAATTCATGGAGGACTATCGGCACTGAGTAGTCCTTTAAGGACAACAAGTCTGTCATTTGAAAGCTTCTGTTGTTTTTCCTCTTAGCTCTTTCCAGATTTCTTTGATTCTTTTATTACAGAAGCTGCTGCTGCCTAATTAGGATTTTCTTGTTGTAATTGCTGCATTTGATATCTTAATAGTGTTACAATGAGTGTGAGGGAGGAAGGGGGAAAGGGGCAGAGGGACTATCAATGCACATGTTTGTGGAGAAACTGAAAGCTCCCCAGGCTGTATGACTGAACCAGAAAGGCCCAGGAGCCAAATCCCAGCTAGTTCAGGTATCTTGTAACTCAGTGGGGAGCTCTGTCAGATGTGGATACGGTAGTTGTTAGCTCCTGACAACAAGGGCGACTGGTGTCTTTCCCTTGATTAGAGTCATTTCCACAAAAGTGAAGTGAGAAAATATATTATACATTTGCTTAACTCACTGGTGCTTAACTCACGGGAGCATAGACTCAAACCTAACTGCAAGCTTGGTCAAATGCTGAAACAGATGTAGTCAGGGTGCTGATGCAATCAGACCTTATCATCAGAAAATCTGTGATTTTTGTCAGAAGACACTGCACTAATAAAACAGGAGCATCAGCTTCTTTCCACTTTCTTTCCTCCCCTGAAAACATTAGAGCCATTATATTGTGGGGCGGCATTAGTCACATTAAATTAGCATATAGATGAGTTCTGGGGGTAGGAAGGAGGGGGAGATAGGTTATGATAACCTGATGGTGTAATGCAGAAATCTTTTGGCTTATATACCAAGCCCCACAGAGCCCTGAGCTTGTTACCCAGGGGAAAATTGCAGTTTCCCAACAGGAATGCAACCACCTTCTATCGTGTCATTTTACTGACAGTGTTTAATAAGAAAACATATACCCAAGCAGTGAAGAATTATGAACCACGCTCCGCAAAATCATCTGATTGTCTTAAAATTCATGAGATTTAAACCTTCTTTCAGGTTTTGTTTTTTCCTTCTAGTTTCTGAATCAGAAGGGTTGGAAATCTTTTCTTTGAACGGGTAGCAAAAGTTGTCCTTTTAATGACTTGAGGAGTACAAAGAAAAGCATTAGACACTGCAAGAGCTGTCAGGACCATTAATGGCTCACAGCCACTATGGTGTGAAAAGAAGGGCTGCCCAGCTGTGTGGTCATTTCAGCATCCCATGATCCAGAGTGTATGTGTCATAGCAGGGGTTCAAATGGAAGTACTACGGTTCCTCTAGCTCTTCCCCATCCCATTATCACAAAGTCTGTGACCAGGTACTGTCATGCATGTATATTTGAGTGCCCTCCTCACTTCAGTGGACAAGGCCAGATTCTGATTGCAGTTGCACCTCTGTACCCCTGGAGCTGTTTCACTGACAGTGGAATCTGGGAAATGAGATCACTGTCCTCTGATGGTACCCTCACAGCTGAAGATATGGCAGAAAATAATTTCTTGCTGAGAGAGGGATACCAAATGTAGTGAACAGAATAGCTCAGCAGCAGCTGAAATGTGCATGTAAAATAGTTCTGGGGTTTTTAAATCCTTTGGAAAGGTTAACAGGGGCATTTTCTTCTTTTCATCAGACCATGGTATAAACAGTTAAGCACTGGTAACACTCTTCTTTTGCAAGGTTCTCTACAGTTTCTGTGATGAGGAATAAAAAGGCAACAGAAATATATGTGCAGGGTGCAGTCATTTCTGATCACTTTTTGAAATTAAGACTATGTGGTCTTTTGTTGAAAGCCTCAATACATGGCAGTAAGTCTCAAATAGCGCAAGTTGCTGTAACTGTAACATGAAAGGAATATACTTGATTTTTTGACATGTCTCTGAGAATAAGAATTTTGCAAGATGCATGTATAGAGTTTAGGTTCTTGCAAAATGTACAGAAGAATAGGAGGTTTATATTTTCTTCAGAAAATATAACTATACGTAGGAAAATACTGGTCTGCTAGGCAAAGACTGAAGACCCCTCCCTCCTTCAGAAGTCTTTATTTCACAGTGAAAGTGAAATTCTTTAGTCATGTTTGCATATCTTTGGTCTTTTCTAATCAAAATCATGATGGCAATTCAGTTTCTACAAGTGCTATGGGGAAATCAGTGCTCAATTTGCACACTGGGAATACTTCCAGGCTTGAAACATGGCTTGACACAGTAGGCCAGAAGTCTCCAAAAACTCTTCAGCAAGCTCTGGCAGAATGAAAATTGTGAATCTTATTCTGTCACAGTTCAATCCAAATCAGACTCTATCATATTACAGGATCCAGGTCTCAGTGAGATTAGGATGCAGCTTCAGATTTTGCAAGTAGCATTGTGCATATAACCATCTAGTTATTTTGTAATATTGACATAAATTGATCTCTGTTCCTTTTCACCTAATAAATATTACTGCAGCTAAGACCTGCTGTAGGTCTCCTTGGAATGACAACTCAGTCTAGGCCCAGAAATGCAAAATTATGGTAGCTGCTAGATTCACTCTGCATATCCAATCAGAGATTAAAAATAGAGTTCACATATGTAAAAACAGACTTATTGAACTTCTTTGACTACTGACCATATGTTATTTGTTTCTCGTTGATCTAGAGAAGAGGATGAATGTGTAAAAAATATTTCACATTTAATAATACAGCATAGTTGCTAAAGCATGGCAGAATATCACATCTACCTTTTTTAATATGGCTACAGCTTTCTGACTTGTAACACAAGCTATAGCTACCACACTGTCTTCTGCCTCCCTGACTTTCAGTGAAGTACATTTCATTGTATGCTAAAGGATAAGATGTAGATTGTTCTTAACTCACGCAGAATGACAGCTCAGTTTTGCAGAGCCCCAGTGCCTGAAGAATTAAGAAGATGCTTCCTTTCCATGTGTCTGAAAACCCAAGGCTGCTTTTTCACAAAGCACAACAAACAGCATTCAGGTACCCTAGCAATTAATTTTAAATCCTTTAAGCAAAGTTAAGCAAAGCTCTAAGCAAACCTTCACAGGTAGCATGGGCTACAACCCTACTTTGAAAAAACAGCACAAGAGAAAATAGTTCTGTATGTTATTTTTTCCCCCTCCCCTTGTGGCTTCAAAGGGTGAAAATGGAAGAATGTGACTGCAGAGCATAATGGGTCAACACTGCAGCTCTGATCGCTGGAGCATACACTCCAAATTTCATGCTACATTAGGTAGATTTTAAAACGTAATCTGCTCCCACGAATGTTTTATTGGTAATTCTATGAAGGTACAGATTGCTTGACAACAAGGGGGACATGAGAGAGGTACCTTGTAAACCACAACTTGGTGACATCCCAATGACCGGGCACTCCAGCACATCCACTGCACCTCAGCTCAAGCAGGTGCACCGTAACAAGACTCCTTTCAGGTCTCATTCCCCTCTGCTGTGACAGTGAAGGCCATTCATTTATCCAATTACATTTGTTTTCTTGGTGTCAACATAACTCCAATGTATTGATTTAGTAAGAGTGCATTCTGCACTGAAAGGTTAACAGATTGGCATGGTTTGAAAACCAGCTCCTGGGTGCAGCCAAATACTGTTTGAAGGACCAAGAAGGTTTCAGCTAAGTCTGCCACAGAGCTGTGCTAAAGTACTACTGATTTTTTTTTTTTTCTTCTGATTTAAATTTCTCCAATTTAAAATATACCTTGGCCGGAGTGCTGTAATCATTAAGCTAGAGAGCTGTGCTTATTTTTTCTTTGGTTGACTCCACTTTAAATATTCCATTAAAAACAGAGCAGCAGCAACGAAAGTGACCAGAGCTGCAGCACAATGACACCATATGCTGAACCAGGTCAGTTCTTTGACTACCTCTTCCTATAGCCCCAGATGCACATCCCCACTTGCCACCTTTGAGTTGGCACTAGTGCGTTTGATAATTCCATGAAGTGCTTCAAGGAACTTAATCAGATAAAAACTATTTACTTTGGTTTCATATGGCTGATTTTTGATTCGTTTAGCTCCTTGGATTGGCTTGTCACAGGATAAGATCCGTGCCAAGACCAGAACAGGAGAGGAGGCAGGTATACATGACTGGCAGAGCGGAGAGAAAAGGGGCCCCGATCTGCCTCCAGTGGCAGCAGGAAGGTGATAGATCAGCTCCCTCACTCTGCAGCTGCAGCTTTGTGCCCCATGAGCTTGACCTCCTGCGGCCTCATGTCTAGAGCATTCTCCTCAGAGCTATGCACAAACCACTCTGTGGACAGGTGGGACTGTACTCACATCTCTGGATGAACCCACTGCCTGGAGTGCTACTATGCAAAAAGAGCAGAGAGTTGGGGTAGTATATCTTCTGAATGCGCTTGTTTTTGTGTGAAGTCTGATCATCGTCTTGCTCTTGTCAGGGCCCTTAGAGGGGATGGGGTGGAATTTGCTGTTTGCAGATCCAGAACGGGTTTCAACATGAGCTGGTCAGCTCTGTCATCACTGAAGCACTTCTGGTCTTGTCAGGAGACAGACTGGTTGTTGGTGGGTAAGCTTTACTGCTGAAAGCTATGGGACTGGAGATTTTGTGTGCTACAAGAGTCAGCTGGAAGTTTGGCAGGTGGCTTCAGGATCAAACATGTGGTATTAGGCCTCTAAAGTGAGGAAATTGTAATACTCATTGCTATCTCCACAACTAAATCGTGACCCAAACCTACCCACAGCATTTAATTTTTCTTCTTTGAGAAGTCACCCAGTGATCCTTTCTAATGGAAGTGGGGATGGCAGGATTGAACCCTTATTCCGTAGACCTTCCATGAAATTTTTAGCACACTTTGCAAGCCTTGTCTTTCTATTCCATGCTCATTGTAACACCAGCTCTTCTATAATAGTATAATTCTTCTGGAAAAACTTTAATTTACAGTGCTTTTACTTTCTCTTTTTTATTTTAATAATTGTTTTATAGATGTATTACAAATAATCAGGGTCCTGTACATTACAAACAACTGCACAGAGGCCCAGATTGAATAGTCAGGTTGTAATTCAGTCTCCAGGCTGAGAGGTTTGCTACCATACCCAAACCCTTAAGCTATATTCTTCAGTGTGGGACATTAGCAGGATCCCTCGATTGAATTACAGCATTGTATTCCATCTGGGACTCAGTCTTGTAGTGTACTTAACATTGTACTACATAGGGAGGCATGAGAGTAATGGAATTTTACAGTAATAAGTTTTTTTTTTATTAAATGAAAAGTAGGCCTATAAGATACCCAATTATGTAACATTAGTGGCATTAGAAATAAAGACCCTATAAAAACATACCTGAAAAATAAGGATTTGTTCTATTTTCTAAGTATTATAATGTGCTGTTAATATACAATCAATCTCTTAGAGCACTAAGGCTTTCTCAAATTGTAAAGCTTGCTATGAAGTTTTAGATGGATTTTTATCACAATAATTACAACATATTGGTAACTGATTTTCTAAATGAAGCCCCCCAGTCCAGTAAAGTATTTTGACACCTGCTTCAATTCATCCTTGTCAACACTAAGCTCATGTACATGTGTACGTTTCAGATACTTTGCATGAGATATAAAGTACCTGATGCTTTATCAGATATAAATAATATATCAGATATATAAATATATATATTTTATATGTCAGATATAGAAAATTTCTGATACTTTATATCAGATACTTTAAAGATATTTTCTGAAATCATTGCTAAAGAATATTTTTTCTTTTTCATTCTGCTTATCAAATCTTTATACCAGAGAGGGGATGGCGGCATGGCACTGAGAAGCAGCTAAAAGAGGTGTTAACATCAGTTCAAAATCTACTGTTTCTCTGCACTGACTTGGGTAATATCATATAATGTAGTTAATAAGAAACAAATCAGAAAAGCTGGAATTTTTATAGGAAGACAACAAGACATAAAAAACAGGCAGGCACAACAGAAATAACTCCCTATCATATATTTTTCTTTTTAATTAATATTTCATGATCAGTTAACCAGCAGTCTGTTATCTTCCTAATAAAGTAAAGGTATTGTAACCAATAAAAAATATTTATTACCACATTTTATGTTTTAATCAAGGGCAAACTCCTCAACATATTCTTTTTTAGCTCCTTGACATGGTGAATGATTAAGTAAAAAAAATAGCTTTTTATGCTAAAAAGAAAATGCTATGCATTGATTAGTTAATTAACACAGCGTTCTTTGGAAATGCAATAAATCTGGGAAATGAGGAAGAAATAGAGATAATAATCTGAAAGATATAATGTGCAACTCAAGTTCTGATTTCATTGTGCTAATATCAGTTTTGTTATAGGCTTCAGGGGCCAGAATTTTCCCCTTAGTCCTTATGGCAGAGACAGAGAGTGTTACGGGATCTCAGAAATCCCCAGGGAAGTGCTGGGACTTGAGGTTTCCAACAACACAAAGTGAAGAAAGTGCAAATGCAAGCAATATGGGCTTTATTGGTCAAAATAAAATCTTAATGAGCCCCTAATGTACAGTGGGACAAATTTCCAATTATTGGTGGGTGATAACGGGGCAAATTCAAGTAAGCAGACAACTCCAATCAGTTCAGACCTGAATTTGGATCCTGCTCTATGCTAAAATAACTAATGTGTTTTAAGTGGCCTTTATTTCATTTTCCCATTCATTGTTACCATCTCCCTGGTTACTATTCAACTAACCAGTTTTTACCATTTTCTCAAAAAAAACCCAACATTTTAACCCTTAGGCATGGACAAGGTATACTTAACTAATATACTAATACTACTATTACTACTGCTGCTACTGCTGCTGCTGCTGCTACTACTACTACTGTTGTTGTTGCTGTTAATCATTACATGAATAAATATTCCTAAAAAGCAATAAATCCACTTTGAATAATGTTTTGGCAAAAGTCTTAAGAGAGACTTGGTCTCTGTTTCAAAGAAATACCTTGGACAGATTTCCTGACCTTCAAGGAAGGATTTAATTGAGAAGGAGCTCAGAGATCATTCTCAGTCTAGAGCTCTTCATGAGACTAGGATCCCAAATACCGTGACAGACTAAAGGAAAAGGCAAAGGTAAGGATTAGGTTAAAAATGAAAATATGAGTGACATGATATTGCAAACTTTGTGGTTTCCTGAGAGAGATTAATTACTACCTTAAAGGAGTTTGCAAATCTTGTTGTCCAAAAATATTAGTGCTTCCTTCTATTTTATGCCCTAGGTAGTTACCCTGTCAGACTTCCAAGAGAATGGCATGCGTCTGCACCTCAAGGTTAATTGTGGACCATTGAAGGGGGTGACGATGCAGAGACTTGCACATTCTGTTCTGCACCACAGATATGGGGCAGCAACCTGGCAGAGGGATGACATGCATGCCAAAGGGCAGAGATCTCTCCCAGCCCAGTAACTACATCTGTAAGTTGGTCTCTTAGGGTCCCTATGTAGAGCAGCAGTGAAGCCAACAGCCAATTCAGGTAGAAGGATTTTATCTATTTCTAGCTTGGATAAGACAGAGTTGATAATTTGGATGGTACACATAGGTATATCCCCTTTTATTTGCTACTACCTACTTAGAGTCTTTGCTCAAATATATTTTCTTAAAAAAAAACCCTCCTAATCTAGTTTGGTCCTATCTAAAATGGGCAGAAAATTGTGTACCTTATCTTATATGATGCTCAGCAGCTCACAAGAATTCCTTTAAATTCCAGTTTCCCAGTGAATGATATGGTGGGAAAAGGACAAGATGTGTTGTACCACAAATCTTTCTTACATATGTTTGCATTTACAATATGCAAGTTTAATTCCTTAAGGTTTGTAATCAAATGCTAATCTGTCCTGTTGTTTCAGGGACTTGTTCCTCTCCCACATTAAAGATTTTAAATCTTACAGATTAGTATGTGATTTAATAGATTCTAGAGTTAAAATAACAATGCTAAAGCTGAATGATTAGTTAGGATCAACCCAAAGCCAGACTAAACTGACTTGTACTGCTGAGGAAGTGAAAGAATTTTATTTTGACAGGAAGATTTCTTCCTTTTTTGGTCACATTTCATGTTATTCTTCCAGCTATAAGAAGTGTAGAAAGGGTTACTAAATTATTTGCAGCTGTTTTAATAAATGGACTATAACAGCCCAATAGCATATAAGCAATTACAATTCCACATACTGATATGCATCTATTGCATACACTGATCATATCTGAAATGGGCTTATAACATCCATTAATTATTTATTAACCCTTTATAAACCACTTAAAAGTGGAATGATAATACCAAGTAATATCTTGTGGGAACCAGGGATAATTTTTCCCAGCAGATAAGTGGTATTTTCAGATTGATCATGTGATAACTCTGTATGTTGTGGACAAGAATATACAGCGAATCCATGTATTTTTGTACATTCCAGGAAAAAAATTAAGTCCCAGCTTACTGTTTGCCTTAGTCATAGCTTCATTTAAGGAAGTGACTCGGGGAGTGTAGCCATTTTGTACTTAGAGGTGCTGCTGTAGAATTCAAAACCTTATTCATATAGGTCCTATTATAAAAATAAAACTTATTTTCCAACATATTACAAAGTGTCCAAGACTCTGAATATTCAATACAAAGCTCTATTTGCTCTGAAAAATCTGGCATTGACAAAGGTTTTCCTCTTTTTTTGTTTTTCTATCTAGGGATTTTTGAATCACTTTGCTCTGACATCTGAAGTACAGAGGTGTTAGCAGATATCCCTAGTTGTGAGAAAACAGGAAGTGGACCCAAAGAAAACTGAATACCATTAATGGCTTATTAAAGATACATCTTGCTTTATCATATTTGCAGCAGCAGGGTTGAAAGTCAAAAAGAGTTTTTCCAACAGCTTCTATCTTCTTGTCCTCTCCTCTCCTCTCCTCTCCTCTCCTCTCCTCTCCTCTCCTCTCCTCTCCTCTCCTCTCCTCTCCTCTCAAGTTTAAAAATATTTTACAAACAAAAGCCAGTTCTGATTGTATTTATTATTAATTTTACTAACCTTCCCTTCTCATCTGGAAAGCATAAGCCATAGGGTTTTAAACACACAACACTTGTCTAATGCAGTTCCCCTTTAAACAAAGATAAATTCACTACCAAATTTAAAGAAAAAAAGACAGAGCACTGAAGTGCTGCTGGAAATCCTTCCTGAAAATTGCATAAGCAACGCAGGAAATCAGCCTTTGCTCCTTTATTTCAGATTATCAACTCACAAATTACTGTAATCAACACTAGTGATGGCAATTGGATTATACTGGGCTCTGCATTAACATACTGCTTATCTCATGAGCTACACTTTCATGATCAGGCCCATGGCTTATCTCAGCAGGAACAACTCACTTCTAAGGTGTGTCATCCACAATTCATTTTTAAATACTACCTGCAGTGAAATTAATTCAAGCTGAGATTCATTCTGATGCAGAAAGATCATGTATGATACACACACTACTTGCTTTTGCATTCAAGCCTGGTGCAAGCTATCTGTGCAGGACTGACAGCATCCTTGTTATCATCTAAAGGACAGTCCTTGGCAGTCAATCAAAAACCCAAGGTTGAAAGAAGCTGACATAATGCCCATCAAAGTCTTCTCATTAAAACTGATTTAAAATTGTAAGTTGACTCTCCTTGACCAGAATGACTCTGTGCATGTTCATATAGTGTATAAGGCATTGCTCAGACAGTTGGTAGCCCCAGCAGCAAGTTGTGCAACATTCTATATGTCCAGGGGGTCAGATGAATTCTCCTTCATGGGGTGTTCCTTGCATGTTCTCTGGGACCAAAGGGGTTGGTCTTCAGTTGTTTCTGTTTTATTAATTAATGAGGGTGATATTTAAGAGTCTCTGAGATATCATTGGTAAGGATGACTTCTACATTAGCTGACTGGCTGTCAGGTTATAAATACTCACTGCTACAACCTCGCCCACTATATGTATTTTTATTCTTCCTATGTTTTTTCCTGATGTCGTTCTCGCCTCTTTCAGAAATGAATTTACATCCTCGAAGTCAGGGTGTCTTGCCAATGGGGCTTTCTGTAGACTGTACTACACAGCAATGCACAATATTCTTTGTTTGGCACACCATACATACTTCCATGTTTTAGTGCAATTAATCTGTCAACTCTTTCTAATTATGATTTTTTGGTTTGTAATATAGAAAACATTGTCTTGGTTTAATTTTTTCTTCTCTTCTTATTTTGCAGAATTACTTTTCTTTTCTATGAGATTGAATCAATTATTTCTTTAAAAAACAAATCAGCTTTTTTTGGAGAGAGGGGACAATAATAACAAAACCACATTAATCCTACAATGTAGTAGTACAGGATGGACTTAAAGAATCTCAACCCTCTGAACATCCGTATATTTCCTTTGCTAGCTGCATTACAATGTTGTAGTTATAAAGCCATAGTTCACCCCTTGGAGTGTCACATTCCAATCTCAAAAACAGAGAATTTGCTGAAAGTAGGCAACTTTTGTGCCACCTAGTGGCCCCTCCTCTCTAAATAAGAAATGTACCTGGAATTCCCTTGTCTAAAATTCTGTACACGTCTGGTCTTTAAGTATATAGGAAACCTCCAGTAGTAGCAAATTGTGAACCGAGGAGTCAGAAAACCCCTATTTTAACTATGAAAAATCTCCTTTGCTATCTTTTCTTGCAGTTTTTATTTGGCCGTTTACCCCTTATTTCTCCAGGCACTTGTCCATGCCTGGCTTCTGCTATGCAGAGAGGATTTTCACAAACGTTAACATTTTTATTACTGCAGTTTATTTGTGGAGTGAGATCTTGAAATTTCTACTCACTTTTCACTTACCTATTTTGATGTTCTCAACAAGTGAGTTGAGAGTTTACCCTTATTCTGCTGTAGAAAATGGAACAAATTGCCACCACTCTGTCCCTCAGGAGAGATAAGTCAGTATATAGTAGGAAAGGTGATGAACCTTTCCAAATAACTGTAGTGTTAGCTGTACTAGCCACAGTTTTTTGACCCTTGCTGTCTGAAGTCTGTCACCTCCATCTATATTTGGGCACCAAAACAGCAGTAGGGTTAACAAGTTCCCAGAGGCTGCAAAGATGGACAGACCTTGTTGGCTTCAGAAGGATTTTGAGATGCTCAAAATGCTAGCTCATCCCACATCTGATCTCAAGATAACTGTTGTGATAGTCCTAACATCGCATTGTGTCTCTGTGGTCCCACCGATGCACTTCAGACACTAAACCCTAGTATTTAGCCCAGCCAGGCTGGCTCCTATTTGGGAATACTCTTTAGGTGAGGGACATTAAATGTAAGCCTAAGGCTAAGTGCAGAGTGCTTTCATAAGCACTGTCTTGAGCTGCATATGAAAGGTTGTGCACTTTAGTTATGTCATCCCATAATGACACTGAGTTTCACAGACCCGCTGAGGACAAACATATATGAGAGATCTACTGTTGGACATGGGCAGTCTGACACATGCTCGTTTGCATCACTAGCCAGATTTTCTCTGCAGTCTGTGTCACAGTGCCATCTGGACACGACTCAGAAATTCAAGCCAGGAAGAACTAGGTCATGGGTTCTTTTTGTAGCTCTGCTTCTGGATTCACCTGACAGAATCCGATGATTACTCTCTCCAGAGTGGGAATGCAATGTTTACCTGAATGAGAAGATCTAACCCCTTCTTCCTCTGTCTCCACTGTGCCCTGGATACTGTATTTGAAAAGGGACTTTATTACGATGATATTAATTTACAAAGACCACTGATTTGAGAAATGGCCCAAATAATAAGTGCTGTCGGAATAATTACAAGACTATGAGGCTAGCAGTGGTGATTTTTGCTCTGCTAATTGTACTTAATTTACTGTGAAGTTTTTCAGTGGCTCCTGTAGCTTTGAGTGCACTGAGTTGTGGTGCTACTGTGTATACCAGAAGACTATCAGTAAGGTAGCTCAGTGAGAACCATTACTGAAATGATCCTACATGGCAGGCTTTCCAGTGCCTTTTAGACACAGCCAACATTTGGGCAGCTACACTGCTTCAGACTGGCACATAAAGTGGTCCCCCTGGTTGGAGCTCTTGGGAACACAGGGGCTACTCATAAGCTGCAATGGGGAAGCCAGTAAGCTCCAAACCAGCACTGAGCGCAAGTGTGAAGATTTAGTTCTGTTTCTTTCCTTGTGAAAGGCCTTAAAGGCCTTAAACTGGCCTTTCTGATCATGGTAGTTTACAGATCTGTTTGCCAGGGTCAGAACTGGATGTTTGTTTGCAATGGATGCAGACAGGCAATAATACTAGCACAGTCACATATCTATAGGCCACCATGAGGCCATGAATGGATTCTTTATTTGTAACTGGGTTGTGTGTTTCCATGTATGTTACATTGGAAATTCTCTCAGGGCAGCTCATGGAGTTCTTCAAAAGGGAAAAGTCCATTGTGAAGGAAAGAAAAGAAAATCAGGAAGGGAAGGGAAGGGAAGGGAAGGGAAGGGAAAGGAAGGGAAGGGAAGGGAAGGGAAGGGAAGGGAAGGGAAGGGAAGGGAAGGGAAGGGAAGGGAAGGGAAGGGAAGGGAAGGGAAGGGAAGGGAAGGGAAGGGAAGGGAAGGGAAGGGAAGGGAAGGGAAGGGAAGGGAAGGGAAGGGAAGGGAAGGGAAGGGAAGGGAAGGGAAGGGAAGGGAAGGGAAGGGAAGGGAAGGGAAGGGAAGGGAAGGGAAGGGAAGGATGGGCAATACACTGGACCACAACCCCAGCTGCCACTGACTGATTTTCAGGTTGCTTCCCAAGGAATAAGCTCATGGAATAATTTTCTATCTCTTTGTGTGCACGTGTGTATATCTCTCCCTCCTTGGTAAATTTTGAGTCTCTTGAGCAGTATCAGCAGGATTTCACGGAACAGTAGAGATCTCTGAGATATTACGCACCTTTTATGAGGGCAGGCTGGAGGAGAAAGATCCTACTGATATTCCAGTCCAGGGAAAATACTTAAATCAGAGCTTACATCTTCTCAGACAGGAAAGCTAAAAGATACAAATCTGTAAACAGTCAATTGTAGTGATTATGGCTTTATTAAAAATTTTTAATTTGGGAGCTATCCTTTTGTCTTTTAAAAGCAGGGTAGGACCACAGTGAGTGTGGCTACACTCAGCTCCCTGAAATCACCATCACTATTCTGATTTAGATCAGTAGAGCTGACAGTAGCTGAACTGTGTTTACCTTCCCCCTTCTTCTCCAGGTAGAACAATGAGCCCAAGAGATCCAGGAGGTCAGCAATGTTAAAAGCTTTTAATGGGTGGACTCATAACCGTCAAGCTCATCTGACATCTGAGTGTGGGCTGGACAAAATCCAGTGTTGTGACATGTGCCAATTTGAGAGCAGTTGTTAAAGAAGCTCCTCTCAAATCGCAAGGCAGATGACAGGAGCTATTGCACTGGTTAAACCCTCTCCTCTTTGTTTCTTCTGCCTGTTACCTGTTTTGCATTAGTGAGGCTGACAAGACCCATAATAAGATCACCTGCCTGTTTTTCTTCCCCTTCCTCCCGCCACTAGATAGAGATCAGTGCAGGCAAGGGGAAGAAAGAGGATTGATTTAGACGGACCTAAGAAAGGCATTCTCATCTGAAACCAGGTGTTCCTAATGCCTGCCATAAGATTTATTACAGTCTGCATCAGGCAGCCCATGCTGAGCATTCCTCAGTAATTGGGATTCAGTATCCTACCGTCTGATGGGCACTGACCTCTCCTTGCAAGCTCTCTTAAGTGTCTGAGCCTCTTTATTCCAGCTTCCATCCCCCAACCTACCTCTTCTGTCATATCCCAGCAGATACTTTATGACATGTTGCCATGCCAAGAAGCCGGCATGAACAATATTACACTGAACCCAGCCTGGGGCTACTGTGGGAAATGGTCAAGTATCTGAAGTTTAAGGTAAATAATATGGTCTTAATGAGATCATGTGGGCTACAGATCAAAAGCATAACCAAAAGGTAAAAAGTTCAATCAGCTTTATCTGTGTGCAATAAAAGTGACCACAGCAACTTTCCACTGAGTCCTTCTGCAAGGTTACTAGAGAAAAAGTGGCTCAGAGGGACTGGGCAGAAGAAAATATTTCTCTTGAGCAGTTTTGACCTCAAATTAATGCAGGAAAATTGTTATCCATTACTATATAAAATTAACTCGATGCTGTGCAGGTACTAACTACCCTTTTGACTAGACTGGGAGTCCAACATTTCTTTACTCACTGTCGTTTTAATCAGAAAATTTACTTTTGTTTTGCTTTTTTTTTTTTGGTATTTTTGTGCACTTGTTGATTTTTCAAAGCTGCTGGTTCAAATTAAACTAAGACCCCGTGTGTGTTAAAAATACTGATTATTGGCTTGTGACTATAATAACATAACTTAGTTCAACTGGTCCTCTTGTAGAGTCCTACTGATCACTGCCTCTCATTGATATCTTTTCAAGAATTTCAGTTCCAGTGCCACAGGTCTAGAACCATTCCAGTAGATACAAGTTATTCCTCGCATTCCAGGAATCAAGGCAAGGGAGAGTGGATAGGTCTCCTCCAACTTCAGCTCACCAGTTTTCCAAGCTGTATAGAAAATCCAGAATTGGTCACAAGGAATCTTTCTACACCTGCCTCTTCCTGACAGACTTGAAGACTAACAGAATTTGCACAGAGATGTGAAGTGGTTAGCTTTGGTACTGCTATACTTTGGTTTTCATAATGCTCTATTCCTCATAAAACAGTCATTTAGTTGGACTAAACAAGCGTATTGTTGAAAAGTCAGAATTTAAAAGGTTGGTATATGGCATGATATGGAAAAACACTAGAGTTTTTGTTCTACAGGAAATGGCTTTAGTTTAACTAGTGAGTGACTATTTAAGAAAATGAGGTTTTGCACTACAGAGCTTGTGCAGTTTTTTCTTTTTTTGTTGTTTTTTAACTGATGGAGAAAGGATGCACTGTTCTTTTGTACCTTAGCAGTTCGGCATCCATTAAATGCTCAAGTTCCTCTAAAACGTTCCTAACTATCACAGGTATTTTTTTAAGTTTCACAGCTTGTCTTCAGAAGCCTTGGTTGGGATGGCCATATTCCAGGCTGTGCCTGGTCAAATACCATCCATATAAGGACTCATGTATGCAGAAGTCAAAGAAGCCTGAAATTTGTGAGCTATTTTCCTTTTTCTTCCCACCATGTCTTTTCTTAAAATAGAAAAACACAGGAGAATAATACTAAGTGTAATGACAAAAAAATGCATGATCAAATTCTGTAGTTAAAGGCTTTACCATCAGTGGTTATTGAATCTTAGCTTGCACTTTCAATAATTTTTCAGTTTTTTAATTGAATATTATTTTTCATATGATAATGTAGCCTGATGGCAGATATTTCATTGCTATAACTTTACAAAAATGTTTGTAGACTCTCCCTAAGCTCTGCACTATGCTGTATATGCCCATGACAACCATTTCCACATCAGTCCTAAGAAATTGAACATATAGCAAAATAAAGCATAAATGGGATTTAAAAATACTGGCTTAAATAAATATTTAGAATTAATTCTCAAATTTAGTTCTTCCAGTAAAGAGAAATCTATCAGTTGTACTGCAGAATCTCAGAAGAACCTCTGGGTTAATGATCAAAACCAAGGGTTGATTTAGGAGAAATAGATCCTTTTAAGAGTTTTCTGTGAGACTTTCTGCATCAGGTGGTATGCAGTAAGCATGATGCAATTCCCCCTTCTGAATGGGAAAAAAATGCACCTTTGTAAAGTCATGTCTGTTTCTAACATGCCATTAGTAACAATACTCCACTGTTGTGTGTCAGTACTCAGACTGGGAAAATATTTTATCCTTCTTCAGGATAAGAGGGGAATAAAATGTAGCACTCCTCTGAGAGAGCATCTGAAAACTACTTTTGTAAAGATCAGTCAGCACCTGTGAACACACAAAATTGGTTTTACTCAGTAGGAAAAGTGAAGATATACCTGAGGACGCTCACCTGTGATACTTCCCAACTTCTCAGACTTGAACTTCACCAGAGCGAAATAATCTGCAGAACCTTTATAGGAGTTTACCACTGAGACTAAAAAGGAAAGCATACTACTCTAGAAGCTGCTGGAACTGAAACCTGGGCTTAGCATAGCAACAGTTCATGGTATCATTAATCACCACTAAAAGGCACAATCATGTATGTTTTGACATATTTATGCCATTCATTTCCACTAGTTTTTCTCTGTCCAAGCCTGAAACATACTTGGGCTTTGTATTAGAAACCACATTTTGCTGAATGATGTACACCTGATCTGCTTACACCAGTGGAAGAGTGGTTTTGCTGAGAAGTTTTGCACAGGACACCTAGATGAAAGAAGCAGCAGGAAGGCTATACCTGTTGTATAACTCCATTTACACTAACACCTCTACACATCTAGCTGTGTCACTTTCATACTGTTAACATTGAGAGTCATGCTTTCACAAGGCCAGTTTCCAATTCATCAAAAGTATTTGGCCATCTTTGGTATGAATGAATGCTAAAAGCAGTTAACCTTGAAGGCTAATAGATATTTAACACCCCATTTTGGTGTGGAGACAGAGCCTGATGTGCTGATTTACCTGTTACAACTGATTAATGTTTTGAAGTTCAGGAAAATACCAGAAGGCTAAACTCAATTAGCCAAAAGGAATTCTACTAAGGCTGATCTTTCATTCATGGCAAACATCCTGCTGATCTTATTTAAAATCAACAGTAAGATCAAACAACAACTGTGCAAATCCTTAAGTTCCCTGCATACAACTGTTAAATATTATCAATCCAAATGCATCCCTAGACACAGTGTGTGTAGACATTTAAATTTTTATACAAGTAGAATTGGTTTCAGGATACTATTAGTAATGTCTATGACATCCATTATCACAGCTTCTTAAATGGATTTTCCTAGTTAAATGTGTTTTCCTTCCTTCCTCCATGTGTGTAGACAACATGCTCCAACTTCATATCATAGGCAAAGACTAATGCAGGATCATTAAGTCTTGTACAGTCACCATGTGATGCACGGTTTTCTCCAACCAGTGATAATTCTAATTTGGAAGTTAGTATGCAAGTGTGAGCACCAAAATAGGGCACCCAAATCCCCCACTTGGGTACTAAGATTAGAAAGCAATACAGAGACATCCATTTTATCTGCTGATCCAGACAGTAACAGAGTGTGGATATTTTGGTCATTTTGTTAGAAATGTAACTGATGTGAAAGAGAGAGCACTGTATATATATAAATATGGTGAGAGATTGCTGGGGCATTACTGCCTAGAATGTGTTCTTAAAATCCTCTCACATTCTAGACAATTTAAAATCACAGCAACACTTCTGCTGTTTCCAGCTATAACCTAAATCAGTTCATTGCCCCTTTTTCCTCACATTAAAACACCGTTAACTGGGAAAAGGCAAATACTAGGCAAAAGGTAAAAATCACAGAAGGCTAAAAAGCAGGGTTACAACCCTGTCTTTCAGGAGAGCCTCTCCAGGTATCTGCTTGGAAAAATCCCATAGGAAATGGCCCTGGAGAGCAGATGGATTCAGGAGAGCTGGTTGATTTTTAGGGATCACATTCTCCAAGCTCAAGAATGATCCATCCCAATGAGCAGGAAATCAAGCAAAGGTTGCAGGAGGCCTGCGTGGATAAACAAGGAACTAAAAAAATTCAAACATAAAAAGGAACCGTACAGGAGGTGGGAGCAGGGGCAGGTGACCCAGGAGGAATATATGGACACTGTCTGAGTATGCAAAGATCAGATAAGAAAAAACAAAGCCCATCAGATTGAATCTGGTGAGGGCTGTGAAGAGCAACAAAAGAAAGACTAGGGAAAATGCAAGCCCTCTGATGAATGGGGCAGTTGATCTGGTGACAAAGAACAGGGAATAAGCCAAGGTACTCTATGCCTTCTTCACCTTGGTCTTTACTGGTAAGACTGACTTTAAGGAATCCTGTGTTCCTCAGACCAGTGGGAAAGTCCCAGAGCAAGGAAGACTTACCCTCAATGGAAGAGGACTGGGTTACAGAACATTGTAAAAAATGGACATTCACAAGTCCATGGGATCTGTTTAGATGCATCCACAAGGCTGGTCAGCCTCACCTCAATCCCTGGGGTGGTGAAGGAGCAAATTCTCCTGGAAACCATTTCTGAAAACATGGAGTAAAAGAAGCATGCATTTATGAAGGGAAAATCATACTTCACCAACTTGGTTGCCTCCTATCATGAGATGACTAGCTTGGTGGTTGAGAGGAGAGCAGTGGTTGTTGCTTATCTTGGCTTTAATAAGGCTTTTGACACTGTCTTCTGTAACATCTTCATAGACAAGTTGCTGAAGTACGAGCTAGATGAGTGGACAGTGGGGTGGGCTCGTCACTGGCTGAAATGCAAGGTTTGAAGTGTTGGGATCAGTGGTACAAAATCCAGTTGGAGGCTGGTCATTAGTGAAATATCCTAGAGGTCAATATTGGGGCCAATACTGTTTAACATCTTCATTAATGACTTAAATAATGGGGCTTGGTACACTCCCAGAAAGTCTGCAGATGATAGAAAACTGGGAGTGGCTAATAAAACAGATATGTGTGCCATTCAGAAGGTACAGGACAGGACCAGCAGGAACCTTATGAAATTCAACAAAGAGAAGTGCAAAGTCCTGCACCTGGGCAGGGGTAATCCGAGGTACCAGTACACACTGGAGGCTGACCAGGTGGAAAGCAGCTATGCAGAAAAGGACCTGTGGGTGCTGGTGGACACTGAGTGGACCATGAGACAGCAGTGTACTCTTGTGGAAAAGGCAGCCTTGTGGGCTGCATTAAGCAAAGCATTACCAGCAGGTTGAGGGTTGTGATCCTTTCCCTCTGCTCAGCCCTGATTGCACACATTTGGAGTTTTGGGTGCAGTTCTGGGCTTCTCAGTACCAGAAACACTGGAGCAAGTCCAGCATAGGGCCACCAGGACGATTAAGGGATTAGAGCATCTGTCATATGAAGAGAGGATGAGAGTGCTGCAATAGTTCAACCTCAAGAAGAGTAGACACAAGGGAGACTTACACAGGGATCTTGGACTAGATGGTCTCCAGAGGCCCCTTCCAACCTCGATGATTCTATGATTCTGTGAAGTACTTCAATAAAAATATTTCTGTTGCCAAATAGTGACATAAAAGAAGGTGAAAACACACTAGGGAAGATCTAGAGAACTATTTAAAGTAACACTGTAAATAAAGAAAATTCAAAAACTGTCCTCATACTACCCCACATTTAACATTAAATTTAACCATGTCTGTTTTTTGTGAAAGTACTGACTTTTGTTTTGTATTAAATACTTTGTTCACTGAGAACCATGCAGTTGTTTACATTAGCACTGATAAAATAGGAGCCTCCCAACTTACATTTAAGCTAGGAAAAGAGTAGTGTTAAGGCACAGTGGCATTCGTGAGGCCATTTATCATTTTTGTTGATGATTATTTGGGAATAAAACACAGATTTTCTGACTCCAGCACTAGGATTCCTCTCCAGGAGAAACCTGCAGTGAACATTTGGCTACTGTCATGTACAAGGATTTTGATTTCTGGCAGAGAAGCGCACTTTTGTTCCATGGCCTTTATTAAAGTTTAAAAGAAGTGTTGACTTTTTCCTGTATTTCATGCTGAGGATGGGAGAAACAAACTTCTCTCTGAGCTGACCTTTAGGAGATGTTGTGTTGCCTCAAGCCCTGTCATTAAACATAGCAGCAAGCACTAATGTTTATGATAGAATGTTAAAAAAGGATCTTGACAATAGGAACCCCTCTTTACTTTTCTGCTGCACCCTGCCATCCCCCAAAAATATATATGTTATCCAAGGTCACTTAGTATTTTGCATGTATGCATGTATTTTATGCTCATAGAAGAATCATCTGAATTATTTGTAAGCATTTATGGATGTTCTAAAAATCAAAAGCATCTCATCAGGACAGGTATCAAGCAGAACATGTGCCTGTGGTTTCACTACTGTTTTTCTGGTCTGTTTAGATCAGTAAAACTTCAGACTCTGATTTCTGTTTTGCCCTCTATGCATTATGATCAAGAGCATGGGGTAAAAAAGGATAGAAAAAAATACCTTCTTCTGCTAAATATCTGCTGCCTTCATAAGATCACATCTTCTGATTTTTTCTTAACTATTTTTTTTTTTTGTGCATTTAAGGCCTGAAAGCACTGACCCTGTTGCTAAGCAACTGAGATGCTTAGGCCTCAGCCCTGGTTGTTGAGATGAAAAAAGGTCAATTAATGTGGCAGGCCTGTCCTTATCAATATGCTACTGTGGCACCAACTTTTATTTCTTTACAGTAATATATCATAATAAGTTTTGTAGGTCTTTATACTGCGGTTCTCCTTTTGAATAAAAGCATAACTAAGACTTGAGGGTATGTCTGATATAACAGAAAATGTAACCATAAAAAAAAAAGAAACCCAGAATAGAAATCATCTGACTGCTGACTATCCTGCTGTGCTGCCTGAGGCAGTTACACATTTCCATTGAGTTATTTTATGATCAGGCCAGTATGTTATTGAAATATTATCTCTTTAGCCTTTCTCATTCTGATAAGAAATGACAGGCTCTCAGAACAGTAATACACATGGAGAACAAAATACGGAGCTGTGAAGAAAATTCAGTTGGGGTAAGGAACAGCAGCTCAAGCATGTTCCTTTTAAAACTTCTGCACCACTCTTGTGTTGGATTTTAACTAACTGTCCTTTTTTAATTCCAAAGTGAGCATCAGAAACCTTTACTACTACTACTACTACTATTACTACTGCTGCTGCTGCTGCTGCTGCTGCTGCTGCTGCTACTACAAAATTTTGTCAAATAATTTAGCAGTATGAACTACTTGCTATATGGAAAGTCTCTCTCGTCTGAAAACACTGTTATTTTAAAAGGCAGTCAACTGCTCATCATTGGATTTTTAAAGCATTTAGAGATGTAACCTAAAATCTATTGACTGTTCCTACTGTCCTGATCTGCCCGTTGATCAGGCTGCTGACTGTGAAGATCTCCCCCTCACGAAATCATCAAAGGTAAACACCTGCACAGGCTTCTAAGGAAGAGATTGCTGGCAGTGGATCTGGTCATTTTGGGACCAATGGGTGACAAAGCCAGCCACCTGCCTCTCTTCTAGGGTGCACGGTGTCTGGGCTAGTGTCAGCAGGGGCCTCCTCTTTTCCCACATACTCATGGTGGGATTGAAGCAGCACTCTGGCTGCCCCTGGAACTGGTGGTTTCTACTTTGGCAGCACCTTCTGCACAATGAAGGCACTGCCAGCAGGTTAAAGCCTGTGGGGTCATGCTGCTATTCATTAGCTGGTACCGGGATGATCAGCACTCAGATGAACTGCCATAAGGAAGAACCAATTTTTACATGGCGATTTGAAACACAGAATGCTTTGCCTGCATTACTGATCATTCTTCTTTTCCAAGTGCTATTAGGGTCACAAGAAAGCTTACTCTTCCTTATTTTTGACAGTCTTGTCTATCCAAACACTGCACTGTCAAGAGCGATACTCAGTGCAGATGTTGGTGGATTGGGAGTGCCATTTCTCGCCTGCTTTTTGCCCTTCCTTCAAGTTTATCCTGTTGTCTGTGGCAGGACAAAAAGCAAACAAGGACTGCATCTAGTTAGTGATAGTGGTTTCCATGAGTGATCCTTATGGGTGAGAAAGCAGAGTAGAGGCTCGGTGAGGCTCTTTCTAACACCTGCTACCATCCCTTCAAACTATCCTGTTCTGCAGAAAATAGGACTTAAAAGCCAGAAAAAGCACCCTGCTTCTAATCCTATAGCTACTCCAGAGAGGCAGCCTCTAGGAGACCATTTTGTTGCTGTCACATGAAAGGAATTCAAACTGCAGCCCTTTATATCTTATTTGCAGTCACTTCATGATTTCAGGTACATAAATGCTACCTTGTTAATTACTGTTTATAGGTAAGAATAAAACTAAAGGTCTCACTCCCTGTTTTGAAAGTATGGCTATCTCTTCTCTTCCCCACACCTCTTACCCAAATTAAATAATTTGCTTTCACAAAATTCCTCCTGACTTTACATTAATGTGAGACTAGACTCAAGGCCTACAGTTGTCACCCTGCTTCAGGGAGTAGATTTTCATATTCCCCTCTGTTCTTATACCTCGTGTACATAATGGCATAAACTGACCTCCAACTAATTTGGAGAGAGGACGCTCAGCTGTTCAGCCCGGTTCCCCTGCAGTTATGATGCTCATGTGTATTTTACTTCCTTGTTTTATAGCATTAATGGAGAAGCAGATGTTGCCTTCCTCCCTGCGAATGCTATACAGTGAATCATCTTAGCCTCTCTGTAAAATTTTAACTTAATGGAGTCCTGGCATTTGTGATGAGCTGAGGAACTTAATTTTATAGAACAACCTATTGAACAAGCTGTTCTTGGACATTCCCATCTCAACTAAATGTTAAAAGTATTAAAATTCACATTAGCACAAGAGGAAATTTTGCATGGGTAATCCTTTAATACAGTGTTTTATGGCTCTATTAGCTGCACAGCAGCTGGTGACATGATGAATTTAATCCATTAAAAAATTCAGTAAGAGGTTTAAAAGTCAGCTTTTTAAAACATAATCTTGCTGCAAGGAAAGAGAACTTCTCCTCAGGGCCAGAGACATGGTGAGTTCACAGTGTGGCAGGTATACGAAATACACCTGCATGACAAGCTTTCATATGCTTATGGTTTCACACCTAGCAGAGAGCTTATGGCAATGTGAAAGGAGCACAAGGGAATCCTTAAGGAGCTTAAGTAATGCATCTGTCCAGCTTTCTCTCCATCTCTCTTAATTTTTTTCTCTTAAAGGATTTAATACTGTAGAGTTAAAAGGTTGCCTTTCTGCTTCTTATATATGTATTCCATGCAAAGACCATAGCACAGGAACTATTTACTTCTCTCTTGAAGATTTACTACCTGCCAAAGCCTGGTAGAGCTAGAAAAATCCTGTGTTTGCTACATGAAGAAAAATTACAGATTTCTGAAAAGCCCTTTTTTTTTCTTGTTTTTGATACAAAGATAGAAGTTAACATGTTTGTGTGTCATGTATGTTTCATAAATGTATATGAGTACACAGTCTTGACAAGTTGTTACATTACCATGATATTTAAGAGCCTTCTTGAGCAAGCTCCTGCAGCCACATAGATTTAGTAAAAAACTAAGCTTCCATTCAACAGGTTTTCTTAAAAGTTTCTGTGCAGATGCAAAGAAGCCCCTGAAAAAAACTTGATTTCTACAGACTTGTAACCTAAAAAGTTAATAAAAAGCACCTAAAAAATAATAATTATTATTCTAAGCTGCATGACTTTTAGGACATTTTTATTGTTTTAGGAACCCTCTTCCAACACTGTCGGCAGTGTTATTTTCATATATCCTTACTCCTTGCTCGTTCTCTGGAATCAGCCCTTTATGAAATTAGACTGCTTAAAACAAATTTACCTTGACTGTGCATTTGTTTCATTCATGGTTTCCCCATATGAATATTTCACCAATATCTGAATTCTCCTGGATGACTGACTTTGCCAAGTGCAAATACATTCTAGCTTCCCTTCCCAAACATTCACCTTTGCAAGTTTTCCCTGGGGAAACACTAAATGTGCTTTAAATCAGGGTAAGCACATTTCTTTATGTAAACCCAATGGTAAATTTTACTTATTGTACATCTGATTATGATCTATGAGGTAATGTTGCAGATCATAAAACAATAAAGGACACTTTAAGTAAATAATTAATTAGCCAATCCAATCTTTAGCCAATCCAACTATGCCAAGCAAGACCCCACAGAACTTCAGTAACATTGCCATTTAAATTCTTTATCAAGTTTAAAAAAAAGTCCAATAACATAAATTGCTTTTCTGCTGTGTATCCTGCTCCCTCCTCCCTCCGCCTTCAGAAATGGTTGAGGTGAAAGTGAGAAAGAACTGTGCAAAGACCATATACTCAGACTGATTGAAAGCAAAACTGAGGGAATAATTTTTTGTTCATTGTATTTGATATTATGTGACATAATTTTGTTTGATTTTCCTCTAATTGACTTTTTGCTTCTTACATGTAATCTGGGTGCATATAAAGGTAAGATTCATTACAAAATGAAGTTGTTAGAAAGAAACTCTTGAAGAATTTGCATTCACTAAAAAAACCCCAACAGGATAATGTGTCTTCTAGTTCGAGCTAAATAAAAACATATTTACATACTCAAGTGCCTGCTGTTGTGCCTTAGCTATGCCCGTACTCAAAACAAATTCACGACTTACAGTCTAGGAACATCCAGAGATAAAATGGAACTGCTATGTGTAGATATGCACTAACTAAAGGTTAAGGAGATTCATCCATAGAAAGCAACTATAGTATCCAACTTCCTTTTACCTTGTTTCTGGGGGATCTTTCATCATGTACTTTCTGATCATTTGGAGACTGTATTTCACTAAATAAAGCTCATGTAGATACTCTGTTTTCCAGCTGCTGCACACAGCCACTGTACTAGGACATGTACTATGACAGTGTCTTTCTCACATTTTGGGAGAACCTTTCAACGTGAAGGTATATATAATGTTGCATTACAGTACCCTGACTTTCCTCTTGCTTCATGAAGTCTAAACTGGAGTGTGTGAGTGCATGGGGGGGATTATGTGTGTATTAAACTCCATCCTGATGCCACACTTGCTTTGTGTATATATTTAAGGCTATGCTTGTCATGATTTCTCAATTGCTATTGGTGTCTTTACTTTGTCACGTCTTTTGCAAAGCTGCCCTCAGTGCAGTGAGTTGGGTGGGTCAACATGGAGCAGTGCCTCCTGTATTAAACTGACTGTTATCTTGATGTGTACATCTAACCTCCAGAGTGTACTATCAGGGTGGTATATTTAATAATCACAAACCACTTGCTTGGTTGTCCTTAACAAAATCCTGAGATTTTGTAAAGGACAAAGATAATCTAAAAAAAGAGAGATCAAAATAGCAAGCAAAAACCTATTTAGAAGCACACGGTCCTCAAGATCTCTGCCATGCTTTTCCTTAAAACCTGTTTCCAGATAAATTGGTGTGAAGGTTACAACACTAGCTGCAAAAATATATTGTCCTTTGTCCCCTCAAGTACTCTGGCTGTTTAGAATGTATCAGTTTGCATGGCTTTGTTAATTTGTTGATTACTGTAGTGTGCAAAGCAATTAACATCTCCAAAAGCTCAGAATGAACTTCTTTGAGATGAAGTCATTACTACAGAAGTCAAAATCTAAATTCAAACTATACTAAATCACCACATACAGTGCAATTAGTAAGGAGAGAAATAACTTATTTGCCCTTTTAGAGTCATGAAACTTGTTATAACACACCCTTAGCAATACATTATATTTAAAATTGAATTTGTCATAGTAGCATTTACTGGCAAACTTGATTCCTTTTTCCTTTTTACAGTGTATATCACAGATGGCTGATTTATAGATATTCAAATAATAGACTATATTTCACACTTTCAGTAACAATGATTTTTAAAATAAGATTTTGATGCAGGGGAGCAAGGAGTGAAGAAACATTTAGAACAGCCAGAATAATATATTCACATAATGCTTTGCATATATGTATGTGTATATATACACAGACACATACATACATATATAAATAAATGCTTTGCAGTTAAGAACTGTGAAAACTTGATAAAACATCAGTTAATAAATGCCCACATCACCTCTCTGAAGTAGGCATTGTTATTACACTCAACATACATAAATAACAGGGAAGAGCTTATCAAATGTAAATGGGAGGTTCTTCATGTTTTTATTATTGAGACACACAGTTTAAAGTGTTTACTGTATAGCATAAAAGTATGTGCCTATAGGCAATTTATGAAAGCATGCATTCTACTTATTACAATAATAAAATATTACAACCTTTATTTATTACTGGAAACTCTCTGATATGGAGAAGAGCATTTTAAAGACTTCTTATACCTTTTCTTTGCTAACGTAATTTAATTTCTTTTAAGTTTAAGTTGCACATTTTTTTGCAATTTTCATTTGAACCATGTTCTAATTCAGTGTGACAGCTTTGCCTGTTTGGCAACTCCATTTTGTGGAAGAAAATAGAATATTGTGACATAAGTTAATGTTACAACTTCAGATAACTCCTATTTACCATTTAGCCAGTTATTGAAAAACCTTCCTAACTTTAAGAACACAAGTTATCCCTTTAAACTTTATGCAAAAACAAAGTAATGGATTGAATTTGACAAAAGTCATGGACTGAATCATCTCTGTGGACTGCATCCACAGGAGAACTCTTAAGGGCAACAAACATGACTATTCACACGGCTTTGTGCTAGCAACTTCTCAAGTGGACCAGGAAGAAACAGAAAAACTATTAAGTTTATAAGAAAAATCACAAACTGTCTAGAAAAGACAATTTTATTAGTATGTGTTCCAATGTAGTCCAGTCTTATACAGGAATACACCTCAGCAATGCGATGTCTTTACTAGGTATAATTATTTATACTAGTGATTGTAAAAGTAAAACCTGGATTTAAAAAAACCTCAAAATTAACCAAAATATATTTATTTTTATAAAACCTAGTTAGATTAGATCAGAGCAACTTGGTATTTTCAAGGCTTACATTTGTTGTAAGTATCTGCTTCTCATTTATGATGTCAATTTGACATCAAATTAATGCAAGTTACCTTTACAAAGGTAAAGTACTACAAAAAGCCACATATGAAAAGAGAAATAAGGCTTAAAAATTACTTAAGTTACTATATTTCTGTCTTAATTTCGTCACCACGGGTAAGTAGTTAAGCACCATATGCTATTTGAACAGTACCTGCCCATTGTCTCAGCTGTTACCGAACACTTTACTGCAAGTGTCCAAACATGTAGCAGGGTCAGGAATATTTTTTTTTTCTTTCAGCCTTCAGCACCACTTGTCTGGCAACAGTTATTCCTTGTAAGTTAACTCTTCAGGTTGTTTTCCCTAGAACCAACTTTCAAGAACACTGAGCACCTACCAGGGGCACAGTCAGAGGCTCCCTGCCTTTATGAAGGACAGACTGACAAGGACAGGTTTCTAAAATGTCTGCTTCCTGCTGTTTCACATCCAGATGAGAGGGGAGGCAGTGATCAATGATTTGCATGGCTTTCTTGTCGATGCCCCATTGCAAATAATGCTACTTACTTAGAGTACTGCAGTCAAACAGCCTAAGTTAAAGCATGTGGGACATAGGTGCTAGTTTTGCCATCTGTAAAATTAAGACATTAATATTTAGCAATAACACAATTTTATAATGATGAAGCAAACAGTACTTGAAATGTTTTTAAAAGAGATAAAGAGGCAATAAAAGTATTCATTGCTGTTACCAAACCAGCATTCTGAGGTGAGCAACTTCCATATGCATTATGTCAAAAGCATTTAGCAAGACCTTATCTACAGTAGCTGGAAGAGTATCATTTGTAAAGAAGGCATGGAAATAGTTTACTATGGCTAGCTAATGAGGCTTCTAAAAAGCTGTTTTTCTTTGTGAAGAACTGCAAACCATGAGTGACAAAAAGGCATCTTTGTTCTGTTGAGAAAGGCTGGTATCGCAACAAAATAAGCAGCACCCTGGAAATGTCTCAAAAAAGAGGATGTGGAATCTCCCACCTGTGAAGGGGCAAACAAAGCAAGCAGTGAAAAAATGAGAGATGGCATGTGTGTCATATGTCAAGAAGACAGAGTGGATAACAAGAACTGACATGTAGGAGGACGCCTTTGTCAAATTGCCAGAAGTTCCAGAGCTGGCGACACCTTGCTGAAGGCAGATGAGGTTGGGAAAGATGAATGCACCATGCCACCTTTCAAAGGTCAAGACTATGCAACGGCATTGGTGAAACACTGCCACAGCTGCCACACAATCTAGGTGGAGAAAGAAAACTTTCATTCCTTCCTGCAACACAAAAATTGAAGGGAAATCTAATAATTAGCCTATTACAGGATAGTCAATCATTTAACTACTGAAAATCAGGGGAGACATATTCTAATCTCATTTCACTTGAGAAATCCTGTTGCTTTTATTGGCAGAATTTGTGCCACAGATGGGAAATCTCTCATTCTGACTTCAAGAGCAGTTGTTCTCTTGCGGCCTGATTCATTAAGTTAATGGGACACTTTCTCTTGAGTCCTCTGAGAATGAGATCTGTGCACTGATAAATCTCAGTAGTTTCTGAAGTTCATCTAATCAAAGGTGATCTGAATGTCTCCCATCCAATTACTACACCAAAAACAATCAGTTTCATAATACTTCCAAATACTGCTTTTTCATCTGGGCCTGTCAAGCCAGGAAAAACAGTTTCTTGCATCCGTATCTTTGCCTATAGCTCCTGCCAACCCAGAAAGAAAAAGGGCAGGCTGGGGGGAAGGGGAAGAGTAGAACAGTATCTTTTATGCCAGCACAAAGAAGTGAGTTTACGAAAGATTCAGGATTTGATGTCATTTTGTCTAAATTGCTACAACCATTCCTGGATTTTGAACCCCAAAGTGCAAAATCCCTTTCTATGAAAATTAGAGGTTTTCTCCTTTTGCATATATCTTCCTCCCAGACATTGGTCTGGTACTTGTCACTCTTTCCTCACCAGTTTCACCTTTCTACCCTTCACATCCCCCTGTTTCTCCTAAGTAACTAATATATGTGGCAGTTTCTTCTGTTTGTTAATTCGTTTCCATTATCATGGGTGCCATCTCTTCTGTAGACTTACACTACCCATGACTGCCAGATTTAGACAGCTACACATATCTGAGGCACTCTCTCTTGACTGGAAAAAGGTCAAAGTAATCTTTGCTTGTGATACAAAGTAATTCATTACCCTTACATTCCAAACTATGACCAAGACACTACATTTTGCTATGTATTTTATGATGTTCAATGTACCTATGTGATATTCAGGAAAGGTCTTGCAATAAAAGCCGTAATCCCCATTTTACCAATGGAATTTATATCAGGAAAACCCACCTGCTTTATACTTCCCTAACATTATATTATGTACATGGCAGTGTAGGGAAAAACAGGCTAGTTAAAATTGATATATAAGCAGTCACACTGTTTATAGCAACTCAGTGCAGGCTTCATGGTTCTTTGTCATGCTGTCTTGGATTGTTTGTCCTTATCTTCAAGGCTGGGCAGCTCCGTTTTTTTTGAGAAGCACTGGCAAGTAGGTATTGCACAAACACAAAGGGAGGGTGCCCTGCTTGTCAAATTTGGCTGTTTTGATTGCAAAGTGTTGGTGGGGGCGAAGAAGGTCATAAAAAAGGTAATGTAAAAAACCACCATATGGTGTTGGTCTCCTTCTGCACCGACCGCTAATCTTTCACATTTCAATGCACCTAATGGAGTTGAGAGATGGAACATCTAAGCTAGTCTAAATTACAATAGGTAACCTCACTGGGGTCATGTGTTTGGTCTGAGTAATTGCCAATGTGTTAACAAGGCCAGCATTTAAAGGAAGAGAGAACAAAAGGGGTAAAAGCCAAAAATTATCTGCCTATACTATCAGTTCTTACTAGGGACCAACTAAAGCAAATGTTCCTAAATCCATCAAGGGCATTTCTTCCATTTAATGAGCACATAGGAAAGAGAGACATTGTTCAAGTACAAGGGTTCAGTTTGCAGCATGCCACAAATCACATTTCATTTATCAGGCCTACAGATGACAGGATATCATCAAATCCCTGGAGAGTCATATTCATTAAAAAGAAATCTTAAGTAATTACAACAATTAATTGACTTGAAACAGTTTCGGGTGGAGAAGGTTTACATAATTCATTTGCCAGACAAAACAAGCCTTATGAAGTTCAGGCAACATATTATTTAGAAGCATCCTCCCCTTCCTGTCATCTTGAGAAGCACAGAATAACACCAAACACCTGGAGACAACTAACATGGGCAAACAAGCAAAAAACAGAAAAAACATCTCAACTTTTATAACTTTATAAAAGGGATAATGCTTCACTGACCTGCTCATATCATTACTTAAAAAACTGACAATAAAATATTATCCCATTTCTCCTTGTGTTTATGCTAAATAGACAGAGGATTTCTAATGATTAATTATGTAACAGCAAATCTGGGAAAAAAGGCAAACTAAACCCCTTACACAGCCTCTGTACAATGCAAACATCATGTATGTCTAGTTGCAAATTCAGCTCGAAGTTTCCTCCAGGTTGTGAAGTGTGCAGGTATATTTTTCTACTTCCTGTTGACTAGTCCTGAATTTATAGATGTCAGAATGCCATTCTCATGTCCATACCAGCAGTGAACAGAAAGATTCCTCAGATGACTCCTCTTATGCTATCCAGTATTTTCTTGTTTTCCCTAATCTGTCGGTTTCTCCATTTCACTTCTTGCTTTATACTCATTTACAAATTGAGGCAGAGGTTTTTCTGCTCTATGTGTGTTTGATCTCTAATATGGTATGATATTAATCCATGAGTAGGACTTCTAGGTATTACTAGAAAACAGGTACAGCACTGAGATTTCCAGAATAATTCCAACTTCTTGAGTTGAGAAAATTTTCTAAGTGCTCAGATTGTTTTTTAATATGTTATTGCTTCCATTGGTGGTCCCAGTTGGATTCCACATACATAATCTGCACATACATATCAATATCTTTGGGGAAATGAAAGAAAAGAACAGTCATACTTCACAAAATATATTTCCCAGAATAACAGCCACAGAAAGCTAAGTGCCAGAAATGCTCTGGGATGCTTATAGAAGTATTTAAATTCAATGTGTATGTATGCAATTCATTTATCATATAGTTTCACTTGAAGAACAAGGCAAATATTATTGTGAGACTTCAAAAACTAGTTTCCTACATCATTAACTAAGACAAATCTGCAACTCCATCTAAAAATTAGGAAATGCCCTATTCAAATGATTGATACACAGTGTCAGTGAACAGATTGACAATAATCAGTGCCCATATTTGGCAATGAACAATGCTATGTTTTTTAACTTAACTGTTAAAGACCATCTCAGTTCATGAGTTTCTGTCCTCTACTATCTGCCTGCTATGTCCTAGCACTAACAGAGATCCTTGTCCCATTTCAAAGCTCTTTCTATGATGTTTGTAGAAAAAGAAAAAAAAAAAAATTCTTATTTCTGGTAGTGCCATACACTGAGAGGATAAATCAAGAATTTCCCATGTTTTCTGGCTATCTCTTATTTCAGGAGACTAATTTCAGGTATGTTCTGTCAAATTTCCAGATATTCTGAACATTCTTCAAGTGACCATTGCCTTCCTTTGAAGTGGGTAGCTGCCTGTCACAGTGGAAAAGCCCTTACATTTACAAGTTATAAATTATAATTTTTTAAAAAATGGCTTACATGAATTCCAGCCCTCTGATAAAAATGCAAGTAGTGCAAGTTATTTTGTTTTTCTTAACTCATCAACCAGTTAGTTTCTATCCATCAAAAAAAGGTAACATAGATGAGTCACACCACCTTCCTTAAATTTTTATATGCCTTGTAGGTTTAATCTGCAACTCACAAAGACAGAGTACAGCTTTGGTGCTTTGTACTGGTAGGACCAAGGGAGGGTTTCAAATACAAGCATTGTGTTTCTCTCTGATTCTGACCATAGTAGGTGGTGTAAATAAAGAACAGAATATATAAAAGCACTATACATGTTATTTCTGAATATTTCATACAAGACTGAGGCAACAAACCCATCACAAAAACCACATTATGACTGCAGCAATGATTAATGAGATGCTAAGTGCAAGTAGAAAATATTTTTTTCTGCCTAAGCATACAATCACGATATTCTGCAATTTTTTTCAATATTGCACACAGTTCATATGCGCTTGAGCCTACATAGCAGAAAGGATGTATATAAGTAGCATAGATAATCCACATCCTAAGTTTCAGACCATTACAAATGCAGACAACCAAAAGAGAAAACCTACTAAACCTTCAATTAGGCAAGGAAACAAAGTAAAAATCTTACCAACACGAGAAAACTGGACTTTGATGGCTGATGGCAAGTTGTGGCCAGCGTCAAGCCTGATTCCTGCCACAGTTCCCACTGAGGCGGGTCCCACCTAGAACAGCAAGGTGCACCTCAGCGCTGGGCCATGACCCAGTAGATCCTGAGCATTTGCCTACCAGAGCCCACTTTAAAAAAAGAAACTCTGCCCTTAAACTATCTCATCTTGGGAGTCTAAACACTTGTGTTTCCCTCTGACTCCCGGGGCTGGGGCTGTCCCCCCATTGTGGCTCCCAGAGACATTCTCAAGATGGAGACAATTCCCTCAGGGGGCTGTCATGTTTCTCACAGTCCCCGGGACACACCTCTCCCCCTCAGGCACCTGCAGGGAGCAGAGGTGCTGCTCAGGCAGATGTAACTGCACCCAGCATATTACTTCTTATGGGTTTATTTTCCCCAAGGCATCCTCAGCGCTCACGGCTCTACCCTGCAGGCCATGTGTGGCCCTGAGCACCAACCATGCACTGCTCCACATCTCTAAGTGGGCTGCTGTGAAGGCTGAGCCCTGCTGGCACTAGTACCAAAAGCAGGGAACTGCAGCACTGCACAACCCCCCTGCCATAATACTTTTTGCTTTTTTTGTTAAGAAACAATTTAAGTGGGTTGGGATTTAAACCCCAAGCCCCCAGCTACTGCCATCTTGGGCCCTTCCCTTACTTCTCAGAGAGCTGCCCGTCTCACTGCTGCTGCTTCTTCTGTGGACCTCAGTGGCAGGTGTTGACAAGATTCATGGCTCAGATGGTGGGACAGGGCTCTTCCTCCCAGCTGCCACCATGCTTTCCCCCTGACAATGTCCTGGAGAGGAGCTGCAGAGGCCTGGGCAGGCTGCAGTCCTCTGATGGAGGGAGCATCTTCCCCTCTGACCTGCCGCCTTGCCACTCCCGCCAGCATGGCCACATGCATCCATTTCCTTGCGAAGTTGTGAAAAACTTGTGAGTGTGTCTGTGAGGCCATGAATGGCCTCACTCTGAGGAGGAGTGGACAACGCTCTGAGGCGGGTGGCCTGGAAGGGATGGCAGGCTGGCAGCGCCGCCATCTCCTCCCACCAGTCTCCCCTAAGGCAGTGGGGCAGCTGGGGGGAGCGGCCCCAGGCCCCGGAGGTTTTACTGTTTCTGTCTGCAGTGAAGTAGGAGACTCGTCACTAAATCGGCAACACTGAAGTTCAAGGTCTTACGGTTCCCTTGTTCCATTCTTCCTTTATTCAGATTTCTGCTTTTTTCCTCTCAAATTTCTCTCCAAAACCCATGAGGTAGAAGGATCATTATTATTTTTAAACAACTACACCTATTTTAAAACATAATTTGCTTTCTGTTACAAAATAAGGCGAAAGTGTCCTAACTGGTGTGATCCAGTCTCTTCAGTCACACAGGTGCAAATCGAAATGAAATCCAGAGCCACAGAGGCCTTTGCTTTGTCTAATTAGGTATCACTGGGCGATGCTGGTGATAAGTGTTTATCTACTGTCTATGAAATGGATAAAATCCATTTTGTGTCTGTATAATTTAGTTCAGTGTGTACCGTTTGACCTCAGCAGACACCACCTCACTAGACTTCTCTACTCTTTTTCCTTCTCAGTCAAATTTACAATTTTCCCACTTTTTGCACACCAGCAACACTGGAGGAATGCGTCTGAATGGAATACGTGGAAGGTAAAATACACACGGTAAGTGAAACCTCTCCTTTGCCATTTATGCTCATTTCTTACAAATGCATACATCTCACAATACAAAAGAGGAAAGTAGAATAGTAACAAGGATTTAATTGAAAATATTAATCTATGTATTCAGTGCTAGAAATGCAGAAATATAAAAATGACATCGATAGACATCTGCATGCCTAACATTTGTGTGCATATCAGGTATTGGCACTAGGAAACGAGTTAAATGTGGCCTATGCATGTTGACTAGATCTTTAGCTGCAATAAAGCAGTTAAGCACGCTGAGGTCAATGGATCTATGCTGATTTACACTGTCTAAGAATCTAGCTAGATGGATGCATATGGAAGAGAAAATGCTGGCAATTTTCAACTTCAAAAATGTAACCAAAGCCATTCACCTATACACACCTGGTAGGAATACAGATTGTGCCTTGTAGAAAATCTATGGAAATGCATTTAGTCTTCTTTTTGTAGAGATGAAATTTTTTTTCATTTTGAGCTGTTAAGACATTCATAAATTAAAATTAAGGAAACCAGAACAGAACTTTTCTTTGGAGGCTTCAGTTTTAAAACAAAACAACATAGAACAAAGGTCTGGACCAGAAAGGATCTTTTTGTAGAGAAAGCCCCAGGTCAGGAGCCATTTGTGGGAAAATACAGCAATATAAATTCTAGACTGCATGTTCAGAAGTAGTTTAACTCCCTTTGAAAGTGTGTGGGACATGCTCACACAGAATCACAGAATCATTAAGGTTGGAAAAGACCTTTAAGGTCATCAAGTCCAACTGTTACCCCAACACCATCATGCCCACTAAACCATGTCCTGAAGTGTCATGTCTACATGTTTTTTGAACACATCCAGTGATGGTGACTCCACCACCTCCCTGGGCAGCCTTTTCCAATGTTTGACCACTCAGTAAAGAAATTTTTGCTAATATCCAGCCTAAACCTCCCCTGGCACAACTTGAGACCATTTCACAGAATCACAGAATCACAGAATCACAGAATCACTAGGTTGGAAAGGACCTTTAAGATCATCAAGTCCAACCATTAATCCAGAACCACCATGTCCCCTAAACCATGTCCTGAAGCGCCACATCCACACGTTTTTTGAACACTTCCAGGGATGGCGACTCCACCACCTCCCTGGGCAGCCTGTTCCAATGCCTGACCACCCTCTCAGTGAAGAAATTTTTCCTAATATCCAATCTAAACCTCCCCTGGCGCAACTTGAGGCCATTTCCTCTTGTCCTATCACTAGTTACTTGGGAGAAGAGACCAACACCCTCATCGCCACAACCCCCTTTCAGGTAGTTGTAGAGAGCGATAAGGTCTCCCCTCAGCCTCCTCTTCTCCAGACTAAACAACCCCAGTTCCCTCAGCCGCTCCTCATATGACATGTGCTCCAGACCCCTCACCAGCTTCGTTGCCCTTCTCTGGACACGCTCCAGCACCTCAACATCCTTCTTGTAGTGAGGGGCCCAAAACTGAACACAGTATTCAAGGTGCGGCCTCACCAGTGCCGAGTACAGGGGCACAATCACTTCCCTGCTCCTGCTGGCCACACTATTCCTGATACAGGCCAGGACGCTGTTGGCCTTCTTGGCCACCTGGGCACACTGCCGGCTCATATTCAGCCGGCTGTCAACCAGCACCCCCAGGTCCCTTTCCGCCGGGCTGCTCTCCAGCCACTCCTCCCCAAGCCTGTAGCATTGCATGGGGTTGTTGTGGCCAAAGTGCAGGACCCTGCACTTGGCCTTATTAAACCTCATACAGTTGGCCTCTGCCCATCGATCCAGCCTGTCCAGATCCCTCTGCAGAGCCCTCCTACCCTCCAGCAGATCAACACTCCCACTCAGCTTGGTGTCATCTGCAAACTTACTGAGGGAGCACTCGATTCCCTCATCCAGATCATCTATAAAGATATTGAACAAGACTGGTCCCAGAACCGAGCCCTGGGGAACACCACTCGTGACCGGCCGCCAGCCGGATTTAACGCCATTCACCACAACTCTCTGGGCTCGGCCATCCAGCCAGTTCCTCACCCAGCGAAGAGTAAACCCGTCTAAGCCTCGAGCCGCCAGTTTCTCCAGGAGAATGCTGTGGGAGACGCTGTCAAAGGCTTTACTAAAGTCCAGGTAGACAACGTCCACAGCCTTTCCCTCATCCACTAGGCGGGTCACCTGGTCATAGAAGGAGATCAGGTTGGTCAAGCAGGACCTGCCTTTCATGAACCCATGCTGGCTGGGCCTGATCCTTTGGCTGTTCTGCAGATGCCCTGTGAGCACTCTCAAAACCAACCGCTCCATAATCTTCCCTGGAACAGAGGTCAGGCTGACAGGCCTGTAGTTCCCAGGATCCTCCTTCCGGCCTTTCTTGTAGACGGGCGTCACATTGGCAAGCCTCCAGTCTTCTGGGACCTCCCCTGTTAACCAGGACTGCTGATAAACGATGGAGAGTGGCTTGGCAAGCTCCTCTGCCAGCTCTCTCAGTACTCTCGGGTGGATCCCATCAGGCCCCATAGACTTGTGGATGTCCAGGTGGCTTAGCATGTCCTTGACTGCTTCCTCCTGGATTATGAGGAGTACATTGTGCTCTCCATCCCCGTCTTCCAGCTCAGGGGGCTGAATATCCTGTGGATACCTGGAGTGGCTATTAAAGACTGAGGCGAAGAAGGCATTAAGTACCTCAGCCTTGTCCTCGTCCTTGGAGACAATGTTCCCCGCCATATCCAGTAGGGGATGGAGATTCTCCTTGCCTCTCTTCTTGTTGTTAATATATTTGTAAAAACATTTTTTATTATCCTTTACGACTGTGGCCAGACTGAGCTCTAGCTGGGCTTTTGCCTTTCTAATTTTGTCCCTGCTTGACCTAACGAGATCTTTGTACTCTTCATGAGTTGCCTGTCCCTTCTTCCAGAGGTGATAAACTCTCCTCTTTTCCCTGAGTCCCAGCAAAATCTCCCTGTTCAGCCAGGCCGGTCGCCTTCCCCGCCAGCTCTTCTTACGGCACATGGGGACCGCCTGCTCCTGCGCCTTTAAGATTTCCTTCTTGAAGACTGTCCAGCCTTCCTGGACCCCTTTGTCCTTCAGGACTGTCTCCCAAGGGACTCTCTCAACCAGTGACCTGAACAGGCCAAAGTCTGCCCTCCGGAAGTCCATGATAGCAGTTTTGCTGAGTCGTCTCCTTACTTCACTCACAACTGAGAATTCTATCATGTCGTGGTCGCTAAGCCCAAGATGGCCTCCGACCACCACATCTCTCACCAGTCCTTCTCTGTTTGTAAACAGCAGGTCCAGCAAGGCACCTCCCCTGGTGGGCTCACTCACCAGCTGTGTCAGGAAGTTATCCTCCACACACTCCAGGAACCTCCTAGACTGTTTCCTCTCTGCCGTGTTATACTTCCAGCAGATGTCCGGTAGGTTGAAGTCCCCCACAAGAACAAGGGCCAGCGAATGCGAGACCTCCGCCAGTCGCTTATAGAATGTCTCATCCGTCTCTTCATCCTGGTTGGGTGGCCTGTAACAGACTCCCAGCAGGATGTCTGCCTCATTGGCCTTCCCCCTCATCCTTACCCACAAGCACTCTACTTGGTCTTCACAATCTTCGATTTCTATGCAATCAAAACACTCCCTAACATACAGAGCCACCCCACCGCCTCTCCTTCCCATTCTATCCCTTCGGAAGAGCTTATAGCCATCCATTGCAGCACTCCAGTCATGAGAAGCATCCCACCATGTTTCTGTGATGGCAACTACGTCATAGCTGTCGCGCTGCACAATGGCTTCCAGCTCCTCCTGTTTGGTGCCCATGCTGCGTGCATTGGTGTAGATGCACCTGAGCCGGGCTATAGATTTCAACTCTGGCACGTTGAACCTACCCCTAGGTTCAACTCTAGTGAGCCCGGTTTTAGCCCCTCCCCCCTCCAATTCTAGTTTAAAGCCCTCTCAATGAGGCCTGCCAGCTCATGAGCAAGAATCCTTTTTCCCCTCGGCGTCAGTTGCACTCCATCATTTGCGAGGAGACCTGGTGCCGTGTAAACCGCCCCGTGGTCAAAAAACCCAAAATTCTGACGACGGCACCAGCCCCTGAGCCATGTGTTGATCAGGTGTGCTTTCCTGTTCCTTTCAGCGTTCTTCCCCGTCACTGAAGGGATTGACGAAAACACTACCTGTGCTCCCGCTCCATTGACCAGTCGCCCCAGTGCTCTCAAGTCCCTTTTGACTGCCTTCGGGCTTCTTAGCGCAACCTCATCGTTGCCAACCTGCATGACCAACAGCGGGTAGTAATCAGTGGGCCGAACCAGACCAGGGAGTTTTCTGGTGATGTCTTTCACCCAGGCCCCAGGGAGGCAGCAGACTTCCCTGTGAGTTGGGTCTGGTCGACATTTCCTCTCATTCTGCCGCTAGTTACTTGGGAGAAGAGATCAACACCCACCTCACCACAACCCCCTTTCAGGTAGTTGTAAAGAGTGATGAAGTCTCCCCTCAGCCCCCTTTTCTCCATACTGAACAACCCCAGTTCCCTCAGCCACTCCTCATAAGACTTGTGCTCCAGACCCGTCACCAGCTTCGTTGCCCTTCTTTGGACGCACTCAAGCACCTCAACATCCTTCTTGTAGTGAGGGACCCAAAACAACACAGTATTCGAGGTGTGGCCTCACCAGTGCCGAGTACAGGGGCACAATCACTTCCCTACTCCTGCTGGCCACACTATTTCTGATCCAGGCCAGGACACTGTTGGCCGCCTTGGCCACCTGGGCACACTGCTGGCTCATGTTCAGCTGGCTGTCAACCAGCACCCCTACTCCTCCCTTGTTAAGGAAATAAAGAGGTTTTAGAAATGCAAGCCAAATAACACAGCAAATCAAAGTAATACAGAAAGAGAAAAAGACCTTGGTGTGAGTCACCTTTGCCAAGTGTATAACCCTGACAGAAGGGGCAGCTTTTCTGGTGATGTAAATCATTGTAACTCTACTGACTTCAGCAAAGTTGCATATCAGGGGATACGACCCTCTTTGCATTTCTTCCCAAGGCACAACAATAATGATTAAAAATGTAGAAAATTGGCTTGAGATTTTCACATTTTTAAGATTGTGCTGCATTAATCCAAAATCCATTGAACTCAATAGGAGATTTTAATTGAATCTATTGGTTTTGGATTGCCACGTTCAAGCTAAGCATGAATCTACAGCCATGTTACAAACCCTAAAAAAATGGTGTTTGTAATGGAATTGCTGACAGATCCTTAACCATAGTGGTGCTAGCGGGAGTCACAATAATATTGTAAATAAGGTGAATAGGCTCTTCTTATCTCATTTCACAGCTGAGCAGCGTATTGCCAGATAAATCAGATCAGGGTAGATGGCTTCATCTAATAAACTGGGTCAACATATAACATATTTGTTCAGGTTTGCACTTTCATTGATTCTCATTTGATTTAAGAAGATGTATTTCAGTTTGTGTTTACAACATTTTTGAATATCTCTCTTCCCCTTTCTCTAGAGAACAAGCAAGCAAGAGAGTATGCAAGCTGGTAGCGTTACAAAAATGTCAAGCTTTCTGTTTTCTGTAAGTTCTTCTTTCCATTCTTATGCATCTGGGAGAGAGTGGGGGTAGGGAATGAGGGAGTTACTATCTCTTATCTGCATTTTCTCAATAATGTTTTAGTGATGTTTGCTAATGTATCATTCATTAACCATCAGCCACTATAAAAAACATAATCTATCTCACAAAGTGGACATTATTATCGCATTAAATCATTTCACAATATACCTGAACGGTTCCACATGAGGGGCCTGGCCTGACTGAGCTCAAATGCCTTGGGGGCAAACTCTTCAGTAGTAATGAGATACGAGGTCTGTCTGTGATGAATATGATATTACTCGTGTCAGTGGCTGTGGACTGCACCCAGAATATTTCTTCTTACAGGTTTTTTTTTTTCCCTATTGCAAAGGAACTCAGGCAAAGCACTATTAACCCAGTAAATGAAGCTCTAAAGATCACAGAGTGTGCCCATTAGTCGACAAGATTGTGACTAATCCAATTTTTCTTGCAGGGAGCAATTCTAATGCTTCTGTAACATCTGAGGATGGCAGGGCCTGCATTACTGATGAACCTGGGTATTTTTGCTTCTACCTTTTTCTTCATCGAAGAACAATTATTACATGCACTTATTTCACTGCTTCTCCTCCCTCCCCCCCATTTTGCCCCTGACTCCTTCTGCCATGGTGACCTCTCCGAAGATGGTTAAAATAATATTCCAGGCTGACAGAAGAAGTGGAAAGAGTGAGGAACTATGAAGGAGGCTAAAAAAGAAACCCATTGTGTTTGTAGGAGGGTGGAGAGAAAATGTGCTTGTTCATTGCAGGAAAAGAATTCGGTTCCCCCAAACCAAGCAGAAATATGACCTAGAACCGTTTATTATCAGTCACTATTAAAGGCATTCTGTCTTAAATTGTCCTTCTTAGGACAATCCTTCTTCCTGTCTTAGATTGCCCATCCTCTTCCTAAGTTGGAAGAGAATGTCATCTTGCTTCTAGTTACCCTGGTAAAACCATTATGTGTTACTCTTTTTGTAGGAGACTTACACAGTAAAATCTTGCTTTTCTGATTTATTTATTGTCAATTATGAAATTTAATTCTAATATAAACTGCCACTTAGGACAGGCTCAGGCAATTTCATTTAACTGGAACTGCAAAATATATTTTATGATAGTAAAAAATCTATCAAATGCTGATGGCCAACATATGTAGATTTTACAGGTTGATTTCTCTGTGTTCAGAAGCAAATCTTACCTTCACCTGTTCAAAGATGCAAAAGATGCTAAATACCAAAAGAGTTCTGTTCTTATGGGTAGGGAACAATGCAATAAGGTACAGGAAGAATGGATTAAATCCATTTTGCTGTAACTTCATTTGCAGTGTTGCAATGTGGGAAGCAGTTTAAGGATAGAAAATAAGTGCGGGAATTTTGCATCTAGTTGCTTAAATCTTTGCATGAAGGTAGTTATTGTTGTTCTCATAAATCGTCTGCAAGCCAATTAATTTTAGTAGTGGTTATATTGGAGTTTCATGCTTAATCTCTTTTGTATATCTCTCATGCAAGACTATTTTATTAGGTTCCACACTAAGAGTGAAAGTTTGGCCAACATTCAGAACGTCTGAGCTAGAACTCTACCTCTCTCAACAGCTGCTATTTCACTTTTATTATTTTATTATTTTACTATTTTATTATTTTATTACAGTGCTCACACTGTGGCAGTATCTCTGCAGCAAATACTGGTTGTTTAACATATCCCAGGTAGTCTGGGTTCTGGAAGCAGGAACACCTTTTTCACAACATATTTGTATTTCTGCTTGTAACTGAAACCAGAACACAGTTGTACGTGAACAAGAAAGAAAGAGATATGGTTTTAGACTACAACTTTTCTTTTCTAGAGTCTGAGAGTATGATGAGGATTCTGTTAGCTGTCAGTAACAATTCTGCATTGTCTCATGAGTTTGTTATGAAATAAATCTGGAGAATGTCACTAGGTGACTTCAGCAAGAGTCCTTGAAGGGCTAGTGCTATTCAATATGAGGAAGAGTAATAAAAAAAGTGATAGACTGAGACCAACATTTGCTAATGTTTGTAACAATGTAAATGTAGCAAGTAGGAAGGAAAAAGGTAACAGATTTGAAGGCATTTTAAACACCTAGGTGCCTGGGCCATTAAATAGAAACACATGTTACTGTAGAGAAATGGAATAAAGCCAGAGATGCTGTGAGCCAGACATGGGAGTATTTATTACATAGAACAATCATGTGAGGTAGTGACAAAGGAAAGGATCAAGGCAAGAAATATCCTTGATGCTATCAGTCTAGCTGAAATCCTAAAACCTGGGAATCCAGACAGTGGCTTTCATCAACAGGAAATTGAGAGAAAAGCAACACAAAGAGGAAATGCCATTACTGCCTTTAAGAAGCTGTAGTTTAGTTTCACGGGGAACAATCATGTTTAATTTGAGGCACTATTTATCATTCAACAAGAAAGCAAACGATGAACTACACAGTGATTTGTCATGCAGTTAAGAAAGAATGTAGCAAAAATATACATTTTGGTACAAATCCTTCTCTCAGACATTAGCCTAAGTAAATTAGATATACTTTGAACTCTTCTTTAATTACCTGTGTAGACTGGAAAACATCTTGTTTCTCTGGTTTGAGGTTATAGGGAGGTTTAATCTAGGTACTACTGAGATGCATACATTGTGTATAACAAATACTAATAGCTGGAATTATTGAATGAAACCCTGTCCACTCCAATTAGACAACAAAGCTGCTATTAGGTCCACGGAGCCAAGATTTTATACACAGATTCATTTCAGCACTTGTAAATATGTTCACCTAATTCTGTTGCTCTTTGGATTTTCACTGATACAACTAAAAGAGAATTCACTCAGTGATGTCAGGAGATGATATGTAGTCAGAAATGCCACGCCACTTTCCAGACCAGATTAGCTAGGAACTTGGCCAAATGTGTCTTACACGTCTTTCCTGACAGCTGTATGCGTGTAGTATTGAAAACGAGTCTGCAAGACAGAAAACACTTGTGCTTGTGACTGAAGTGATTAAGTGTGCAGGTGTTTGTTGGATTAGGCTTTTAAAGTGGATCTTGCCTAACGGCCGTAACTATTATATATGTAAGTAAGTCATGAATCACATGGAATTAGTTGATGTATGGTAATGTTACAATGCTAGGTGAAGACAGGTACTTCTTTTTGCCTTTGAGTCAACAACAAACAACAAACAACATAAATTTTAATGTCAACTTTTGTTATTATTGTCTCAGCAATTTTGTTTTATTTCAATTGTCACTTCTTTTTTTCTTTGTTATTTGTCAAGATGCACCTCTGACTTTCTTTCAAATAGCCCTATCTGGTAAGCTGGCAGCTGGCCTGTGTGAAACTGCAGCAAAACTGCTGTTGACTTCAGTGGTATCAGGTTTTCACTCACAGTTTCCAGTATGGTTTCAACTGACATGCAAATCCAAATTGAACTATAAGATGACAGCAAAAGGATTTTTTCAGCATACAGATTGCTAAGCTGCCCGCAGGATGCTACTTTCTTACATACAACATGTCTGTAGAAATGTTTGAGAATGTGTGCGCTTCGTTGTGTCTCCTTCTTCTAGTGTACTCCACTAGTAATAGAATATGAGAATAGTCCTTTCATGAAATGTATGTTACAATATATATATTGCAAAACACAACCTTGAATGGTGTTTTGGTAGTGGATCATCAAAAATTGCCCAACTGTACAACTCAGTAACTGTTAAATGAATTTTTTCCTCTGATGTTTATTGTCATACTTGATCATTGATACCTGATACATTTTTGCTGTATCAAAACCCATTGAGTTTTCTCTCTTAAATTCCAAAAGAACTATTGCAACTCACTTTAATACTGACTCCAAAGCCTAATTTTGCATTTTACATGTCCAAGTCTTGAATTATTTTCCTGATAGTTAAATTAGCAGAGACATCCAGCCACTGCAAGGTCCTGAACAGAACTTAACGAGTCACTGAACTACCAGTTCTGTTTAAATATCAAACTAGTAAAGACTTAACCCTGCTTGTAGTCCCTTTATTGTTGAAGGATGTTATTTTACTGCTTCTAAAAAAGCCTTAGGTATTTGAACATAAACTCTGTCCTAGCTATTTAGATGCAAAGATATTCCTGAAGACAGTTCTTAGGCAAACTTGGTAGCAAAACTACCAAAAGCTACCAATTTGGTAGCTGTGAATAAAAGCTGGGCAGCACTAAGGCTGCCTAGCTCCACCTGCCACCTTATTTCTCATCTGCCTTTTCAGTTATGCTAAGATTTGCCAAATGACTTTGTTAGGTGTTCACCCTAGAAACAGAGTACTGCATGGGCAATTTGGGCTTTTTAGTCTTTTTTGAATTGGCCTGATAACAGTGTAGCTACAGTTACTGCTACAAGTAAGAGGATGTGCAGAATTTCTGTGCTTTAGCCTCAGCAGTGTTAAGCAATTAATTTTAGAAGCTAAACCTAACACAAGCACAGAATTAGGATATTTCCCACTTCAGTGGGAGTCTTTTTTCCCTGAAAAGACACACTGTATTTTGTTGCCTAATATCAGAAAAGGCACTTCACTTTTGCTAGAGGCATTGAAAACTAGAATAGAATTCACAAGACAGCAGGCAGAAGGGAACATTGAGGAAGGGTGTTATCCTGATTTACAGGTGAATGGATTTTCAGGTGTTATAGCTATCAGAGTAAAGCAGCAACCCATTTGAAAATGGTCATAAAGGAAGAGACAACAGGTATGTAAAAGGAAAGCAATCAAACTTATGGGATGCAGTTGTGCTAATCTAAAAGGGAGCTTCATCCCTTTGTTCAGAAATAACTACAGTTCTCTCAGTGTCATCTCAGAAGATGATTGAATAAAGTTTGTGCCTGATTCTGACAGGACTAATGAGAAAAGAAGGGAGCAACATATTTTTAAATGATAGTACAGTAAGCGGAAGTGGACCTGCTCGTGTCATAATGCTCTATTAATTAAGATCATCAGGAGGCATTAGGAAGGAGAAGTGGAAGAGCCGGAAATGTTTAAAAAAATTATTCAAGATATTATTTATGAGCTCTATTTCTAGGACTGCAGCTAGTCTGGTACCTCGCTCCAAAATAAATGATGGGGACTGATGCTGCATAATGGGACAATTTACAAATAGAAATGAAAGAAATGTTTATAATTTTGACCTTAGTGACTCCAGTAAGATCAGTTCTTTACTTGTTTAATATTGTTTCACAGTTTGTGCTGTTAAATCAAAAGGTTATCTATAATACATCTGGCACTATTAATGCAAAGGATCAGGGGTATTCAACAGACATTTATTCATTATTAATATAGATAATAAAGGATCATTTATGAGGCTACAGATGAGATTTTTATCATCAAAAGCTTAAAAAGGGAAATTTATTTTTGCTTCAGGACAGAGATGAAAAGAGTCAGTAATGGGAAATGTAAGAGTCAACACAAAATTATCAAATTCATTCTTTTCCTGATGACAGCTAGCACATGATAGCAACAGATTAAAAACAAAATAAAATTAAATGTTTTTGCTGTAAACCCCCTTTATTGACAGGGAGGGGCTTTCAGTGCCACTGTGGTTTGCTCTGGTTTTGTCCTTTAGCCAGGCAGTTGTCAATGCTTTTTCTTCATGCAGCTGTGCTTTCCAGTGCCTTATAAGAAGACCTAGAGTGGGAGAATGTATCATTGTCTCAAGAATTTCTGGGAGCTGTTTGAAATCGAACTTGACAAGAGTGAAAGTCAGCTCTAGGGACCCTTCACTGTTGGGTGCAGACATCACACGCGTATATTTTGTGTTTTAGAAGTGTAACTCTGTGCCCTATGATGGTATAACTGTAAATAGTAGTAGAAGGATGTGCACATGTGAAACAGAAGTAACAAGAAGAGTAAAACATTTAATTTTTTGCTCTCTCGTAATTGCTGGTATTTACAGTGGGAGAATGAACCCCTAGTGCTACTGAGGATGCTTATAAAGTGGCAGACCTTGATTCATTGAAGTCGGTGGAGATTTCTTAATATCCCAGGACCCATAATATTTGTGGATACTGCCCCCTGCATTCCCAAGACTGCAGTTGCCTAGTAAAGTATTGCCAGTATGAACGGTGAATGCCAGAATATTCAGAGTTAAGGCTAAAACTCTCTCCTCGCTTCACCTATCAGTCTTATCTAGGGCAGTAGCTGGAATCAGCTTCTAGGGTTCTCAGAACATTCAATTATCTTGTTTCCCATATGATCTGCAATACCCACGGGTGGATTTGGAATTTGATGAAGTTGTTTCTGATCTGAGGGTATGGACTGACCAGTCTGCTTGAGATGACCTCAAATCCTCACTAGGAACAGCATTAGCAGTAAAATAGAAATAGGTGTATTGGAAAATTAATTTCATTACTTAGATACTGTTCTTGCATTGTCTAGAGTTTGGATACAATTCTGAAAATCCTCATTTACAGTCTCTTTTCCCCTTATTTTCTTTGGCCTTTTTCATGACAGAAAAAGAGCCCACATTCCCCTTGCTATTTGTGGGATTTTACAGAAATTGTGTAGCTTTTTCTCAATCAAGCAGATGAAACCCGGCAGGCTTGAAATGAGCCAAGAACAAATTTGAATTACATGATCTCAAGGTTTTTTTAAGAAGTTTCTGCCTTTTTGGCCCTAATCTCATTTAAAAAAGCCTATTCTAAGGACCTGGGAAAAAAATCTTTTCTGAAACTTTATCCAAGAGAGAAAAACCCACAGGGTCGTATCCGGATGTTAAAAATTAGATCCCTTTCCCTTCCCTCCAAACTGAATAGAGTTTGAATGTTTTGGACTTGAAACTGTGAATAACACTTGAATATAAAATAAATATTTTATAAGCAAACAAATTAATTTTCCCTGAAGGTGGAGAATGGGCAATGGTCCCTGGATGGGCTTGAGAACTCAAATTCTTCATCACATGTCAGAATTTGTTGTAAAATAATGTATCACAGGGGGTCAATGAGAAACAGAGCAGAGCACAATGGGAATTTCTGTGTCAAACTCTCCTTCTTTTAGTTGCCATTCCAGCCTCTAACTCAAGCATGATGACAGGTAAGCCCTGACTAATCTAGCTGAGCCTAATAAGTTACCTCCCCAGCTATCCATTTCAGCCTTCTACAGATATTACTGTTATCACAGTCAGTCAGAAGGATTTAATGTGCATGTGCCTCACTCAGCTGCTTTCCCGCAAAGTCCACTGAACTAAATTACTGGTCTTTGTGGGAAAGCAGCTGTAGGGCGACCATTCTTCTGGTTCTGCTGTGGGAGCAGTCATGTCTGGTGTAATAAACAGCTGGGGGTAGCAGCATCTTGAATCCCTCTAGCTGTCTGCTAAGCAAAGTTTATGTAAAACCCTGTTGAGTGAATCACAGGCAACATTAGCTTAAGTGCTATCACTCAGGTAGACCACAGTACCTGGACAGGCTTCTCTTGAAATCAGTGGAAAGAACAGTCTACACAGAACCATGCATGGGTTTTGGACCATAATAATAAAAGAAAAAAAAATCCCAGTTAACCTTGCAGAGGCTTGCTTGGCTCATTACATGGGTTTTTAAACTTTACATAAGTTCCTTGTAAAACTTTGTTAGTTTGGACTTCCTTCAACAAATGACACAGGAGATAAAGACTGTAAATAAACTTTTGGCTGCAGGACAGCCCTTGTATTGCAAATGAGTTTTAACATTTGATTATCTGTCAGAGGTTATATCAAAAAGGGAGCATTTTGAATAACAAGTTAATTTAGACAATTTGTTATCTTTTATAAATTCCTTCTCCTTTCTTTTCTTGTGTCTCTAACAGGAATAGGTTAATATATTACATAAAGTCATTGTTAGTCCCAGGTGCAGAATATTCTGCCAATGAACAGTTACATATCTAATTAAAGAAATCACCTTAGCAACATCTGTAGTCACTCCTGGATGCTGATGGAGACCTGTGAACATGCACTGATGACCTTCAAGCTGCAGAAGACTTGAGAGGGCATCAGAAAGACAGAGGAGCAAGCAGCTGGTAAGTTTGAAAACAACATGGGCTATTTTTTTAGCTGGGCAATGCCCTTTATTTCAGTCACTAAAGATTAAATCCTATATGACATGCAATACAGATGCCAAGGTCTTTTCTATCAGAGAATCTTCTTAAAATTCATAAGAAGCAATCAGAAAGACTTTAGATGTGTAGAAAGTGAGGAGAAAGTGATTGATACATTAGACAAATACAAACCTGCCCAAGTCATTAACATGAGGGAGGGAGGAAGGATACCATGGTTAATGCACAAAGAAAATGCAGTATATAGAAATATCTCTGAAAGCATTCAGCTAATTAAAGTCCTGAAACAGGAAAGTATTACTCACATGAGTAGTCAAAATGGTAATCAAACCACCACTGTAAGGACAACTCATGAGTAAAGGTTTGCTGTCAAGGCCTGAATGAAGTAAATGCGTGAAAAGCCTGAACTGATGATTAAATCCTGTGCTTGTTAAAATGTAATAATTCCAGTGACAGGGAAGAGATTTGATTAGTGTGCTTGGACAGGAAGGCATTATTATGGAGGAGTGATTTACGGTATAGAACGTCACAAAATTTTCAGATTTTTTTGTACATGTTTGAACAGAATCCAAGGGTACTTTTTCCAGAGATTATGGCTATGTGCCATTAAAAGCATTCATTAATTTTACTAAAGTGGATAGGTACTTCTGTTGTTTTTTAGTAAAAAAAAATTTTTTTCACTTGTAAAGGTTGGGTTGGTGGATTGGTTTTTCTTTTTTTATGTAGTAAGCAGAGGAAAAACTTTGCTCTTGAAAAATAGAGAGATTGCATGCAGATGATAGGTAGCATAAGATCTGTGTCAGATTTATTACTTGTCCTGCAGATTGGAAAGAATAATAGTACCTGTTAACTGAGTGTAGGTTTCATGAAATATCAAATACAGTCTGATGAAATCACTCGGAATCTTTCTACTGATATGGTGGACTTCATACTAAGACAATAAAGCTATTAGCTCTTCATAGAATATTTCTCTTACACATTTAAAAACAAATTAATAAGAATTTACTCTGTTCTGGGATGATTGAGAATAAGCAACTGAGCTATGCTACAAGCCTTCTGTGACTGGCTATATTGTGCTTTTGTGGTTTGTGCAGCAAGTCGCCTTCTCAGATAACTTAAACTTGTATACTTCCATAGTCTTGAATGAAGCTGTGCTGATTAATACCCGATGAGGATCAGGGTCTGACTGGAAAGTAGCTCCACTGTTGCTTCTACCAATGAGCCACTAACATACATTTTCCCAGTGCTCCCTGGTATGGTAGGAGCCATAGATTCATAGCGAACTATAGGTTCAAAAGGTTCGTAGCGAAAGGACGATGGACAGTGGGACCAAACTGCAATTAAAAAAAAAAAAAAAATCTGATTAGATATTAAGAAACCATTTTTCACAATGAGAGCAGTCAAATATTGAAACAGGTTGCCAGAGAGACTGCACACTCTCCATCCTTGGAAATATTCCAAACTTGCTAGGCCAAGGATCTGAGCAACTTAGTTGGACCTGCTTTGAACTGGAGTTGAACCATCTTACCCCAGAGGTCCTCTCCAACCTAAATTATTTTATGATTGTGTGTCAGTACTTTTCATCTCACAAGCAGACATTTGCTACAACTGAAATTTTCACACCACCTCCATATATTACCATGCATTGAAATAACAACAGATGTTCATCTGGTAGGCTTTCAGTAGATTCAAGTTCTGTTTAACTATTCTTTACTGTATTTTCTTCTCAATGGTAGCTGGTGTTGTAATTAAGTGTTGCTATTCATTTTGTACTGTGCCATAAGCAATAAAGTTTTCAAAGAATAAATTATTGAGAGTATAAGATGTGCATTGCTAACTGTTGTGTATTTTTTTTGTGCACAACAAAAGTGATTAAAAATAAGCATGTAGTGTACATACAAGGCTAAGCTATGTATTATGCAAAACAAAGCAATGTTAAAAGTTAAGGCTATGGAGTGAAGTGCTCTGGTGTTAAAAATACTACAGTCAATATGGCTTGTGCAGAATGAAAATTAAGACCATAGTCAGATTCATCTGAAAGGGAGATGAAATGCAGTGTAGGTACATGTCACTGGGACATGGTGAAAATATGACTCAGATTTGTATATAAAATGATGGGCTCTAGGCTGCTCATTACCTCTCAGGAACCAGATATTATGACAACAAGATCAGTATTTAGATGAAAACACCAAAGCAGTTCCCAAATGTTAAAAAAAAAAAAAAATCAAATAGCATTAGAAAGAACTAGACATGAAAACCAAAAATGTCAATAGACCTCTGCAGGTTTGTATCTTGAATAATGCCGTTCTGCTTTCTACTGTCTCTCCTTTCAAAAGCATCCAACAGAGCTGGAGGGTCTCCAGAGGAGGACAAGAAGGGTGATCAGTTATGGGATGGAAGATCCATACAAGGAACACTAAAGGCCTGGTTCATTTGTGTGCACATAAGTATCCAGAAGCAGTTGAGATACCTTTGAAAATCCAACACACTCACACATTTCTACTAGATATAATAAAAAGCTTGCTATGTATGCTCTCTTAGTGTGGCAGTTAGGGTATATATACTATGGCATCTCAGATGGCATTAGAAGCCAATGTGAGGGCAACAGAATCAAGCTTGAGATTTACATGGAGTCAAGAACTAGACATGCTGATGGAGGAGAAATCCAGTGAGGGTTTCATAAACAGAAATAATTTCCGACTCACCCAGAGGTCCAACTTTTCAGAAACATGAAGGATATTCATGGCTACAATTGTTTTATACTTACTTTATTCTTATACTTCTCCTTATACATCCAGCATTTGTTGCCATTAGAAATAAGCTATTTGGTTAGATGAACTTTTGAGCTGACTCAGTATAGCTTTTTTCTTTTTTCTTTTTGTTCTTTTTGCCTTTTCTGATATGTTGAGAGAATTTTTTTCTTCTCCCCTGGAGCTCTTGACTAAAGAATGCTCAGCCCTCTGGGAGTAGTGCACGTGTACCTTGGTCAGTGCGTAGCGCTGCTTAATGCAGTCGGGCTCTTCAGAGACTTCAGCTGTCAAAATCTTTCCAATTCTTGACAGCAGACTTCACAGAGGGTTTATAGAAATTTGAGGTTTGATCAAATTTGTGCTAAAGGCACGTATCTAGTATCTTCTTCCCACTTTCAAACTTTTGCACTAGAGCATAAAATGTGGGGCTTATTAACAAGGAATAACTTCAAGATTCTCTTATTAGAACCAGAGAAACACATTTTCTCTCTAAAATGTCCAGATTTTTTTCCTTTACAACAATCAGCTGGACACAGATGCTTGCCCTGAAAAATTCACTCAAATTGGTTAATTAATTAATTAAAAAGGTGATGAGCTAATGAAAAAAAAGACCCTTTACTAGAAGGTGTTGGACAGGTTTAATGTTAGGTGTCACTTATGTATTCCATCACTCTGAGTTCTGCTGGCTTCTCAAAAAGACAAGTTAGTGTGGACTTCCAGGGAACTCAGATGGTGAAATAATGCAGTTTAAATCCCATTTAGTTTAGTAGGCAAGATACCGAACTCCATCGAGGCACTGGGGTGAAGAAGCTACGGAGGAAAAAAAGAAGAAAAATAAGGAATAAAGCTTGTAAGCTTGTGCTGTTGGTGACTATCCAGTAACTTGAGTCATGGCCAGTTTCAGATACGCCTGGCAAAGGTGCACACATGTTAGTTCTACATAATAATTTCCTGGGGGCTGGGGTGGAGAGGAGGAAAGGAGACTTCATGAACCCTCTGAAGCCATTGTTTGGGGCTATGTGCTGTTGAGAGGTTGAACCTTTGCAGGCAAGCCCAGAGCCAGCAAACACTAACCCACTTTGCCATGCAGCAAAGTACCTGCTCTGACCAGCCAGTCTGCACCCCGCGGGTTCACGCACCCCCCAGCCCACCAAACAAGCAACGGGAGGTGGAGCGACAGGCAGCGGCCGCAGTTATTGCGGCCGCACGTCATGACACGGCGTCATAGGAAACCAGGCTTCGTTACAGCTGTCATTTGTGAAATACTTGCTGCTGACACACCTCAGCAGGGTCCTGGAGTCCAGGGTTAAATCCCTGGCTCTTTGAAGAGGGATTCTGCATTTGTAGCATGCAAGAATGCTAATAGTAAACTTCTCTTAGTCCTTCTCTTTGTATTGCCAACGTAGTTTTTGGTGGGAATTATGTCTTAATGGATATTAATGTAGTGGAGATCACATTATGATTTCACTTAAGGCCTTTAGATAAAACAGAAATGCAAGAAAACTAGTGACTATATGATGCAAGTAATATGTTTTGGGTAGCTGAGAAGAAGGTAAATAAAGTATCCAGATCCGATATTATTTATTCAAACATTTTCCACTGGGAAATATCTCTTGATGTGCAGTCCCTGTGACCTAATCTAGCCTGTTCCTTTTGACATGTTACTTAAACTAATGGTGGCCCGATCAGGTTCATGTAGGCCCACAGGTTGCAGAACACAGAACAGTTACAAACTAGCTGTTTATAACAGGAGAAAATCATCCTTGTGGAGAAATTAATAATTCCTCTTATTTATAGTTTGTTTGTTTATTCCAATAAGAGACAAAACAAGAACTGATTTTGGAAACCACAGTAGTGCCCTACTGTGGTACATATAAAAGTAATGAGACAAACAGTCATTCAGTTAGGTCAATTCTCTTTTCTTTCTTCCCCTGGATCCCAGTTTCCATTTTCAAAGAACCTCCTTTCGGTCTACAAACCAAAAAGAATTCGGACAAGTTACACCACATGGGAATAAGTCTTTGTCACAAAGAGGTATTCAAAGCACAATGAAGTGAGAAATATGTTAAAACTGGTATATCCAACGTGTCCATGTGCATTCCTGAGAAATATATCTCTCTATATTTTTTATTATTAATACTAATAAAGGCAGGGCACGGGTGCAGCAGGCCTTAGTTTCTGTCTTTGGGGACTTTCATCTTTAATATAGTCTCTTAAAAATACATGCATTGCTACATTTTTCATTACCCTTAATTTTTTCATCAATCACGTTAATTTATACAGGGGGCACTTAATAATAGCTAATTAACACTTATGACTTTTTAAATTAAAAGACCTTTGGAGAGATTACTGCTGATTGCGAAAAGGTTTTTGTTCCTCCCATTAAAAAGAGAAAGAAAGAGAGACTGAAGATCTGGCTCGGGCATATGAGAGGAACTTCTCTTTTGCTTCCCTGATCACACAACAAATGAAAACAGCAAAGGCCTGCAGAAAGGCAATGCTGTTATTAGCCTACACTCCTGAAAGGTGCCATTATTTTAACTGATTATTAAGCAGCATATATATTATTCAGAGTGACCTTTAAATAGCTGAAAATTAAATTATAATTTGCTGGGGAGATATCTAAAACCATGTAGCTATTATTACCAAAAAAAGGGACCATGAGCTCGCACAATCTCCTGGAAATATATTTTTATTATTACCAAATGCAGTGAAGAGAGAAAAAGCATTCAATTCTGACAATGAAAGGGCTTTCATGGAGATAAATAATATTTTTTAATAAACTCCCTGTTCTTACAGTGAGAACTTGCCCGTGTTTAATGTTTGACTGCATTCACTTTTGGGTGTATCAGGGAGCTATTGGGATTCACACCACTTTCCATCTCTAGTAACAATAATATGATTCATTCCTTCAAAAAAAATGCATTTCTCTTCATTGAGTATATGTGCTAAACACTTCTGGTGTTCCCTAAATCTCTATGATCTGGCCATATAACTTTGTTTTAAAGAAACAGTGAGGGTTTTTTGTTGGTTTTGTGGTTGTTATCATCACTACTATAATAATTATTACTAGAATAATATTTTAAGAAGAATAAATCATTATTATTTTTATTGTTATTTATTATAATGTCCTGACAGTAGATGTCTCCATTTCCTGACAGACCCTGCAGAAATACTCAGCATCTGTAGCATCTGTAAGATCCTACATCAGTCTGGTGACGAGAGGAGGGAATCCAGTTTAAACGGACAATATTCCACACCTGAAGTAACCTCCAACCACCTCTTTTGCATGTGGCCTCCCTTCTTCGGCTCAAGGGCCTGAGGGAAGGCTGTCTAACATGTCCAGCTCTTCCTCCCACATTCATCCAAGGCCATGATGCTTCTGCTCTTTGTCAATGAGAATATATGGCTGCCTGTAGCAATTCTGTTTATGGATATCTTTCCTAGGTAATATGAAGGCAGGCTCATGCAGTGTAGAAAGACCGACATCATTCCTGTTTAAGAGTCTGTTGCGTTAAGAGGCAGAGCAATTTGGCAGAAACTAAACCCCCTTGCTTTCCAGTCGATCCTCAGATATCAGAGGGACTGGGGGCGGCTGAGCTTAGGTTCTGAGTGATGCCCAAAGTCAGCGTTAGTAGTCCGGTCGCGCCCAACACCTTTGTTGGACTATCACGGGTCCGGATGCACTACTAACATCACACTACCTGCTCAGCTGGACACCTCCTGAACTAACACGTCCGCACTCAGAGGTACGGTCGTGTTCAGGGACCACGCACGGCTGAGTCAATCAATAGTGCGATTTATTGAAGCAACAGATATACAGGTTCTTTGGATTGCCGGTGATAAATTCACTACCTATAAAGCACGTGCAAATGCTAAAACTACGAGGGACACTACTCGGCTATAAACGCGTTAAAAGATGTAAAGTGACTCTATATAGAGATTTCTAAGTTTCCCGGGGAGGCACTTGGTATGACCAAGGGTTCGAATCTTACCCAAAGGTGTCCCGATGGGGGGGAAGAGAGGCTCAGCCCGTCGACTGATCCCAGAAGTTAGGGTGGTACACGACGATGGTATCTTCCCTAACATCCAGCTCTTAAAACATTATTTTATAGTGTTTTACTTTGCAGGTGGAGCTTGAGTGACTCTAGTCATACCTACCTTTATCAGGATTGGTGCAGAATTCTCTTACTTCGCGTTTAAAGGTACAGGCTAGGAAAAATTCAGTGCGCACGCTCATTGAGGAGGGGTTGCACCTTGGGGGGGGGTGGTAGCCTTTGAGAGGGGTGTGCGTTTTAGTATTATAATGATATTATAATTAGCAAAGTTCACTCTAAGTACAGCACTTCATCAAAGTTGACAGGTCCTTGGCCCAGGACATTGTAAGCGCAGCTTATCAATGTACATCCTGTGCATCCCTAAACTCCCCTGTTCACAGAGTGTGGCCGCGAGGTCTCCACTCCGCTCCACCCCCATGTAATCTCTCCCAGAGTCAGCACACCAGGCGCCCCTGATGTGGCTAACATCCAAGGCTGTTCAGGGAGTCTCCATGGCACAGACCCGTTGTACATGAGTGCTACGTTCCACCTGGTTTCAAGGCTGCTCTTAGAGGGTAAATTTCCAAAGTACCCCTCGGCGATTACTCCACAGTCTCCCAGCTGCTCATGCCTTTTTTAGTTACATAGCAATGTGCCACCATGGCAGCAGCGTTTTGTAGTCCACACCTCACGTTAAGCACCATGCTTCACATTTAAACGCGAGTTTAAATCGTACAGGATAGTTTCCTGCTACAAATCAGACTTAATAAAAATCAAATCCACAAACATACTGATGGGATGGATTAAAAAATCCAAATGTATTCATGAAGTTGATTGACCATAACAGTCTCTGCTTAATAACCTTCTGTGAATTGTTTTGGGGCTTTTGGCTTTAACTTTCAGCAGTTAAATACAACTGCACAAGACGATATACTATCAGAGATCTCAAAGTCAACATGTAGAGTCAGTCTACAGCAGTGGTAATCAAAAATTGGCAGGAATGATGAAGAAAACAAAAAATGCAGCCATCCTGGTTATACATGTCTTGGTCCACAAAATTAGTATAATAGTGATCTTTTTAACTGGAAATATGAGAACAACTGAATTTCAAACCAAAATTGCTTTTTTACTCAGGATATATCTAGTTTTACTTTCAAATGAGTGCATTGTTTCCATATAAGAGACTTGTTTTCTGAAAGAGCACAGTGGAACTGACAAAAACCAAAATCATCTCTGTTTAAAAATTCTTAGAAAATAGCTTAAATATTCAATATTGAGCCTTAGAGTAATTTCCACTGCATTCCATTACATTATATAGCAAATTCTGTAACAAAAATCCTAAAAACCAGATGGGATAACAGAGAGAGTAGTTTCTTTTTCATTATCAGAACAATCTTCATCACAATATTCCGATCCACGATTGTCCTATCATTAAACATGGAAATGATCCCACTGATTCTGTAGGAGTATTTGTGGTCTTTAACTTTAACTAAATTATAGCCAGGGCTAATCTTATCTCTAATTCTTGAAGAACACATAGCTTTTAAAAGTCAAGTTGACTGGCTTATAAAAAAGAAATAACTGAAACAAGCAGTGATATATTTTATATAATTTATAATTACAGTATCAATATAAGATAAATACGCACATTCTGAGAGAATGCACAGAAACAACATTTTAAATAGGTTAGGCTTTAAATGAGTTTTTTTTACCCATTTAGAAGAGTTGACTCTAAAAGATAAATGAACAGGACTCACCTCAAAAGATACATTCAAACAATATTAGAATAAAATCTTTAGACTAACTAATATTGCTGTATCTTTTCCCGTTTCTCTGAAGCCCACAGAACTCAGCTTGTGCATGGTGATTGTTGTTTTGCCACACAACTAATGGCTCTTCCAGATGCCTGACATGTTGCTCAAAGCAGCAAGGTGATGTTGTCAAACAGTTGTTAATCTTTGTAATCATCGGAACAGATAGTCAAAATGAAACAGCATGTCATATTGCATGAGAGTCATACAGGTGAAGCTGAGTAGGTTTGCAGTGACTGAATGATAAAGAACTTGGTAGAGATTTGTTCCACCATTGTTTTTCTATTGGCTCCCCGGAACTTTGGATGAGGTCCTATGAACTCACCATCCCTGCTAATCATGCTAGGTGTGAAATTCACTGCTTACCTGGAACAACTACCAATTGTACTTTTAAGCCCTTTGTGAGGACTCTTTTTATGACTCTTAACTTTTTCTGTACAAGGTGACGTCTCGGCTCTCTGACATCTCCAAACTGGAGAAAGAAGCCAGCCCACAGGGGTGCTGGTTCTTCTGAACGCGGCATGCCTGTTCTACCCTTTCAATTAAGATTTTCTGCAGTAAAGAAATATTAAGCCACTGAACCTCATATGGGAAAATCAGTCTCAGATGTCAAGACAATCTTAGAGCTGGGGAAGCAGGAGTTAGCAGCGGTGTTATCAACAGCAATGTTTGCCAGCACAGCTGTGTGGTGGGACTTGTAAACGTAGTGAGGGCATTTGCTCACCTCTCATCAGAGGAAGGAGGCAGCTCATATCAGGAATCAAAGCAGTGTAATAGAAGAAACTCCTTTAAGTGGGTAGCAAGGCAGTGCAGTATGACTTTGAAATTGCTTAGCATCCTGATGAACTAGAGCAGGATTTACATATAAACGATGTCATACAAGCATGTTCTCCATAATGCTTTCCCAGTAACCATCTCAGCATTATTCATTTTGATATCACCCCTTGCTGTGAAAGCATGTAAGAACCAAGAGAGTTTTACTGTGTTCTACAGGGGAGAAAAAATAATTATAAATAAAAATAAAAAGCAAATACTTATTATATATTGGCAATATACTTGATGATGGCCCACATAATTACAGCCAACATCCCTCATGTTAGAATTTCATATTACAAGTGCCCTCACATTTTAAAATAAAACTGCTGTGGTATACTGTGTTGAATCACCAAATATATGAAAAATAATAATTAAAAAGGAATTTGAAAAAGCCAAGCTTCAATTTACAATGATTTTCAACTGGACACAGAATTTGTAAAATCTTTTTCACTCTGTAATCCACATTTCCAGAAGGTTCCTGTTTTTTTCTGTCACTACCAGCAGCAGTAACTGCACCAGTGATTCATACTTACTTTACTCTCTCAGAAGACCTCAAATGCTCTGCAGATTGTAGTGGATGAAATCCTGATGCTGCAAATAACAACAGACAGTGGAAACATCTTCCCTAAAGATCAGGAAAAGGGACAAATGTTTAATCCCTTGATTTTTCAACTATAAGAAAGGTAATAGCAATACCTCACATAACTTGAGACAAAAAAAATGCAGAGGAAGTTGGAATTCATGGGAAGTGGCAGTGTGCTCCTCAAGAAGGGATTTTTTCCCCACGGTATTTTTATAATTAAACATCAGAATCACTTTACCAGATAACTCATGTCTCAACTTATCTATTCAACAATTTTAAATCATCATCCATTGTTTTCCATATGACAGCAATAGAAATGGTGAAACCCTTGGTGGATTTCATTAAGTCTTTGGCAAGTTTTCCCTTTTTGGGTTTAATCCTCTTCTTTGGTTATTTTTGGGAAATGGGTGGACATTTAAGGTTCAAGGTGGGTAGACAGTTAAGGTTCAGGGGCTTAAACTACATGTATGACTCAAAGTGGAGTTTCTCAGAAGGTTTGACTGTTTTCCCTGGAGACTACAACATCTGTTTGATCTCTTTTGGAAGACTTTCCCACTGTGAGATCCCTTTTACTGAAGACGTCCCCAGCATTTATATGCTGCTTCTGGGACTTTGTGAACTGCCTTGTCCCCAGGGAGCACTGCTATCATAGCAGTGCATAAATCAGAACTGGAACTTTGATGTAAATGGGGCTGAATCCATTAATTGCTTTAGCGGTCTTTGTGATTTGCATTGTCCCAGAGGACATGCAGTTATAGTGGTTCAAAGATCATACCACACTTTGATGTTGCCAGGGCTGGATTCATTATTGCTTGAATTGTAAGAACAAAGCTGTACATGGACACCGGAAATTAGCTGGGAGCCAGCGCAGGGATGTGATCCACGCTATTTTCTTCTCCAAGCTTAATGAGCCCAGCACTTTCTTGGTGTACAGGAGTTTGGTTTTGGCAGATGGGGACACAGCACTTTGGCCAGTTCTTTGAGCATTGCCTGAGCTCAGCTACAGCCAGCTTCTTCATCATGGAGCTAGCTCCTTGGAGATGTTTGGACATTTTATAAATGTTGGGCTTGGGTATTGCTAGCAGTTTGCCTGTGGAAAAATGGCACATGGCCTGCTTATGAGAGTGTGTGGCTGCTGTTGTGGTCAAATGGGCTCCCAAGTTTAACAGGCACTGCTAGATATTCCACACTGTAGAGGTTTGTATTATACTGTCAAGCTCTGTGTCCCACAGGGAAACTGTATGGGACATAGGTCTTCTTCCACTGTTTTAGTTACGATTACCTGTTGCCTTTCTGGACCATTGGCAGCCTGGTTTGCAATGTATCAGGGTAACAGCCACTGCACGAGTCTGAATTACTGCTCACACGAGGTAGCCTCTCTGTACATCCATCCACTGTCTATCTGGAACTTTCAGTCTCCATTCAGCTCTCTGTTTAGGGGCTCCAAAATCTTTTAAGATATCTTTGGTCACGGACAGATCCTTTCAACTTCAGAGCTCAAGCCCCTTTGTTCAGAAATTGTATTCAGACTTCAGAGCCCAAAGTTGTAGTGTATGTGCAAATTTTAGTCTAGCTCTGTGGATAAGGAAGTCTATTACCTTTCTAGGATGAAGTCCATTCATTGTGCTGCTTACATAGATCACATACATGTAAGCAAGAAATCAGATTCATTTTGTAGCCTGCACGAAAATAATTTTAAAATACAAACATAGGATGGAAAAATGGGCAACATAATAACAGTAATGAAATCAATAATAATAATAGTAATTAACAATTCCTTTCCGTTTTCCGGACCAGGCAAGGAAGAGTTAAAACAGTTTGTACCAATTATTGACTACAAGATCTGCAAATGATTGCATAAAATTTCCAAAATATGCCTGCAAGCTCCTATTATTGATGTTGTGCCCCGGGACATGCACATATGGATTTAATTGTCTAAAGTGTTTTATTAATTAAATTGCTATGATTTACCTCTCCCATGTTAGCATTTACAGTTTATGAAACAGCTCATAATTAGGAAATGACTGCACTGATGTTGCTTGTTTACTTTGCAAGCAATACATAATAGTGCCACATTCCTTTTTTAAACCCACCCTCCCAGGCTACCTTTTTTCTATCCCGATTAATAGGCAACTGCTGCTGGTGCGTTAAATTGCTTTTTGGATACGTGTAGGGGGGAAGATAACTGTTAGAGTTACTACTGCTGCTGAAGTGCACAGCAGCATCCTTCTTCCTAGACTGGAAACTTCATCCAGAGCTCACTGAAGTTAACAGACATCTTATTCATACTGGTGTGTTTTGGATCTCTCCCAACAAATAAAAATGATTTTTTTTCCCTAAATACAGTATCATGTTGATTGTGGAACTCCCAAAATACCGTAGCCAGGCAAATACTACTTTATTCTCATAGGCAAGGTTTTGAGTTTTCTTTACTGACTCTCAGAAAGATTTTCTAGAATACTTATGAATAAATGTCCTGAAGCTGTGCACAGCTGAGTTTATTCAAATGAAAGAAAGTGTGTAAGTTTCATGCAGAAGGATATTCACCAGTGAATATATAGGTATTACTGCATCAAGAGGTTACTTAGATGATCTAATGATAGTCCATCTTTGTCTGACAGTATTATTAAATCTATAATTAAAATCTATCATCTGAAATTTTGTACATTTTTTTGCTTATTTGGAGAATGCAGACACCATATAAGTGACACACGTGTATATGTGGAGGAAGAGAGAGAAGAAAGGGGTGTTATTATAGGAGGCAGTTGGACTAGCTGATTGTTGTAGATCCCATCCAAATGAAATACTCCTGTTCTGTTCTGTTCTGTATTTTAAGACCAGAATAGAAGAGAATGATCTCTTGGTAAAATATGCCACAAAATATCACTCGGTATTTCCTACAAATATTCCTACTTTGCTTCCATTCTGCTGCTTTTCACACTGGGATATGATCTTACATAGGCTTGGCCTCTTGCACTCCCACAAATTCCAAAGAGCTTTACAATCTTTGCTGAGGCCCATCAAGTCAGTACTCTGCTCTCCCCAGCTTCTTACTGAATTCAGTGAGAGTAGGGATGGGCAAAATGCAGTTGATGGCATTGACTCAACTACCATATGCACTGGCTTGTTTGTGATGCAAGCTAACACCTACCTGCATCTTTGGTTGAAAGCTACATTTAAAAAAAAAAAAGTCACCAGAATTTTGCAAAGGAAAGAAGATGGTATGTGAGTTGAGAATCAGGATTTAAGAAGTTCACATGGTAACTGGCATTTTCTTCTGAAAGACGGAGTTTACCCCTCTTGCCCTGCATAAGACTTCGTTTTGCTAGTCTAGCAACACAGGATATATCTGGATAGTGCCACATCTTGGCTTCCCCTGCCAATGTGATACTTAATAGAGGCCTTTCACTAGACAAAAGAAGATAAAGCGATCTTTGGGCTAGCTACTGTAATTGGTCTTAGCAGCCCTGGACTGTTTTAGTGGTCTTGGTAAAACATAAAGTTGTCTTACAAATGATTCCTGCCCCTGTGGCTTATTGAGCATTTGGTGTGTGGTGAGTTATATTTCAAAGAGGTATTGACTTGTTGTATTGACTTGGATTCTATTTGATGAATGAGTGAGGTCATGTCCATCTTCAGTCTGGTTGATAGGTTGGTTTCTTCCTCCTTTGCTCTCTGTGTAATAGGAATGGAAAATTACTGCAATGAAGCAGCGCACTGTAAGATAGCTAAAATCGGATAAAAAGAGAGCTTTCAGGTAGAACCTTATTTAATGCTTTTTCAACAGGTCTCTAGTTTTATGAAATGTTCATCAAAGTAGTTCTGCTTAGCCCTATGAAACCTGCTAGGCAGGCAGCACCTTTGAAAACCAGATCCTTTCTGGTGCAAAAAACCTGAAAATGCTGACCAAAACACCACTTGTTCCCTCAGAGGCAGACTAACGTGACATGAGTATTCCTTATTCCAGGCCAAGCTTTTCAAACATGAATATTTTAGGCTGATGCTGTGTTACTATTGTAAGTACACTAGTACATTCACAGTTATGAAAATAGAGTAATTTCATAGGAGCCAGGATAGTTCCTCCTGCATAAAACCAGTGAAAGTGAGAAAAAAACAAGTCCATCCTTTTTCTGCCATTTCCAAAGTTGCAGTGGACCAAGAATATGGACATACCCTAGACTCGTCTATCCTTAGGAAATGTAACATGGTGGCTACTGTCCAGTACTACTTGCAGTAGTACCCAAGCCACACTGAATAAGTGTTGCTATCTGTTGAGACCCTTCTTCCTCTTGGATTGACGGAGAGTGGCAGGAAGGTGATTTGGAGGAGAAGCTTGATCTGGGTGTAGGTCTTTGCTGCGGAGCTCAGGAAAGCTGCCCTGCATCCCGAGCTGGGTACAGGCCACGCTCCGTGTCAGCTCTTAACTTCATTCTGGGTGAAATTCAGCTGCGCGCCCCTACCCGGTGCTCTGGCTTTCCTAAGGGGGAAACACAGGAATGAAGGCCAAAGAGTCCTGTCACATCTCACAGAGGTCCTTACACGTACCCACCGCTGCCCCTTGGGGGATTCCCTCTCTCCCCATCGACTGCCGCGGGAGCCTGGGAAGAGATGTTGGAAAGCTCAGCTTCCCACTCCTGGAGCGGCAAAATTCGCTCTCCCCACAGCTGGGAAGTTTTGAGTGGACGCTGCCTAAACCATGCCGCAGGCTGTACTCTTTCTGAATGCTAATGCACAAAGTCACCTTCTTTGCCATCATGCGCATGCTTCAGGCATCCCACAACTTCACAAGGTGATTTCATTAGGATTCCAATTAAAAGCCTGTGAAGAAATATCTCTGCTGCTCTTTTCCTTGTAAATATTTTAACTTTGGTTTGCTACTGGAATTTTGAAGCTGGTATCTGTGCAATTAAAATACCAATTATATTGCTTTTCGGTTTCATTTTGTCATTCACTCCCCTACAAACTCCCTCACTATACCTAATAAAAAAAAAAAACTAATCAGGAAAGAAAAAAGAAATGCATTAAATCCTCAAAGATACAATCTAACCTTTATAGGACTCAGAAAAGGACTTAGCACCAGCACTTGGTATAATGTTGAGCTCCATGACAGCAACAGCAGTATATCTACTATAGTAATGGTTTTGCCTCCTCATAATGTTAATTGATTGAATTTCAAATGGCAACATCAGTGTCAGCAAGCCACCTTCAAATCCCTGCCACGATTTTCAGCGTGTGTACAGAGCATTTCTGGCTGGAGCAGCAGGCGGACAGCCTCTGGCTCGTGCAGAGCTCTGCTTGATCGCTGCGCTTGGCTGCTGTAAGCCCTGAAGTGTTTTCCCCTTACAGAACAACTCACCTTTGCTCCTGCATGTATCACGGACCACGCAACAAGCAGACAGTACTGAATACGGGTAATATTCAGTGTGCACTCCTGTGTCCTGTTGCAGCTGTTGGCTTCTCAATTAAAAATGACAGAGGAAAATTAAGTAGTAGTATAAAAAAATTAAGTATGTATAAAAAGAAGACTGTTTTTAAACGCATGCATACAAATCTAGACACCAAAAAATGTTCTTCAGGAATAAAATGTCATTTCCTAACTGAGGGCTTGGTTCAAGGCCCAAGAGAATCAATGGTTTCTGCTGACTTCTTCAGGCTATGGATAAAGTCCTTCAAGCAAAGTTTTCTTCTCTCATCCATGACTCATGTAAGTGGCCCGTACAATCCTTGGTTAAAAAAAATATGCCTTAAACTATGCTTTGTAAGAAATAAGGAGCATCAGTTTTTCCTATGCCTTGTCATATCTAAAATATACCCGAAGTTCTGAAGTACTACATGTCGCTGTGGCCATTAAGTATAAAAAGAACTCATCTGTCTATATGCGGGGCGAGATTTTCAGAAATGTTCATCTTGCACAGAAGGACCAAAGTAAGTGGCCAGAGCCATGACATGAGTCCTCAGATGACATCAATCATAGCAGTCCTCTGATGGCATTAGGACAGGATGTAGCAGCTGTGGATCCATCCTGTGGCTTCTAGTGGCCATCACCACATTAATCCATATTGAATTTGGGCTCTTTTCTAGGCCATAGCAAAAAGTGGTCATTTCAGGTGCCCAGAAACAGAAGCTGAGCCCTTTTTGTGAGCCTTCACTTGAAAATTTGGCCCCATAGATGCCTCTGCCAAGTAGCTGCGAATGAATACTACATCAATAGTGAGATTGCAGTACATATGAAAGCCACACTCGGCACCCATGAAATGATAAATTTATGTCATTTTCCTTTTCCATTTTATCTCTTGCGACAGTATTAATCGGCCTCAAGTGACATATTTTATGATGGCCTTTTTTTATTAAGCGCTAAGCAAAACCTGTATTTCTCCAGAGCACTCAGGGGCCACTAGTGTGAATTTGTCATTAACATGCTAAAGAGTTCTGCTCCAAGAATAGTGTGACCTGTTCGTTTGTATGTTAATAGAGCTCGTGTCTAGAAAGACTGGAAGGCAGTCTTCCACCAGGCACAGGCTGCTCCTGAGAACAATGCAAAGGGCTCCTGTGAAATAAAAATAATAATAATAATAATAATAATAATAATAATAATAATAATAATAATAATAATAATAATAATAATAATAACAACAACAACAATGACGACGACGACGACGACGACGACGATAATGCCTTTCCACTTCTATAGTGGCTTTCATTCAAACAACTCCAAGCACTCTGGCAAGTTAATTGGGCCTCACAGCGATTCTGGGAAGCAGGATCCCCTACCGAACTGTCGTGGGAACTGAGAGGGTGTAGATGGGGAAAGAGCAAGGTTTGCCCTAGACTCCATGTGAAGTCAATGGGGGAACTGTGGGTAGAAGTTGGAGTCCCAATTCATACTCCTCTGCAGCCTGACTACAAGGCAACGTTAATCCATACAGTGCAAAGAAGCACAGTGAGTTTAGAAGATCAAGAAAGAAATTTCTTGGTCATAAAATACCAGTATCGGTTATTATCTTTCAGTGTAGGTTCCTGAAATCAGCTTCTGCATAAACACAGAAGTAAAAGTGCCCTGCTTTTCGGAAACACTGAGCAAACACAGCTAAGGCTCAGCTTAAATCCAGATACTGATTGATAATCATGAATTTAGATACCTGGCTGAAAGCATCTGGGATTCAAACTGTTGGCAATTCATCGCCATAGGTAATGGAAACCGTGTACCTGGCTGTTATATGGTGTACAGCCGATCTGCTCGTGAGATGTTAGTGTTACGCTTAAGGTGTAACATGTCTATGTCAGAATGATGGAATCATCTCCCAGGACCACGTTAGGCTGCAAAGAGCTACTGCTGACAGAGAGACGGACTGAGGAGAGGAGCTCCTGGTCCCGTGCGGCCTGAGAGGCGTCACCTGGGCGCGGGAGTGACAAAGGTCTGCGCAGGCGCCGGGAAGCTTTCCGCGCCCCGGCCCAGGAGCCCCAGCCCCTCTGTGAGCACTGGCTCGTCCCCGGAGCGTGGGCTAGGAACGTCCCTCCCATCTAGCCCAGCCGCTGCAGGGCTTAAGTGGATATGTAAGTGCACTCCTACCAGCTCTATTAAATACTTCTTAAATAAATTAAAAAAGGCTCACTGGAGAAAACGGAGAAGGTTGTGTCTGCTTCTTACCCCCCATTTCCTTATCATCTAGGTAGACTTACTGGGAAGGAAGCAAAAAACAATTGCTTTTTCTCACTGGGTCCAGGTTTAAAACCCGCCTGCCCAGGAAAGCTGTGAATCGCACGTTCCTAGCTCAGTACTTGTTCTGGGCAGCTTTTTGTATCACACAGACAGTGCTTTACCTTTGGCATGGCAGCGCAGGACAGAAAAGTTCAACGTGTACTTTTGCCCTCTCCCCAGATTTCCAGGTTTTGCGGATCAAGATGTCTTTAATTCCCCTTGCCAGTCATTCATGTGAACTGATAAACAGAGCAAAGCAGTTGCATGTGCAGAGCAGAAACAGCTACATCTGTAAGCGGAGGGAGAGTACGGGGCTCAGCTCCGTACCTGTGTTTATTTGTGCATTTGCTGTTGTGCTCACAGCGGATGTAGAGCAGACCATGAAACCAACAGTAACTTTGCCCTCAAGAACATTTAATCTGAAGGGCAAGGAGTAACAACAAATCATATATATATATATATAATTACTTTGCCATAGGAATAAGACAGGTTCACCTGGCCAATTACAAGGACACGTATTTAAAGGAAGAATATAGGGGAAAAAAGTAATTGCTTTCCTGAAATAGTGGTAGGTACCTGGAAAGATATGCATAAAAAGACTAAAAATTATTCATTAGGCAGGAATCAGAAGGAACCTTGAAGATACACCAAGGATTTTCTCACTGCATTCAGATGAATCCAGAATTTGGCACTATATAGCTACTAGGTGGGTTTTTTTTAAATTCAGATGGAAAGAAAGTAAGTGTCTAAAACTGCGGCATACTCTGCACTTCTGGCTCTCATCTGAGCCACGGTTTAGCCATGCTGTGTAGAAATTCTTCCTCTTTTTCTTCAAGGATTTCCTGTTTTATGCTAAGGATTAATGTTGTCTGCCACTCAACAATATATCGAATGACATAATTTATCCAGCAAGGTAAATGTCAGACAGTGCCCAGAAATATCACTTGATAAATCGTGAGTCTAATAACAGGGGGTTTTATGCTAAAAAAAATAAAAAAGGAGAAGAATAAAAAGAACGCTGGGCAATTTCCACTTGGTTCCCTTTATGGTTCAAGGAATGGGTTGGAGTTTACTTGAATTCAAGGAGGTAAAATTAACCAAATTGTACTCTGTCTGTGTGGATTGGAAACCATGACGAGTAACAACAGGGGGATGTGGTGAAAAGCCAAGAGATGTGAAAGAGAAAAGCGGCATCAAAGTTTTTTAAAAAAAAGCAGAAAGAAGACCCAAAAAAGGAAAACTGGGAGAGACCACAACATTTTGGAGAGGGCTTTATATAAATGACTGTTTTTTGGGGCATCTTTACTTCCATACATGTTCATGTGATAGAGGGTGCATCCAGGCTAAGGACCACAGCTAATTCACTCACTGTTGCACCCCAGCTGTAGACATTTGTAACCCAGAATATTTTTAAAGGTCATTTTACTAATTCCAATAGTCAGAGTTTCCCATCAGCCACACAAGGCTATATCACTTTAGGCCATTTGATGTATCTCAGCCAAGTGGTAAAACTAGAAACAAAATTTACTTAAGTAACTGAGAGAGTCATGTCAAAATCAGCAATACACTGCTATTTTCAATAACCCAATTTAGAAGTGACAGATCAGCTAAGGAAAAGTTAGCATTAGCTCACAAAAGCACTTATGACCTGCTTCCAAAGGGCAATGACAGAGCAGTTTAGTAAAAGAATTAATATGAGGTAGATTAGGGTTACAAGTGGCTCTGGGAATTACCTGTCAGCTAGAAGTAGAAGAGCTGATGTCTATCTTACTAAAGTCCAGAGACGTACATTTTGTTTTAGGTTGCACAAAACTGTTTTCTTAGGCATTTTTTTTTTTCTCCTGAAAAACCAATACATTTTTACATTATTCAAAAAGCACATAATTAAGTAGACAGGTCCTCATCTTGTTTAAAAGGGGGAAAAACCCTCCAAAACCCGCTGCCTGTCGTGCGCTCCAGGCTCAGAGGGTGGCACAGGAGCACAGTAAGTGGGGAAAAAAAAGGGAGAAACAGAGAATGTTTAACATTCAGAATTTGCCCACAGCCGATAATTTATTGGAACTCATCTGTAACAAGGCCTGGCACTGATTTATAAGTTGATTTGAAAAATAAATAAAAGTGATAGAAACCTGCATTCGGTTTTAATGATAGACTGTTGCAGCGTGAAAAGTAAGGATATGAAACATTGCAAGGAAATTAGATATTATGCCCTGAAGACAACTGCAGCTACCAGCCCATTAATTGTTAGATATTTATTATTAAAAATTTCTTTTCATGAGTGACTGCAGAATATTTGCATTCTTAAAGTTGTTGAGTTCTGACATGAATGAAGTATATGAAGCTCATTTTTTCTTCCCTCTGTGTGTGCGTGTGCATGAGTTTGTGGAGCTGGCAAGGTAGCTGACCCCAAAATAGCATCTTTCCTGCACAAACAGAAACACGCAAGTGCGGTCTCTGAATTGATACTGAATAGGGTAACGAATGCTGGGAAGTTTGTTACTGTTCTGAATTCCAGTAGCAAGGGGCTTGACAGTGCTCGGAAACAAGTCTCTCTGGAAGCAGAGAGGGCCCAGCTCTGTTTCCAGTGAGATGAACAGCATCTCCAAAGAGTTTTGACCATTCGCATGGGTAGCATATCTTCTCCTGTGTGCTCCCAGAGCTTAACCGATCATACACCCAGTGCTGCAGAAAGGAGGAGACAGGTAACTAGTAAAAAACAGCAAAAAAACCCAGTATTTGACAAACCAGTCAGAAGGCAAGTAAAACATCATTTTTAAAAATGCTCTACAGCTCTTGGCAAACTGAGGCGTTATATCGCGCCTTAAAAATAGAGAGGAAATTTGATCAAATAAATTCTAAACCAAAAAGAGTTCACAGAAAGGCAAGACCACCTAGTATGTCCTTCTCCAGCTTCTCAACTTACAAAATAGCCAGCATTGCTGATCTTTTGAGAAATCAATATCCAAGGGAAAGAGCATGTGTAGGATTGAGGCACATGAGGCATGTCACAGGGAGCCGTGCGTCTGTGCGCCGATTGCCACATTGACCTGCTGAGTGACTGTGGGCGCTGGCCTGTAGAAATACAGGCAATAATATGTCCTTTCTTTTAAAAGCACTTTGAGGACAACTAATGAAAATGGGAAAGAGACAGGAAGAGAAAAACATGTTGGTTTATTATTACACGGTCGTTACATGGCAGTAGTATCTACAGTCACGAGACATTGCACAAATACGTAATGAGAAATGGTCCCTATCTCAACCAGCCTATGATTTACCTGTCTCTGATTTTGCTATGAATTATTAATAGCAGTTATAGTAATTAAGTATGATAATAATGTGGCTATAGGAATTTAATGGAGGAAGATCAGATTTTAAATGCTTGCTATTTGGATTGTCTGAGGCAAACATTACCATCATGAGCCTGTACAGTGTTTGGATCATAAGGGGGAACTCTTGACTCCTATTACAAGCAAAACAGTATATGCATCCTTGCTCATTCTTTCCCTTTGAAATTCTACGAGGCATCTTGTCCCCATTTCTCCATCCTCGTTTCACTTGGAAAACTGTCTCTCTAAGGCCACGTGCACTATACAAACAAGGTTTTCAAAAGCAGGGATGTGTTCAGCTCACAGTGAAAGGCATCTGGTACTTCATCTGTCCTTGGGATGTGAACATTTCTCTCTCCATAATGGAACATAACTTATAGTCTAAATTACATCTATTTCCTCATAGGTATTTCTTTGGTGTTTCTAACGAAGATAAAATCTGGGAGGCCACATGCTGCCTTTTCAGAACACAGACTTAAGAAAGAGGAACATTTTATGCACTGCAAAGAAGACAGGCAGCTATTAAAGAAGATTCACAGTTATAGGCAAATATATTAATGGTGGGGTTAGCTCTTGAAATGAGAATTTATAACATGCCTTAACCTAATCCCTCATTAAGATAATTTATTCCCACCCTCAAGGTCTCACATCACAGCCAGCACTAGGCAAATAATTAGTAACAAACAATTCATTTGATCAATTTCAACTCCTCTTTTTAATGAATTATCAGCCAGTGCAGTACAATTTTCTCAAATATATTTATTAGTCAACATTTTTTGCCAGTTTTTGTAACAAATTTGTAGCCTGTTTTTTATCCAGCAAGAGTTGGGTGCGTGATGGTGGCTAGTCAAGGCATTTTGAGTGGATGCAGAAGTCACATGGCATAATTGTGTTCTCCGTCTAGAAAGTGGGACGTACAGATCAATTTTACCTTGCGAATGCTCAGGCTTTCCAGATTTGAACATTATTTCCCCTAAATAAAGTTGAGCGCATGAACATTTTAATCCACCACTCACAGACGAGGATGGGAGTTCTTCGCGTTGGGCTCGCGTTGCCCAAGAGACTCACAGCTCCCTTTGTAGCTGGGCAGGAAAGGGACCTACTTCTCATCTCGCTGCTGCGAGAAAGCGCCCCGGCACAGAGCAGGCTGCAAGCCTGTGTGCTAATTAAGGTAGCCTTAGGAAGTTACTGCATCAGAAGCATTTCCTGATGAATCTCCAGCAAGTATCCAAACACTTGCTGAAGTACTGACTAAGCTCTTTGCTCAGCTGACCTTCCGCCTGCTGTGGAGGAACCTGTGGGAGTCTACTCGCTAAACGTGGCATCCAGAGGACTGAAAGGCTGTGAAATGAATTGGGGTCTCTGACACAGCCCTATCTGGGCCACCACAGCAGCCCTGGAAGGTATTTTCAAACTACATTTTTCAAGTTCTATCAGCCAGAATGAGAGCAGTTATCAAGCTAATGAAATTCCTACATCTCCGTCAGCTGATGGGAATAAAGCCATGAAATACCGTTTCCTAAAACAGCAACATAAAGTCACCGACCAAAAGTGCAACCTATAAAACAAGGGAAGAGAAATACGGCAGTTACGGTGGAAAGGCACCAGGCTGGGATCCAGCAGGAGTCATGTTAGATCCATGACAGAGTCATCCTGCACGGCATTCCTGTGTCAGCTGTCCTCTCCTCTCCTTTTTCTGTGAAACGGGGAGAGATGTTTGCCGTTTTTCACATGCAGCTGCCTGCTGGGGGATTCCGTTTGCTTTCCAGGACAAGGACAACTGCGAACTGCAGGGCTGTTCGGGAACCGGCGAGGTGGAGCTGGGCACGCGTTACCCCGACACAAACAGCGGTAGCCAGGTGGTTCAAATACTCTCTTTAAACCAAGTACTGTAAACCCAGAAAATTCAATTAAGGTTACACTTACAAGACGAGGGAACAAAGCAGAGAACATAACTAAAGCTCTCAGCCCTTTAGAGGCGCAGCTATAGCTATTCAATGACAGAGAGGAATTTTAGCTCCTCAAATTAAGCACATCTACAACAATGCTATGCATTTTCCTCCAATGTTTTATCCTTTGCACGCCTGGACGCAAGGCAGAGAAAAGATGTTGGGGGTCAGGGGTGGGCGTAAAGTGGCAAACTGTACTGTTCTGGCTAGGAATAGTTAGAACTTCCCCATAAAATTTCATGTTCTGTGCATTACATTATCAAAACCTTAATTTTAATTTAGCTCAAGACTTTCTTTAAGATAAGCTATTAAAAATCTGTTACATGAATGCCAATTAAGAAACTCAAATAAAGTACTAGCACTCAATATTCCTAATGAAGACACCATTAAAAAAACCAAAACAACCCACATTCATGCAGTCCCCTACTCCAAAAAAGTCCAGAGCGAGAGCAAAGAAAAACAAGTCAGTATTTTAACAGGACTCAATATTTCTCCACATTGAGAATGCACTCTTGACGTCCTGCTAAATTGCCATCCCAGCCTTACTTTGGAGGAGTAACAGAAGTGCTAGGAACAGATTCTCAGGTATTGATGCCCCAGCTACAATGCTAGGGTAATATAAAGAATCAAATTGAACAGAATCATTTGTAAATGTGCTGATTCAATTTCATCCTGTAAAACTGGTAAGATACAATGAACCTTTTGAAGAAAACCTATATAGAAGACCTGTTTCTATATTTTATTTCACTTCTCTACTTGCTACAAAAATGCCCAAGTCGATCACGTAAAATGTGACAGGATAGTGTCCCTCCATTCTTCCATTCTCATATTTGAACCTACTCTATAAATTAGTATAATCTCTGGCAACATTACAGGCTTCTCAAGAAAAAGCGACTGAAGGAGACTCCAGCAGCCAAGACAACTGGTCTGGTAACTAGGCCACTGGATAAAAGTCTCCTGTTCCAGCACTTCTGTCAATCTAGCTCTTTATTTCTTGTGGTTTTTTAATGATACCATTAACTAAAAATGTAACATCCCATTTTAGATCAAGCAGTATTTTCCATCAAATGCAAACTGTTCTTCCTTGGGTTTTATTTTCCTGGAGAAATCTCTGCCTCTCCTACCACCAAAATGTTCCCTACACTTACCCTAATGATTAAATCTGCCCTCAGCCTAAGCCAAATTATTATACACATAATTGCTTCAGTTTGGCTGTTGAGTTTGAAAGAGCTTCAATTGCTGAAACTCGGCCCCAGGGAGGAGCTGGATGATCTTCTTTTGTAGTGATCTGTACATTTTTGCTTTTCAAGAATTTCTACAAATCTCTATTTGTGTTCCCAGTTTCTTTTAAAATTATTAATTGTTGCTAGTTATTCTGCCTAAACCCCTAATTTCATGCATATTAAACATATGAGCTCATAATAGTTCTCTGTCCTTCATTGACAAGGAAAGGTGCCAAATACTTTCTTTTTCTTCAGGAAAGATGTTGTTCTTTTTTGGCAGAACAGAAGCACTAGCTCCTCTGTTTCAACAAGAAATCCCAAAGAGATGAGATTCTGTTATTCTGAGGTTTCTATTCTCCCCTGTAATGTATGTAGCAGTTACAGTCTTCTTGTAGTGAAATAACAATAGATCTGCAGTCCATGCTGCTCACACGTGTCAACAGGCTTTATTGTACATTGTGCAATGCACTACGTTCAATAGAATTTGTACAAATTTGTAGTTATTGCACTTCTTGCAAACTAAAAATATAGATTTTTATAGACAACTGTGGAGGAGCAGGGAGTCGTGACTGAACAGAACTTTATTAGTCCATCGTTTAAGACCTAATCTGCAGTAGTGTCAGCCACAGACTTCTGAGTAACAAATCCAAGTAAATCACTTGCTTTGCTTTTGGACACCAGCATTCCAGAGACAAAGAGACTAAATTGAGTTAGAGTCATAAGTGTCAGTTATTCCACACAGCCAAAACAAATCATCAATTGACTACACACATTCATTGAGAGTTAAGAGCGTCAGGATGTAGCTCATACATTAACCAAGATGAAATTACACCTGTTAGAAAAATGTGTTGTTTTTATTTATCAGTAGGATAATAAAACAAGTATAAATTCACACTTAATATTAAATGGTTTAGCAGAGAGAGGGTATGTTCACCCCTACAGCAGTGTGCAACTCCCAGGTTACTGGTACTGGTGTTTTGATATTTGGATATTAATAGACTCTACAATAGGCTCTACAATGGGACCTTGCAATGATTTTTCTCCATCCTTTCTTGCAAAGAGAGTTCTGAAGTTATGAGGCTACATGTGTATTCGAGGAAGTATGGCTGCATCTCTCTGCTCAGTCTCAGGTTTACTCAAGCTTCCTGCAAAATGCAGTGGAGATCAGATCAGAGAGACACGAAAGTTACTGCAAGATGGGGAAGAATGTGTCAGCTATTCCACAGTTTCAACCTATGTGTTCAATAAGTATTAGATAATTAATGTTTCTTCAGTGAGAAATGTGTGCACACAGGCAGTTTCTACTGAATTTACTATGTGGCAGCTTTCTGAGTCTCATGTCACAACAACTTGTAGACAGAAACTCTTAGGTGCCAATCATACATTTAAAGGAGCAAAATTTTTATATAATTTTGGGGATCTGGTCCTTATTTTTTCAATAATTCAAGACCTTCTTTGCATAAAGAAATAGTACATATACCTTTGGCTCAAAAGGATAACAAAAGAATAAGCCTATGAACACTCAGTAAAGTCATAGTAGTCATGGTGAAAGGAATGCAAAATAATAGAAAAATTACTTGCGTAGTATAAAACCAGTAACCAGGATGCCAAGTTTTTAACTGGTGCTCTCCAGTTAGACTACAGGAATGAAAAAACGAAAAGGGTGAGGGCAGAGGCGCAAATATGGAGCTAGAACCATAAGCAATCCAGTGTGCGTTGCTCCTCTGACTAAAAGGAACAACGTTCTCCTGAAGGCCCATGTCAGCACGTAGCTACATCAGCCTTTTTTCTGTTGCTGCCCTACAACCTCCACGGGCAGAAAATATCAAGTTTTTTGCGAGAAATAACAGAGGTAATAACAGAGGTAACGGATGTGCTGCCTGCCCTCCCTGCTGTGGCAATTTGGAGAGGATGATGTGTTCTGCACCGTCTTATTTGCTGTTGTGATAAGCTTCAGACATGTACCATTATTTACTACATGAGGCTGAGAAAATAACACAGGTTACCAAGTCTGTTGAAGAGAGATTATAATAATAGAAATGAACAGAGGGAAGAACAGATGCAGACAGCTCTTACTGTGAGTCTCAATAACTAAACAGAGAGGATAAAAGGTCAATATTGAAAATTAGTTATCAAGAAACCCCTGCACCACAGGATATTAATAGGAAAAAATAAAATAAATTAAAAAAAAAAATCAACCTGAACCCCCCTAAACTGTGCAAAACACAAGTATCTGCACTTTCAAAGATACACATTTTAACACTGTAAGTCATTACCAGAAAGAGAACAGTTAAACTGACCCAACAGTCAGAGCTCTGGCAGAAGAAATCCAGCAGATTGAAGAAATACCATATTAAATCATACACAGCTCCCTTCAGCCACCTGCGTATCTACCAAACGCGGTTCACTTATTTTGAGTTTGGCACAGCTATTCTCAACCTTGAAGGACCCGCAATGAAGACGACTGACAGGAGCCATCCCATTTCCGACCATGAAGTCTCAGCATACCTAAAAAGAATGTCTTTGCCCCTCAATCAAGATGTACATTTAAGATGAATCTGTATTCACAGTGGGTCTCCACAGACAGCAAGGGAAGCTTTGCACAGAGCGGGGCCGGCTAGTGCTCTCCTGTGGTGATTGAATTTGGTATTTTCAGAACGTTAAAGCAGTTAAGGCTCATCAGGGTTCCAATTGTCTTTGAGTGCTTTGAAAAATCCCTGTCGCTATTCTTAGTCCGATTGTTGAAACCTGCTTTGTATCCGCTGCATCCAACATTATGTAATGGAAAAAGAGGACAGCCGAGAATTAACGCTATTGCTGTCCAACCCATTTTGATTTTCATTTCTTTCCTTTATTGATGTTCTTTCCTCAACCTACCACAGTGCACAGTGCAGAAATATAATCTGGTAAAAGATACCACATTGCGCCTTTCCCGTACACAGCTACCCCCCTTCTCCATACAAATTTAGTACTGCCTCTCGGTGAGCAAAGAGCTAGCTCTCCCAACTAGTGACATTTCTATTTAGAAGTCAAACATGTATCACTTGTACACAGTGTATGCTTCAACTTCTTTGAAAAAAATGAGCTCTTAGCTGAGAAAGAATAGATTATATTGACGCTGTCTTGCAATGCAAAATTTACCAAGTCTAAGATGGTCAATTCACGCTGCCTTTACCGATGTGCCTGGGGATCCAAAAGCTTTAGGCAATAAATGGTCTCATCCCTGGCAATCATGCAAGCCTGACTGCTTAATCTCAGGCTGCTTTAATCCCGGGAAAGATGGAGTTTGCAAACCAAGCTGGTACAGCCAGGCATGACTCATTTATTAAGGATAAGGAGTCTGGGGAAATCATGTGTGACTCACAGTAAGGATTAGCTACTTTCAAAGAAGTTCTTACCTATGTAGTTATGTAGAATTTGTTTTCTTTTGTTAAAAATCAAGGGATAGTGATATTACCTAGCAGCAAGAATACAGTCTTCATTTGAAGAGGCTGAGCACACACATTCAGATTTTACTATTAGCTGCACTGCACAGGATGGTGTAAAGGAAGGATAGAATACTACCAGCTGTTAACTTGAACTGCTTATTAAGGGCAATTTTTAGCCTATTTCTCACTAAAATGATTTTCCAGTACCAAAATTTGGATAGTACACAAAAAAATAATCCTAACTTTAGGCTAGAGCAACAAAAGATTAAAGGCATGTTAAAGCCTAAAGAGCTTAAATTCTGCTTAGTCGCTGCCTGAAGCCTGTATGAACTCCGCTTCATGGATTAAAGCCTTTCAAGGGGCCCCAAATCCTCTTTGTGGACATGTCCATGATTGTCCAAATCCTGTGGCTGCAATGTCTATCTCAAACTGAAACACCCATCAAGTTCAACATAAATAGGTATACCTTTACCTGTTCGTAAGCATAAGCAGATTTACTGGATTAGGCACGAGAGTATTAACATAGCAGGCTACGTTTAAAGACACAGTGAGCAGAGAAGCCGTTTCTATCTCTGAACAGCACTGCTCATCGTTGGATGACGTGGCTTTTCTCTCCTCAGTCAGAACTGCGTCTCCCCCTCAGCTCTCTTCTGAAGGGGTACTTTCAAACTCCAGATCATTCTGAAAGTCGAGATGGGGCACTTCCAGTTCCTGTTGCCATCACTGTTTCACTCATGAGGGACAACTATTTTGCTGGACCTGCTCATTCAAATGAAGGCTCAGATGGGTTCAAAGAACTCACCTCCCCGCGCATTTGGGTTGCTCTACTTTCTTCAGATGGCCTCTAGCAGAATCCACTTCCTAAGCATAGCCTGTAGTGCCCTTAACCTTTTCGTGCTGAGGGCCCTTTACCTATAATGCGTAGGTATTCCTGCAAAGCACTGCGGTAGTTCTCATACAATGAAGCTAGCATGAGGGCTTGCAGGTTTTGAAGTCATGGAGAAGCATGCAACGAGGAAGCGCTTCTGCAGCACGCAGTCGACGTCACGTTATACGCGAGACTGGGCCGCAGAGCTTTCACAGCGCTCCATCACGGAGGTGCCACTGCTGCCTCATTCCTGTTCCCCAGTTGTGGACAATAGTGTGAAAAAGACTATTCTCTTCAGAGGTTTGATTAGATCTGCGTTTATGTTAACACTGAGTGTCAATAGCTGCTGTAGTGCTGTGGAACCATAAAAGAGTTCAGGAACTCGGAATGAGGCAAAAGTGAATAAATAGGAACTGTAACCTGTCAGGAAAGCTTTATTCTTCAACAACTGGTACCAGCAAGTGGATCCTATAAATCCGTCTGAATTCCCAAACATTATTTTAGTGGCCAGCGGAACCACTATAACTATAGTTATCTATAGGCTACCAGACTATAACTGAAGCTATAACCTTTCCTGTATAATAGCACTGTGTTTGTCCTTCCTAGGCTGAACAGGGAGAGCACCCTATTCCATCTCAATCTAAAAAACCACCTTCCATTTTCTTATGAATGCTAGAGACTTCTGGGATATCTACATTTCCTCAAGACATAGACTTCACTGGAAGCATACACAAACACTCTTCTTAAACCGTGTCTAGGACTTGGCTTGGTAAATCCAGTTTACTGACAGTGCTACCTAGAAAATTCAGTAAGCTGAGGACAGACTTGCTGTCTTAACAGAGAGAAAGCAGACATGCTGGCAGCAGAGAATCAACCTGACTTAAGACTGATATACAAATCCTGATGTCTTGCAGCCCTCTCCCATGCCTGATGGGATATTTCACCCAGAACATGTCACCAAGTCTATTCCAGGAGATGGGCTGCAGCAAAAGCCAAACTTCCAACACCCTGTATTCAGATGTGCCATACTAGCAGATGCCCAGAGGACACACTTGATCAATTTTCCCTTTACTGCTGCAGTTACAGGTAAATAGCAGTTTACCATGTGACAGACAAATTGTACGACAGTTAACAGCGGTATTTAGTGTGTGGGCTCCAGTGCTAGTGGGGATCAAGCGTTCAACCTGACAGAGCAATTTTACTTCCTTTTTATATGGAACTAGGACTGCTGTAGGATAGACTTCTGCATAGACATGCTCATGTAAATGCCTGATACTATAGAAGGGTATTTAAGTGCAATTTATATTTGGGTTTTGAACAAGTAGGAAAGTATCTACCACAGCTGGCCATGTTCATGCAAAATGCTGGCAACTAACAGGCAGCAAGTGGTGTAGCAACACTTCTAACAGATACCTGCAGCTCAGATGCTGCACTAAAACACCCAATAGCATGGTAAAAGCTAAATGCAGAAAATCAAAAGCAACTTTGAACTCCTTAACGAATACATTCAAATAGTTCTGTGTTGACAGCATCAATTTCATCTACCAGTTTCTTGCATTTGCTCGGTGAGATTCACATACTCTCATTTTGCACTGAGCAGCAGTTACCAAATGATACCAGTCTCTCAAGGGTATTGTGCTCTGACATGACACTATCAGGCACTGCCAGCATGGCTTCTTCAGCTTCAGCTGAGTAGCCAACCCAAACAGAGACATTTGTTTTAAGTATGTTTATTAATGCTTTTAAAACAGGAGAAAAAAATTGAAGTATTAGAATCTGGACAAAGATAGTAAAATTTATGATCACAGAATGGTTGAGGTTGGCAGGGACCTCTGGAGGTCATCTGGTCCAACCCCCGGCTGGGCTCAAGCACGGCCACCTGGAGCCGGTTGCCCAGGACTGTATCCAGACAGTTTCTGAGTATCTCCAAGGATGGAGACTCCACCACCTCTACAGGCAACCTGTGCCCATGCTTGGTCACCCTCACAGTGAAAAAGTGTTTCCTGATGCTCAGAGGGAACCTCCTGTGTTTCAGTTTGTGCCCACTGCCTCTGGTCCTGTCACTGGCCACCACTGAAAAAAGCCTGGCTCCGTCTTCTTTGCACCCTCCTTCAGGTATTTATACACATTGACGAGATTCACCTGTGCCTTCTCTTCTCCAGGCAGAAGAGTCCTGGCTCTCTCAGCCTTTCTTCATAGCAGAGATGCTCCAGTCCCTTCATCATCTTCGTGTCCCTTTGCAGGACTCTCTCCTGTAGCCCCAACTCTCTCTTGTCCTGGGAAGCACAGAACTGGACACAGTACTACAGGTGTAATGAAAATTACAAGGTAAAACTTTACACTCAAAATAAAAAAACAAGAGGAAGCATAAAACTGAGAAAGCTAACAAAGAAAAAAATATTTAAATCACAGAATCACACAGAATCACAGAATCATTAAGGTTGAAAACAACCTTCAAGATCATCAAGTCCAACTGTTAACCCAACACCACTATGCCCCCTAAACCATGTCCCAAAGGTGTAGAGAAGCAATACATTACTATCATATCTCAAGAAAAACCAGCAAAACAGCAGAAATTGATCCAGGTATAGAAAAGAAGTATTAAGTCAGCATTATATTCTAAGCTGCATATTTGTGTGTGAATGTTCTTTACTGTGTTACTGTCTTTGCTTCTCTACAAGTGAATGGCAAAGAGACACAGATCCAGCATGACATCATTATGCTCAGTTCCTCACATTATGACAATTCCTCACGGTTTTCCAATGGCAGCAGCTTTTGTCCAGTAGCAAGGTGGACTAAATTCAGACCAGTCACCTGAAAGTGAAGGATATTATGCTTCTCCTATGACTGATACTCTCTCTGGCTTGCTTCCACAGCAGTGTTCACAGAAAACAGAACAAATCAACAAAACACTAACAATGCACACAATGCAAGGAAGCTTCAAACAAAATGCAGGAAGCCTATTCTACGGCTGTCTTAATTTCACTTTAAATTATGTAAGACACAGAACAGAAACCATTTAAAATCTCCAATACCAGGGTAAAAGAAAACTGAGCTGTTACTGTCTTATTTCAGGTACAGAAGGGCTCTGTTGGACTTGGGGCATAGTATAACTGAGGGTATTAACATCTATTCCTTGCTCATCACAGACTTACTAAGGCAACTTTGGGGAAGTTACCATCTCTGCTTCATCAGTGAAATGGAGATAGAATTTTTCTGCCTCATAGGCAAGACTAAAATTAATCTCTATAAACTGCCTGAATAGTCAGGAGTTTTATATTAAATATGAAAATTAGTATAAAGATTTTTAAACAGGTAAAATGTAAAAGAAAAAAAACCTACCTTCCACTAACAAATTCTGAGCTATTACCTAAATCATATATAAAATCCCTCCAGAAAAAAAGTATGAATCCATTTAATTACTTCCCTAACTTGTGAAGTTTACTTATTATTTCCTGCCCTCCAGAGTATACACGCAATTCTATACCTCTTTTCAGAACAGTAAACAACTCAGAAAGTTTCCATGACTGAACAAACAGTGGTCAAACATGACAGAAGGGCTTGTTTGTGCCTGGGAGCATGGGAGGCAGAAAGAAAAGAAACAATTAAGACAAAACAGATTAGTAAGGAAGGCACTTATTAAAGGAAAAAAGAGCACTTGCAATAATTTATTGCCTCTTCCTTTAGTTCTCAAAGGCAAGCAAGGGAGAAGAGAGATTTTCTTGGAAGACAGAATGAGGTCAAGGAGTTAACTCACACGTGTACTCATCAAGACCTTTCAAAAAATAATGGAAAGTATCAAAGGGTTTTTTTTTTTTTGGTGGAGAAAAAAGAATTTAAAAGAATCATCCAGACAGTCATAACTGATATGAAGCAGAAAATATGGAATGTGACCAACCTGTAGTGGCATGATGTGAGCCCTTAAAAGCAGGAAGAGGAACCTGAAACAATCCAGAGTGCATCAACAGAGCATGTTAAAAGGGAGTTCGTATCCAAAGGTAAGAAAGACAAGTAAAGTAAGGAAGACAAGTAGGAATGACATATGCCTAGGTTTTAGCTTAAAATGTTTGGTAAATTCAAAGCACTTGAGTGGTAAAACAAGATTAAGAAATAAAACACTGTTTTTCAGTGCTGAGAACTGAACACTAAAGCTTAGAACATTAGAACACTAATGCTCTCTACACAAGACTGTTCAAAGCATTAGTTCTTCCAGACTTGTATTCACATATAGGTGTCTGAAAAATGAGCAGTTTGATGATACTGACGTACTGAAATACTGAAGAAATCCACTGCACAGTCAATTACTTTGGTATTCAAGTGTGGCAAATAAATGCAAAAATTTAATGTGAAAGCAACTGCAAAAGCATACTAATTTAGGAAAAGAGCTCCCTCAGTCCTCCCAAGGAGGCAGAAGTAGAGGGTGTCACAAGAGGTAGATTGCTGACATCCATGGAGACCTTGGGCAGCCTTAAATTCTAGTGTGAACTTCAATCCCATTATAATCAATTCTTCTATCACAGTTTTTCTGTAGAGAGGAGAAAGTTGTGCAGCATAAGAATTAGAAGCAACTAATCCACATTATATTTAGATAATAAATTTTATGATAACAGAATTAATGTTTTTTTTCTGTAGTTTCATAATGCCTATTGTAAAAAGTCCAGGAGCCAATGAGTATAAAATGCAAAAGTTGTTATGATCAGCCTACATAGCAACATTAGCAAGCATTAAGCAACACCCCGGTATAAGTGCTCTTACACAAAAAATAAAGAATTTACAGTTACTTTGTGGACAAGCCCTTATTCGTATTTCATAGACAACACAAAACCAACATACATATACAGTACAGAAGATCCCAAAACAAAATTTTGTAGTAAGAACACTTCGAGGTTTGTAAGGTTCTCTTACTTGCTTGCACTATAAAGTTTATTAAAAAAACCACAAACAGCAATTCACTGAAATGAAGGGTTTCTTGATGTCTCAATGAAAGCATGAAACTGTGCAGATCATGACAGGTGGCAAATTGTAACCTACTCTCACTTGTGTGTGCATTTTCTGTAACACACACATTGTTGATTAGCAAGTACTAGACTCACACCTATGAAAATAAAAATCTGACTCTTAAATTTATGCTATTAACACTAAACCTACAGTATTCATTTGTGTATAAAAATAATTTTAAAAGTACACCTGTAAAACAAAACATACATTTCTATAGTTAAGAAAAAGAAAATTAATTAAAAAATTAAATCAAAAATTCCCCTAATGTGCGCTCCATTAACTCAGTCTTGTATACAATAGAAAATAAATTAAAAGGTAAATTATTGTGAACACTATGTTCTCCAGAGAGAAAACAGAGACAAAAACTGGATTACATAAACAGTTTGGCAACCGACATACTATATTTGAGTTCTAGTGAGTGGCTACTCATCTATTTATATAAAACAGATGACAAATTAATTATATTTACTATGACTTTCTGCATGTATGGTAGCTTTCACATAATTTGATTTCCTGAAGTTCAAAGTTTAGCAACAGACAGAGTTTACAGGTGGTAAAACTGAGACTGAAACATTGTCAAAACGATGCTCAAATGCTAATTACCAAATTCCCTTAAGCTAGTGAACAGAGCAGTAAATGTTCCATAATGGCTTTCTTTTCAGTTGTTCAAAAACTGTCCCTTTTTTAAGCTTGACTGGTAAGTTAACCTCACTGGAAAGAGTAACTTCATTTAGTGAAAAGAATACAAGAATATAAGAGTTGATAAATATTAAGGGCAAAGAAATGTGTGTCAATCCCCTTGAGTTGGTCAAATGCACTCTTGCATCAAATTTGAAACTGTAATCCTTTTTCATCTGTTATCATAAAACTTCGGCTGCAACATGAAAATGGATAGCCACTGCAAGGCCATCATCCTTCTTTTTCAAAGTGTACCTGTTCGTCAAATCCACACTTCCCTACCTTATCCAGGACACAATCAGTCATGCAGCAGCTGGAAATTTAAAAAACAAAACTGTCACGTGAAATAAATTCTCCTAACTCGGCAACACTGGGTGTATATGGGTTGAAAGGCTGTGCTGACAGACCAGAGAGCCTGAGTGCCGGAAACACTGCAGTTACGTTAGCACAGCTCTCCACTCCACTCATGCGTCCCATTGTGCTAAGATGGCTATGGTATTCCATTTCTGTTTTACAACATATTTGATATGGCATATGCTAGCTATCAACTCAATAAGCAAAATTTAAGGCACATATTGTGTCTGTGCTTTGATTACAAGCGCCTTGGAACAGCAATTCTTCCTAAATGTCTGAAAAACATTTTGTACATTTTGAATAGTTTAATAAACTAGTATTTTTAGCAGAAGGCAATCCTGTGAGATATTTTAATTCTTCATACATTCTTCCTGATTATACAATTCTACTACCGAATTTACTTTTGTCTAAGTTGCAAGAACATACACCAAGATGCATATAAGGGACACAACATGACCACATGACAACAATGAACTGTAAGGTGATTAGTATTTTTAAAGTGCTATTGTTAAATATATAAAATGAAAGACGTGGCAAGTGATTCAAAAGCGAGTTGGATATGAATGTAAGAGAGATAAATGGACTTAGTCTTCCTAAATTCATGATGAAAAAGACAGACTGGTAGTACATTGTCTCCTCCTGTCATTAAATAAAGAAAATTGTAATCTGTACCCTAATCCTCTTAAGTTTATCACAGGACCACACAAAGACTGACACAATACATATTCCAAATACATTAGCAGATGCTGTTATTCTTTCCTCCAATATTGAAAATGAAGTTTTGATTTGATGACACTAACTTAGAGGACTCATATTTCTCTTTACACCACTATGATATGGAGGGCCACAGGCCACTAAAAATTCTCTATTTCACCACAGAATAAGAAAATAACAACTTCTTACACCACTGCTTCCATCACAACTTTTTCATTCTGTGTTCTCACCCTGTTCAGGCCTAAAAGCCCCTTCCCCCCATTGCAAAAGCATGGGTGTTGACTGCACAAACTCAATCTCATTTTTGTTACTTGCACCCAATAATCAAAAAGAGCAACACCATAAGATTTCCATTAAAATTTCAATTATTACAATAAACACCAAATTCTGTGATGATCTAATCAATAACTTAAAAAACCCCAACATTTTTATTTAAAATGAAAAAGAGTGACAACATACCATATTCTAAACTTTCCACCTCTAAAATTGCGATTTGGTCAATCAGTTGCTGATTAGGTTCCATTAAACTTTAATAGAGTATTACACTTAAATTACCCCACCCAGACAATTAACAAAGAACCACTAATCTCAGATCAGCCACATGGCCAATATTATTAAAATGCTGAAATTAGTCTTCTACTGTGTCCCACTTGGAGTGCAGCTTCTCAGCAGCTTGCCAGGAGCTGCTGTCCTTCATTGCCTGATAACGCCATCCGATAATGGCCTACAACACCTTTTATGATGAATTCAAGTGCTCTGAAGAACGGGCTCACAAAAATGTGCATTTCTAGCAATCTGCAAGCAGACAATATGCCTTCAGCTCCTTTGGTTTTAGTAATGTTCCCTTTGGAAAGTGAATCAGTTGAAGACTGTTCCAATAAAATAATATTAAGTCATAGTCTAGACAAGGCAAAAACCACTGACTATACAGTTTGTGACAACGTCCTTGTTTTTCTTTCTTCCACACTTTTTTTCCAAAGACCGTGCAGTGAAGGCAGTTTGATTTTATCCATATTCTTACTGTAAACATTAAGAAATATACCAAGGACAACCAGTAAGCCTGACCACACATACCTAAAGGAGAGGGAGAGGAGGGGGAAAAAAGTTACCATTAGCACATTATCTGTAGCATTTACATACCAATATTGTGGATTAAATAAAAATAAAGCACCTACATTAAGGGGATAAGAGTTTAAGGAAAACACCCCCACACAAATTAGTGGACTGTGAGAAAGAATTTGCTTGAATCTTTATTATTACTATCCTTCCACCCCTCCTTTTCCCGTCCTGGCTAGAGAGTTTATTAAGGTGCATTTATAGTTAAATAATAACTATACAGTAGTTGTTCTTTGTCACATGTATAAAGTAGTGCCAAATAAAGTAGTCCCAAGGGGTTTTAGCATGTTTTTCCTTCCGACAATTATGAGAGCTATACTCTATTACTGGTCCAAAATGTGTTCTCAGTGCCTTATATCCATACTTCCCTATATAAGCACATTTTTGTTTCAGGTCTCCACTAATTTAAGCCTCAAGATTTTGAGCTGGATTAAATTCCATTTGGGCATTTGGCTGTAAGCTTTGTTTTTAAATCTCAAATAAATTTATACATAGCAATAAAATTGAATACTATTTTGTTTCAAACCAGAAGCAATTAGGATCAATGTAGCAACTTAGCTGCATTTTTCAATGCAAGCTCTTCCTTGACATTACAAAAAGGGAAGAAATCCAAGTTAAAAAAGTCTTGCAATTTAATATATCAAGATAATAGAAACTTGCAGTTATTTAAGGGCTAGCTAAGAACTCAAACCTGAGCTCATAAAAGGTGAAACACCATCATAATGGAGAAAATGCCTTCCCTTAGCCAAATCTGCCTTCAGAGAGAAAGTACCCAAACAATTTATTAAGTCTCATAAGAACTAGATATTATGTAAGGTTTTTCTTAAAAAAAACAACACAAAAATGCCAACACACGGAATAGTTTGTCTTCCAGACCTTTAGAAAAATGGAAACTATTTTCTCTAGCATGATTAACATCAACAAGCCCGTCAATATTTACAGCAGATTGCCAACATTTGTAGAAGATACGAAATGAAAAGCATTAAAGCCTGCATATGATTAATTACTGTTGTGATATTTCTACGATCAAGAACATGATTTTTTATAAAATATATAAAAACCCATTTAAAACTATGAATACTTACTGTAATGTGAATGGTTTTGCAAAGAACAAAAAAGAAAGCACAATGGTCATTGCTTTTCGTCCTGTTGTTACTGCAGAGGAAAACAAATATTTACTTCTTTAAGAATTGTTACAGCAAAAGTACATAATATAGGCTTCAATATTAGTAGATAACATCATCACACAATTAAGTGGCTAAAACGATGACCATCCTTGGTGCAAACAGACTGCAGATGCACCATCCAATGCAAAAGAGTACTAGAACCATATACTGTTTGAAACAAGTACAATGCATCAGTAGTATCAGCTCCAGTCACAGTATCTGCGGCAGAGAAACTTCCAGAACAAGACTTGCTATTTACTAACTTCACACTAATCAGTTCACAGTTTCTGAAAGCAACAAATAGTCCTTGCAAGTAACTGAGCGTATAAACTAATCTGTTAAAGCAGAAAAAATTGGTATCACTATTTGGATACAACAAATCTTGTGCCATTTCTACTTCATGTTATTACAGTTCAGTGGTGTTTTGGGCTTTATTTTTAAAGGGAATGGGATCATCATCTTGTCATTCTTTTGAAGTTACTGAAAATTTACCAAACTGTGCAGAGAAATTTTGCTTAGAAACCGAAGAGACCAAGGATGTCTGACTTCAACAATTGCATTAGGAAGTTTTCATCAAAACAATTAAGAGGCCTTCTTTTACATGTGACCTTATCACTAAAGCAGCAAGGTAGTAAGAAGAGTTGAGAACACAACCTTGTTACCAAAATGGAAGTAAACTATCCATTTGGGTTACTCTCAAATTAACTATAGCTCCAACAATTAGTTGAACAATTTCAATGTTATTTGCTATGAAGAACAATACAGCGTTGCTAGCAAATTGTTTACTGGGAAACTATCTATATAGTTTATCACTGAAATAAAAATCAATAAATGAGTAAAAGTTACAGAAAACATTTAAAAAAAAAGGTAATGCAGCCTGGTGTACAAGTTTAGCTATGGAGGTTAAAGGGCCTGAGAAGGTGTTATTCTATAAAATAGTGCAGGCTTCCCACTTAAAAAAGATCTCAGTACAATAGCCTGCACCCAGAGAAAACTACAGATTTTTTTATTAACAGAAAATATTTTGCTTACCAAATACTTTTTACTATACCATATTGGAAAGCCTTACTCGTGTAACTACATCCACATTAGTCTTACTGTAACATACTGACAAAAGGAGCCACTGACTGCTGATGTATTTTCATGCTGTGATGACTAGTAGAGCAAGTTTCATTCTCCCCAGCCCTCCCACACAAACAAATACTTACTTAAAAGCCTGTTTTGTAGTGGAAGAAACAGCCTTTATCATTGCTCTATCTACCCCAATCTCAACTTTTTAGTTACAATTTTCTTTACATTTTAAGAAATTTATGCGCATCAAATAAAATGATTTTCTATTACATGAAAAATTAAAGGAGAATGAAAAAGAAAATTGAGTTTTAATTAGAAAACAGTTTACAGATTAATAATTTAAAAAATGGTTAAATTACTTCAGTTTTTCTAATTACGATTATTTCTGTTCTTTCAAATCAGTTATTAATTAAAATATTTATGTAACCATTTCCTTCTAAATTAAGTGCCTTTTCTTCTTTTTCCCAATTAAGTCTGATAATTTCTCATTCTGCTAATAGAAATACAATTTTCATTAAACTCTTTCACCCCAGTCCCCCCCAAGAAGGGGGAGGGTGGATGAGGGGTGGGAGGGACGGTAATGAATGTGGTGTTCTTCCAAGGCACAGTAAACATTTTCACATTGCTACAGGCAAGACAGAAAGGGCTCAAGTGTTAGGATTGTCAAGGTCAGGCATAAGAAAACCTGGGAAGGGTTTGCTATTCCAGAGCACTTTTAAACATTTTTTTAGCAGAGTAAGACTTTTTTTTTTTTTTTTTTAAGAGCTATTTTAATACAAGAACCAACCCTCTCATCTGGGCCAATTTCCAGCCAGGAGACATACTGAACTTTGTCAAAAACAAACGTGAAACAGAACTGCTGCAGAGGAAATGATTAATAGGAACACAGAGCATGTAATCCTCAGGTCAGAAAACAACTGTCTATATTTTCCTCTCCACTACTGCAAATGAAGCAGAGCATCACCTGACAGAAGAAACCAGCTTTTAGGGGTAGAGAGAAGAGAGGAAAGTAGTTCCATGGCATCTTGCTACACCTTCCGCCCCCACATCCCCAGCCCCTGTGGCTAGTAGTTTTAAGAAAAGGTAACCTGAGAAAGGAATGAGCCTGGTGTAACTGTTCTTGATAGACTACTGTAACAACTATAGAAACTACAGGAGCAGCTAAAAAGACAATGGCAGATTTTTGAAAAATACACTTGTTACGTTTTAATTTTGGAAGCAACAATTTTCTACAGGCAAACAATTTTACATTCTATAGCAGTTGCATATAATGAAGAGTAATAATTTTAGTGACAGGTGGAAAACAGATGTGCAGGAAGATGACGAAAAACGACCAAGTGTCAGACAAAAGTCTTCAGCATTGTTATATATATAAAAAAAATGTACCTTACAATTAACTGCTGTTAAAATGAACAGCAGAGTCATTTCTCCTTATTCCAACAGTTGAGGATATTCTGCTACGTAAACACTTCAGTCACCTGACTGTTTTACAAACTCATAATAATACAGGCTAAAAGCATTCACTTGTAATACAGTTATATCATTTGGCTGTAGCTAGCTTTGCCACACTCAGGTAATGCTGCATACTGAAGTATGCCATGGCCTCACGAGTACAGATGCAAACCACAATAAACTAGTACAAATAATTTCTAAGCCACAATTTCTGTTGCATTTGTCTTATTAGTGATTCCTTTGATTTAATTACATTCTATACTGCTTCTTCTATTAAGGATCTCAGGCAGACAAAGTATGAATAGGCTCTGAGCACACTTCCTTCTTTGAAACCATTGTTGTCCTTCCACACAGAGTATGTTTAGTTTTAATACTTCTCATTGTTTCTAAGGCACACATCAGCCAATGCATTACTAAAGACCAAGCACAGCCAGATGACATTAATTCCCAGCACAGTACTGAGACTCATTGTGCTCAGTGGCTTCCTCATTCATAGAGAGTCAATCTCAGTGAGTAGGATTTCAATCTTTCCACATGATTTTTCCAGATGACTGATTATTCAAGAGGAAGAATATGTCCAGTTGTGTACAGGGTAAGAGTCAAGTCTGAATATCTATAAAAGCTGAAAATCTATAATGGTTGTGATTGCCTCTCGCTTCACGTCCTTCTTTCCTTCACCCATCTGGACACACACCTGGAGCATGTCAGCACAGATAGGTCTGACTTGTATTTATTGCTGGGAAATTATTATATTATTAGGTGAGAACACCACATTACAGAAACTTTTTATTTGTGTGTGAACTATCACAGAGCAGACAAGGTGGCATTTGATGACTGCCTTAGCCTGGAGAGGATTCCAGTAACTTTTGACATACCTTAGGGACTTATACTGTTCCACATTCATGTGTGGCTAGCAGACACACCAGTAAGTGGCCCAAATACTGATCAGAGTTCTTGACATTTGTTTCTTCTGACATGATTGATACAGTCATATGTTGAACTAAGCATTTAACAGAAAACGTGACTGCTTCCATTTTTTGTGGGACAATTACATCGGAAGTCTAGAAGAAGATCTGAAAGACTAGACAGAGTCTCCTTCTGTCATAAACAATAAGCTTGTACCTGTCCTGTGAATTCACAAGTTGCAATTTAGAGATAACAGCTAGCAGCTGTTACACAGCACACCAGAAGTTTGTTTAGTCAAATCCTGACTTCCAAAACTAATACACACCCTTTTTTCCCTTCAGTATAATAAAAGGAACTGAGGAGATAATCACAAAAGTTAGAATTTGTTCCCCTCAAGTTCTTTCTGAACTGAGTCTGGATTGTACATTTAACTTTGCTACAGCAGCATTCTACTGAAAGTGTATAGACATTCAGAAGCTTCAGGGGAGTTCATAGGTTTTTTAGCAATACCATTTGTTGTAAATCTCCAGATATTTTGTGCTTAGAGACTATGACACTGCTTACTATGACTTACTGGAACATCCTTACTTTTCCTTCCATGTTTCAAATAATACCTGTCTTTTTCTTATACCTTGCTATACATTTCCATTGTAATTCCTCTGTTTAGAACACTGTTGTTTCTGCATTAAAACACAGCACAAGCTATATGCACAAGATTACTTAACGGGCTCTTCAGGGTTGAAACTGTGGCACAGAAAGAATCAGGAAACTCTCAAATACATACTATAAGTGATGTTCCATGCTACACAAACCACGATCAGTCAACACAAAGAAGAGAAAAAAAGCCAGAGTAAGAACAATTCTCCAAAGCTCTGTCCTAAATTAATAGACTAGGATTACTTTATGTTTTTATACCAAAAGTAGTAAAGATATTATTTGTTCATACCTGTTACAGCCAGAAGGGCACCAAAGATTTTAATCAAAGCTAGAACAAAGGATATGCCAAAGTACCCAGTCAGGGAGAAAAGGAATGCATAACCGTAAGTCTGAACTGGATGCTGCAACAATAACAAAAAAAGCCTTTTAGGAAAATGTAAAACAAACCCTGAGGTATTGCAAAATGACATAAAACTACAGACTTTAATCAACTGCTTGAGCAATAATAAGCTGTTCAACAATGCATTCATGCAAAGATCCTTATTTAATTTTAGTTAAATAATGGAAAAAATAATAATGAAATTATAAGCTTATAAATCTGGTCCTGTGATTTTGTTCTGTTTTTTAAAACATTACCCTATCTTATACAACAAAGACTGTAACAACTTGCTTAATGTATGAATTATACAAGTTAACCAGTTTACATGATGAAAATATAACTTCAGAGAACTGGCAAGATTTTCTAAACTATACAGAGCAAGGCTTTCCAATGAGTTTCGTCATAGAAAAAAGAAAATTTTTACACCTACCTTTGAACAAAATGTTACTGCAGGGCTCAATCCACTAGTACATGTTAATCCAAATAAAATATACACAAAACCTATTGAGTAGGAATACAAAACCTAGAATAGTTTAAAAAAAAATAATTACTAGGTGATACTATATAAAAGGACAAAATTAAGTGCTTTCAAATGCTTGGCCCTATTAATATGTTCAATTTCTCACAGTTGAATTTGCAGGGTTTGAAGGTATTTTTGTTAGGATCTCTATAATAGCTGATGTACAACAAAAAGTGAATAATAAGTGTTAGAGACATTCTTCCTACCCACAACTACATAAAAAATAGTTTTGTAAGCTAGTCAGCTAATAATATCCTGAGAACAATGTTGATGTGGCAAATCCTTCAAATTCAGGATTTCACAACTTAAATAAAACTTGACACAGCTACAGAACTTAATAGTTTGATGTATTTAATAATCATCATTTAATAAAATAATAGTTAAATGTATTTCATTTCTGCTACTTATCTTGCACAGTAAAGATCCATATTACATTAAATGTGCAAAGCATAGCGCACAATTGCCATGAACTGCCAGAAGTGTCAAACTTTTCACCTGTGTCACTTCAGTTCACGTACATGGTGCACCTGCATTATAGGACAGATGATTTTCAAACATGACCAGCTCTGGCCTAGTTCAGTACTCAAAACAGACTATACTCAGCAAACAGGTAAGCTCTTCATTTTGTCTGTACCCTTATTCAGTTCATAGCTTCATACAGCAACAAAAGAATCTTCATCCTATCCTGTCCCATGTAGAGGCAACAATAGAAGCTGGAACTGCCCATGCACATAGCCTCCCATGCAGTGGGAGGCATTCAGCTGTTTGGGCAACATTTAGTGGCCTCTTCTTGTGAAAAAGGGAGACAGTGAACAGAACTATTCTACACATTACTAGCTGGAACATGCTGATCTACTACACTTTGAAAACTCAGTGTCAATTACAGGCCTACTTCTTTTGACACGGGTTTCATCAATGGTTTTCTTGTTAAACTACCTCAATTACTTGCAAAAATAAATCTACTAACAATTGATAACAATGCCATGAGACAACAGAACACTTATCACTGCTCTACAATAAAGGAGGATGAATATACACTTCAAAAGCAGAACTGCATTCCAACTCTTAAAAAAAGACCTGATTTTCAGAGCTCTTATTGTACAGTGTTTATACACAGAAAAGTTAGTCTCTAGGTCTTCATTTGCCTCTGCATCCAGCTTTTCTCCCAAACTACCCAAAGACCTCACTGTTCACAACCAGGAATGAGCACCACTTTGCTAGTTCCTTCTTAGGCGGTGTGATATAAGTCACTCCCATAGAATCACACACAAGGCAAAAATCAGGTAAAACCTTCCAGAGCAGTGGTTACTATTTTAGCTGCAAAACATCTTTTCTCTTTTCATAATTGCTTAATCCAGTGCAAGTTACAAATTCAGCAACAAAACAGAGATCCTGTGGGCGACAGGTTCCTTTACTATTCAATTATATTTCCAGATCACTGTCCATTAAACGTGACTTCAGATTCAGAAGACCGCTTAAATTCTTACCCACAGTCTCAAGTTTAGAAAAGTGATTTCTGAAATTCTGCTTATATTAAAACAGATAATATGCATTCCAAATAAGTATATTAAAAATACTGAGCAAGACTTTTCAAAACTATGTATTTCACTGAATCAGGAACACACATATTCACCCATTCTGAACGTCAGTTTTACAGATTTCAAAAGCTTCAAAAAAGGCTGCCTCTCAAATGCTAGCACACTCTAGAATTGGAAGCCTAGCAAGTAAGAAAAGCAAAGGGTTCCATGTAACACATGCTCATCTATACCAGAAGGACAGTAGGTATTTTTCAGAGATTAAATGCATGACCATACAGAAAACACTCTGTTGTTTTCAGGCCTACAGAGTAGACAAATTGTTGCTAGAAATGAGTGTTTATGTTGCTGCAATATACATTTGAAGTTGCACACAGAAAACAGCACCCTTGAAAGGTTAAAAAACAAGACAAACAAAAAACCCGCAAAAGACCCCAAACAAACAAACAAGCAAACAAGCAGAAAACCCCAAGAATAGTATATCAAGAGCTCCTCTTTACATAGGCAAAAGAAAAGCCTATTTTTTCATTTTTTTTCATATATTTTCATATTTTGTCAATGTATGCCTTGTCTATGATAGAACATGTTCTTTTAAAATTGCAAATCTGGTATTTACCATTTCTGAATTAGAACCACTGTGCAACTTCATAGCTTTTTCCTGTACATTTCCTATAACTGCATCTGCGCAGAGGGCAAGGGATATTAGGACGACACCTAATATAAGAAAAACAAACAAACAAAAACCTGTTCAGAATATTTATCAGCAGAGTAGTGATGAAAACCACTCTGTACTTATCCTGGGGGAAAAAAAAAAATCTCAGGAATAGAAAAATAAAAATAACCCCCCTCTCTATCATATTCTAAATGTCAGCAAAACTATTTCATTATACCAGTATAAAGAGGTGTCCACCCACACTCCCTCCACCAGTTAACCCGAGTACTGTGTGCCTCTAAGCTTGATAGGAACATCTGGACATCACTTATAAAGAAGCCAGCTCTAGTTCTTGTAGCAACAAGAGTGAAAGACTGTCAATCGCATTTATTTATATATTTTTAATGCAGATAAATAACCAGAGAACATACTCTTTTGTGTAATTAATCCTAGATTATTTCTTCCTAATAAAGTCAAATAGAAATGTTAGATGTAATGGTAAACAAATGCAAGAGGATTCACAGTGGAAATCTTTCATTACTGAAATATTAATTCTAAAAAACTACTGTTCAGGTACAAAATAAATGTTTTTAGGTTACCGTATTTGTTCACAACAAAGTCACTACACAGTCAATAATATAATCAGCTTTCCAATAACAAAAATTAGTAACTTTTTATCCATGCCAGTCACAATTCATTTCCTAACGTCCAAACTTTGATTCCTTCATGACTGTAGCAAATGTTTTATTTAATGATGCGCACAGGTTGAAATACCACTTTTCCTAAGTATACAGCGTTACAGAAGATATCAGTCATCAAAATCATGTTTACTGTCTGCTCTAGTCTTGGTTTGTTAAAACATCATAAGCATCAGGGAACAAGGAGGAATGGAAGACTACAAACAAGCAGTGTTGTATTTTCTTAATACCATGTTCTTACTATCAGAGGTCTCAAAACAGGCATTCTGACGGCCCAAATGGAGTATAAGCTCCTGGCAGGGGAAAAAAAAAAAAATCCCGGCTCCTAGGATTTTCAGAATTGAAAGATTTAACATTTTTAAGACCAATTAAGTTTAAGGTGGCATCTCCTTGGCAAACTTCTGGATATACGGGAATTTCCAAAACAGCATTTTTAGTTTGGGAGCCACTTCCTTTCCCAGGCTTACGCAACTTTCCCAACTGATGCAACTGAAGCAACAGAAAAAGACTCTTCATTATCCAAAGTTATCAGGCATTGGAAAAGGTATGAGTCAATGGAAATTACATGATAACACGCATAATACTGGTTATGCTAAAGATCACAGTCTCCGGTCCAAAGTTACACTAACACCTCCACCTCAGCAATAGCCTTGCTGCAGATCAAGGCCCAGGCACATCTCTGGACAAACGCGTGGGTTCAGTACTGGATTGAGATGAAAAGGTTACCTGGAATCTGAAGTGCAAGTGCGCGTGGAAAGGAGAAACATAGGGGCAAGACAAATGTTAGTATTACGTACATACACGGTTTGGAGTACGAAGAGAAAAATTGTTCCACTCATTGTGATAGCACTGCACCTGCTGAGCAGCAGCAGCAAAACCATGAATGAGACCAGTAACATTGTGTAGTATGTAAAGCATGAGTAAAAATGATTGGAAGAACTGGCCCTAGATTACTTCTGAAAGAAATTAAACCTGGAGATCTTGCACCAACAGACTTGACTGGAACACTGTATTACATTGTATTTTACACTATTAATGTGATGCTTGAAGTCATTATAATATTAACACTGCTTATACATTTATAAGCTATTGGATCTTTACATAAGTTCCTCAATAATACATTCTTACACTCTTGCAGTCCTCACCACACAAATGTGTTAGAATAGTGAGTTGTTTGGGGTTTACCTGCTCATTAAGACTTTAATACTCCACATTTTAGAAGCCTGCCATACATAAAATTAGAAGACACAGTAGAGGTAGCTAACAAAGTAATATCAACGACAGTGAAGCTAAGGACAAAAGACCTTAGTCTGCAAGACTAAACTGCACCCGTACAAAGAGTCTAGGGTGGAGGAATTTGCATGCAATTGATATTTTTACTGTCTTCACTGAAAATAGCTAATTTTCACTTACACCTGTAATGCCAGAACAGCAGAGGTTCCCATAGCACCAACGTTTCAAGACTGCCTCCTTCTGCACACCCTTCTCTTCTGGTTTCTCTTTTGGAAGTCCTGTATCTATTATTCACAGCTATTTAGGGTATCTACCACTACCTCTCCAATTTGATAATGCTAGGAGATGTTTTGAGCACTTAGCACCACCTCCATCTTGAAAAGTATACTTCTTCCTTAGTTACAAATATGTACCTATTCTGGCAGAAGAGAGTTTCTGTTTTCTTGGCTGACCTCTTTCATGTGTAAACAAAATCTGTGTAGATTCCTTTTTTGGCCCAGCAATACTGAGATTAGATTTCAATAGCAGGGAAAAAAAAAAGGGGGGGAGGAAAAAAAGAAGTACTTGTAAAATTTTTCATCCAGATAATATTTTACGTCTGCTCATGCCCCATTTCCAGTATCTGCATCAGACAACAAAGATTATGTGTTTCATTTAACTTCACAGCATAGTTTTCTCTTAGAATTGTGAAATGTAAACAGCTTTGTTCTTAACAAGTCAGTAGAAGTTCTACGAAATCATGCTAGAATCACACTAGTTTGCATGGAGACAGTTCTACACAATCATGCATAGATCACTGGAACAAACTCAGGAATTTACAGGGCAGTATGTAGGCAGTAATATAACACTGCAACTTTAAAGAACAGTAATTCTGAAGTTTAACATTTAATTTGCTGTCTATGTTTTTGAAAATTTTAATATCCTTAAATACTTTTTATTTTTTTGAAAATACTCTATGAAGATACATAATTAAATTCTGCCTCTCTGCTTTCAGTTCTTATTCTGTGATTTACATCAAGAAAAGTGTAGTTATTCAAAAAAATATGCTATTTTGCAGAGTGAGCAAAATTTTCGGTAATTCTTATCACTGATTTTATACTTTTGCAGCTAAAATTTTCTGGAATACCAAAAAATCAGTACATTTCTTGAAGGAAGGCACCACCTATCTCCATAATTCATCCAGGAAAAGGAAAAATTCCACCTTTCCCATTATTAAAAGTTTCTTCTGGTTAATTTAAGTGACATGGAAATAAAACAAAATAGGCAAGAAGGAATAAAAGAAATACAGAAAGAACCTTCTCAGAAGGTGAGCAGAAGAATTTTGAATCGCCTTCCTAAGGGGAGATCCCGACTTCTGAGTTTTAGTTCTATTTTCACAGAACTAATTTTCTCCAAATGGTAGTGCTCTAAGTTTCAATATATACAGACTTGTTTGAAGTGTTCAAAATAAATTAATAATGAAAAGGACAACCCTATTAATTTGCTGGACACATTTGAAGTTTTTTATCTTGTGTTTTGCAGATCTTTGAGAGCGTCAGGACTTTGCCACATTTGCTGCACTTTACCTTATCCCATTCAGTTGAAGAATCAACTTTACAAATCTTTTCAGAATTAAGTCACAGCACATATTTTAAAAAATTCAGATTTTACAAAAGGAATATATTAACATATGAATGCACTTAGAAGCTGTAAATAGCTGTAATGGTAACTATACATCAGAAACACTAGAATATCATTACATGCTTACCAACATCATACTGTACTAAAAATATTTTTTCTTCCAAGTAGCCACCCAGTTACACCACACATAAACACATTAAATGCACAGCAGGTTATATAATTCACAGTTTTTTGTAATTTCTTCCACTACCAGTAGCACTAAAATTACATTAAAAGGCATGAGAATTCATTTATGAGCAAGGCGAAAGATATATACCGTTTAGACAACATCGCAAACTGATCACTACTAACACCAGATGAAATAATACTTTGTGAGGACAAAAAGTCTTTTCCTTAAAACCGAGAATTTATTGTTATCTTTAAGAACAAAACTTTTAAATCCGTGCTTCCAGTATTAAGAAATAAAGACTTACAACAAACGTTCAGTGTGAACAGTCATTAACTCGTCTCAGAATTTCGAAAGAATACACTGAAAGTTGAACATTCAAAAATGTTTCAAGGTTCAGTATTAATCCAAACACTCACCAAGTAAATTACATGGATTCTATGAATAACCATTCTCCCCTGTCATTTGAGAAAGAAATTCAACTAAATTTTTAAACCCAAATCAGTTAAAATCTTTTCTTTGCTTCTGATTTTACATAGTATTGACAAGTTAAAATGTGGGCACTCCAACTAAGAACTACAGCAAATCTGAGTGAGACCATCAATTAATATAAAGTAAATGGTTCCGAAATGGAAAAAGACTTAAAAGTTTAACTAGAAAAGACAACTAGTCTTTTGACATTTTAAAATGGTCAAACTGAATGTTATCATATTTATTTTAACCTATCTACTGGGAAGTATTTCTTGAGAACAAGCATGAGACATTTCAACCTAAAGTATGGAATTTCCAGGAATTTTAAGAACCTAAAAACTAACACTTAAAATTAAGGCCTCTTCTGCCACAGATATAGTTCTGCTAGTGCAAAGCTACAGTGAAACCTGCATTTCCATATGATACCTGAAGGGACTTCACCAAGAACTCTCAGAACTTCTATGGAACGCTTTTTGTAAGAAAAACAAGCATTTTGTTAAACTATTAAATATAATATATCTTTACCTGTCAAGTTGAAGTTTGGTGCAACTGTGCTGTCAGCTAAAGTAAACCATATTAATCCAAGACTCATACATAGGGCAGCAGACACATCTGCAATATTATAACGTTTTCCTACAAAAGCAATACAAACAACACAAATGCACTGTTAACACTCTCAGAATTTCATGTTTATCCTGTTCAGCAGACTAGAAGGCAAAGGAAAAACTGTTCCAATGTCATTCTTTTACTTAAGCAGAAGATTTAATGCTCTGGCCTTTCATGACAGGAATTAGTTTCTTCTCCTAACATGGAGAAGGATCTTAACAGATCATATCTGATCCTTGTGGTCAGTTTTAGTTTTACTCCTAATGACATAAAGCACATCCTCCCAGACAAAGCATCATCTCAGCAGCTTCAGGACAGCTTAGATATTTAAGATTTTTCCCTCATGCAAGACATTTTAGCTGCCTTAATTGATCAGAGAGAAGTCATTCCCAAACACTAACAGATTATTTGTGTACTTTTAGAAGCCTACATTGTCTTTTAATTTGGGAGAGACAGGATGTGGAGGGAGGTGGAAAAAGAGAGTAAGGAAACGAAAAGGCAGGAGTTAGTATATCTTGTTTGGAATAACATATTCCTTTCCCAGAAGCTGTACTTTCAATATAAGCTTCCAAGCTTATACAGAAAGTACATTTTGAACTGAAATTTTTTTAAACTAATAATAATAAAAAATAAAACCACAGCTTCTGAGAATGCAATACTACTACAACACAATCTAAAGTTTCACAAATCTTTAAGGGAATACCAGTCTCTCTGCATTAGAATGATACAAAATGACTCCTAATAAAAGGTAAATACTGTGCACACATATGCATATGTAAACTTGTAACCTCTGAAAGTTCAGCTTTCTATTGCAACTAGAAGGCCAGAACTAACTACAGAGACAGAAATATATAATTCTAGATTCTGTTCCATAACACCAGCCCATGCAGAGCTTTACTGACTTAATGAATCCCTGTGTATTGAACAAATAGAAACTTTTATAATATACTTAAAGTCTTCTAAATCCAGAAATACTGAAGTATGTTTATTCACATAACTACAGTCTTTTCTGTGTTGTTCTCCAGATCCCTTTTTCTGTTCTGGGAATACGAACTATAACTTTAGGACTAGCCAAGGATTTGTAAAGCCACGCATATTTCTGATTAAAGGTTTAATCAAAATTTAGGAATTTTAATTAGGAATCAAGGTTTAAAAAAAAAAAAAAAGAGTAGGCGATTTCTTCAAAAATCATGGCTGGATTTTTTTTTTTCCCCCCATTTCAACAGTATTGAAAATGTTTCATTTATGAAGTGACTTGGTTTAGAAAACAAAGTTACTTTACTAAAAAGTTAAGAAAGTCTGCACAAAAATGAAGTTTTGCAAATGACCTGTACAACTTCTCTTTCCCCACATCTTCTGTTCATCTAATTGTATTTGTACATTTTCTGAGAAGATGCTTCAGAAATTCACATTTTTCCTCCTATAGAAAAAATGCTAACTGTCCCCCTATCCAAGAGCCTCCATGGAATTTAACGAAGTACAGGATTCCATACATAACTGCCTCCCAAAGAAACAACAAAAAATCATCTAATAGCAAGACTAACACTTACCTTGTATAAAAACACCACCTATCATAACTGGAATCAGCTTACAGCACTTGAAGATGACTTGAGTAGGGTAATTCAGATATCCTAAAGAGGTATTTGACAAACCCATAGTTCCCACTGTTAAAAACGCTATCATCATGTAGGTTTTGCCAGGAATTCTACAAAACATAAAACATACGAATCTCAGTATTACAGATTCATCTAGAGGAGATTTACCTTGGAAGATTTAGATAAAGGAATATGTTTGTAATACAACTTGACCATCTTTCTCACTGAATTTCATTCCGTAGTAGAAATTTAAAAATGCATAAAAATGACTAATTTCAGATTTCATTTCTTTAAATGACTGCTAAAAAACAGCATTCAAATTAAGACAATAAAAACTTCATGTCTCATGAAATATTCAAGCAGTTATACTTTAACCTCCTTCTGAGAAGGTATATTATCTACAGAAGAATTAAGACAAAAGCTTCAGGTTGTTTGTCAAAGGAAACACAGAAGGTTGGTATACCAAGATATCCTGAATCTTAGACCTGCCATGGTCACTGTGTCAATTTTTTTAGCAAAGTTTTCACATGAACATTGACATTTTTAGAATGAAGGAAGTTGAAAGAAGTACCATTGTTTTATAAAACTCAACAGAACTAAGAGATAACTGATTCAGATATCATGGAGGGGCCTGTTGAACATTTTTAGAAGTATTTTTTACAATTTGATATAATTATCACCTGACAATTGATGATCCAACAGTAACTTTTAGCAACTGTTACGCTCACTTTGTGATTTTTTACAGTTATTGTTGTGCATGTATTAAACTATTTTTAGGCATACTGAGAGCCACATTAAGCAGCAAAAGGAGATGTCTTGCTGTAACCCTGTCTTATCCATAACTCATTATGTGATGTAAGCATGCAAGAAAGATTTAAAATTTAAGAAACATAAAATTCTGCATAAAAATTAGGAAACAGATTTTTTAATGTCTACAAGAAGATGCCTAGGTAATAGAAAACAGAATGTAAAGTATGTTTAAGATCTGCATTTCCACCATAACTTGCTTATAGGGTCATGCTCTGTAAGCATTAGCAACTATTTCATAATCAAAACCTAAATACTAGTTACAGAACACCCAAAAAGTAACTATACAATATTATCTGATGCACCTCGAAAAGTCAGATACCTTAAAATATAAGCTCTCAATGTTTAAAATAAAAAGAATAATTTATCCAAGTTACATTGTTTAATTCATGTACAACACGACAGCCTCTATCCAAGCTTCCAGAGGGCCTCAACATATAATTTGCAGAGGCTGTAGTTGGGCAGGAAGCCACAGAATGGCCACACTGAGTCAGATCAAACTATCCCATATAAATAGGATTCAAGACAGCAAGAATCTCCTTGGTCAACTGCAATGAAAACACAGAATAATTTTGTGTCAGGGTGTTATGAGTGCCATCTCAAACAAAAAATGCAAAACCTAAGCACATCCTCTGAAGCAAACCTACACAGCCACATGGGAAACAGAGAGCAGACCTCTGACACTCTCCAAGATGCACAGCATGGTAGAGGAACCTCTTGGTGAGGAGGTGCCAAGGTCTGAGGAAAAGGTATTCGGTGACAGATGGCTTCAAGTGCTGTGAAGTGCAGTTAGCCCTATGCTAGACGTGATAATCCCAAGCAACGCATATATGAGTCAGTCTGTATTAGCTACCTTAAGGATAGAATATGCTCTGGAAGTGGGACAACATGACAGTAGCATCAACAAGACTACTTACAGATCTGAAATCTAACCGGGTGCTTATAAAACATTTTCTAACATTGTCCAGTAAATTCACATTATTTTAACTACGGAACTGCTAACAGTGCCTCACAGAATTCACATTCAAACAACAGAAGCTAAATTTACCATAAATATCAAATGCTTCTAATTTGATGGACAGTGGGTAAAATGCTTAGAAAAAGACATACCTTCTCCTTTTGTCCTGAATCAACTGCAATTCTATTAGTCCAAAAATGGAATAAAATCCAAACTGCACTAAAGTGAGGTACCAACCAAAAGGTTTAAAACCTTCCACTGAAAATATCAATTCCTATAAAAACAAAAACCCACCAAGGTCACATACATACACCAAAATATTAAATCAAAACAAAATCAACAGATTTTTTTTTTTTCCTTCATGTACATGCAAATCTAGCCTTTGCAGCTGCTGGTTATTAACTAGAATTTACCTGCCATACATAATTTGAGAAGTGTTGAAAAAGACTATTTAGGTTTCCCAAAATGCAATGAGAAAATTTACTGCTGGTGTAAGTCCACTGAAATTAATGGATTGATTCAGCAGGGGAATACATTTGATCCATTAATATTTATCTCAAATTATAGATGGTATTCTGTCTGCTTTTCAGTTGGTTTTCCGTTCATTTACTTCAGTAGACTGTTTTTAACCAGAATTTATAAATAGCACACAACAAATTAAATACAAACTTTCTCTAACAGACATATTTACTGCTATTTTTCATCTCTTGGGAATGTGCACCTAATATTTTGAGTGCCTACATTAAATAGCACTTGTGAGCTTATAAATTTGCAGGCTGTAGAAACATTTAAAACAAGAGCAATTTGGTATGAAAAATACATGCACTGCATAAAGAATTATGTAGATGTGTTGGTTATAGAAACAAAAGGCTACCTAATATTTTCCTTTTTGAGATTCTGCTTTCAACTGCCAATAACTTTGTCTAACTCTTTGGAAGTACCTTGTTTTTAAACAGACTTCTCAGCTGTCTTTGAAAACTGCATTGGAAACATGGTGATTTTTAATTATCTACTTTTTACATCACCGCTTTATTGAGAAGACTCACTGAACTTATAAAAAATTTAAAAACAGAACAGAAATGTAGCTGTTCAAGATAAAAGAGAAAAGGTTAGCAGGAAGAGAAATGTTTAACTAAAACAGCATAAACGTTATGCTTCTGCTTAACAAATAACCATAGTACATGTTTCAGCTCTGTCCTGAGGGAAAGCAGAGAGAACAAGAGACTACTATTACTGTACAGCACTCATGAAATTCAAGGAGATCTAAACGTTTCAATGCCAATGAAGGCTTACATGTCAGTCTGTATGGTTCTACAATTTGTTTGTCTTCAGAAGACTATGAAATCACATTTAAAAAATACATATTCAAAACAATATTGAAAGGTGCATCTTGCACATGGAAGTAATGTAATTTTCAAGTTAATGAAGGTCCAACTGAACCAAACCTTGTAGGCACATGAACTGTAATGGAATCTTACAATACACAATTACTGCTCTTGAATTCTGAAAGCTTGGCTTTGCAATGAATATTTATTTTAAATGTCTATACTTATTAAAATACATACTATATTATTACGCTACTGAAAAAGAAAAAGGGTAGGAGGAATTGGACTATGACACAAGTTCATAGCATTTACCTGTAAATACCCATAGATTAGGTAAAACATAAAAACTCCAGAAACACAGATGAAAAATTGAGTAGGTTTGTTAAATTTGCTGAGATTCATGCCAAGAACTACAACATCATCTACTGATTTGATATGAGGAGACATAGTTTGAGTTTTGGAAGGTACGCTGATAGAAATGTATTTTCTTGATGAAGTGAATTTCAGATCCATGATTCCTAGTTCGCTGCATTCGGTGCTATTGTTATCTTCTTTCTGCTCTTCTCTTTCTGTGTGTCCTCTGTCTGAAAACTGAAGGAAAACGCTAAAGTCAGATAAGACATAACATACAGCCTTCCAACAATAACAGTAAACAAATAGGACATTTATATGGAAAATATAAAGGCTTAAGAGTCTTGTTGGATTGTTTTTATTCACAAATTTTATTTACCTTTTCTGATATCCAAAGTTAACATCAGTTAATATCAGAGGCCTACAACACTTTATGAAAGCACTTTTGCTTCATGTGGGAAGTAACATTCCTACACTCTACAAAACAAACAAACAATCCCCAAAACACCACAAGAGAAAAGGAGCTTCAGTTTAACAAGAGCTCAGACTAGCCCTTTTATGCTAGTACTCACAGGAGTGACTGCTTGGGAGACAAGTGATCCCCATGATCAAATCACAATGAAAGAACTGGTATTGAACCACTGTGCTTCTGTCTGCTTTACTGCATTTTCACAGTGAAATGTATCAGACTAGTCTACTACATGGGAAGTCTGGCTAAAAACCTCAGATTTGAGCCTATGACCGGTTACAGGCATTGAACTGGAAGAAGTTATCCCCTCATTCTCACGTTTATTCAGTATTTCTCACACACTTCTGAAGAAAAGAACATGAAGATGGAAACAAGAAAATTCAGAAGCCAGACTCAGAAATTAGATTGGTTATCTGATGAGGTCTATGGTATGGCAATCCCTTTAATATTAACCACATGCAGCCATTTCCACATGTAATAGAAAACAAAATTGGATAACTGAAGCCTGAAGAAGGAATTTAGCAGCTTAATAGATTGACAGGCAAATAATTCTTTTCTCCAGCTCAGCAGAGAGTATGACGTTTGAGGCTTTTTTTTTCTTTCTTCTTTTCAGCCTCAAGATAAACACACTGGTCAGTCAGTTGTCCCAAGATTTTTAAGTGTACGTCAGCATCTAGTTTAGCGAGCAGTCAGTAATTAAGTTCTGTTTCTCTCAACTATTTAGCGGTTTGTTTTCCCCAGCTCAAAAATACTTCTCCTCAACACACATGTATGAAAAATGCTTTTCCTACTGTTTTTAAATGGGAAATGTGCTAGGATATAAAAGCTAGATCATGCAATAAATGTGGTAAATGTAATCTGCATGGATAGTGGTAATTTATTACACAATGCAAGAAATGACAACTTTAGCTGAAAAACAAAGGATTGATATAAAACCTGCAATGTGGTTATGTTTCCTTTTTTTTTGATAAAAACTACTATCAGGTTGGAACAAGATTCCTATTAAAGTTCAGAAAGAGTAGCTTGGGGACTATAAGAGGAGTTTAGGGACTATAATAATTATTTGTGTTTAAATTCAGAGCTCTTCAGTTGAAAATCAAAAGCAACAGGTGGAAAGTTTACCCTTGAGGATTGTTAGCTAAATCCAAAATGAAGTGGCCATAAAAAACAGAAAAAGTTTAAGTAGACTTTTTTCAGTAAAAACAGAAAAGTGTCAATGTCATCCAATGAGTTACTAGGGAGCCTTCACATACAAGATCATACAGAGTTCTGATCACCCTCAAAGAGAGATTCAAAGAACAACTGCAAAAAACGTTATCAGGATGGAGGAACAGATCGCCCATCTTATGAACTGAAACGAGATGAAAGCATAACTTGTTTAGCCCAGCAAAACCTTGATGAAAATAACTTGCTTTCAATAAAAGTATCACAGAGATTACCACTAAGGAGGAAGAATAATTCTAATTTTAAGTACAGTAGCATGAGAGCAAATGGGCATGAAGTGATCATGAACAAACTTTACTAGAAATCACCTTTTCATCCCTAGACTATCTGCATTTTGGAGCAGGCTGAAAATGAAAGAAGGAACAACCGAACTGGTTTTAAGGTGAAGTGTATGAAAGCAATTATGTAGAGCTGTTAAGATTGGGCCTGATGACTTAGTCCTGTGTTTATAGCATTCCACCACTATGGAAAGCAGAGTAAAGGCGCCTGTAGAAGGTACTTGGTGACCCTTATTTGGTCACTAAACCAGGATATGAATTACTACTCTCCCCAGAAGAATTGCATGCAAAGTTAGCATTCCCAAGTTCATGCCCAAGGAGCAAATCACCATGAAGGAAAGACAATGTATTTAGAATCTGTTCACTGCTGACACCTTAGCTGAACTTGTGTTTTCATTGGTGCCTGTTCAGATCTTTTCTTCCAGTGTACACTTCCTCCTGACACTCTTGACAGGCACTTAGCATTTGTTAGTGTCATACCTTCTCAGCAGGAACAAGAGCTGCAGAAGTAATCTAAGCCTCATTTTTCACCTAAGCTGAAACACAGAGAATGATGTATGCCCCGCAGAAGACACAGCCATGCACTATAATATGTGCTTCAAGAGTCCAAAAATTGAGTTGTGTAATGCATAGTTTTGTACCTACATTTTCCACTCTGGCCACTAATGTAGATATTACTTGTGTAATACCTGTATTATGATCAGAAGAAGTAGAAGTACAGGGAAGAAGAAACAGTAACAAGTGTATTTATGTATTGGGTCCATCTGGGATGGAGTTAATTTTTTTCTTAGCAGCTTGTATGGTGCTGTGTTTTAGATTTGTGACCAAAACAATGCTGACAACACACCAATGTTTTAGCTCTTGCTGAGCAGAGTGCGCAGAGCACCAAGGCCTTTTCTGTTTCTCCCTCTGCTCCCCCCTGAGGTGTGTGCAAGAGGTTGGGAGGGGGCACAATCAGATAGATGACCTAAACTAACCAGAGATATTCCATGCTATACAGTGTCATGCTCAGCAATAAAAAGTGAGAGGAGGGCGTTTAGGGAGGTTAGCCATCTTTTGCTCAGGAATTGGCTGGGCCTCGGTCTACCTGTGGGAGGAGTGATTGCCTTTACATCACCTATTTTGTTTTCTGTCTCTCTTTTTCCACTTTTTCTCCACTTAATTTTTCTCTCAACCCATAAGTTTTCTTGCTTTTACTCTTCCCTTCCTCTTCCCCCATCCCTCAGGGGCAGGGAAGAAAGTGAGCAAGTGGCTGTGTAGTGCTCAGCTGCCTACTGGCATTAACCCACATCACAATTAACACAGTTTTTCCAACTCTCAAGTATTTATATTCACAATCTGTCCATTTAATTTCTTGCAGATTCTTGCAGATTACTGAGTCTACCACTAAAGTAGTAAGAAACAACACTGATAACTCTAGTCACACTCAAGGCCATTGATAAGAAAATTATGCATAGTAATTGTTTTTTCTCTATTATATTCTAAAGGAAACAAAAAGCCTACCATGTTCAAGAAACATTTCGAGGAACATTATCTAACAACTCAAGAAACTGTAAATGTATATATTCATTTGAAACACTCTCCACCAAGTAATTTCATTACCAACAGTGACCAAACTCTTCTGAAGTCCACTGTGATTTCTCAAACTGTTATTTTTGTAAGTATCAAAAATGCTATTCATCCTCCTCTCACCAAAATCCCTCAAGCAACTGGTTCACCTTTTGAACAAACATGCAGCAAAAAATCTGTTTTATGAAGTCAAGTGGCTTAAGAGCTGTCTTGATGTGTGTAAAATAGCATATTCCCCTCCTTTTTTTCTCCTGTGTGTGAAAATGTAAACAACACATTCTTTAGATCAAAGACTTTTTGTTCCTTCCCCTTTAAAAAAAAAGTCTCATGCAGAGGAAGATTTTAACCTAGCACACAAATAAAACAGAGTGATTATTACATGAAAAAGAAGCAAATTAACCAGTAACTAGAAAAGAAAAATTTCTTTGGCCCCCAAAAAGTTAATGACTTGTACAAAGCATGGGAAAAAACCCAAGAATTATGAAGGAGCTGGGGCTTTTTTATTTAACCCTGAAGATTATCCATTAAAAACATCTGTTTGCCAGAAACTAGCATCTCAGTACTCAGAAAAATCGCTTGCATGAACCACACAAGGCAAGTTCCATGCTGGCACTGGCCAAGATCCATTTCCTTTGGAGCCAATTCCACAAATGCTTGGTGGCAGGACAGCAGCTGGCACAATAACAGAGATGCTCCGGGTTACAGGGACGCAAATGTAAATCTGTCGGACACCCGAGCAGATCCTTTGCTTGGCGGTACCTGGCTCCTGCCCCGGAGGCAAAAAAGAGGGAAGGGGGACAGGGACCAGAATGATCCTTGAAGTTTCCTTCCTGCCCACTCGCCTGCACCCAACCCTCTGCCAGCCGAGCTGCTAGAGGTTGGCCCACACCATACCCCGAGGCCAGGACAGACGTGGCTCTGCCCGAGCACCTGCAGCTGCCTCAGGCAGGGCTGGGACAGAGGCTCTCGGGCCGCGACAAGCCGCCACTCCTCGCCCCTCCTCCCGGGGAAGGGAACGTCTCGCTGCTTACGAGCCCCGAGGGCCCAGCGTGGCGGGACACCGCCTCCTCGGGCCAGCCAAAACCCTCGGGCCAGCCAAAACCCTCCCGCCAGCCAAAACCCTCCCGCCAGTCAGAACCAGTCTCTTCTTCTTCCTCCTCCTCCTCCTCTTCTTCTTCTTCTTCTTCCTCCTCCTCCTCCTCCTCCTCCTCCTGGCCCGCACCCGGCCCCCCGCGCTTCTCACCTTCGCACCCATGGCCCCCCGTTGCTGGGTGCCGCTCCCCAGCAAGCGACCCCGCCTCCTTCCCCACTCGCCCCCGGTGCGTGGGGGAGGAGCGGCCCCGCCCACGTACCTGTTTGGCGGGGGAAGGAGGGGCACAGAGGCAGCGGTCAACCGTCCTCCTCTGCCAACCGCTGCTGACAGCTGCCCCGCTCGCCGGTCTCACTCCCTCCAACCCCGCGCGGCGCCGGAAGTGGTGATGGGGATGCTAGGGGTCGGTGCGAGCATCGAGCGCATCGAGAGAACGCCGCTGGCTCGGCGTTCCTCTAACTCGGCCTGAGGCGGACGGCAGCGTCCTCCAGCTCCACCTCACCCCCGCTGGGGCGGGGCCTCTTCATTAGGAACCGCCTACCGCTGCGGCTGAGGCGCTGCGGGGCGGGGCCGGGTCGCTGCTAGCGGGGGGTGTTTCACCTGGTCCTTCGGGGCGGGTGGTGCGCAGGGGATAGCTCCGCTGGAGTACAGTCTCCTGGCGTGGGGAAGGAGTCCCGGGCGGCAGGAGCCGGGGTCCCTCCGCTCGGGGTGCGCCGTTGAAGGGTTCCCCACCTGCCCGCTCCTCCTGCTGAGGGGGCGGGTAGAGGCCAGTTGGGGAGGGCGGGAGCGGGCGCCTCAGTGAGGGAGGGGGGCCAACGGCCGCCCTCGCGCCCCGCGGGCAGGTGGGCAGGTGTGCAGGTGTGGCCTCCCTGTCGCGAGTCGGTCAGGTCCGCAGCGAGCGGGACAGCCTTGACGCTCTGGGAAGTGTTCCCAGGGCAGCGCTGCCGCGTTTCACACCACAGTGAAATTGAAGCAATCTGCAACCTTTGACAAGTCTTGTTCCAAGGTTTGGCCAATGCTCTGCTATTCTAACGTGAGTAGTAAATCACCCACGTGAAGCTGGTGCTTTCATAAAAGCCGCAAAGATGCGTTTCACTTTACAGGGAGGCTGCCTTGTGAGCTTTCCACGTGAGACTGCAGGAAAAAAATAATAAAAATATTTAATAGTGACAAGCGAAAAGGTAAATGAGAGTAATAACAGCAAAATGGGTAGAGAACATAATGGCCAAAGAGTCGGGTAAAAAGCTTTGAAGAAAGGTAGCTAAAGGCATTTTAGGGAAAATATATGAATTAGATGTAATTTGAAAATACGTAAAATCTAGTTATTAATCATATCAGGCTATAAAATGGAAGTGCTGTGTTTCTAGTAATAATGTGCAGAAGTCTTCATATACATAAACATATATCTGTTGTCCTGTAGTGTTTTGGAAATTCAAGCTTTTCTATTTTGCAGTGTTTTAAAAGTTTTCCTTTACCTTTCCCAGTGCTAGTGTAGTACATTGGTATGTATTATGGATAGTAGCAACAAGTGCACCAGCAAAATATGATTTAAAATCCTATTTTTAAGGATATTTATTAAGTGACAAACACCAAAAAGAAAGTACGTGCTTGAGGTAGACATAAAAAAAAAAAAAATTTGAATTCCCCCCCAACTTTTCAATGAAATAGCTGTTCCTGAAAAAGGGGATTAGTGATTGTTGAGGAAAGTATTGCAGCCATCTTCTTGAGAGGTTCTAGTGCTTCTTGGTTGGTTTTTTTTTTTTATATCTGTGCTGAGGGATTTCACATTTAGCAAACAATTGTGCTTTTTTGCAACAACAGGGGTGGTGCTTTTTGTTGTCTCCATGATAGAAGTAACTACCCTAATAAGTCCAGTAAATAAATTCAAGCTTGCACGTAGCCAGCTGGGATTTTCTAGCTTCCTATAAGTAAATTCTCTAGATATGTCATTCTGTAATGAACTTTACTATAATGGATATAAGTGGAGTGATTACTTGTCCACAGCATTATTTTTTTTCCAGCTATTGCTAGGTGGTAAATAAGTATCAAGAGGGAGTGCAAAGCTCTGAGCTTTGTGAAGTTTGAAGGCAAGTTAAAGACATACGAGGCAAGATTTGGTCTAGAGTGTGCCTGGATGACTCTGTGGAAGCAGGCAGATGGGAGGGAAAACTCAAACCGTACCACTAAATGGGATTGACTAAGAAACCTGTAGCTGGCATGGGGAACCTGAGGGCATGGGGCTCTTGACTAGGACGAGTGTTGAGGATTCACCAGAATCACTGGTGAATGTGATTCTGATATTCCCTAATATTTGAGACTTTACAGTCTTGTTGCTGTCTTATTGCAACGTTTTTTCTCTTATTCAGAAATGCAGAAATTAGACTGCTTGATTTCATCTCAGAAGGTCTCCTGTCTATTTGCAAAGAACATGCATTTTGCCATTTGCAATGCCTTTTTCTATTTCTATTATCCATATTCCGTCATTCAAACTGGAGAAAGTGTAGAGCAGGGTGTATGCTGGGGAATGTTCTCTTTAAATAAAGCAGAAGAATGAACCACGAGTAGGATGTTTATTATTGATCTCACAGATGTTTTTGCAGTCTGCAATATGAACACGTATGGATTACTGGTAAAGCTGGAAAGCAAATTACATTTTCTTTTATCGTTTTTAAAAATGAAGTTAGGGCTTATGAAAGGTACTGCATTCAGACTCTGGGGACTTAACTTCTCTGTTTATCCAGGAAATAGATATTGTACATCACAAGCTGAGGCAGTGGAAGTATTAAAAACCTCAAAGTTCTCATGCTGCCTGTCTGTACTTCTCCTTCTTGACCAACTCAGAATACCAATATAGGGAAGCTTACACTGTGCGCAAACTCCATAGAATCTTTGGGTTGGAAGGGACCTCTAAAGATCATCTAGTCCAGCCCCCCTGCAATGAGCATCTTCAACTAGATCAGGTTGCTCAGTGTCCAGTCTAATCTGACCTTGAATGTTTCCAGGAATGGGACATCTACCACCTCTCTAGACAACCTGTGCCAGTGTTTTACTACCCTCATTGTGAAAAATTTCTTCCTCATGTCTAGTCTAAATCTACCCTCTCTTAGTTTAAAATCATCATCCCTTGTCCTATCACTACAGGCCCTGCTAAAAAGTCTGTCCCCATCTTTCTTATAAGCCTCCTCTAAGTACTGGAAGGCTGCAATAAGGTCTCCCCGGCGCCTTCTCAATCCTAGGTCTGTCTTTTGGAACACTAAGTGAAGATACACAATAATGCTGTTGACTCTAGTTTTATTGATAAGAACTTTTGTTTCACTACAATCTAACTTAGAAATCCCAGCTTCACATTATTGTTGTCTAGCCTAGACTGTTTTTCAGCTCTTCGAATATGACTATTTCTAATTTTTTCAACTGTAAAATGGTACACCTGTACCCTTGTCCTATATAGTAGGTTGGGAATTAACTGGAACAAAGGTGTTATGCATTTTTTACTTATGGAAAGGAACACAAATACAGAATATTAACAGGTGCACATCTTGCTTTTTGCTAGTGGATTATGGACAGTAATATCTTTGTGGCATAGTGTGTGTTCCTATTAAGAATTTAAAGGAGTAAAAAATGTTTCCTATGTGTGCAAAAGTTAATCAATGCAGGTATGTTTCACCAGGAAACATGTAAGTAGGTTTACCATTAGTGAGGCAAGTATCCACAAACATTTTCACCCGGCTGATAAGTAAAAGGGAGCTAGTGAAGCAAAATAATGACGGTTTTTCGTTCTATTTCAGCATGCAATACCAATTTCAAAAGTTTGAACCCACCTCTCAGAGCTGTGTGTTTTTTAGCTTGGTATAAATAATTTTAGAAGCTGGTATGTTGACTAAAACCTCATAAATGCAAATAAGGATGCAGTTTGTGAGTTTTTTGATACAGCTAAAACCAGTGTAATTTACTGGTTTATTGTACTTACCAAAAATGGTGGGGAATTATGTGCTATTTTTCTATGAATTGTGCTTTAGGGTTTGCATTCAAGACAACTAAATATTATGCAAATGTCAGTATTTTGGTTAGATGAAGATGCATTTTGGCTGTCCTAACTTGTCATCTGCTGAGTTTGTGGGAGTTAGTTGAACCTAGAAACTTGGTTGACAAAAAGAAGAGAGGCTTTTTATCTCTGTAGCAGGGGAAGATGGACGAAGACAATAGTTCTCCTGTTGACAAATATAATGGTGTTACTGTTAATTTAATAGCATGTGTTTCACAGTAAGATTTTCCTGCCAGCTCTGTACAGGTTTTTATTTCTGTTACTCTGAGATGCTGTGGAATGAGAACAAAATAAATAAGGCACATCAAGAAGAAAGAATTGATTGGATTTTTGCTAGGAATATTTTTTAAATTAGGAGTATGTGCCTGCCGAAACTGAGGATGGCTAGTAAAGTATCACAATATCAATACAATTAAAACCCCACATATTTTACCTTAAAATGTATATGTTATTTAGGCTTCTCTAATAAATGTTTTCTGAATCCTTTCCTATAATTTTCTGTACTTAAATTTCAGCTGCAATGATTTTTCTTAGCCTAATTTTTAAAACCTTTTTTAATGTATTCCTTGTACGACTGCATTTTACTGCCTCAGAACCTAAATTGCAGTTTTAACAGTAACAAAAAGCTCTATGATTATGGAATACCCAGTTTGAAATGTGTGATACATCACTTCATATTCAAGGGAAAGCTATTGTATCTAGAATTATAAAGTTAAATTAAGGTTCTGCGTCTGACATTACAAAGTACTGTAATACTGATTTTTAAATTTTTAAATTGCATTTAAGCCATGGAACATATGATCAGACAGATAATCTATCAAGTGTTGATAACTATCTACATACAGCTTCATTATTTCTGTCTTGTCACTGGTGCATATACATGCTAGTACTTGGAAATGCAAACAGTAAGTAATTTTTTCAGAGAGAGTGGGTGTGTAGATGTATATTCTACCACTAGTTTGGAATAACATCATAGGGAATTCTGCAGTCACAACTGGTTGGTACCAGAAAAATTGTGCTTAAGCCAGGCTGTGTTCAAATTATTTTGTACTTTGTGATCTGAGGGGGTTAAAGTAACTTCACCAGTTAGTTTAGGTTACAAGCAGCCTTCTTTAGAGTAACTTCTTTTTATTCGTAAGCAGTTCTCAACAGGCGTTATGACCTGAAATTGACAGCATTACACTGATGACACTCCAGAGTGTGCAAGTAAAAGCTGTCTTGCTTGTGCCTGCAGGTCTTTTGGTACACTGGAGACAATGGCAGAGTAAGTACTAGTGAGGTAGGTTGATTGATAGAATGTTTTCTATATAAAAATTTCTCACTGTCCTATTGTATGATTTTTGTAATTGTTTAGGGCCTTTTAGGCTGTACATAATAGGGTGTATCATGCCTGTGTGAAGTTTGAATTCAGGTCCTGCTTCTGAGAAGTGAAGATGTGATGGATGTTCTTTCTTGAAGTGTAAGATTTGGGAGGGTTGCTGAGTAAGAATGTAGCTTCTGATACATCCTGAAGATGTGTGATGTGTGTTTCCATGAAACGCTGAGGGAAATCTGGGCTTGAGAGCTAACCTAAGAACAAATATTGGGTCAGATCAAAGGTCTGTTTAGTCACTCTCTCTGATGGAGTCTAGGGAGGAGCATAGGGGCTGGGGATACATTAAGCAGTCCTCCTCCTAACGTAGTCCCCTGGCTTTTGCTAGTACCTTGTGTGGACATGGTGTCTAGATTGTTTAATGGCCACCAGTACACATCTCCTCCATCACTTTGTCTTTCTTGCTTTGAAGCCGTTTAAGTTCTTGGCCTCTGTAATGTTCAGCTAAGGAGCTGAATGTTCGGCTATAGGGAGCTTTAACAGATTCTCAGCTTGGATATATCTGGGTCTGAAGAGTACTGTAAAGGTCATGGAGTGGGTAAATGGATACATTATACAGTATTTTGAGATAAGTGAACTTGGAAGGTAGGTGTTTGGCAAGCAAGGTATGTTCCTGGAAGATAAAACATTTTTTCTTGGTGTCAAGTGGGTACTGGAAAGGAAGGATTGATATCTCTCAGAAGAAGGAAAGGAGAATACAAGGTCTATTTAATGCTTCTGATTGGTGGCTTTAGGGAGAGAATAGGTTTGGACAGGCTCGGCTGGAGAATGTTTTTGTTTTTTTTTTTAATAAGCATAAAAATATTTTATATTGTGTTGAAATAAATTTGAATAAAAATTTCTGAGTTTCTGGAGTTCATTCGTCATTACATCTTAATTCCTCTTAAAAGAAGGTTGAAGTAATTTTTACATTTCAGTGGTTTTGTCTGCTGAATTAGTTAATAATATTAGTTAATAACTTGAGTCAACTGTATATACTTTGCTGGCGTGCTAGAAGAATAAATTCAGCTGGGAATTAGCCACAATTGCAGTTACAAGCAATATACTATATGTATTACTGAAGACCTGTACGATAAATAATGGATTTTATATGTATTCTCAATTTTTCTGAAGGCAAGAAAGATTGGGAAAAACTCCATAGCATAATGTAATCTGAAGAAACTAACTTGTTATGCATGGGAAGGTTTTTGAAATGAATTCTCACATTACTTGTTTCGTACTCATGGGTGTTTTTGTGGTATTTTACAGAGTCTTATGAGTATCTTGCAAATGTGAATTGATAAAACAGCACTCCTGTAAAGTAGTTTTGTCACTGCTTTATGGGCATCAGAACTGGTATGCTACAAGATACCATGATATGTCCAGGTTTATATGGACTTCAGTGGCTGAGGTAAGAAGGGAATACAGATCTCCCTCTTGTGTTAACTCTTCCTCTTGCTTTACAAGGGTTGAGAACTTGTCATCTGTGTGCCAAACCATTTTTACGAAAAGTTCTATTAAGCTATCCTAATCTTTACCCTGCAGTTATCTGAGAAAGGATCCATATAGCACACTACGGCAGAGAGCATCCACTGAAAATATTTCTGGTTAATCCTATTTCTCCCTGCCCCAAGTCAACAGAAAGTTACATCTTCCATGCATGAAAGTATCTTTTTGGAGACTACAGAGTAGCCAGAGAGTCATCGTTAAAGGTATTCTCTGCCTGTCATTAGGTGGGAGTCTCTTTTGAACTGACATGTGCCAGGCTCTGCTTTCTGTGGTGCAGTTGGTGAGAAATGCAGTTCAATTTCTGCAACAGGCAGGTGAGTAAAGCTGTCAAAGCCAGAGACTTCTGTAACTTCCAGCTTCACCCTCTGACATGTGCTTTGCTATGAAGTTGCGTTCTGGTTTTGTTTGTAGCATTTGGTGTCATCAGTACTGTTTTCTCTAACAGGAGATGTCTCATCTCTGGTTTACCACAGTATGGAACTGATGAGATAAGAGTGATATATTAAGCATATCCTTCTTTCTATACAGTCTCACCATTGTTTGTCATATGTCAATAGGCCATAGGAAAAAATTGTGTTGACTGGTGATTACTGTGTAATCAGAGGTCTGGACCAGTCGTGCTAGGCCTTCAAGAGCATTGCTTTGCTTCTAAATATTTGTCTTACTCTGAGTCCCTAGTATTCAAGATCTTACCTGCTCTTTTATACTAAAATTGTTTGAAGACAATGAAAATCACTACAATACCTTTCCAAATGTGAGTTGTTCCAATTGTACAGAAGAGAAGTAGGGGCAACTGCAGAGCAGATACTTGTCTTTCTCTGTCCCCCAGGAAAAGTATTGTTTCCCTCAAGAAAGTTGTACTTAATCTCCCAGATTCTGTATCAGCTTTTGATTTTGTCTGTGTGATTTCAATGTTGATATGATGTACAGAGACAGTAAGCAGAGTTAGCTGATGCTGTTTAGTTTTATACTGTCAGTGCACATTTACTGGCGTGGCCTACTTTCCACTATAGTGAACAGAACCTCTGATTTCTTGTGCTAAGGTCTGGTCAAGCCAGTTGGCAGCACTCTTGTAAGGCAACAGGGTACTGCATGCTTTCAGACATGCACATGGTCACTGTGCAGCTACTGACTACTACAGACTCCTGAAGAACCATCTCTTTCCCATCTAAGAGCAAACAGCTGCCTGTGTTTTCTGACTAGGTGAAACCCTGTGCATTGGAATAAATAATCATCAATACTATTGGAGATTGCTACCTTAAGAAAGTTGTGACTGGAGAGACAGGTTTTGATTTAAAAAACAAACAAACAAATCCTGCCTCCCACAAACCCCAAGACATCCCTCTCCACATTTTACAAGCTTAGTTGTAGCACTGATAGAAGTACAAAATGTTTATTATGTAGATATTTCAACATATGAAAAATGTATGTCAGAAAATACCTCTAAGCATTTTATTTCCATAGTGTTGTCCTTTTTATAGCAACACTTTTTTGGAAATTGTGCACATTTGCATAGGTCTCCTAATCATACTTGAATCTTCTTTATTATTACTACTATAGCATCTAGATTCTTCAAGCAAGACAGGGCTTGAGTTGTGCTCGAGTTTATACAAACTCACAGTAAATAAACCTCTCTAACTAGGGGAGTTTATAATGTGGAATAACTTTTTTGTTAGGCTTTTGTACCATGTCATGTTGGTATTTTTCACTTGAGCTCTTCAGGTATTGTTACTATTTCAGCAGTTTCATTTTAGTTTGTGTTTTCCCTTTTCCTCTCCTGTGTGGCTTTAGCTTACACGGTCTTTCACAACTTAGTAAACCCAAATAGACGTTACATAGTGTTGCTGCTTAAAACCGGGTCTTGACTCAGATATCTGAGCCCTTGGGCTGTGTATTACACTGGGAATTTTATTGCTTCAAGAAATACCCAGTTAAGAAATGTGCTTAGACCCTTCAGTGTGCTGACAAACATTACAGCTCTTAGCTTGTGAATATGTGATTTTAAAAACCTACCAAACAGAAATCAGCCTTTCCACACATTTTGGTAAATCTAAAATGCTTGAACAGAAAAATATTTTGTGGCATAATTAATGCAGTTGACAAAGATAAATTGGTATCTAGACAGTTATCTTCAACGTTGTAAAAATTGTCTGATGTCATATGTGACTTCATTGGAAATACCTGTGGATGCATCCAATGTCTAACTACACAGGGATGGTGCCCAACTTTGGGCTCAGCTCATTACATAAACATTCAGGAGAGGACAGTATAAAAACTGTTTTAAGTTCTAGAAGATAGCAAGAAATTGGAAAAAATGTAGTATTATTTGTATTAAATTATGAATGTTCTATTTTATAATTTCATTTGCATCACTTTTATAGCAAATGAGTTACTCCTGTAGGCATTAAGTAATTTAAAAAGCATTACATTCCTTTAGGTGCTTATTGAGTCATCATAGGTACTTCATTTTTTATTTCATTTTTATTAACAACTCATGCACTAAATAGAAAGGAAAAGTTTACTGTTTTTGCATGAAATTGCTAATTCCACAGTCTGTGAGTACCCATTACACCATGAAGCAAAGAATACAATTCTTTTCAACCTCTTACAGAAATGAATACATTATTTTTTTTTAAAAATCACCACATTTTTTGCCCCTTAATTTTTCACTGGAAATAGTAATTGCAATAAAATAGCATCCTGTCTCCAAAAATGCTGAAATGTCAGACTATTTACTGCCATGGTGGAGATGTATAGAGAAACTAGTTTTGCTTTACTGAGTAAACAACCAAGAACATTTTGATTATGAATATGTAAGCATCATTTATATGTGGGGTGACTGACTTTTTCCTATATGTCAAATCTATACAGATTAAGTGTCTGATGTAAATGTCAATATGAATCCAGGTATGACAGCTCTATTTATTTCTAAACATGATGTACAGTGCAGTGCATGTTTCTGTAACCAAGTGTGCCTGCAGATTAAGTGCGTCGTATGCACTCATTTAAAGAAACAGCCTACAGTCTGCTAAAGATATCGTATAAAGAAAAATATCCATTTCAAGAGGAGAATTTGTTACTCTACTATTTTAATGTGAATTGTTTCTTCTTTGCAGCATGTCTACTATGTCTTTGGTAGCCAACCTGATTACCCCATATCATAAAAATTTAGTACCTTTCTACTGCAGTAGTTACTAGGTTATTGTTCATTTTGAAGGTATAATCAAGTCCATAAATTGCTAACTCTGCTGCTGAACTTAGGCCAATAATCTAAAATTATTTTTTTTCCCCCATGGTCCATCTTGCAAGTGTTTTTCCTTTGCTAAGCAGTTTAAACTGATATTTACAAATAAGTAGCATTATAACATGCTCATTATTCTCAGTTTATTACAGTTGTATTCCAATTGCTTGGTTATGTTGAAGGTGGTGTGGGTTTTGGTGTGTGTGTGTTTGTTTTTTTTTCTGAATCTACACAGCATTATTATTCGTGGTAATCTGGCCAGTTCTGCCAAGGCCTTCAGCATGTTCTTTATGGACCTAAATCACATTGCAACATGGCTAGGTTCCAGTGTAGTTGGGCTCCATTAATTATATTGTTTAGTGATACCTGGAGCAGCAGCATTATTAATGGTGTGTGAAAAAGATGAAAATTACTTGGGGCACAAAAGCTGGTGGTAGAAAATGTTTCCGTGAGCAAGAACCAGCAGGGTTCACTGTAAAGGATTAAAGGTAGTATTGAACAATTTTTGTTTAGGTAGAAACTAGTGGCCTTTAGTTCCCATGTAGCCAATGCATTTAATTTTGAAGATTAATCAATGCTTTTTTTCATATTTACTGCAGGAGAGAAACAAATTAAAGGGAAAAATAAATTTTGTGGATTTACTAAAACGAATAACTGTTCTTGTGGTTTTGACTGTGGCAAACACCTTGGCTGGCAAGCATGGTTAGTATTATTCTATTTGTTTTTGTGACCTGTTCTGAAAGCATGCTATGGTACAATTGTATTAGAAGAGCACCTGGTTGTATGAAAATACTCATTTCATCGTCCTTTGCTTGTAAGATACTATGCTTCAGCTATCTTAAAGGCTATTCCTTATGGGAAGTACCTAGAACTCTGCTAGTTTTGAACCTCCCTGTTAGGAACTCTTTGATAGTTCGCTCACCAGCACAATTGTTCCAGGGCTGACTAACCAGAATCATTGCTTTTGGCTGAGGTATCTGGATGTATTTCAGTGACTCTTCCAAGAACAGCAATGTTTTTTTTGTTGGGTTTGTTTTGTTGTTTTGTTCGTTGGTTTGTTTGTTTTTAGATTGAAACAAAGTTTTTTGTGTAATTTTCCCTGAGGTTCTTCAGCCTCTTGATGTTCAGTGTTTTACATGCTGGAGTGTCCACATAGATGTTTAAATTCCATGACTACAAAACTGAACTGATGTTGTGGTTTAACCCCAGCCAGCAACTAAGCACCACACAGCTGCTCACTCATTCCCCCTCAGTGGGATGGGGGAAAGAATTGGACAGGTAAAAGTGAGAAGACTCATGGGGTTGAGATAAAGACACTTCAGTAAATAAAGCAAAAGCCTTGCATGCAAGCAAAGCAGAACAAGGAATTCATTCACTGCTTCCCATTGGCAGGCAGGTGTTCAGCCATCTCCAGGAAAGCAGGATTCCATAATGCATAGTGGTTACTTGGGAAGACAAAATGCCATCACTCTGAATATGTATCCCCCTCTTCCTTCTTCCCCCAGTTTTATATACTAAGCATGGCATCATATGGTATGGAATATCCCTTTGGCCAGCCTAGGTCATCTGTCCTCGCTGTGTCCCCTCCCAGCTTCCCATGCCTCCCCCCGCCCCGCCCCAGCCTTCCTGCTGGCAGGCCAGCACAGAAAGCTGGACAGTCCTTGACTGCTTAGCAACAACCCAAATCATCAGCATGTTATCAACATTACAAATCTAAAACATAGCCTCATAGTAGCTTCTATGAAGAATATCAACTCTATCCCAGCTGAAACCAGGACAACTGAGTAGGAGCTCAGTTTGAGTGTGGTGTTAGACATGACCTTAAGCAATGGACAGTGATGTTTCATGAATTACAGTGTCCATTTATAACATACTCCATTATGAAAGAATGAAAACCATTCTGTTTGCTTGTTTCCTGAACTGAAAAGTCATCTGCATAGAAATGTGGTCTTTTAGTCCATCCATTTATCTATAATACTTTGAACTAGTACAGTGTTTGATAATTTCTGAAGATGATGTAAGATCTCACAAGTAGTCTTTGAACACCATGCTGTTTTTATTCTGGCTCCTGTTTATAGGTGAGAAAACTGAAGACGTGAGTGAAGCATTTATAACACAGTGGGCAGTAGTACTTATACTGTTAGAGCTCATTAATTCCTTTCACAGCCCAGTGATCATTGTCCCAGAATGCTTCAGCTTTGAGGAGAGTTTGACTTTGTTTTGCAATCTAAAATGTAGGCTGATTCTTTTTTGTTTGTTTGTCGAAGACAGGCAGAATTATCTTTTTTCTCAAAATTTTGCTGGCTCAGTGCATTTGTCACTTTTGTATTTATTCACATATGTATGTTTCTGTTCTGTGAAAATTTTTTTAGAAATCTTTAGTTGTGTAGGATAGTAATGGAAAAAGTTTCATCCAACCTGACTTTAGTTGGATGAAATTCAAGAGTTAGTCAGGATTAGGAAGGCTTCTCTGATCATGAATGTGAACATGAACAGTACTGTGCGTTAAGTACATTTTCCTTCTGGTAGTTTGTAGATTGAAGTGCCGTTTCAAAAATGGAAGATGAAGCCCATGGACTAAGTCATAAGTTTTAAGGAATAAAAATACGGCTGAACTGCTAAACAAGCTTTTCATATAGGTGTCAATTTTCATAATGTTGGTTGAGGAGCAAAGTGTCTGTTTCCCATCAAACTGAAAGAGAGTCTGAAAAATTGATCTTTGGTTTTCCTCTTTTTGTGGCCATGTGCTCAAATGCCATTAGGCTCAGCAAATATTGCCTGAATTTAATATTCTTTGGCAAAACTATTTTTCTTTTCAAGCAATTAGATTATCAGCATGAGGTTACTAAAAATGATGAGGTGTTTTCACCTGATTCTGAACTGGAAGTCTGGGAGCAGGACTAATGGTTTCTGTATCCCTGCTGCACACAATGCTTGGCAGTCCGTGCTTGGACTTCTGCTAGATTTGATTTTGCTGTACTTGAGCCTTGTTTGGCACTCAGTGCTGCTCTACAGACCTGTAGAAAGACACTTTCATTCAGCTGTTTTCTTGCAAATACTTTTTTTTTTTTTTGTCAAAGTGCTTTTTAAATCTGCTCAGTACTGCACAGCTTAATTCCATGTTTTTCTGGGTGATAGATTTGGATACATTGTTTGTTGTTCTTGACTTGTCGGAGTCAGGAAGTGACTAACCTAATTTCAGCTTTGAATGTATTCTCCAGTGTTGCTTGTTCACTTAGGTGCTTTGGATATTTGGCTGGTTGAGCAAAAGGGACAGAAAGATTAGGGATGCATTTTTCCATGCCCTGGAGAGATGCTCCTAGAGGCAGCTTTTGTATATTTGCTGGTGGTATCTAGAAGTGGATATAATACTGACTGACAGAAGATATTTTGCTGTATGTTTGTCATGAACATGTAAGAGAGTGTGGACAATCTTCAAGGAGCAGAGAAGGGTAACTCAACAGATAGTCCTAATATAATCTCTTTGTTATAAGCACATCCAAAGCTTTCCAAACTCATTCAACTCCTGCTGTTTTTGACCTGCTGAATAGAATTTGAGGAAAAGAATACATTCACCGTAAGTAGTAAATACTTCACGTTTGTGAAATTAATTGTTTAATTTTATATCCCTTTCTGCTGTTAGTAAATCCTCTGCACAAATATAAACACAGTTTCAAAAAGCTTGTCTGAGAAGTGATATTTATAGAAATGTCAGTTGCAATTTTCTTTTTCTTAGTGTCAGTTTGTCAGAGGAAAAGGTGGACTGCCAGAGCTGCACAAGTACTTTAGGCTCTCTGAAAATTAAATACAGCAGTAGTTCTTAATAAACCTTCTTGGTTAAACTAAAACTATGTTCAGATTCTGAGAGTCAGAAGTGCTAGGGGCTGGATTGGGGAGATTTGTAAACCAAGAGCAAGTGATATCCCCAGGATGGTGGCTGAATGTGAGTATTAAGAGAGATGATTTATACCAGAAGTCCTGTGCCCTTCCTCTCAGGGCAATGGCTGTCTGGGAAACATACTCTTTGTGGCAAATTCTGTTGGCAGCAACAAGGAGACCTTGCTTGTTTACATTTCTCAACCTGAATTTTGTTTGCTAGATGGCCTAAAGTATGCTGGAATGGATGATAGCTAAATTTTCCTCACTAAAGTTGGAATACTTGGACAGCCATAGTACGTCTTAAAATCCTTGTTAAACCTGAGCATTGGTTTTGTAATTCTGATTATTTCTAATAGTCAGGATATGGATTTTTTGGACGTTCTTTAAAGGATGCTTTTCTTGTGCACAGTTCATATAGTGATGCTGCAACCAATTGCTTAGATGGTCTTTAGTTCTCATTGCACTGTTACATTATACATGTTCTGCTTTAAGGTAATGGTGAACAAATTTTTTACAAGGAAGGCAGCCTTAATAATAGAAAATACTTTTAAACATACAAAATATGAAGTGTGAGCCCACTCTACATGTAATTTTTTTGTCTTTGTGGGTCACTTTTTAATTGTGCACGTCCATGCATGTTTTTTTTTTTTACTAGGCTTCACTGCTGTCACATCTCATCGTGAATGATGTGTATGTAAGATGCTTGTGCCCAGTAGACATAACCTACTGCTAGACTGTGCCCATCACTTCCATAAAGAGTGGTTCACAGAAAATTTTTGTATTGTGTAAGGAGAAAAAAAATTGCATACTCCTACATGATGAAAGTATACTGTATGACTTTCACTGCCTCTTGCTTGGCTAGCATGTTACTAAAGCCATTTAGGTCAAAGCAACCTTGTTAGACTTGGTATGGATTATTTCATCCTTGGTATAGTCCTCCCATATGGTTGTGTCAATTCCAACAGTGTAAATTTCTGCAGCTTGTTATTTACTAGAAATGCCAGCATACCTTCACAGGGAATTGACACCAAGGAAGCCAGATTAAACGGTATGGTGTGATATAGACATACATATAAATGTAATGTGGTATATAAGTCTTCTATCCCTTTTTGAGTATTGCCCCAGAAGACTGTCCATGTTCTATCACAAGGATGGAAACCGAGAACATTTATAGAAATTAATGCTGTGTGGCTAGCCAGCACCAGGACCCTAAGAACTTAAAAAGTATGAATAAATGTATTCCAATTACAGACTAATGCCAGTAATGGGTTTATAGTACTTAGAGGGCTGGATCTGTTCCCTGACAGCCTGCAGACATTAGGGGCCCCTCATGACCAGCCTGCAATGTAGGCATTATGGAGTGATTTTTACTTTACTGCCTTTTCCATCAGATCATCCCCTTTCTTTCACACACAAGGTTAATTCACTTCTTGATCACATTATTTCCTCGCTGCTCTTTGACAATATAAAAATTCTGAGTGGACAGCTCAATCCCTCTTCCATCTCAGATTTGATTGTTATGGTATTGCCTGGCGTCCCTCAGAGGCCTCCAGCAGCCTTTGCTGCACTTTATGACACTTAAATGGCTGGGCTACAATTTCTCCATCTATTCACGAAATGCTGTTAATAACTCATTTCCAAAGAGGCCCTTCTTTATGTCTTGGCATTAAAGGATTTTTTATTAGGTGCCAGGATAGGTGACACACAGCCCCAGTAACCAAAGAGTTAATTAATCTGTTGAAATTTATTGCCTTTTATACTGCACTCAGTGTGACAGTCCCTAAGAGAAACAGATACTATATTTACAACCGAGCTGAAATATTCAGTAATATAGTCTGCATACTGACCCACTCCATCAGTGTATGCCTTTTGCTGGAGTACCCATTAATCAGCTAAGATGGATTTGTGTAATCTGTCTTCTTTCTTATTCTGAGATTCCAATAAATATTGAAATAATAATTTATTGATTACTCTGCAATATAAATGTGTAGTAAAGGCACCCAAGATATTTGCATAGTAATGCATTTCAAAGCTCTTGGCATTCTGTAGGTATGAGGAAGAGAGAGATTGTAGCGGTGGTTAAGAGTGATGGAATTCCTTCGGAATGCAGAACACCAAATTCAATGTTAGCAGGATGTGGCGGTTTTCTAAGGTAATTTTTGAGATTGGTCAAGTATAAACTGTAGCATGGTTATAGTTGTTCTCTAAAATATGTATATTAATGGTAAGCCTGTGTTGTGTTACTGGCCTCTCATTTGGCCATAATGAGAGGCCAAAAAACAATAAATATAGGGGCATTTGACTGTTTTTCTTTGTTTAAAAAAAAAAAAAAGTTTCAATTCTTTTCAAGTGGGGTGTTTATCAGAAGATACTGGCTTTGGTCTTTCAAAAAAATGTGTGGGCTGCCCACTATATTGAAGTCCTGCTGTAAAAGATGTGTATGTGATCCAGTGGGGCAGATTACTTGATGCAATTCTCCTGAGAGGTGAAACATAGAAGGCCCTGTCAAGAGAGGGATTACAACAGCTCCTATCATAAATTAGAGAATTTCTCTAATTCATAGGAGCCTTTCTTTAGCCAGTGGGATGCAGTGTACCATGTGTTGTCTTTAGCACTGGGATCCAAGGTTTCCACACACCTAACTGTGTCTAGGGCCTGGCATGGAGTATAAGGCTGTATTTGTTGACTCTATGCTGCCTTCCTGTGGTGACTTCTCCCTACCTCATTTTGGTTTACTCATTTGTCTTGTTTCTCACTTCAGTAGTGGATAAAGGCCATGGCAGGAACCCAAAGCAGCTCTGCATAGCTATTGAAATGTAATGTACAAGTAGAACAGTGTGCATTCGTTTACAGAGCAAATCTCTTTGTTGTTTATGACCTTGTATGGCACATGGGACTAAATAGGACTAAACCTGTGATCAGTTTGAATTCTGTTTTTAAAAACCACTGCATCAAAAAGTTAAGGATGAACAATCTACTTGAAATATTACTTGCTGAATATTGAATGACCCTTGTGAGGTAGTCACAATTTACCTCTTTATGCTTTCTGTTCTCATTTACTTAATTTCTTTCTGATAAGAACTAGAAGCAGCCTTAGAATAGGCATAAGACTGTGGTATTTCTGCCAGAGAAAGTTGCAAGAAAGAAGCTGAGCAAGTTTTTTTTGATCACTCTTGGAGAGGTATTCTGTTACTAACTCCAATTAGAATTTTGCCCCTTACTTCATAAACGCTTTTGCCTTTGCAGACAATGGAGCAATAATTAGATAAGAGGATTTCCTGGCTGCAAGTTAGGAAAAACAGGTTATTGTCCTTTCTTTGAGAATGCATACAAGAAAAAAAATCTGCTCAGGCAAGTCTTTTTCCTTAAGGAATTAGAAGAACTAGTCAGTATGGCTGATGATTTGCACTTGACACTCTAGCATGCCTAAATTTGTTTTAAAGTTTCAGTGGCCCGTTTAAGAGACTACTGACTCGAAAACTGGGAAGAGTCAATTTTCATAGAATTAACACAGAAATACATCCCTCTAAGAAAGTAGCTTTCTTATTAAGAGATAACTTATGGTTATCAGCATGACTGTGTCATGTAGTATATGAGATACTTAGTTTTGCTTATTTCCTATGCTGTAAATACAAGGTTTTTCTCTCTCATATGTGTATGGATAACCACTGTGTGAGACTTTCAATGTAACTGTTGTTCTGTAGGATAAACATGTTTATTTTGCCCTGAAAATTCAAATGCAAAATTTCATTGCTGCTTATTTTTCCTAGATCCCAAATAAGCTACCGAGACTGAAATATTTGGGTTTCTTTGCTTCTGAAAAACTTTAACCTGTTTCTAGGTGTTCTGAGCTCTGTTCTCCCAATACCTTGGTACCAACCAGTATTATCTATTTGTCTAGTATCTAATGTAGCATATACTCACTCGTGGAAACCATGATCATGAGTGGAGCTTTTTTGGCATAATTTTTTCCTTGAAAAGTGCAGGAGCCCTTAGTTGAATTCAATCACAAGTGGTTTATGCAGCACATTTCAAGTTTCAATAACAATTTTTCATAGTTTTGGGTAACTGCTTGTGATCAGAATTACTGAAGTATAGATAAAATTGTACTGCACAGGATTTGTTTTCTAGTGCCTTGCTGATACGGTTAACCAGATGGTGAAGTATAATCATCTAGGCAGTACCATAGATCATGAGAAAAAAAAAAAAAAAAAAAAAAATGGAGGAGGATGATGAATTGTCTGTTAGTTTTCTTTGTACATAAATTGAAAAATACTCAAAACCTGCAGAAAACCAACCTTTTAAAACTAAAAAACCAGTGCCCTTCTTTTCTATATTTCTGTCTATGGCACAATATCCCAAGGAAGTCCAAACCTGTTGGTTACACCTTTTTTTTCTTTAATGAAATATGACCTATTGTGAATTCGATATTAATTTTCAGGAGTGCATATTCTGTTCCATAATTCATGATGTTAAGTATCTTAAGATCAAACACAGGGGTTTAAAATATAAAATACTTAATATGATTTTTTTTTATACCATGTTTCTTTGAGTGATGTGAAGTCAATTGTTGTAGGAAGATCACAGAATTAAGCTGCTTTGCAGCATGATCTGACTGTTAACCCACAACTGTATAGTGTTATAAATATACAATGCTTTTAAAAAAAAATATTACTTGATCCCTCTTCTCAAGAACAGGGACAGAGATAGAGATTCTAGTGATAACAAAAATGCCAGCATGGTCCTAGGGTATCTAGTAAGACCTCTTATTTTGAATATTAAGTTTTCAGTTGTTTCTTTAGTTCCCCAGGGCTGTCTAGTGATTACATGGGTTTGATATAAAAATGATTGCAGCATGCAGCATTGCAAGATGCACATCGCTCAGTGACTGAAAAAGCACAGTTACAAATTAAGTTGTATATCACTTCACTGTACTGATTGGTTATGATAGACTTTGGGTGTTCTGAGCCATGTTGCTGCTCCTGCACAGTATAGTGGGAATTTTGGTTCATTGAAGCACTCTTTGGAATGCAAGATCAGATCTGATATGACACATTTGTAATTATGTTAAATATTGTGAGTCTGAGGTTTGCAAGCTTTTTAGGGGTATGAACTTGTTTTTTACAGCAAGTTTGTACAGGAATTAAAACACACTGCCTGACTGCTGTTTCAGTGCAATGGTAAACAAAATGAATGGAAACAAACTATAAGGAAGTATTGCCTGTGCAAGAAGTTATGTGAGGTGGCTGTTGGGAATGTGCTAGGATTTGACTAGAGGAGAGGAGTCAGAACAGAGAGGTGTTGCAGGGGGAAGTGTGAGAATCGTGCAGCTGCCGATTATCTTCCATTATGTCAAAGAATTTATACAGGTTTTAGAATTGGTGATTTTGAGGCTGTTAGTGTAGATGAGGGATTACTTATGCTTCTAGCCTCTCTTGGTGTTTGATTTGCTGTTGAGTCAGAATCATAGCTATTAGAATGACTAAAGTAGTTCTTTCAACATTAGGACATTGCAGGCAAGCCATTACTATGAACAAACTGATAGTCTGAATGAAATTTAAGCCTCTTATCAAGTATGTTAGAAAAGTCATTTAGCTGAGCTCTCTGTATGTTGCAGGTGCTCAAAAGTTGAATAAGAATGCAAGTGTCACAACGTACCTGTGGGAAAACATGAGGAAGTACTGATAGGTATACTGTTGTTTCACAGTGATTTCTAGGAGAAGACCAATTATTTAAATTTCACAGATGATTTTATTTCTGGAAATACTTATCCAGTTTATGCTGAACTTTATTCATTGTCATTCCTACTCAGATTAAAAATATTATCTATTATAACTTCAGAAGTTTGTGTATCTTCTAGTATTTTTAGCAGTTGCTATATATTGTTCAACTTGTGGCTGAAGAATCATTTTCTAACCAATTATTTTTGCAGAAAATTTACTATTTCTATTTCCAGATGTGTCTATATATATGACATTTTTATTTTTATTTACTTTCAGAGAATTTACAGTGTAGTAAGAACTGTTGTGGGTGATTGAACCCATCATTTAGGCACTGAAATAGCGTATATGTTCTGAGTGAAGATATTCAGGAAAAAGCTATTCAATGGCTTAAAGGTGATTTCTGCTTCACTCTACTTCAAATGCTTCCATAATAACCCTGAAAGAAATGAAGGTTATATATATGCCTTTACTGTTATGCCTGTGATTAACTCAAACATGAAGTTCTTTTAAATTGATAGTCATTTGGGACCATGTACAGCTAAGGTGTAAGGAAGCGTTACACCATCCAAAGTCAATGGCAGTTGTGCCCTTATATGCCAGGCCTGACTATGGCCTCTGTCTGTTTAGCCATACTATATTAATATCATTTGGATATTCCCAGAGGTTATGTTTTCTTACAAGCTGCATATTATGGTTGGCAACATATGACAGGTGCATTCTGGTTCCCATATGTCTTATGCAAAACTGCAGGAAAATACAGCCGTGCTTTTCACATCAATATGCCAAAATGTCAAGAGTCACCTCTCAGCATAAAGACCCTTAGAAATACAAAAGAAAAGCACTTGGCATCATCCCTTGTAAACGCAGGCCTGTCTGAGAAGCTGTCCATAGAAATAAGTCTGTCAGTCATTGCAGAGTACTGTGTGTGAGGCAACACCGTGCAACGCTGTAACAGCTTAAACATTGCACCTTCCTTCCATGTGATGGTGCATCTGGCATGAATACCAGTTGACCGCAAAACTGAATGACACTCAAGGTGAGGCTGTCATTTGCTGTTGGCTTTATTAAGTCATCATCTAAAGGCGTAGAACTAAAGCTGGGCAAATTGTAATGAGTTATCGCTGAGACTATAGATGATATCTCAACAGATCTTCACCTTGCTTAGGTTTACCTCTTAGTTTTTGTAAATTTTGACCTATGCATCTGAACTGCTTTTTCTTATCCAGGGTACAACCTTGTAAGCTGGTGCTACGTAGAGTTACATTAGACACCCTTTGGAAGAAGAGAAAAAACCTAAGCTGTGATCTCTGTCTCTTACCCAGCTCTTGAGGGGTTTTGTTTGTTGTTGTTATGTTTCTCCATGGTTGCTACTAATTAAAAATGCTTTATATTGCATTAAGTTTAGAAAGCAAAACTGAAAGGCAGTATGATAATATGTGTAATATTTAGTTTACATGTATGTCTGAAGAAATTAAACTAGTGGAATCAAATTATAGTTTACATTGACATCATCAGGAATTAAAAGTTGAATTATACCAAACTGTTACATCAATGAACTTGACAGAAAGGTGGACTCTTGTCTTTTAAAAGTCAGGGGCAAACCTCTTAATGTTATCTATAGGTCTGTTTTTTATAATTTTTTTTTTTCCTTGAAAACTATGAGAAACTGACGTATGAAACATATAATGGACAAGTAGTGTCATGGCTGTTTAACAGAATTATTACTAACTTATTTCAGAGTAGATATTGATTGATTGAGAAGCTGCTTTTTTAGGTTATAGAGGTGGATCTAAATACCAGGTTTTTCTCTTTCCCAGAAATTTGCTACTCATGTGATTCAAGTTTTGAGCCTTTTGCTCGTAAGATCTGCCGCAAAAACAATGCTAAAATCCTCTTGTGCTAAAAACCGACTACTTGTTTAAAAAAAAAAAAAAGGAAATATTGCTTGAGGGTAGCATGTAGAAATTTCAGATTGCTCAAGCATGAAATTTCATCTTTTGCATTTGTTCTTATTTCAGTTATGGTAATAAAATTACATGGTTTTTTGGGGAAATGGCAGTATCAACATTAATACATTCTGGTTGACTATTTTTCCCTGCACCAGGAAAATCCTAGAAACTAGGTACAGAAGGGTATAAAACACCTGAGAGTAATTTATGTAATGTTCTTCATACATTTAGAAATTCAGAATTTTAGGGTTCAGTTTGCCAATACTTACTTTTGGTAACTATAATTTTCTTGCCTTTATATTTGTCAAGTAGATGCCTTACATTGAAATACTGTTTATCATCGTCGAAGTTGGCAGAAATTCTCTTTTAATTCCTCTTTCTTCAGCTGTGTGCTGTGTGTGGGGAAAGATTGTATGTCATCTAGTAATGTTAGCGTTATTAATGTGAGCATTACTGGGGAAGTTAAGATTCAGTAACCAAATCATCTGAGACAAAGGAAATATACAAAAACTTGTTTTAATATGCAAGACATTCTGATTCTCTGTGCTGTGTAAAAACTTTATTTCTGTCATTCTTTTATGTAACAATAACAAGTGATAAAGTTAAGCTTACACAAAAACTAAAGTAGTGTTTTATTTATAGATTTATGCCAAAAACTCATATTTTTAAAAGCTTGCCATTATATGAAAATGTTGGTGCTGTATAAATAGCATATGCTTAAGGAAAACATTTTAATGTTAGATCATATATTGAAATTCACTGTATTTCAGTGCAATGGAAGCATAAACCTAAGTATCATTTAAGTCCCATTTTGTCCTGTAACATAAATTTCACTTGCAAAATATGTTTTCTTTCTGCTGTTTCTGAATATTTCATAACTTTTTCAATTTAATTTTCATCAAATTACTAATTGCCTTGAACCTCCAGGACAAAATTGTTATAAGCCAAGTGGAGTGGGTTTTTTTGTTTGGTTGGTTGGGGTTTTTTTTCTCTTGACTTTATTTTTTTTTCCCAGGTAAAAAATAGTGATGTGTAAGCTACTGTTCATACTGAAAGTGACAGTACTTTAATATTCCAGAAACAGTTCTAACCAAGGCTCTTTTAAATAATTTGCTGATATAAACATTAACAAATTAGCATTCACAGCACCCCTATGAGTGCTGTGGCAGAACTGGTTAGAAAAACTGCATCTGAACACTTATGTGAGAAAATTAAGCTCTTTTAAGATCAGTATGCTTCTTGAAATTATTTCTTTTCCTGACAACATATTTTGAAAAAGAAGATACTTGGGTAGTGGCAACATCCTGCTGTGGTAGGAAACATTTTAATTTTTTTGTTTTTTAATTTTAATTTCTTTATTGTGTAGACAGACACAGCCTGTAGTAGAGGAGGGAGATTCAAGGCAGGGAAGTTTGTTCTTACGCAAACGAATTTGGACTTGTCCCTCTATGATGTTGTAAGAGACGGTGCCTGTGGCCTCCACTCCATATCATAGTGTACTGGTCCCATATTTCAAATAACAATACTCAGGGCTCATTGGCTATGTTTGTATTTGCCAATAAATTGGAAAAAGACCCATTCTCAGGACCCTCCTCTAAGGGATTACCTTCCTCCAAGGTTCAGCATTGATAAGGCAGTGTAACTTTGGCTCAGGCTCTGGAGAAAATTTGAGTTGTGAGAGAGCGCCTAAACTAGAGCTGCACAAGACAGGAAAGGTGAAACTGCAGTGAGAGGTAAGATAGCTGAACTGTGATTAGTTAAAAGTTCTCGGGAATTCAAGAGGAAAACCACTAACATAGAAAAATAGAAAGAAAAAAATGGAATTGGCAGATGGGAACTCAACAACATCAAGGAGCAGCTCTTCCAAGGAGAGACCAACCTTTCCTCACCTGGCTGATGCCTGCCTAACTGGAAAGTACTTGTTGTTATTGAGGTGTGTTATTAAGGATGGTGACTATATTAATGCTTAGTTTAGTAGCTCGTCTGTCCTAGCTGTCTTTTGTGTGTGTTAGACAATAAATATATGTGTTAAACTTCTGAGTTGCATGTAAAAGATGCCTGAGCAAAATGATGCAGAGAAGGGAGAGTTACAAAGGCAAATTAGTTTTATGGACACAAACTGTTAAACTCATTCTTATCCCTTCCTTGCCTGCCTTCTCCCAGAATAGGCTGCCCTTATCCACATTGTGTATTGAGAACAACCCCTGTCCTGTCCTGGCCCTCAGACCAAATCTGGGCATCATCTGGGAGAGTGCTACTTGGCATGGCATGAAGCCATAGTGGACAGCATGCAGCAACTAGGTATTATAGATGATTATAGGTTAGTACTCAGTCCTGTGCCTTGGCCATCCTCTATTTGCTACTGTAGATGTAGTTCTTTATTCCAAGCCTGACTTGCTCTTTTTCCCCCCCCGCAGTTTTTTATGAAACTATTTCATTGGCAACTTATTTTTTTCCTGCTGTGTGCACACAAGATTGCACCTTGTTCAAGATCTTCCTTTTCTCCATCCTTGTTCTTGCTTCCCAGTTCTGTGTGTGCTGCTGCAGAGCCAAAATGGTGTGTTTTGTTTGCTTTTAACTCTGTTGTTGTTGTGACTGTTTTAACACTGAGTTTTGATTGACTTGCTATGATTTTCCCTGAACAAAAAAAAGCAGGATATGAACCAGGGGTAGTAGGCTCAGTGTCTGAATAATAAATGAAGCGAGGCAAGTGAAGGAAAAAGGAGAGATATTAAGGACTTCAGAATTATTTGGCCCCATCAAGTTGGGGGAGGGGAAAAGGGTCCTTTTATGAAGAACTTCGGTGCTGTGAGTTCATACTGAAATCTGACAGAGCCTAAGTCCTGAAGCACAAGAGAACAGAATAAATGTTTTATTATGTCCTTCCCCAATTTGTCATCAATTAACCAGGTAACTTTGGCTTGAGTGACGTATGCTGCACAGTGAAATCTCTCTATTGTTTTTTATTATAGTAGTTAGGGCTGATAGGATTTTCAGCAAATGAGCAGCTGCAAGTCTCCTAGGAGGGGCAATATAATGTCCCAGGAAAGTATCAGTTTGGAAAGCACAGTGTTTCAGCTTCAAAACTTAATGTTGGCTTTTGTCAGGAATGTATTACGGTAATCGGGATTGCAAAAAAAATTGGATTTTGGGGAATTTCTCCAGGGTGCAATTCAAAAAGAGGGATGAATGTGGGAGAAACAGTGCCCAGAGACAAGTAGATAGTGTTCAAACTAGGCAAATGGCTGAACTTAGTCTGCTTATAAAAAAACTGAAGTGAAACATCAAATACACTGTCTTACGTCTATCCTTACTTCTGCTTGCATTTCAATAGAAGAACCTGACTGTTAGCATCTTCCCCAAATTCCTCATCATCTGTTAGAGCTTTAGAGTGAGATTAAAACTTCAGGTTCTGTGGAAGTCCCATCATTTCCATTTTCCCTTCATTTGATGGGAATTAACTAGGAAGTGTTTTGCAGCTTTTCAGCTGTTTCTTTGTCGTTTCTTTGTCCATTCTTTGCTAAAAGTATGCAGATGTAGAATCATAGAATAGTTTGGGCATCTAGTCCAACCCCCCTGCCATGAACAGGGACATCTTCAACTAGATCAGGCTGCAGAGAGCCCCATCCAACCTGACCTTGAGTGTTTCCAGGGATGGGGCATCTACCACCTCCTTCTGCATTATGTTCCTGTGGTTAACTGTTACCATTTGTGCTCTGAAGGTTCTCTCAAGTAGCTTTAACACTGTTGTAAGATATCATGGTGATTCTTAATATGAGTTTTGTCCTTTGGTGTTCTATAACAAATGACTATCAATAATTCTTGCATCTTCTCTGGTTTCTACGTTGTTTATTTTGCTGATCTTATTTCCTTGGATGAGGTCCAAAATAGCTTCTGACCATATAAAACCAGACATTTAAGTATTCAAATCTAGAATCATATTATTAATTTAAATATTTTTTACTGATTGCCCTAGGAGTCTCTCTTTCAGTTCAGTTTAGTATTTCCTGGCTTTTTGGTATGAATTCAAATATTAAATTATTTTTTTATTTACCTTGTGGTAAAAATATAATATATGCTCTTGAATGAGCACTGCACTGTTAGTGGTGTAGTCAGGTTCCCGGGTGCAATATGTAGAATTGAGATATTCTAGTTTGGGGCCTTTTTTGGCCTTTTTAATTTGAAATTTATCATTATTGAGCTTGTATTGTCATAGATACCAGCAGGTGTTTGGATTGGAGCATTGGTGGAAATTACAAGATTAGCCAGGTTCAAAAAAGGAATTACTTTTTAAAAATATGCTAGTAAATAATCTTTCAGTTTAGCTTTAACTGTTTCCTATAGTCTCTTTCTTTTGAGGTATGCATATTCATTATGAGAACACTGAGTTGGACACATGTTTCTGAGACCTATGCTAATATTTGCTTATCAGTAAGGTAATCCAAACCTGGAGTGTCACAGACCACACATATATGACCTTCACTAAAGAGTTTTCTGAAAATTACCTCATCTCTGAATTAATTTCTGAAAATATATTGTTAAAATATTTAGATGAATTTGTTGTAAAGTAAAATTACATTGATTTTTTTTTAAAGTTTATTTTTAATTCTAGAGATTATCTGATTTCAACTAAAAAAAGTAAAATCAGAGTTTAGTCTCCTCCAGTTTCGGCCAGAAGAGGGAACCATCTCACTGTATCAGCCACTTCTGTGACTGCACTTAAAAACTTTTTTGCTTTTGTTATTATTCCTGCTTTGCAACAAGATATGAATCTAAGACTGCCTAGTCATCTCGGGACTCCTTCAGAATCATAAAGGTATTTATTCACCTAGGGTTTATTAACACCTTGTAAATAACATTGAGCTTATTGTGTTCTGAATTTACTATCAGAAAAAAACAAGTTGCTTAATATTGGCTTGTTAACTTGATAGCTTTGCGTGTTAAGAGCTTACATCTACATTGTTTATGCACCCCTAAAATATAATTTTCAGTAGTAGTGTCTTTGAAAAGTGCAGTGAATTAAAAAAAAAGTGAATATGATAGGTTGAATGATAGGGTGTGTATTAATGTGGTTTTTGTTACACAAATAGTCCACGCATCCAGAGGATTTCCAGACTGCAGAGAATGGAAAGTACTCATGAATGACTAGTACAGTTAGGGGCTTTAAGCATGAGAATCTTGCTGCCAGAAACAAGTAATTCCTCTTTGCTGCATAGAAACCTCCTCGTAGATAATTGCAGATACCAGGTTTCATTGATTGGAAAGGGACAAGAATATTTTTTTCCCTCAGCATACAACATAATTTTTAAAAGATATTGGAATCTCATTTACTTTGGGTTTCGGTACAGGGAACCTCCATCCCATTCCTGCAGTTGTTAAGAGATCAGCAGGCAGAGCAATACCAGGTATGATTCTCGGGCTTCCATCAGCTGCCTGAAATTGTTACAGCACCTTCTATGCAAGTAGATGGGTGGAGGGAGAATGAATTCACAGGTCAGTTTTTCCCATATTGTGGGAGGATGTGAGATGCAAGTAGGCAGAGGAATACAGTGTTGTTTCCTTACTCTTTTACCCAATACCCCAAGACTCTCTGCAAAGTGGTTCTGGCACCTGGGAAGTGAAACATGCCATGGTGGAGTATTTTGCAACCTTTCTAGCTTTAATCCACAGCTTAAGTAATGCTAGTGCCTAAATACCAAGGTAACACTGTTTAAAAAAAAAAAAAGTCAGCTTTGAACTGGTCTTTACTTGTTGAGTTTCATTGTGTTCCTGAGATTATTCACTTGTCAGGATGCCACTTTGGTCTGAGATGAGTTGCAGAAGCCCTTGTACATTGTGCCCTCAGGACAGCAAGGCTTTACGTTTTGGATGACACTGGAATGCATTAGTGTGTTATGTCAAGGTGTCTTTTGGTTTTAATTTTGTTTTCAGGCTTCTGTTTACTAGTTTGCCTCAGCTAATGTAAAACTGCTGGTAATGATAAGAGGTGATCAACACTGAAGTGTATAATTTGAGTGATCTACTGTTTTGTAGGGCCAATGACTCTGGACTGAAAGCAGATAGAGCAGATTGTTGGCTACTAAAATTCTGCCATTGCATTAATTGCATCAAAACATCCTAAATTCCATGAATAAGTAGTCTTTGGACTGACGATTTTAATTCAACATCAGATATCATTCATATTACATCAAAATTTAAAAAAAAAAATTTGTAATTTAATTTTTCAGTTGTACTGACTAGATCTCCCATGTACGTTTACTGGGGTCAGCTGGAGCTGTAATGCCTGGCATTCAGGGGAATAAAACTACTTTTAGGTCCTTAAACATGACTGTGTAAGTATAGCTTTAAGCACCTAGTTGTAAAAATGTTAAACATACTGATAGACATAACATTACGAAGTGACATAGAAACACGCTTAGGAGGACCATCCACTTTAAGAAAATGGAGTCAAGGAAAGGTTATGACCAACTGAAAATGCTATACAGAGTATAAGCCAGAGAAAATTTAATTGTCTGAGATGTACATTTCCTAGGGCACACGATTAATTGTAGTGGAAATGTTCAATTGCTTGTAATTTTGCAGAAAATTCCCTCCTGGGCTCTGAAACTTTACATGCTTAGTCATAGCCTAATGGAGCATTTTCTTAGAAAGTTTTTTAGTTATACATAAGGGAATAAAAATGGGGGACTCAGCTCAAACTGACAATAAAAACTTGGGATTTACATGAGACTAGAGATCAGAATTATTTTTGGGGTTTGGGTGTCTTTGATTTTGGGAATTTTTTATTTAGAATTTGTTGTGTGATGTGTTCTGATGCAGGAATACAATTTTGGGGAAAAAGATTAAGCAAGAAATAATAAATATAGCTGTCTAAATAAGCACATAAAATATACTTCAACATCTAGCTCATAACTACAGCAACTTCTCACAGTGTTAATATGGCATATGTTCAACTGTATGCTGAAATATGTACTCACTGTCTCCTAGAGCAACTTAAAGTATTTAGAATATTTGTGTATTAGCAGTATCAGCATGTAGCATTCACTCAATGTTCCTTTCTTCAAGAAAGTCTTGGGAAGTTTTGCTTGAATAAAGGTACTGGCTAGAACAGTGCATCCTGTGTGCAATAAATAGCTTGTTGGACTGTTGAAATGCCGGTTTATGAGGGTATCCAGAATGGTGACCTTGGGTTGAGGCATGGTCTCTGTCCCTTCACGGACATATGTTCCATTTTCAGTTCATATCACATTGGAATTAAAGTTGTGGTGATTAATTCCATGATTAATATTATTTTGTAGTTATTTTCCTGGAGATTTACATATTTAACAAACATTCCTTTCTAGCACTTCTTTCTCGCAGACTATGCAGTCTTCTAAAAAGTATTAGAATTGTGTAAGTGATTGGGAGAAAACTGAATTAAGGTGTACTTGTTTGCATGTTAGATTTTGAAGGATATTTTCAGCATCTAAATTGAAATGTTTCTTGTCTTCTACTGCTATATTTAATTCATATTTTTACCTATCTATTACATTTATAGTATTTTACAAGGCTTTTGGGTGTTCATTGAAGAGCATCCATGGTAGACTTGCAGACAAGTTGTGTACCGTCAATGGTGAACTAATAACTAATCTTTTATTTTATTAGCTGGATATTATGGAAGTAGAGAGCATGATAGGATGTAGAAGTGTCTGTATTTGTCGTGTATTATATCAGAGTTTATTATTTGGTATTGCATAATTCTTCTCTTCCTCAGAGAGTATGCCTATATGGGTTAATTTTTATTATCTACTTTGGAAGTTTTCACAGTAATTTTAGTAAAACTTAGTTAAAAATGACCTTGGATGAAGCTAGTGATTTTTTTTTTTTGGTCCTCCTGTGACTACCTAAGGCAAGTTTCATTGCATATCCTGCATCAAATCTTGGTGGCAAATCTCTAGTTAATGGAAGAGAGAATTTTGCTCTAAATGCCTGTAATTGTAGTTGTTAAATACATATATGTGTATATATAGTTAGTTTTGTATTTCTCCTTGCTGGTTGTCAGACTCTAGTTGCAACTCTTTCATCTTTTTTGCAAATTTAGGTAATAGAGGATTTAAAGTCAAAGTTGTCAGTATTTATTTGAAAAGTTAAAAGTGGCTGGATTTGCACAGAGATTAAGAATGGAGAGAGTGGCTATGTTCACAGTGGGGATTATTTTGCCTCTCTTTTTCAAGTTGCTTTTTTCCCCAAGTGGGGAACTGCAGAATAAATTTTGACCTGATGCGACACAATGATTCATGAAGCCCTGTAACCATCACCACCCCCGTTCACCATCTTTGTGTCTTTGCAGCACATATAGCCATAAATACTCAGTACTACAGTGGCTTAAAATAATGCTTGCTCAGGTTGTGGAAATGCAGGAAACATTCTTCAGCTGTGGCTAACATTTGTGGAAGTGAAATATTGTATAGTTTGGACTTAAAATTCTTTCTAAACTTTGCAAAAGCAATCCTGCTGGTTAGAAAGAAGGCTCAACACCTAGATGTATATAAAACTGTCTACACTCTACTTCATCTGGGTTTAAATGGCTATTAAAAGTGTCATTAGCACAAAACAAACTCCTTTCCTCATAGAATGTTTGCTATATGCTAACCACTGCTGAGAATGGAAAAAATACAGAAGAAAAAAAGAGCAAGTAAACCAGAGAATTTACAGTTGTGTTGCTTTTCTGTTTAAAAATAAGGAACTGTGATAAATAATGGCATCAGAAACTAACATGTGTAAGTAGTTGTGCAATATGCAGATATATGATTTACATGCTCAAACATAGTATTTGCTTCTCTTTCCATGCTGCTAAATAATGTTAGAGTTACTAGAAGATTTTTTTTTTTTTATAAGCCAGTAATTCAGGAAAACATGTTCAAAAGGGCCCACTATTTGGTGTGCTCTGCTTCTTGTGTGCATGCATTGCAAGGTCTTTGGAATGATTTTCACAGGAGGTGAATGATCTCAGCTCCTGTTGAGCTCAGAGCAGTGGGTACTGATTACCTTTCAAAGTTATGCTTTGGGAGTCCCAAAATGAGAATCCAGATACTGAATTACTCAAATTTAGAAAATGGTTTTAAATGCATAGACTGTGATATCTGTCTTTCAGTTCCTTCATTTACAAGGAGGCAGAACAGCAATTCCCCTGTCTCATTAGGGTGTTAAAAGGTTTAGTTGGAAGTCTCTAGGATACTTTGAAAATGTAGAACATCATCAAAGAACAATTTAATATAAGCCAGAATCAATTGTGTCCTGCATACTGGCACCAGAGAATAGAAAGGCTCATCTTCCTCTTTCATGTAGGAGGTAGCAGTTTTGCAAGCTCAGTGGAGAATGGGAGTGTGTAATAGTGTGCCTCAATTCAGATGCCCAGTATAGCCACTAAATTAGGGAAAATCTCTGCAATGACTTCTGGTTTGCTTCTTTCCTTCCTTGGAGAAACAGAGACCTTGGGAACACTGTTACCTCCAGTTATTCTGTAAAACAAACTCATCATATAGATTCTGTGTTTTTTATTAATTCACATTAAGACTGAATTAAAGAAATTATTGACAAAAGTCTAAACCCTTTGGCTTAAGCACTCAGGGTGGAATTCATCCTGTCTTTAGACTACAGTGTAGAACTCTGAACTGGACCCTGTCATTTCTGCTGTTAGTAAATGTAAAGAACAGGACACCTCTAGGGTATGATTGATCTTGACTTTCATCTTAAATATAAGATAGGTCAAACCTAGAATTGGCCATTGGCTGGCTTATGAGGAGACATCTGCATTGTGAATGTTTAAAATTAGAAAAGATGCATCCTATCCTTACTTTCTGGAAATCCCCTGAAGTTGATAGCTGGAGAACTGCCTGATTCATGCATCCTCATCTGCGCTCAGGTGTAACACGAACGTTGCCTTGCTCAGACTGACCTGTTCATCTGCAGAAGAAGAACTACAGTTGTCTGAGGAACTTCAAAGCCAAACAGGATGGCTTTACTGGGTTTAGCTAATTAACTGGTTGAGTGGGAAGGTATTTCAACTTAGTTTTGTACTGGAGGGCCTTTGTTCTGCCTGGGTTTTGTACAAGTTGTAAGCATTTATCACTGTATTTGGACCAGTTTGCTTGTAGTTGCATATCAAAACATAGAGTCACTTGAACACTTTCCGTGTGGGCTCTGAGCTCTCTCATGGCCTGAGAGTATCAAATAGGAGCAGGATTCAGTCTATAGTAATCTTGGTAAGACATACAATAAGAAAATACAGTCATTTCTGTGTCTACTAAATAAAATTGCCCATCAAATGTGCTTGCACTCTGTTTAATCTTTTTTTCATTGATTGACTTAAGCAAAACCATTCACTTGAATAATTGAAAACTCAGCAGCATGAGTAAGGTCTCTTATGACCTGGCCCAAGTTCTTAATACTTTTGTGAATGGTTCATGAGAAATCCACACACTAAATTTCTGACAATATGAGCCAAACATCTTGGAATAGTATACAGATTCTTGAAAAAATGAATCTAGTCAAGAACAATTTATAAGCAGGACTAAGACTGAAGAAAGAGGCGGGGGGAGGGGAAAAAAAAGAAAACCCTAGGAAGAATTGTATGTTGTTGGATTCTAATGTGGGTTTCTTTCCAAGGATAGCATCCTAATGAAAATTTCTGTGAAAATACCCTTATATTTTGTAAGTTGCCTAAAAGGGCTTTTTATTTAAAAGCCTTTTGTTTAGTACTAAATTAAAAAATAGACAGGCAAACAAACTATGAACTCTTCTGAGAAAAAAACATGAACATGAGAGGGTATTCTGTGTAGGGTCCATGGGTGCTGCTCCAGCCTGTGAGTGTGTCATTGCATACCTGTCATCGAATTAATAATACAAGTTCTTATATATGTGATACTAAGTCTCTGTTTTTCACATTGTCTTTTACAAGTAGTCCAGCTAATATCGGTCAACATTGTGAGTCCCTATGCAATATTGCATGCTGCCTGTATACTTAAGGGCTAGATCCCCCTACCTTTGCATACCTTACCTGGAATATGTAGCTGATGGAAGTTAGAACTCATAACAAGGTCATAGTGGTAGTTTCTACCTCAGTAGAAGTCTGTTCCTGAAAGAGGCACCATGTCCCACATAAAGCCCCTTTTATTTCAATGTGAAAATTATTGACTATATTGTTATTTATTGTCAGAGAGAAAGACAGAATCTCACCCTTGGAGGGTGAAAGAAAAGCAATTTTGATAAATCAGATGAGAGTTGATGACAGTAAGATGTGAAATGCAAAGATAGCAGTTAAATGTTTAAATTAAATCAAAAGAGAGGAGTAAAAAGTTTGAAATCGTAAAGAATTTTTCTTCACTCCTCTGATACCTTATGTTGAATAGCCAGATCATTTTATTATTGCAAATACTGTGGCAGTAATCTTTTACTGCTTGCAGTATAGGCCTACAGCATTAAGTTAGTATAAAATTACATATAGTTTAATATATCTGTACAACACCTTTAAACAAGCTTCTCTAGGCAGGAAGGTTATCCATCTTATAAATCTATTATTTCATTGTACATCTTGATAGCCTAGCATTGCTCCTAGCCATGTTTAAGCATTAAATAGTGCATTATTATTTCACATAAATCAACCAGAGATGTGTGAATTCATAAATTTTGCATTTGCACAGACAGTATTTTAAACGTTTTATGGCTTCGTGGGAACTTGGTATAAGAGCCTGTACACAAATTGGTGCCCAGGAAATTTCAATAAAATTTAATATCACAATTACAGCTTTTCAAAGTCATTGCTTCAACATTTTAGAAATGTTTTAACGGGGTCTAAAAATGAAAGCAAAACTTGGAAACCAGGTCTTTGGTCAGATTTTGCTGGATAGCTCCTTTGCTGCAGTGGAGTGGATGATTGTTTTTTTCTGATGTTCCCTCTGTTGTCATTTGTGTTGTTTTTTCCACTTTATTTGCACTTTTTTAATGCTCCAACTTTTTGTTTCTTCTTTTCTTTCATCTCAGTTCTTCTAGGCCACTAAACTGTAAAGAATCATGCACAAGCCTGATTGAATTCATTCAAGTAACTCCACTGATGGGAACTTAAATATGTATGTGAGGTTATTCAGGTTTGGATTCTTTTGATTAAAAACCTTGAAAATACCTTCTCAAGAGATTTTATTTTCATACAATACGTTATATATTTATAAAATGCAATGTAAATATTCTGGTGTTAAAAATGGCAATGTCAAGAAAGGAAAAAAAAAAAGGAAAGAACTATTTATCATGTAATATGACATTGCATCACATAAGGTAGCTTTATGTTTTATGAAGTAAAACAGGCATATTGGGGCAAGGTGTCCACAAAACAGCTGAATTATTGTTACTTCTGGAGCCCGTTATGTTTCCTATCTCAAGTTTTCAGAATTTGACCATTGCTTTATGTATCTGTAGTTAAGCTTAATTTTGTGATTACTTGATTGCAGTACAATTGCAAGGTAATTCATTATCCCCTTCCTTAACAGATGGGAAACAGAGACAGGGAAGTTAGAAGCTATGTGGTCCTATGCCCATTCTGCCACAAGAATTATGTTTACTTCTTTCAGATAACCCAAAGAGCACCAGGAAGTACTTTGTAGGGAATGAAGCCCAGCTGTATTGGATTGCCAAATGAATGGAGATGGGAGGAACATGGGAAATCACTTACAGTTGTTTTGCACTTTGAGAGAAATATGGATCTCTGTTCCTTCCACCATTTGGCTTCTTCCTCTTCACCCTTGTATGTATGTAGAAAGGGAACTGCTTACAAACCTCTGCTCCAGATTGTACACAAGCAGGCTGAATCAGGCTCTGAGTATTTTACTTGCAGATTTGCAGAAATAATTTGTTGCAGAGCTAGCAGTGGAATCTACATTTAGAAAGAGTGAATTCTGTTTTCTCTTCATGGGTCCATCTTCTTTTCCTTCCTTAACTCTATCTCATGTTAAAGTGAATGGGAATTTTTCCATAAAATTTAATAGGAGTAGAATAAGATCCCATTATTATCCTTTGTGTCTATGCAGAATTTGTGTGTAATTACTTAACTAGAGAACTACAGCAGTTTTGACTTTTTGTTGGTTTGTTTATTTTTCTTTTGCACTCTTCCTTAAGGCTTGGAGTTCTTTGTGTTCCTTGCCAATTGTTGTAATTGAAGTGGAAATACCTATGCATATGTAAATTCTACCCTCATGCAGTCAGTTTAAGCATTCTTGGTGTCAGTAATTTTAGCTATGGTCAAAAATATGGTTAGATTTTCTCTTACCAATTGGGAATGCTTTTTATCTTACTTTCCAACAAATAATAAAGATCTGAAAAGCATTTAATCAAATGTTAAAATATTTCAACTTTGCATAAAGACTGAGCATGGAAACTTTTACCCCAAAAGACAGATAATTTAGAGACCATGGGAGACTGTTTTTTGGTGTTCATTAGACCAGACAGAATTAACTTTCTACAAGGTGGAGATTGTGGGGAAAATTTGGGTAACTCTGGGCTATTCTCTATGTTTTACTGATTAAATGGGCAGTAAGATTGACAAAGAGAAGACTGCTCTAAGATTTTATTCAGTCAGCCTAATCTGGGAAGCAGGAGTCTTCATTTAAAGTATTTGGGAAAAGTCAAATGTGACTCCTCTAAATGTTTTCTCTTGAGCACATTGGTCTTTCCTTTTCACTTTTCCCCAGCAGGTGTGTGGTTGCTAGTGAGGAGAGAGAGAGAAAAAAAAATTATCTGCATACATGCATTTGAGTGGGATTCACCTTACTCATAAGAAAAAGCATGTAATATCTGTGTGGGTGGCACAGTATGAGAACTTACCTGAATCCAAAAGAGTGGATCTAACCAGGAAGTTATAAAGGGAAATTCACACTGTTTGGGGATCAGGGTTGTGAAGGCTGTTTTTAAATTGAATAGTGAAACTGGCAATACTTCCCCCAACTGTAAGTTTTGAAGGTTTTGTTTTCTGCCATTGAAGTTTCATTACTTTAGTATCATTTTTTTTTTTAAAGTTTGTGTTTTATTGAATATACTGAAGGTCATCTGTGCCTATCTGACATACAGATTATTACATTCAGTTCTCTATTGCCTGGAACTCTAAGGAGCCAAGATATACTGAACAGAAGAAGAACACAGTTAATAGTTTTGCCATGCACCAGCTTAAATATATTAACACTGCACCACCAGCACTTCTGAGGAGGAGCACTATACTAGCTCATGGAAAAAGCTTGGATTTGGAAGCGCTATAGTTGCTTTTATCTGAATGAGTAGTCTCCTGCTAGACCTGGGCTAAGCAGGGTGGAACAGTATTGCTGTCTGGAGAACTGGATTTTTCCACCAAATTTTTATTTTAATGAAAAATGTTCTATATGGAAAAAAATTATGCTTGAAAATTAAACTTTTCAATTTTTAATGGTTTTAAATTTCTGCTAAAAATAAGACTTTTTTTCCTGGAAGATGCAGACAAAAATTACTTGTTGTCAATGTTTTGTGGAGTGAGGAATATTTTTTCTTATTTCTAGCGAAGATTATTTTAAAACAAGGGAAATGAAAGGGTAGGAGTTACAGGAGTTTCATAGAAAGGTGAATTCTGGAGTTTTTACTGAGGGGGAATTATATGACTAGCTGAACATTTGAGTAGTGATTCTAGAAAAGCTTATCACCCTTTGTCAGAGAAAGATTCTCTCTTTTTCTGTAATACAAAGAAGACGAAAACTTCTGTACTGTTTTCTGGTACACTATTGACCTGCACAACTATCTGTGTCATTGAATGCATGTGCAACCCTGACAGTGTAGTTTTATACTCTGGCAGCAGTTGTGATTGTATTAACATAAATGGAGTTGGCTTGGTATAAAAATGGGGCAGTGATGTAGAGAATAAGGCTGTCTCACCTAGGTTGCCATTTTACATCTATATTGTGCTGCAGTGAAAAAATTACTCCAAGTGCAGAGTCCCAACAAATCAGGTTCCTGTTGTTTCTGAAGGCAAGGCGTATTTTGTGGTACTGCTCATTACTGAGCAGAACAACAAAGAAGTTCAAGAATAAGATTAATGGTATCAGCAGATCATTGTCTAAAGATTAATCTTTTTAAAATGATGAGAAAGGGATAGACACAGTGAGCCTCTAGCTGCCTACAGCTACAAAGAGTAATAATAAACATTACTATGGCAGGGCTGGCTCTGGAATACTAACAGAAGCATATCTAGTTATCATCAATAAAGACTAATGGTGGCTTTGTGTTGTTTTTTGGCTACTGATGACTATTGAGAATGGTGTGGGATTTTTTTACCCCTTCCTAAAGCAACAATTGTATGCTTTCTTTTTATGTCTGACTATTTAATATTCATTTGTTTGGGATCAATTCTCTCTTTCATGGTATTGCCACTGTACTACTTTCTCTTACGAAAACTTCTACATTATTGCCTGGGTCTAAAACTATCAGGGATTAAAAAAAAGGTTCATTATAGAAATTACATTTGCTCAGCAAACCCAGGAGGCATTGTCTTTCTGTTAGCTCCTCTATAACTAATCCTTAGTGCATGTATGTTTTTGTGCATGCACACTGTTTTTATATTTAGAAGTATATGCATTTATACTGCACAGGAGGTCCATGTAGCAACTGCATAAATCTGTTTATTTTTCAAAGGTTATATGTGAGCAACTGATGATATAGGAACGGTATGTATAAGCTAAAACACACAAATACTCTTTTGTTTCTAATCTCAGCACTATTTATGCATCTCATCAATATTACAAACTTTGTGGTTTGAAAAGGAACTGGGAATTTGTATTCAGAATGATTGGAGCTGAAAAGTCAGAAAATTTTGGAATTAATTTATGACAAATGGTTCTTATTTCTCATAAACTTAAAAAGGCAATAAATGATAGAAGCAGTCCACTTTCATATCTGACAAATGGCAATGACAGTGATGATCTGGATGTCTGTCCTGGTTTCAGCCAGCATAGAGTTAATTTTCTTCACAGAAGCTAGCGTGAGGCTATGTTTTGGATTTGGGATGAGAAAATGTTGATAAGGTGCTGATGTTTTGAGTTGTTGCTAAGTAGTCAAGGACAGTCCAGCTTCTCATGCTGGCCTGCAGCGAGCAGGCTGGGGGTGCACAGGAAGCTGGGAGGGGACACAGCTGGGACAGCTGACACAGGCTGGCCAAAGAGATATTCCATACCATATAACGTCATGCTCAGTATATAAAGCTGGGACAAAGAAGAAGGAAGGGGTGGAGGGATGCTCGGAGTTATGGCGTCTGTCTTCCCAAGAAACCATTACGCGTGACGGAGCCCTGCTTCCCTGGAGATGGCTGAACACCTGCCTGCCCATGGGGAGTAGTGAACAAATTCCTTGTTTTGCTTTGGTTGCGTGCACGGCTTTTGCTTTACTTATTAAACTGTCTTTATCTCAAACCATGAGTTTCCTCACTTTTACTCTTCCAATTCTCTCCCCCGTCCCATCATGGGTGAGTGAGCGAGCGGCTGTGTGGTGCTTAGTTGCTGGCTGGGGCTAAACCACGACAATGTCAATGAGGGTTGGATTCTGCCAGCCTCACTCAGGCTAAGCAGTATATTACTGCAGGAGCAGCTCCACTAACTTCCGTCAAGCTCCTGGGGTAGTAATATGTTAATATGATTTAGTAGTGATTGCAGTGTGTGCCTATATAATACTAGACATGACCAAGTGTAGAGGCTTTTTTGCTAATTTGCTTCCATGAAAGCAGACTTCTGTTCTTGCATTAAGACACACTTTTGACTCAGGTTTAAAATCTGATCTTGATGCAACCAGGTGTTTGTGTATTATGAAGTTTGAGTGTTATCTATATGATGTCCTGGGGCCTGAATAGTGCTTGCTATCTTTCAGAATTAGGCATAATATTAGACACAAAATATGTAATACACAAAATTGTAGCATGATGATCAACTTCAACCTAAGTATGGGAATATGTGAATGAATAAGGCCAGTGAAAGTAATTAGTGTGGTACCTGTGTACATATAATATATCATTGTATATTATTTATTAGGGCTTGCAGTATTTCCTAAATACAGGAGTGTTGCTGATAAGGATGTAGGAAAATTTCAATACTTGGTCCAGAGGGGCGGTGTTGCAAAACCATCTCCTTTCTTCAGGGCTGGATGAAGGCTGTCGCTCCCTTTGAAATAACCTGAAAGATAATTGCTCTGTTTTTGAACAAGGAAAGCTTAAATTTGAATTGTTATAGCATGCTGAGTGCGTAGCTATATGTGACCAACTCAAAGGAGGTACCTGATAGGAAATTTTATTTCATTTTAAAAGTCTGTAAACTTATTTAGGATGGAGATTGTGCAACATCTTTCTCCTGTGGATAAAATTTGATTCAGCATTTCATTGTGGGTATGTGTGATAGTGAACTCGGTATAGGGAATTACTTCAGTGAGGCGCAAGTAAAAGACTTGGGGGTCTTGCCTAGCTTTATTGCGGGTAGTCTTGAAACTGAAGTGCATGTTTCATTTTGTTGTCACTGATGTGGAGTTAGGCAAATTAGGTATGCGGCTTACGTCCTGTGAAGATCTAGAATTTGTTTTAAAAGCCATCAAGGTGGAGATATTAGCTGGAATAAAGGTAATATTGGGAAGGTATGTACAGATCATTCCAAGGCTAATGTAGTGGTCCCTTTGATTAGTAGGTGTTTGAAAGAATGTAAGTGTGAATTTTTACTGATTTCAGTAAAGTTGCATGATATAAAAAAAAAAAAATGGAATGATGCAGTCCCTGGGCAGGTCTTCTGTTTAAGAAACCTTTTCTAACTAGAAGAAAAAAAGAAAAAAGTTTACCAGAAACGTGGAAGAGTATTTGAAGTGCTCCTACCAGTTTTGTTTGCCTTCTGTCAAACTTGGTTTATAACTTTTGACTGTTGCCCTGGTTCAAATTCATATAGTCTGCTACAGCTCAATGGAGAACTCCGTTAAAATGTGTCATTGACTTAATGGCAATAGTGTAACGTTCCAATAATTTTTGTCCTCTGCTGAGAATTGGACAGGCAGATTAGGTTCAACAATCTTAAATTATCCAACAGCATCTTTGTGGTAAAACCTTGTCGAAATTTGGGATTAGGAGTTATTCTATGGCTTAGAGGTTCTTTGGATGATCCCACTATCAAGTCCAAAAGCCACTTCAGTGTGTAAGTGTTCATTGCCTGAGACCTATAATTTTTTTAAAATACTGAGTGTTTATATTTGGAAAATATCTCCCTAATTGTATATATTGTTCTGGGTCATTATTTTCTCATTGTTTAAATTACAGCTCATTTATTTAAAAGAATACTTGTCAAAAGAAAGCTTTAAGTACTGATTTAAGAAAGCAGTGTTAAATAATTGAAATGACTGTGATAAAATTGCCGTAGTTTAAACAGACCAGTTTTATCAGTCTGTTTAATGAATTGTGCTTTTATAGGGTGAGATAAATCTAATGTGAATTCAAGAGATTGCACTAGAAATACAGCTCTAGGTGGGATCTCTTGGTGGATTTAGCTAGCAGAATTAAAGGAAAAAAGGCAGTTGTGCTCCTGCAATTCTTTTCAGAAACACTTCATGTACAATAAGCAATGCTGATATCTTCAGTCTTGTAATACCTATGTATCTGTAATGCCTGGGTATTTACATATGGATTGCACAAAGCATCTTGGTCTTTATTTGGAAAATATTTATGTCTCTGGATGTAGAAATGAACTTGGAGATGCATGCAGTCCTGGAATTGTTAATTTTCATGCACTAGAAAGGTGACACAATCAATTTCTTTGTAGGCTAAGGAGACTTGGCAAGTTGGCCTTGTAACTTCCTGATAATGTAGAAGGACTTCTGTTGCAAGAAAAACAGCATCTGTTCTTTGGAGCTAGACTGGTCAGTGGCTGATATGGGAGAATGCTGGGATGTTTTGGAATCTGTTGTTTATGCTTCTACATATTGTTAGAAAAGAGCTTGCATACAAGAGGAGAAAGTGTCTTTAAAAATACATACTAAATCTGTTGTCATTAGAATGAAGGGACATAGTGCATCATCAGCTCAGCTCTTGGCCAATCCAATTAAATAACCTACATAGCAGGATCAATACCTAGTTTTTGGGGATAAATAAGGATTTCCTGTAGGACCCAGTCTCATAGCGGTTTAAGGGAAGTCTTTATATGCCTATTCATGTTGACTAACATGCTTGATGCCATGAATTTCAATGGACGTTCTAGGAAGGTAATATTCAATGTGTAAGACAGTGACACATTCTGGTCCCAAAATGATGGTGAAATTCTTGTTGCCTAGTAAGTAGAAAGAATATGCACTTGGTGTTGTATAACTCTGAGATCACTGAGCCAGTAACTGGCGTTTTTTTATAGCTGGACATACCCACATTAAGTGTTTCTTAAATGCTGTCAAGCTGATTTTAAGAACAGTTTACCCCATCAGCAATCACTGTGCATGTAAGTGCAATCTCAAGATACAGGGCAATGCTCTGAATGGGGCATATACATGTCCCTTCAAGAGCTTTTGGTCCTTTGTAGTCAATTTAAGGAAAGAAATACAAACTTCCAGTGTAAGCAGAATTTGTCAGACAGTATGTGACTGGGTTCCCAGGAAGTTTTACTCCAGCTGCAGCTGAATCTATGCAAACTTTTCTTGTTCTCAACAAGGCTTTTACCACTAGTCTTCTGTAACCAGTCTCTACTGTCAGCTGTGCAACCTCACTTGCAGCATTGGAAATTATAATAATTACTTAAAAGAAAAAGTTGAACTGGAGTCTCACTGGTTTATACAAAACCCTTTGTAGGGGAAAGAGGTGTCACAAGACACTTGTGTATGATGTCACCTTGCTGTAATCAAACCGGCATATTAGATTTCCAAAATGATGCTTGTCTTCATGCCTTATATTTTTAGTTTATTATCCTTTGGTTATCCACTCCTACTCAGTTTGTTTGCTGTAGCATGGCTGTGTCTACTGACTGATATTAGTGTGTTGGCAAAAGCCCCAGTGCACCTGAAGGAAATTTCTTGAGATTTCAATAGCTTTGTTATTCTGAAGGGCGGGGAGGGGGGAGAGATACTCTCATGCAGAAGTTGTGAAACAGGATATTTCATAATTTAAGCTGGCGATTGCTCCTCCTTTTCTTCCTTTCCAAAACAGTCTGTCTCCAAGATCTGTGCTTTCCTGTTCTGTGTCTGCTGCTGGCTAAAACTGGTCTTGAAGTTTTTACTACAGATTATCAGCTTATCCATATGTAGTAAAACTGACAACATTCTTGTTTCACTTAGCAGGTGTCTAGAGAAGTAAGTCTTAAGTTTGTTGAAATCAATCTGCTTTAAAGAACAACTTGATTCTGATGGATTCAAATAAGGGAAAAAATCAGGTCTACATAGCTGTCTTTCATAGTGGTTTTATGATATGAGAGTGAATCAGAAAACAAGAGAAAGTAAAAGTCTGAAAAAATGAGGGAGGCATTTGAGGTAGAAGACGTTAGCATTTTTACTCTTCAGAAAGTACTTTTTTTTTTTTTAGACAATAGACTTTTCTGTCTTTGTTTTCTAGCCATTTCATCTTTCTACCACAAACTTTTAAATAGTGCAAGGATATATTAAATACCAAGGAAAATTATTTTTAAAAGCTATTTTAAAAATTAATTTAAATGTAGACAGCAGTAGTAGTATGGCATAAAAACACCCCAGGGTCTTTTTTATTGGTCCATTAATACTTGCCTCGAGTGGTAGAACACACCTGAGGCAAGATTTAATGAACCAATAAAACATGCCCTAGAGTGCCCTAATGCTATATTGCTAACCATTCCTATTACATAAACGCACTGTTTGCATACTTCCTTCATACATTTTAGAAAAATCTTCAATTAAGTGAAGACCATATGATAATTCTTACCCAGAGTTTCCATCAGCATATTTTGGAGTGATTAAAATGATTATATAGGATATTCTCAATCAACCATTACAATATATTGTGCCTAGAACTTTATGGTCTGCCCAGATGGAGAATCCTTTAAATCTGGTTATGTATTAAGTCAGTGTGTTTCCTATCAGTTACTGAGAATTTTCTAAAGTTTTTCTAAATAATTTGAATGTAATGCTGTTCTACTTTTGTTCTTCGCTTGAAACTACCCCACTTGTTGCCTAGAATCCACCCCAAAGGAGAAATCTGCCAGAGGAACTAGTCATAACTTCAGTCCCATTAAAATACTTAAGGATGTTACTAACATGATGTCCAAAATTTTTTATATGGTTTAGTCAAGGAATGATTTTAGTCCTTTTTAAGGCAGTAGATTTTGAGAGATCTAAATCAACTTTAATGGAGCTAAGCTGATTTACATCAGCTGATAGTCCAGCTCGTTGCTTTCCAGCACATTCAGAAGGATCAGAAATGTCATACTTGTACAAAATCAGACAGCTCAGATAGAAGAAAGTATGAAGGATGCTTTTTGTATTTTGCAACTGTTAATTTAAAGCCTTTGACTGGAGTTAGCTTTTGTACTAATGATTTAGAATGTTCATAAGTATGAGCAAAAATTGATAAACATACCTAAGTTCATCTGTACTTAGTAACAGGAAAAAGAAGCAGAAGATAGGTTTTGAATGTCATTGCATGCAGAATAATAACCCTTCATCAGAGAATGAGAGTGAGCTTCGTATATTACTAGTTTTTGCTTTCCAGCAATGTTGTGAGGCAGGATGATATTCTCTTAAAGAAGACAAAGTTTTATAGATGTAAATTGTAAAAATGGCTTATGACTTCTACATATTTGAGAATCTAACACACAATACTTTCTGCATTAATGTGACCTTGTGATAGTCAGAGCCAAACGAAATATGACTTAAGAATTTGGCATATGAATTTGGCAGAATTCACAGAATCACTGAGGTTGGAAAGGACCTTCAAGATCATCAAGTCCAACCATTAATCCAGCACCACCATGTCCCCTAAACCATGTCCTGAAGTGCCACATCCACATGTTTTTTGAATACTTCCAGTGATGGTGACTCCACCACCTCCCTGGGCAGCCTGTTCCAATGCTTGACCACCCTCTCGATGAAGAAATTTTTCCTAATATCCAATCTAAACCTCCCCTGGCGCAACTTGAGGCCATTTCTCTCGTCGTATCGCTAGTTACTTGGGAGAAGAGACCAATTCCCTCGTTGCCACAACCCCCTTTCAGGTAGTTGTAGAGAGCGATAAGGTCTCTCCCCAGCCTCCTCTTTTCCAGACTAAACAACCCCAGTTCCCTCAGCTGCTCCTTCTAAGACTTGTGCTCCAGACCCCTCACCAGCCTCGTTGCCCTTCTTTGGACATGCTCCAGCACCTCAACATCCTTCTTGTAGTGAGGGGCCCAAAACTGAACACAGTATTTGAGGTGCAGCCTCATCAGTGCTGAGTACAGGGGTACAATCACTTCCCTGCTCCTGCTGGCCACATTATTTCTGATACAGGCCAGGATGCTGCTGGCCGCCTTGGCCACCTGGGCACACTGCTGGCTCATATTCAGCCGGCTGTCAACCAGCACCCCCAGGTCCCTTTCCACCGAGCTGCTCTCCAGCCACTCCTCCCCAAGCCTGTAGCATTGCATGGGGTTGTTGTGACTGAAGCGCAGGACCCGGCACTTGACCTTATTAAACCTCATACAGTTGACCTCTGCCCATCGATCCAGCCTGTCCAGATCCCTCTGCAGAGCCCTCCTGCCCTCCAGCAGATCAACACTCCCGCCCAACTTGGTGTCATCTGCAAACTTACTGAGGGAGCACTCGATCCCCTCATCCAGATCATCAATAAAGATATTGAATAGGTCCAGCCCCAGAACTGAGCCCTGGGGAACACCACTTGTGACTGGCTGCCAGCTGGATTTAATGCCATTCACCACCTCTCTGGGCTCGGCCATCCAGCCAGTTTTTTACCCAGCGAAGAGTAAACCTGTCTAAGCCACGAGCCGCCAGTTTCTCCAGGAGAATGCTGTGGGAGACGCTGCATTCTTACTTGAAATTATTACTTGAAAATTCTTACTTGAAAGCTTAGGACAGGAGAAAGAGAATCCCATGTTCTTGAACTGATACATAAGAACAGAAGAAATTACCACTTGGGCTTTTTTGGGGAGGAAGGCTTGTAGGCCGGGCTTGATCTTTGCAAGAATATTTGACAAGTTGAACGTATATGAGGATGAGTCACATATACTTGTTAAGGCAAAAGTAACTTACTTGTAAGTCTAGATCCTCAGCTATTGTGAGTTGGCATAGTTCCATGGAAGTCAATGAAATTATACCAGCTTATACCAGAGAAGGATCTGGCCCCTAATCTTTCAAGTAACAGGCTCATTAAATGCTTAGGGCCAAATTCTTTCCTGGCATGACTCCACTGAACTTAATGGAATTAAGCCAACAGAGCATTTGCCGTTATTTAATACAGATGATAATCTAAGGGGAACCAGGTTTCTGTATTTGTTTTTCTTTTGATATGTAGCATTAGCAAACTGTATGTGATCTTTATAGGACATAATATGTGAAGTGCTGTCTAAAAGAGTCTGCACAGATATCTCACAGGTAGAGCACCAGACCTTCTTGACATGCTACCTTATTTGGAACAAACAATACTGACTTGGTCATGGGTTTAAACCCTTTGCTGTATTCTGGAAAGGTGCTGCCCAAACTGTCATCTCTTTTCCCTGTTTCTTCTTTTCTCATCACTTCACAGTACAATCCTCTCAGAAATTTAACCAGGGTTAAGCTTATTGTTGAAGTTAATCAACATGTTCATCCTATAACCAAATAGCTGATATAAGTTTTCTGAAGTCATTAATGGCATAATTTTTTTCTTTTCAAAGAGCATGGTGGGCACATTCTGTTTAAGAATTTTCACTGCATCATCTAGCAGCTAAAAGGCTCAAGTGAGTAAGTATAGCATTGCTATTATCAGAGATTGTTTCCTGGAGCCATTTTCATTTTTTAAAAGCTCAAGGTATTTGTCTAAATTTTGCCTTAAATTCATTTCTGCAGTCTTGATGTTAGCTGGGCCTTGTTCTTTTGGCTTAATGTGTGGATGACTTACTTGAGCTTGTTAATGCCTGACGTTAAATGGCTAAGATTCTGCCATGATCACTCTAAAGTAGTCTGTTTTTTGACTCTCTTTGCTGCCTTTATTATTGTGGTGTCTGTTTTCCATGTTGCTCTGAGATGTTAGGTACTGCTCTCGGCAGCAGTTAGGTCTAGACTTTTTGGGGAAACAAAAGCTTGCTTTGCTGTATTTTTGGAGCCCAAGTATGGAAAGGTGAAGGTATGTGGTGGCACACCCTATTGCATAATTGATATTTACTACAGAAACAAACAGTTTTTGAAATAAATATTTACCAATGAAGGGCTTGAGGGCTTTGCTTTGCAGCTGAGTTTAGGCATAGCAGTTCATCAGTGAAGATGAACTTTCCAAATAAAGGTTATAAATGTAGTTCAGCGGTCAGTTTGTGACCCATATGTAGTTTTATAGAAACATGAGTAACCCAAACACTAAAATCCAAAACAGAATCAGCAGCCCCTTCTACAGCATTCTTATTAAAGTTGGGCCAAGAGAGATCACTGCAAACTATTTGCAGTTGTGAGTGATGTAACACAGCTCAAGGGCATTCAGTACCTGGCAAGCAGAACTGTCATTGAATGGCCTTAGATGAAAGACCACCAAGAAAACACAGAATGAAAAGCAGTGGAAGGGAAATCCATTGCCAATTAGTACCCAAAACATTCAGATGAACAAGAAGAACTCCTTAAGCAAACGAAGTGGGAGATGAAGAGTCTGGAAACCAGGTGGTAGGATGAAATGACTCATTTGAAGTTATGTATGAAAACATAATCGAATGTCAAGGAGTCGGTATAACTTCTGGCTTGCATAAGCAGGGCTAATGTTTTCACATTTCTTTTATGATTTGGACTTGACCTAGGGCATGTAAAAGAAGCAAGTATCTTTCCGTGTAAGGGGAAGGGCACTATTGCTGTTCCAAATAATACCTTAACAGCCTTGTTTAGTGGAAGCCCCTGCCTTCTCTCTCTGCTCACCTGTCCCAATTTGGACTTCTTTAAATCAAAATGTAGCTCAATAATTCATGATAAGTAAATGTGATAGAAGGAGATGAAGCTGTATGACTGTTCTGATAACACCAGCCTGCAGAGTTGTTTGCCTGTAGAAATTAGTTCCCCACATTTCTGATGAAGTGATACAGTGGAAGCTACAGAGCATAATAGCACCAGGAGTTCTTGTTCAGGCTGGTGAATGGCTTAGTGGCACATTCTGAATCTGTTTATTTGATTTCCACTGCACACACAACCCCCCCCCCCCCCCCAACAGTGCATCCACAGGTGAGCATGTTTTCAGTTGTATTTGAGCAGCTGAGTTGCAATCTTCTGGTAACTGGCTGTGCATGTGCAGGGATGTGTGTTTACAATGAGACTCTTATTTTCTCTGAAAAAAAGCAAGTGTAGAGCTGTGTACCAAGTTTAAATTAATGGCTGTGCTTTAACACTGACTTTTTTTTTTCTCTCCATGCCTGAGCTGATGGTTACTTTTTCTAAGCCTAAACATAACCTATGGGAAAAATATTTGTGTGAGATTGCCCAAGTAATTAGCCAGTTTACTCATGCAAATATTTTTTTATTCAACCTGGAACATCTTTTTGGCAGCATTGCCTTTAATTACAGAAATATTTAAAGGAAGACAAGGATGTAGTGCATGCTAAAAACGTTCTGTGCAAATAGTGAGAGGATTTAGGTGAGCAGCAGTTCTGTAATTACCTTGCAGCCAGAAAGACCCTCACATTGTTTGAAGGTTGTTAAAAATAAGGAAAGAAATAATTTTCTTCTCATGGGAAAGGAATTAATTAGCAGTGTGCTGAGGGCCCTCGGATTGGTTCCAATCCAAAGTAGATAAATAAACCAAACATTGCTTCAGACAACTCAACACAAGCAAAGGATATGCTGAGAGAACTTCTTTGTAGGGTTGAACAGCAAATCTGGCCCCTGAGGAGGGGAGCTAAGAGAATTTTAAATCACCTGTGTACTTTTCCAGCATGGCTTATTCCAGAGGTTGCTGAGGCCCTTTACCAAGTAGAGGCAGCCCTGAAGGCCTAAGTAACTCCAGCCCCTCAGCTGACCTGCTAACTGTGGCAGTTTTGTGAGGCTTGCAATGCTGCAGCTGCAGTGCTGCATGGGTCTTTTTTTAATCTGTGTTCCGTCAGCTTGGGCTTGCAGTGAGGTCTGCAGAAGGCAGCTTAAAAAGCAAGTTTGTGAGACATCTGCACTGAAGGAGACAGTCCTTAGCCACATCATTAGATTTAGAATTTGATTATGTTCCAGTGTTTTCTGCTGGCTTCAGAGGTCTAGATCCTAGGATTGTAGAGCTATCCCTAAACACCAGTATAAGTGCTTTTCTTTGTAAATGATGAGAGATTTATTAATGGAAGAAAACAGCAAAACCTTTGCCTACAGTAGCTTAGCATGGCTTCCGAAGGAAATAAAACTTATCACATTTTGCATTCCCTGCAAATATCTGTTCTCTAGTGTTAACTTTTTAACTATTTGCCTAATTTCAGCTATATTAATTGACAAAAAAGCTAGAGGCATCAAAGATGATAATGTGCGCATTTCTACCCAAGCATCTGGATAGAGGAAAAAAAAAAACTTTATTAATGCCTCTGCTAAAAAGAGTTTATGGTGGGAGCATGTTTATTACCAAAAGTGAGAGAATCTGTGCAGAAGGGAGATGTTACAAATGCCTTAAGTATTAGAAAACTTGAGTTGGAAGTCACACCTTGTTAGGCACTAGAAAATCCCAGTCATAAAATAGAGACTCCTGTGAGACAGGCTATTTTGGTTCCTCTACTCACAGAAGTTTGATTTTTTTTTTTTTTAATCTTTTTTTTTTTCCCCTCTCCATATACTAGAGTCTTACCTTTAGGCCTGCTTACCTCTGTTAATGTAAAGGAAATTCATCAATGTCTCTTCCTTACGATTTTTCTAGCAAGTTGTTTTATCTGGTGTTGGAGTTCTTATGGGACCAGACTACTGGGCAGACATTTCATATCTAAGCAGTGACAGGTGTCTTCCTAAAATTTACATTGTTTTCTATTTCTTATCATTCACTGTTATTTGATTCTGGTACTATAACAGCAGCTAATACAGGAAATTATAGTGCCATGTTAGATCCTGTGAAAACACAAGACAGAAGCATCAGACATTCTGTCTTTAAGCCTGCAACTGATCTCACAGGTTTATTTTTCAGGAAGCAACTTCTGTATTATAATTTACTAGCAAGTCTCCAACAGTCCCTTTTAGCCTTAAGATTACTAAGGTGAGCATTTGAATAAAGCCTTGTACTTAATTGTGGCTCTTTAGCAACCAAGTTAAGAATCTGAAAAATTCTCAGTTCTACAGAAGGAAAAAGAGAAACTTGGTGATGAAATTTTAGATTTATAAGACTTACAAAAGCATTCAAGACTACTAGTTTTAAAGGAAGAACCCAATTTACAAAGCTGTTTTTGATTATTTGGTTTTCAGTAGTGATTGTATTTTTGGAAACTTTTATGTAGATCTGTCCCACTTTCACTGCTGCCTAATTTGTGTAAATTGTGTTCAATTTGTATCTTGTTTAATGCATAAGAAACATCCTGTATGTGTAAAGCAAACAGGAACCCATAGTTTTCAATGTCAGTTCATAGAAGAGGAATGTCTGGAATTCTTAGACTAAGTACTGCCAGCTTACGTGAAATATCTGTGCTAAGATGCTGAACTACTGATACCATGCTCCTTGTCAATATTGAGTCTCTAGAATGTGTATTTCTTGAAGATTTTTACTAATAGGACCAGAAGATGCATTTGGTATTCCTGCTACCTAAATATGCTGAAAAATATTTTGCAAAGCGAGCATGTGATTGGCTTTGCTTACATATATTTTTCTGCTATATTCATTTAAATTGCTTATAAGTCGACATTTAAGTATCTGATGTCTATGTGTAGTCAAGATTTAAGCTTAGATTATAGTTGAGAAAACACCGAGAAAAAGGGAAAATAAAATTTTGAGGATAAATTACCTTCTTTTTGTTGAGAAACAATATGGTTATTTGATAATTTTGCCCAATGAAAAAAAAAGATATTTCTTCATGAATACATAGAAATATATGAAAATTTACAAAAATACTAGGTATGGAGAAGAGATTATAAAGTTCAGTAGCAATGTTTGCAGAAGAAGACATATGTATAAATGCATTATGATAGATTTTAGAAGATTTCTCAACCATTAGGGCAATTTAGTTATGGAGCAGTAAGGATAAGAAGCTTACTTATTTCTGAATAAAATCCATGGACAGAAGTATATGAGCGAGTTACTTAACAAGAGGGCATGTTCTGGTGACAGGAAAGATCCCTGTCCTTCATTTGTTCCTAATAAATAGCATAAAATAAATGATGTTTCCAACAGTGTTTTCATCAAAATAGGTGATTGCAAAAATATATCCAATGCTCCAATGCTTTTTACTGTTTTTACTCTTGTTACAACAGTTTGTAAGTACTCTGATTCCTGTTAAGGTACATAGTGTCGTAAGAGTTTAGGGTGGAATATACTCAAAATGACTTAGTTATTTTGATGGGGCCAGATATTTTTGATATGGTACATGTTTTTTCTTTCATATACTATTCTCTGAACCTTTTAAAATGAAAATTATTTAAATTTTCTCACACGAACATAGATGCATTCCTGTCTGACCTGATCCAAAGCCCACTGATGTCAGGAGTTTTAGTCCTGAGACAGTTTGGACTGGGTCAAAGAAAAGAAATGGATTTTTTGCCATCTTGGTAGGGGGAGGATTAAATTCAGTTAAAAGAGCCATCTCTCTTGTACAAGATTATTATCACAGTGATATGATTTTGGATGCCTCTTTGCATGAAATTGTTGGGTATACATTTTCAGAGGCCCAGGTACGTAAGATTCTCTCAGACTTCAACTTTTATTGGGTTAAGCTTAAACATGTGCAAATAAAAGCTATTTACTGTACGGGCGTATATATGTAAATATTCAAGTCTGGCTTCATTGAAGGTAATGGTGTTTTACCACTGACTGCAGTGGGACCAAGGTTTCTTTCAGATGCTTATACTGTGTGATAGCAAAAAATTCACTCAGACTAGCTTCTCTAAATATATAAGTATACACTGGTTTTTAGTTATTTATTGTACTCACCATATTAAAGAACAATTGCAAATCCCTATGCCCATGAATATATACTTAATTATTTTCTGTAACCACAAGTCTGTGGTATGTACTATAATTATCAGGTATTTGGAATCTTCTTTTCTTTGTCTAAATGGAAAAGCAAGAACCTGTTAAATATTTTTAAACTGTTTCTGCAATTGATATTAGTAACATCTTGCATTTTAAGGCTTTTGTTTTTCCAGGACTTAAATTTTTAACACAATATTGCTCACAGCATTTTCTTTTCTTTGGAGATGACATTAAAAAATGGTTTTTCCTTGTCTCTCATTTCCGAAGATGCACACAGTATCTAATTTCACTGAAAACTAATTTTTTAACCTTAAGTTAAAAAGTGATTGTACACTGGCTGAGGGGCTTCAGCAATAACACACAGTTCTTTTTGCCACTGAGATGATTCCAGACTGAGGAATGTATCATTTATTAGTAATAGGAATTGCAATGAGATTGGATGGGCAAGGCAGGTTCATGTAACTTTCTTGTGGAAGTTATTTCCACACCTTAAAATGACCATGTTATGTGCAGCCAGTTAAAGGCAGAATGCTCCTTTGTTGGGAAAAAAAAAAAAAAAAGGGAAGCAACATCCATCCTCTATATGTTGCCGATAGCTGAGCAGGATCTTTTCTTGGTATTTTGAATGAATGAGATCTAATTACATTTCTGCACTGCTGGTCTATTGTTCAGGGAGTATTTACCCTTCTCTGTGCTTTTCACAGTGCATTCTTACCAGTTATAGGTAATTGGAGTGGATATATGCATCTTCTGCAAGAACAGTTAAAATGGTTTCAGAATTTCTTCCAAGTCCTCAGATGGGGAAGGTGCTATCTTCCTGCTTCTTTGTCAAGGGTGATTTTTAATGCTGGTATTCTTAGCGTACATGATGTTCACATGCAAAATTACTGAAACTGAATGGTCCCTGCCACTCAAAGAAGTCTGCATTAACAGTCAACTTAGACTCTAGAATGGCAGATCTGCATATGAGATATTGCCACTGGCATTTGCAGTAAACTGAATAGGATCTCCCGATGTTTGAGAGGTGGAAGGAAAATAATAGTAAAAGAGTCCCTTAACAAATGTATTGGTTGGATTGAAAAATTAATACAGGAGATTTGTGTATGGGGTATATTTGGGTATATTACATAAATCTGTAATTTGGATTCCTGGCTCTCCTGTGGGATAAGATAACTAAATGACCGGGAATTTAACCTAGAAAATCCAGTACCTAGAGCCACCTAAGATTTACCAATTTAGTTCTTCTCTCTTTTGCCAGTTAGCCTCTTGCAAAGCACAATCCCTAAATGTGGCTCACAGTGTGATTCCAGTTCTCCTTGTTCATTCTTCCCAGGGCTGAATTCCAATCAGGAATTAATAAAATTGCCTCCTTTTTTTCTGGAATCTACCCTGTGTGCCCATCAGGGTTTTGCCACTTTTTACTTCAGTGCTCCCTCTGGCACTCAGACTATGGCTCTCACTTTCCTCTAAGCAGGGGGTTAATCTTTCATTTTTGTTTTCTCTCTGGTCTTTCTGGATAGTCTTTTCTGCGGCGGGGGGTGGACATCCTCCTCATTCAGTGCAAGGTGTACACCTTTCCTTAGGAGAGAGTTGTCTGATTCTTACTGCAGGTCTGGTTCTCCTCTCCTCCTGGGGCAGGTGTCAGGTAGAGCCAGGGCAGGCTGTTCCATGTTGCGGCTGAACCAGGAGCTGAGGCTGATTGCTGTGCTTGCCTTGCCATAGCCTCGCTGTCCAGTGGTGCCGTCTCACAGTACGTGAGCAAGTAGTGCAGAGGAGAACTGCTGATGGTAACTGGGATCATCTAATGGTGCAGTGAGTGCCGGTGATGAGCTAGGGCTGAGGCCAAGCTGTGAAATCAAGTCAGCAGATTGGGAGAGCAAGGTACAAAGATAGGCACAGGCATACTGGCCACATAGCTCAGGTGAGTACTGAGGGAAAAGCCCTGAGCTTGAATGCAGCTCTCAAGCCTGAGGGTGGGAGATCGCAATGAAACTTCTCACAGCTCTGACCCCAAGTTGCAAGGCTACAACATATCAGAGCAAGCCTTGAGCAAAGGCAGCCAAAGCCCTTGGCCAGAGGGCTGTCAGTGCTCTCCTAACCCTGACAGGCAAGGGTCCCAACAGGATTTGTTACTCGGTGCCCTGCTTTGCTTCAAGGAGGAGACCATTCAGCCCCTTGTTAAGATCAGTTCTGCTGAAGTGTTGCGTCTGCTAATTTGCAGTCAGTGCTTAGCTTTACATATTCAATGTGAAGCTTAATTCTGAAATTAACTTGACATGTAAATAATTTGCTGTTGTTCTTGCTTTGTTGCTGAAGCTTGCAGTACCCAAACCTTGGTTTGTGACATTGTTTTATTTTAAAGTTGACAGAACTGAGATTCAGTGAAAGTTTTGTATCAAATTATCGGAAAGTCTTGCCAGAGCTTTAGGAATGAGTGCTGTGCCATTTGCTTGTCTCTGTCACAGTCCTGAAGAGCTAAGATATTTGTATATACCAGAATAGATTGCCAGAATCAATCCACTTTCCAGAGATGAACGTGGACATGTCCTCTTTTCCACTGTAATGTGAATACTCAAATCTTTCCACATAAGAAACTCATATATTTGAGTTTCACAGCACTTCCTAATAAGGTTTTATAGCCATTAGTGTCAGTGCCATATATCACTGAGGCATTGAAAAAGTGGAGTTTCTTTCCCAAACCACCTTTCTAAGCATCCAAGATGAAGTGATTTTATAGCTTACACTTTCACAGATCTTTCAAATCCCACAGCACAACTTGTTTCACCTGAGCCTCAACGGTTTTTGTAAATGATTTCCCAGAAGCTCTTGAGGGGGTCTTTTCTCTCTTTATTTAAATTTAAGCTTAAAATACGATTAGATTCTGTTCAACACAAAATTGTTCTAGAATACATTGCAAGCAATGTGTGTACAAAAGGTAATCTACACTATCTAATAAATAAAATCGTGTAACAGTTTGAAATTTCAAATGTGACCATTTGCTTTAATATTGCGAAGTGTTTGTTAAACCTTTAAGCTTGTGACATTTTTCCACACTGACAGCTAAATAATGAATTAATGGCTTTAAAGTCCATGGCAGCCTGAGGGTTTCAAATGCATGTTTAGTCAAAATAATTGGTGCTTTAATCATTCTTTATGAACCAAAATTGTTCCTTAGTTGTACAGAAGCAGTGCTAAAGCAAATATCTATGCTGTGAATGTTCTTTTGTATTTCTAAAATTATCTGCTAAGTTGGAAAAAGGTGTCTGGATGTGTTTTCTTTAGAGTTGAAGAGGTTGTGTGTTACTCTCATGATGACTACCTACATGTCTACTGACTGTGCTGTCCCTTCACTGACAGTGAGCAGCTTATTGTAGTTTTAGTACATGTGTATATAGACCACCAAGTTTTGAGAGAAGATGGGAGGGTATGCAGGGAGGAACCTCAGACCCTGCACTGTCAGGTACAATGTGTAGGACCCATGCGTAACTAACTAAATTAGGGGATCTGTTCATAGCAAAGCTGTTGCTCAACCAAACCATGACACGGTTAGGAGCTGCATCCATAACATCCTCTGGTAATAGTGGGAATAAAACTCTTAAGTTAAACAAGGGAGGAAACCGTGGTCCTAATTTTGTGGTTGGTATCATGTGGGTAGACTCTGTGCCTACACAATATTCTTCTGAGGTGCGTGTATTGGCCTCAGCAATGCATCTGTGCTATATGAGCAGGAGATGCTAAGCCAGTTAAGATCTATCAGAACTTGCCAGAGGCCACCAGGGGTCTAAAGAGGCTTTTGTGCCTGGTACAATTATAACGTAGATAGGACCAACTTTATAGCATGAAGGTAATTTAACTTCTGGCTCAGGGAAGTTTGTAAAACCACAGATTACTATAAGTTGTAAAGGTATACTGGAAAAAGTGCTAGTCTAGATTTGCCATTTCTTTCACTAAACAGCCACTAGTGACCTGTGCTGGACTAGGTATGGGTTCAGATGAACTGTTGCTGTGAACTAGTTCCTGCATTACATGGCTAACTTCAAGGAAGCACTGCTCATCGCAGAGCTAAAATGATTTTGTTGGAACTTTTGTGGTGCTTTTTTGTTAGAGTTTAATAACATTAGTGTGGGCAGATTGCAAAGGGAAATTAATTCTCTTCAGGACATGCCTCTGTATCTATTTAGAATAAGCTCAGCATGCTCTTTGAGAATTCCTCCCACCCGTTATGGTTTTGAAGACAAGGTAATGTCTTTTAGAAATAGCTTTCTGAGTATCAGAGAAGATACTTCTGGCAGCTTTTGTCTACAACCAGTGAACCCCCAACAACAGCTTGTCTTCTATTGTCACACCTCCACGTGAGTTTGAAATAACCTTCCTCCAATAGCCACGCTGGGCTTCCTCTCTGAACTCCCTGTGGGTTTTTGTAATAGCCGAAGCACAAAACACTTTGATAGAGGAATGAGGGGCTGTCCACACTCCTCTCTTCCTCCCAGTGCTTGCTAGGATTGACTTGATATGCAGTAGTTGGAGTGTAATTCTTTGAGACAAGTCTCCAAGCTGGAAAAAACAAAAGCAATAGTGTGAATGACTGCAAAATGCAATTATTTTTCTCTGACTACTAATGCAGGAGGAAAGTGGCTAATCTGTAGCAAATTTCTTCCTATTTGGATAGCGTGACTGTATCTGATTAAAATGGAACACTCTGCAGAAATTTTACTTCCTGACTTACAGCTCAGTGTATGCTGGTACATCAGGTTGTTCCCTTTCTGCATGTAAAAGAGGAAGCATGGCAATGATGTTGGGGGTAAATTAGTCACTGTGGGTTCTGAGTGGGTAAAGTGTCTTGGAAGGGGAGAAAAATATCCTAGCAAAATTCAGCTGGCTCTTGTAAATGTTAGGTATTTTGACTGACTGCCAAAATGTTTCTGCATTTCTTTGAACCTATTCTTTAGCTTAATAGTGTGTGGTAATTAAAGTGTAGAATTTCATCTGTACTTATTTTGTGCCCTGATATATTCTTGCTTAGCCAAACCTTATATTCCCCTTTGTTTAATTTATCCCCCTCTTTGTCCCCCCCGACCTGTTTTTTTTATTTGTTTGTTTTGGACTTTTTTGGGTGTTGGTTTCCTTCCTTCCCCTTTCCTTCCCCTTTCCTTCCCCTTTCCTTCCCCTTTCCTTCCCCTTTCCTTCCCCTTTCCTTCCCCTTTCCTTCCCCTTTCCTTCCCCTTTCCTTCCCCTTTCCTTCCCCTTTCCTTCCCCTTTCCTTCCCCTTTCCTTCCCCTTTCCTTCCCCTTTCCTTCCCCTTTCCTTCCCCTTTCCTTCCCCTTTCCTTCCCCTTTCCTTCCCCTTTCCTTCCCCTTTCCTTCCCCTTTCCTTCCCCTTTCCTTCCCCTTTCCTTCCCCTTTCCTTCCCCTTTCCTTCCCCTTTCCTTCCCCTTTCCTTCCCCTTTCCTTCCCCTTTCCTTCCCCTTTCCTTCCCCTTTCCTTCCCCTTTCCTTCCCCTTTCCTTCCCCTTTCCTTCCCCTTTCCTTCCCCTTTCCTTCCCCTTTCCTTCCCCTTTCCTTCCCCTTTCCTTCCCCTTTCCTTCCCCTTTCCTTCCCCTTTCCTTCCCCTTTCCTTCCCCTTTCCTTCCCCTTTCCTTCCCCTTTCCTTCCCCTTTCCTTCCCCTTTCCTTCCCCTTTCCTTCCCCTTTCCTTCCCCTTTCCTTCCCCTTTCCTTCCCCTTTCCTTCCCCTTTCCTTCCCCTTTCCTTCCCCTTTCCTTCCCCTTTCCTTCCCCTTTCCTTCCCCTTTCCTTCCCCTTTCCTTCCCCTTTCCTTCCCCTTTCCTTCCCCTTTCCTTCCCCTTTCCTTCCCCTTTCCTTCCCCTTTCCTTCCCCTTTCCTTCCCCTTTCCTTCCCCTTTCCTTCCCCTTTCCTTCCCCTTTCCTTCCCCTTTCCTTCCCCTTTCCTTCCCCTTTCCTTCCCCTTTCCTTCCCCTTTCCTTCCCCTTTCCTTCCCCTTTCCTTCCCCTTTCCTTCCCCTTTCCTTCCCCTTTCCTTCCCCTTTCCTTCCCCTTTCCTTCCCCTTTCCTTCCCCTTTCCTTCCCCTTTCCTTCCCCTTTCCTTCCCCTTTCCTTCCCCTTTCCTTCCCCTTTCCTTCCCCTTTCCTTCCCCTTTCCTTCCCCTTTCCTTCCCCTTTCCTTCCCCTTTCCTTCCCCTTTCCTTCCCCTTTCCTTCCCCTTTCCTTCCCCTTTCCTTCCCCTTTCCTTCCCCTTTCCTTCCCCTTTCCTTCCCCTTTCCTTCCCCTTTCCTTCCCCTTTCCTTCCCCTTTCCTTCCCCTTTCCTTCCCCTTTCCTTCCCCCCTCCTCCCATTGAGTGATAGACAGGGAAGGTAGAAAGGGATAAGTATCTGCTAGAAACTACTTTTACTTTAGGATCTGTCTCAGATCATGGCTAATGATCATCTATCTCCCTGAATGATTATTTGTTTATTTGGCTGAACAAAAGAGCTTCTCAATCATTACTCTGCTTTTACTTCCCAGTGTATGAGGCAATCCAGACCTTGTATCTGTGTTTGGGTTTGCTTGTGCTGATGTGACAATTTTAGCTAAGGGAGGGATTATACGAAGGGGTACCAGCCTCACTAAGATTATACTCAAAGTCCCTTACACTGTTATAACTGTACCACACTAATGGCTTGTCACAGCTTCAAAATGGTGCAATAAAGATTTGCTTACATACATAAGTTACATATTGGCATAAATAAATAGCTAATTATATTGGCATAATTAAAATAGTGAATAATTCTCTCTACTGTGGATGCAGTTATTTCAAAACCAGAGTGCTATTCTAGTGCAGTTACACCAAAAAGTAGACCAGCTGCTTTGAATATAGGTACAGATTGTGTATCCATAGCTATATTAAAAGCTTACGCTGTGCCAGGTAATGGTGGTGATGTGTCAATCTTCCCTTTCCTGCTCTTATGGGCATATGAAAGTGTCTAGCTGGTATAAAGTAAGTTTGGAATAGACAAACAGCTATATGTTTGTATGGACAACCATTGCAAGTGAGGACAGTAGCAAAAGAAAAATAAAAGATGAGAATTGATTCTTTGGAAAGTAAGAAGTTTCAGTGGCAAAATGAAGCAAATAAAATTAAGAATGGCATTGCGGGATTCCTGCCAAAAGTAAGAAACATCCAGCACTGGCCTTGTGCTGCCAGTCTTCATTCTATTAAAACAAGTTCAAATTAATTTTGCTTAAAAAAAAAAAAAAGTTAGAAGTTCCTCACTAGAGAGCATTTAAACAGTTACCTCCACATTTGAAACATTATACTTAAAGTATCTGGTTGTTGATAGGAATGGGAGTTGCTGGATACCTTGAGAAGAGGCCAGTTGGTTTCATGTTTGGCTTATTGAATGGGTATGCACTATGAGTAGTCCCATCGACTTAAATAGCACCACTCCTGTTAGTGAAGCTGAACATGTGCCTAAGCCTTATCATGGTGCAGGAGAGGAACATGGGGATGAGCATTTGCAATTCTTGGCTGCTATTCTTAAACCAGGAAAGGAGAACTTATTTTAATGGCAATATTGAGTGTTACAGTATTTCTTTCCACTTATCTACAGTAAGTTAAAGTGAAGCATGTTACAGTTTGAAAGGATGGAATTATGATTTTTTAATATTCACAATAGAGTTTGGAGGATTTCTTTGTCCCTGATTTTGCTCTTCAAACTAAAGGCTCTTTTCTTCTTCTTTCCTCTTTTCTTCTTCTTTCCTCTTTTCTTCTTCTTTCCTCTTTTCCTCTTCTTTCCTCTTTTCCTAAGAAGAATCTAATCTGGTAGCAACTAATGAGAGTTTTAACTATGTATACTAGAAAAGGATTTTAGAATTTCACTATGAATGCCTAGGACAGTTAATTTAAAAGCATATTCACATACAGAAGTGAATGGCCCTTCTTGAAAGAACGGAGATATCAGCATTCTGGAAACTTGTCTAACAAATACTTAATTTCTATTACTAGGAGCTAATTAATACAAATCTTTCTTTATATGTACATCTGAAGTCATATTTTTAGCTTTCAAAAGGTAGTAATAGTAAATAGTAATAATTGCTATATTATTTTGCATTTTCTACAGTCTCTTTCATCTGTGTTTTATATTCATTGTTTTTGGGAAAGCATGTTGATTGAATGTAAGGTTAACAAATGGCTTCGGCAAACTCACTGTCTGTCTGTTTTCTTCACCAGAGAAAAAGCATTGAGTAAATTATGGAGTTACAGGTGATGTCTGTCTACAAGGTGGGATTCAGTCCTTAAGAAGTATCCTTGCAATTGGCTGGAGGGTGCTATCTTTCAGGTGTAATGTAGGAGCTCTTGTTTCATTATCTCTGTGGCTAGAGATATCCATGTTATCCCAACGTGGGATGTTAGCCTCTTGTCAGGGTAATTTCATTTGGTCTACCTAATTCGTTCTATATTACCGGTAGATTTTTTTTTAATGCTTGTAACTAGTTTTGTGTTTTGCAGGTGTATCTGCATTTTACATTTACCATGCATTTTCAACTTATTATGAGTTTTTGTCATGTTGGAAGGCAGTCAAAAGAGAAAGAATGAAAATAAAGTCATCATATGAAAGTACAGTCACATTTCCTTTGTATCACCAAAGAGACTCTTTTGGGGAAAAAAAAGCGGTAGTATGGAATAGGAGTTGCGACAGTACTTTGATAATTATGCTGTATTTCTCATCTAGAAAGTCTCCCTGGATTGTCAGTTGTTTGTTTCCTGGCCCTCCCCCCCCCCCAATATGAGGTAGTATTTTTGTCCTGCTCTTCCCTTGAGAAGAGACAAAAGAATGCCATATGTCTTTCACTGGTAAAGTCTAAACTATCAAGTCTTTGAAATGGATGTCACCTTCCAGGTGCCTTTCCAAATATACATTGAGTCTTTCTTCATTCTCCAGTGCTGGCTCAGTTGCCTCATCTTTCCCTTGTAGAATTTAACAAAACACATGCATTCTTACACAAAAGCTCCTAGAAAAATTTAAGTTTTTAAAGCTTTTCAGCCTTGAGTGCATCATGACATGAAGGTGTAATACGCTGCTAAAAGCTATTATTATTTTATAACTAGGTGTGCCAGTTATTTTTTGCATGAATATTCATGAAGGTCTGAACTAGGGAACAACTAGTGAACTTGCTGCATTTCTTGAGGTGGTGGTGCAGTTTACTATGTTAATTGCAAAACATACAATTAGATGTTTTCATGTCTAGTACTGTTAATAGTCTTTCAATATTTTAACTACTGAATCAGAACAAAATTTTTGTTAATTACTCAAGATTGTGGGTGAGATTTTCTCCTGATAGCATGGTTATATTTTCTTTCTTTGCTGTTTGGCTTTTTTCTGTCTCTTTAGTAATTCCATTTCTGTTCCCAGTGCTTTACACGGAGATTAAACTGGGATGGGTGCATTTAACTATGCAAGATTCATTACAAGAAAATTTCATTACATGAAAAAGAATATGAAATGGGTGAAGTTCTTCAGCATGATATGAAATTTTTTAGTAATGTCAGACACATGAATAGCATAATAAGGGTGCTTTGGCCTTGAAAAAATCGTGTGGGAAAGGCAATCCTCATCCACTGTAAAGTGAGTGCAGAGGTTTCTCTCCCCACAGCGTGTCTGAAGAATTGGGATTGTTAGAGCTTGGATTTGGGTATTGGACAAACCAGAAACAGCTTAAGCCTTAAGTACTCATTTAGGCATAGTATAGCTTGTCATCTGAGATGCAGCTCTAGGAGCAGGAAGATGCAAAAAAGAACTTTTTGCTCTATTTACTTTTCCTCATCCTATTCTACTATGTGATCTCTATATGTAGTTACATATACACACAAAAATCTGGATATCTGTATAGCCCACAATGCATGGAATTGAGGGTTGAATGTGAAATTTTAAAGAAATTTCAGTTGCTAAGTCATAACGAACTGAGGATGGTCTAAACCACATAAGAAGGTTTTATACCATGATTTAACAAAGTGTGCCCTTCAGTTTTCTGGATCGTTTGTGTATTTAAATATAGCTAAACAATTTCATTATGGGTGCTTTACTGTTGTATCTGCTACTTAATTTAATTATTTTTTTTCCCAAATTACCTACAATATTGATGAAAACAGTAACAAGTTGCCAGTAAGACCCTGGAAAACATTTGCATCTTGACTTTTTTTTTTTTTTTGATAGCATAACCTTTCAAGCATATTCTCCACAATTTCCTCAACAGAAACTGTGTGTGTATGTGTGGTTGTGTGTTCTTTAACTGGAGTCTGTTTCTAATGCAATCTATAGATTACAGCTGCTGAAGCCCTAAAAAAAATATTGTGTGTTGTAATATGTGAGATAAATCCGAAACTTGGCAAAACTAAGCCTTTCATTTTTTATCCTGGAAATATGCTAAAGTTGGATTCTACTTTGATAGAAATACATGAATATTACAACTTGTCATTGAATGCACATAAAACTCATAAAAATGCTGTCTGTTTTGATTGTGTCTTCAGCTTCAATACTGGGAGTCTACTTAAACATAAAACTCACAGTGGAACTTAACTGAAAAAGTGATGTGTGGATTGAAATGAGATAAAATTTTTGTACTGAAATCTCTTAAGCTTCACCACTGTGTTTCCTCTAACAAAAAAAGTGTGTTGTACCTTTTGAGGACTGTACTGTGGGTGTTCTAATAGAATCTGACTCCTTTGTCATAATCTCTTCATCTAAGAATTCATGTGTAGCATTTTTTTCCCTTATCATTCACTGTGTGTTAATTTAAGTTCTGATTTCTGTGTCCTTGACCCAAAACTGTCTGGCGAGGATGATATTATCATGTACAGCAGATTGTGAACTATTAATTCTCTCCTCCTTTATGTACAGTAGTGTACCATATGCAGATGGGACTTCTCCCTGGAAGCTTGTGCTTTCCAGTCTTTGATGGTCCTTGAGTTTGTCACAGATGTTGTGTTGTGAAACAGGATCTCAGGTGAACGGAATGGGTTTGTCTGCTGTGCAGCTTCAGTGTCAGGAACATAAGGCATCTCCATACAGTGTCTCACCAATGACACATCTGGCCCAGTATCAAAAGTGGCTGGTACCAGCAATCCAGAGGAAAATGCAAGAAACTTCAAGTGGCTGTTTGCAAATTATCTGTCCATGGAGGAATTTTCTTTTTAGTCACCATAACTTACTAGACTATCTACTTGCAGAATCACACATATTTTCTCGGAGGCTTGGCATGTATTCGTCTTTGTGACACATCTGTTATTATTCTGAGTGACTTTTTGCTGTCTGTCGGAACCCTGGTTATATTTTTTGAAAAAAATTCCTTCCAGTGATAGGTAATCATGTGCCTAATTAGAGTTTCATAAAGGAATTTGGAATGTTGGATAGAGGAAGAGCAGGGTTGGCTTTGGGGTGTTCTATTTATTTGCACCTCAATATCACCTTACAGTTTTTTTATTGAATAAATTAAGTGGAATTTATGAATTAAGTAGAAGAGACATTTTAAGATGTCTCCATCTGTGAGCATGTGTAGGTTTGTGCAAATGTCTGGATATGTCTGTAAGTGTTTATGTATATCTTTTGTGCCCATGCCTACATGCATGTATGAAGTAATTTACAGTCTGAAGGACTGAAACTCAAATATGTGGGTGGGGGAAGAGGAAGGGGTTGAATTTGGAATTTCAGTGGAAATGAAATTCTGATTTATGACTGCAGTGATTATGCCACAATTCTTTCCTCTCCTTCAGCAATTAAAATATTTCCAAAAGAGCAGATTAAAACACAGTAACACGTAGCAAGAATAGAAGATGGTGTAAAAGAGCAGACAGGCCAGAAAAGTATGGGGTCTATACATGCTCCTTGAGTTGTCTTTACTGTGGTATCTACCCACTCACCCAGCCAAGGCTGCATCTGTTTCTGGTCAGTGTTGGAGAAGTTTGAAGGGAGAATCAAAGAGAGTGTCTAGGTGGAACATAGACATTGGTAGCTAGCTGTCTTTACCATCTAGTGCTTTAACTAGTGTCACACGTGGGGCTAAAGTCAATGTTGTCTTAACTCCTTTGAGGCTACTTTAACTCACTTGCCAAGTCTCTCTCTCCTGCAGCTGTTCCGACCGCAGAGTTGCTTCATTAAGTAGCTCTAAGTAATGTGTACCATCTTACCTTTTGAAAATGTCTTATTCAAATCTCACACCACCATGGCCTCAAGAGGCTCTACCTCAGGAATGCTACCTATCATTTGATAACATAAAACCAGGAAATATTATTGTGTAGCCCTGTTGCTTCAAAATATGCATTATTAATAGCAAATGCCACATAGATTAACTGGTCATACTATTGTACAAGAACGTGGGTCCTCCTTGCCTTTTTTTCCAGTTAAAGGGTAGTATAATTAAGTGGACAGCAAGGATAACTTAAGTGGTGCCATTAGAGATTGTTGCTGCATTCCAAATAACGCCCTTTTTTCTACTAATATGCTAGAATAGAAACTATCCACCTCAATCCAGTGCTGAGGGCACTGTTTCTTCCAAGATGGAAAAACATACAGATTTACCATCATTCTCAGGGAGATGTTTTCTTTCCCCTGATCTCAGCTATCTCATTGCTCAAGTCATAAAATGAAATGACTGTATTCACACCTAGAGCTCTCACCACTGATAGGTGGTGGTGGAAACTGGTCTCAGGGTTCAGATTCATAATACGCTTAGGAGACCGCATTTCTATTCAGCATCAAAATTTCATGTATTTCTAGAACCTTTTATAATCTCTCTGATGATGATCCTGAATGAAGAGGTAATAGTAACTGTCACCATTTCTAATTTACCATTTTTGTGGAAGTATTTTTCTCATTAAACATACAAATATTCAGTTTCCAACTGACTGGAAGTTTGTGTTGCCTCTAACTATTCAGAGTGGCAAATGTTTTGACTGAGATTGCAGATAATGGATTTCCACTAGGCTTCTAATATGGTGGCCATGACAGAGAGAACACAAGAGCATCAGCAGCTTCTGAAAACAAAATTGACCCTATCTGTCATGAGACTGCAGCATTCCTGCTGTTTGAGAAAATCACATTCCCCTTAACCCATCAGATATTCAGTGATATTGATGATCTCTTGAATAACAAAGCATAGCAAGTACAGATTTTTTTTTATAGCCATAGAAAAGAAACCAAACCCTCTTTTATATTATGATACATGTGTTCTTTCCTGTGTCCTGTTTATGTAAAAATGGAACCACTTGTGTGGTTGATCAATATAGCAAAGGAGGACCATATGTCCCATTAATCTATTGTTGGAAACTTACCTCTTATAGTAAAAAAAAAAAGAAGCCACAAAATTTGATGCTAGCTTTTCACTGGCCACCTTAAAGTTTAAATATGTATATAGAAGTAGTTTTGTACAGGGTTTGTGAAATCAGTTATATTATTTCTTAACTTCCATGCTTCAATGATAAAATTCAGCTTTGCTAGAAGAAAGTCTTATAATCATTTTCACATTTGCTATGCATTACTCTCCTCTTCTCTCCCCCTCCTTCCTTTTTTTAAATAAATAGTACTTTGCAACAAATTGATTTTGCTAGATAGTGCATTGATCATGCACCTTGCCTGGGGACAGAATATAGCTTCAAAAACAATAATAACTAAGACAATCATCTAATTTTACTGAAATAAAACTGAAAATGTACACCCAATGAAATAATCTCTGAGAGTACTTTAGGTGCATTTGTGCTTGTACTTTATCCTCAGTGACACAGTAATCTACTAAAGTTCTTCTCTCGATTTTTCTCTTTGCAATCTGGAAGAACAGATTCACCAGTGATTGTGCTCATTTATAAAAGCATCCAAAACAAAATTGAACCCCAAGGCTGATAAACTATAAAGATGCTGATCAGATCTGAGCAGAATGGACGGGATGCTTTGGGGCTTGCTCAGCTAAAGACGGCTCTACAAGACTGATGTCTTTATATACACAATTACAAACACCATAGCTTTGTTGAATGAATGGGAAATCATAAAATATGTTGCTTGCCCTTTATTAAGTAAAGAATGGTATTTTGTAAAATACTTGCAAAGATTTACTAAATTTCTGTAATTTAATTCCTGTCACTATATTTTCTTTTCTTTGTAGAAAACTTAATCAAACAATCATTTGGAAAGAACAATCCAATAGAGTAAAGCTGCTAGTCCTGAAGAACAAGTGGCTAATTGATTTTGCTTATCAATATATATCAAGTGAGTGCACAGTGTCTGCTTCATGTAAAAATCATTCATTTACACTAGCTGTGTCATAATCAATAATGATTTAAAAATTCATTCATTCTCACTAAAATTCTTCTCTAAAGGAGATGCTGAATTTAAGAGTCCTCTACAAATTAGGTACTTATTTGAAATCATAAGAAGACAAATGCAACAGAACAATGATTAAAACCTCCTGTGGTTCTTCTAAGCAATATTTCCTGATATCATAAACAAGCTTTGGCTTTGTGATGACATGAAACAAAGTTACAATGTGGTGATTCATCTGGGTTATATAGTGACTTTTGAAATAAAATCATGTAAGACAGAACAACTTAAACATTTTAACAATAGTTTTTTAAAGCTCATGGTTTTCCTAAAAACTGTTCCATTTTCTTTCATTTTGCATGTGTACTAGTCACTGGATGTCCAAGTCTCTTGAAAGTCACTTGCATTTAGGGAAGAACCCCATGCTACCATGAAGTAACGCTGTTTTAATCTTGAAATATACACTTGGCTGGTGGGGGCAGGGGCAGAGAAAAAAAAATTAAAAAAGGAAGAAGCCATTAATGGTTATCTATGTAGACTTTAAAAAGGAAGAGCATCTCCCTAGCTGAATGAAAAGCCTAGCCATATTAAAGTGAGAAGGCCTACCTGTTCGGTCAGGTCAAAATTTGTTTTCACATTAGGGTGAATATTGTGTTGTCCTTGAAATCTAGCGCTTTTAATTACTCGTGAGTTCAAAATTAAAATCTATAGAGTATCAGGAGTCAAGTTTCAAAAATTCTGTTAACTTGCAAAAGGTAATTTGAATGAAGTCGGACCAAATACTGTTTTTTTTTCTTTTTTAACTGGCATTCTTGGTATCATACTTGTTCCTTATAATCCCTAGTCTGTCTCTGCCCATCTTTTATTCAAGGTAAGACTATGCTACAGTCATAGGTGTGATTATGCCAGTCAAGCAAAAAGGCTGATAAGTAGGCTAAATTAGATGCAGCTGCCACAGCTGCTTGGACATAGTTGCTCCATAATTTTGTGATTGCATATGCAATTGAAGAGGATCCATCTTCTTACTCCAGCTGTGTGGTTCTCCAAAGGCAAACCCAGTGCAAGGCTGTGACAAGGATTTCTATGTACCCTGTAAGCATATGGTTAGTAACAATAAGGACCTCATGTTATGGGAGAATGTTCATACTTTAGTTTGCTTATATGCCTATGTCAAGTTAAGGCAACAGAGAAGGAACAGCCCTCAGGTGATTCAGAGCAACCAGCCTGGACTGAATTACCTTCTGGGGGAGAAGTATGCGTGTCCATCAAGTATGCAGGGAAAGCAGGGAAATTAGCCTCATAATTTGTTCACTGGAATTAGACTCTATGAACGCTCCCCTCTTTGCCCTCCATGTCCTGGATAAACTTTTAAATTCTGCTTTGCATCTTCTCGTTGTGACAGTGGTGAGCCTGTTGCTGCTAGTGAAATACAACTAACAGATCTGTCAAGAGAGTGATTTTTTTTTTTTTTTGGAGAACTTTTGCCTGGTGGGAAAAAAAGGATCTTATTAGACTGGTTTAGCTTAGACTTTGTATATGAAATGCTCTCCTCTTTTCTTTCATGAAACACTACTTTAAATGCACCGTTAGTGACAGTCATAGGGTACTCTTACTCTTTCAAAATTTCAAAATTTTGAGGCATAAGCTAAAGATAGCAGCTACACTATGTACGTGAGGAAGAAATGGAGTGGATAAACAATTTTTTCAATGCCAAACATAGTTCAATCCTTCAGATTGATTTATATCTTTTACACATAATGACAACATACTGAGTAAAAGGAATAACAGACTGGCCAACAGTACACTTAATGCAATGAAGCAGATTATTTGACTCTGATTTTTTTTCCTGCTTTTCCAGCTCTATGGTACCATGTGTAAGGATGGTATACTTGCTATGCAAAGCTAAATCTCTCATTGAAGTGGACAGTAGTAATTTTTTTTACTGTCTACTATAAAATTCTCTTGATCTAAAATAAATACCTATATTTTTAAAAACATGAGCTAAAAGAAGCAGCTGGTTGTTGGTGATTTTGCTCAAACATTTTTTTTTTCTGAACCTGATATGTGCAATCCCTTCCCCTCCATTTTTGTAATGAAGAGAACTGGTTTTAAATGGTACGGGCTAAAGAGTATCTTCATATTGTGTTTGTAATTATTTTTTTTCTGTTCTAGCTTTAATTCATAATTACAAGCTTATTCCAATCTCTGCATTATGGAACCACATTTTAGACCAACAGCTGTTATCTACTTTCACTTGTAGCCTTGGGGTATGCATATTTTAATATTCATTTACTATGTGCCGATAAACTAAATACTTCCTACTGGAAGTCTATGAAATTAATCACAGTATCTTAGTTGCTGTTCTGTCTTCCATGTAGCTCATATTTCTTAAACTTACTGTGTTATATAAATTCCTCTCCTCCTCCTCCCTGAAAAAAGGGGAAGAGGAAAGGTTATTGCAAAATATACAAACAGAACAAGTTGATTAAATCTGTGATAATTAGAAAATAGAGAGGAATACAGTGTAGTCATTCAAATGCACAGCCTTCTCTCCCATTCCTCTATCTTGCATAAAACTGGTTTAAACCTTGCCACATTGCCTCCAGCAATATTTTAATAGCTGCCTTTGTATTTGAGGGTTGTGGTTTTAACTGTTATTTAAATAGTATTAGGTCCTCATATGCATGTAATATAGCCTAAAGGTAGATGCTTTCCAATCTTCCAGGCACAATCACAACTCCAAGCATCTTTGTGTTAAAAGTATAAAATATGTGGCAACTTTGGAGATGAAATTCAGTGAATAGGGAGGAAATAAAAGTCATGCAACCCATTGAAGTTTAGGGTTGTTTGTTGTGCAGCAACGGATAAAGAATTGGTGAAAAGCTGTAGAAAGACATGAAAATAGATTACCTCAAGGATGAGTTTGGTGAAAGAAAGTAATAACATCAAGGCTGGAGATGTTTAGACAGATTTCTCATATGTTTATATTTCTGGAGTGATGTCCTCTTCCCACAAATTACAACTCAAGGGCAGCACTTAGAGACAATAATAAACAATAGGTACCTGCTTCTGCTCATGTTGGAGGCAATGGATAGTTTTGCTACAGAATTTGGTGGGAGCATTGTTATCCAAAATCCCTATGGGTTATAACATCTGTATTGTGAATGGCTGAAGTTTGGGATGTGCTATTGCCCATCCTGGTACCTGAGAGTACCACCCAACAGTGAGTACAAGCACACTTCAGGCTAGATTCAATAATTAATTTTAGGAGCAGGAATAAGACACAGCTACCTGAAATCACAAACTGTGTTCCAGAAAGCCCCTGTTCAGCTGTTGGTTAGGACGGCAGGTACCTAAATGCGTAAAGTACCCCCATGCAGTTATTCTGATGTCCCAAGTGCACTAGTAGTCATGTTCCGTGCTTGCTGAGACATTTTGATGAGGTCAGTGCATATCCCTTAAATTAAGTTGCAGATGCAGAAACTGTTTTTTCCTTCATCTAAGTCCCTGGAAGAGAAATTCCATTAGGTATTTTATGAACAGGCTGGATGCACTGGCATTTTGCATTACAATGCTTGAGAGAATACTTAGAATTCAGGTTCTCTCACCCTCACTTAGATGCACTAGCCAGTTACTGCCTCTGAGACAATGAATCTGGATTTCTACCAGTCCAGTTTCATAGCATCAAAAGGAAAGATGGAGAAAATTCCTTCTTCCAGAACAGGATGTATTTTGGTGTTGAGAATACCCTCTGGAGAGGTGGGTTTGAACTCCCTCAAGCTGAGGAGAGTGCTTTTGAAAACAGCTCTTCCATTTCCCAAGAAAGCCTGCTGATCACAAGGTTGCTAATGTAAAGGTGAATGCCAGCACTACCACATTCCACTTGCTTCACCCGCAGAACAGTGGTAGGATCCTGTCTTCTGCAGGGTACCCATGCTGAGAGTACCAGATGGACTGAGATGCATATGCTTTGAAAAGTAGTGGAAGAAGAATTCAGATACACCACCATTCTCAGTATATATTAAGTACTATCCAGTTCCTTACTGAGTGTGGAGGTTCTCTTTCAGTTTCATCTTTAAGTACCTTAACACGAATTTATTGTTATTGTTCTGGCTCTTGAAACCTTGTGAGACATAGGGCTAGCTGCATTTAGCTTTCCGTAATCAGCCAAATCAAACCTAATGAAGAGGAGTGCTTTATTATGTTGGTATTAAAATATTTTGAGGAAGAGCACATCATTATATTTGTAATCAAATTAAGATATAAAATTATACCTAATCTGAAATTTGTATCTCTCTTTAATTGACCTCGTAAAATATGTAATAGCCTACAAATTGCAGTTCACCTTCACAAGATCCCTGATGTCCTTCATACTTCCTATGCAATGCCTAACACACATCTGAAGGCTAAAAAATAGTAAAGAAAATTGAATGTAAATTGTGCCTTTTTTTGGTGATGAAAGAAAATTGTCAAAACCCATCAATTTATGTCCTAAAAATAAAAAGTTTGCAATGAAACAATTGTAAACGAGGTCCCAGCCTGGATCAAACTTTGTTCAAGCTTCAGGAAATTGAACAGACAATAGGCCATTGAAGCTTTGTCTTAGCAGGATCCTGAGGATTTATAAAGCATAAATGCAATTTGCAAATGAATAGAAAGTTGGTTCTTTTTTCCTTGCACAAATTCATACAAAGCAGTCTTTTTGGCTGAAATATATCAAAACTCTTAGCCCCGCGTGGAGGTAAAAAGTGGAACACCAGTCCCATGGGACGTTATGTAGAAGTCTGTTTTTGTGTTGAACTGGTACAGAAGTAGCAAAATACTTAGAAGTGGAAAGGTCCACAGGTTTTGCTTCAGTGTTAACACTTCACCTGCCCAAAACACTATCCTGCTTCATGAGAGCTATCATATGGCAGCCATGTTTTATACTCGCTTTTGCCCATCAGTGCTGTTAGGTTTTCTATGATGGTTCATATTGTGTGATCAAAGCATAGGCTACTGTTCAATGGGAAATGTAGTCCCCACTGAAGAGAATGGGGAAAGCAGGTTATGTGTTAGACTGTGGGCTACGGCAGATGCAGACTGATACCTGACAAAACCGGAATGGAATGCTTTGGTTCAGTTCAGCAAACCAAAATATTTTAATTCACAATAACACTACCTTGAAATAGAGTGCTTTGTTTTGCTTTCATGATTGAAAATACCTGTGATAAAATTGCAACTTCTTGAGAAAATCCTCATTGCTAATAAAATGTCTGATTTGTGTAAGGAGCACAAATGTGTTTTGTATAATTGCATGTCTTGCTTCTTGCTGTAATTCTGTGAAGGTTAAAGAGACTACTGAAGTGAATATTTGAATGATTGTTACATGATTTAAGACAGAAATCAAGTCAATAATGAAGACTTAATTTGCATCGGGCTCTGATGTCAGTGTCAGCTGTGTAACATTACATACTTGCAAAGAGGAGACTTTCACCTGTTTCAAGGAATATTGATATTTTTTGCACAGTTACATTTGAAGTTCTTTGATTTTCAGATCTCTAAATGTTTCTGAGTGAATGTC